>NC_088903.1:4285798-4885798 GCF_037157495.1 Lathamus discolor | reverse complement strand
CCTCTTACACAAATTGCCAGTCCAGCATTAGAATTTGCTCTGCAACTCCATTGGAAATCCTTCTTGGAGCCTGTAAGGAGCTGGAATCGAGGTAATTATCTGCCAACTTGGACACCCAAGACAATTTGCTAATGCTATAATGGTTTAAGAAATGCTGGTACCCTGCTGACAAGAGCTGCCTTCTTTTCTTGGGCTTCTCTTAGACCCCTCGCTCACCTGGGGGTAATTCATGGTTTCAACAGTGCTGTCATAAGCAGAGCGCAGAGATGCAAAGTTGATGAGAACATCGACCTCCGGGTGCTTCCTCATGGCATCCGACATGTTCTTGTACACTGGGATCAGGATTTCCTTGTGGCCCCAATAGAACTTCTGCCTGTGGTCACCACTGTGGAGGAGAAAGCAGAAAAGCCCTGACTTTAAGGCTACTGGAAGGACAAGAGGATACAGTGCATGCAGACAAAGAGGTTTACCAACCCCAGCTCTCAGATACCAAGACTGACTGCAAGACACTCACTAGCAAGTGAGGGCATATGGGAAGGGACAATACTAACAGCAGAAGGATCTTCAGAGTATAGAACAGAGCAGCATATGGAAGGAGACGGGCTAATGGGGACAGAGGCATCCAGCAAGATGAATAAGCTCTCCCACAGTGAGGTTACCAGAGCCTCAAGTTTACTCCAAGCTGGAAGACAGAATGAGGCACAGAAAGAGTAATGAATGAGATGCATGCAAAGCTGCATTACTGGGCTGGAACAAATACCACGCTGGGGGAAGAGGAAACCAGTATCTGGGGTGTAGAACCAGGACAGCAAATCAAGGGCCAGTCAGCTCTCCAGCTCTGCTACAGTGAGACTTTGCCCACCCTGCCCCTCAGACGCCAAAGGCTGCACCTAGGAAAGCTTCACTGTAGGTCTTGTCTTTTATAAGGTGGGTGCTCACTGAAGTCTGCTCTGTTCAGTCACTCAGGAGTGTAGGTATTGGCTGTATTCCCACACTGGTACATTTGTAACAGAACATTCCAGGTTTTGCCAGCCTGGCTTCCTCCAAAAAGTCAGGCGGAACCAGTAATTATAGGTAGCCTTAAGCTTTTAATCCCTATTGCTTTTTCTCTGCTGAATAACCATAACCCCGCAAGGGGTTGTGCTCAGCTCTAGCCGTGGCTGTGCCTGCTCTTGGTTTTAGTACCCTGGGGTTGGCACTAGCTGAGAAGTTATTGCAGAGCGGCAATCATCATCAGAGCTGCTTCACTGTCAAGAGGCAGAATCCTCTGCGGGACAGCGGCTGATTAGACACGAGCTCTCCTGCGTGTCTGTGAACACCACAGCAAGGAGACATCTCCTCCCTCTGCCTGGGCTCCCAGCAGAGCCCAGCCACTCCTTTCCTTCTCACTGCTTGCTGTTTGTCAGGGACCCCCTCTGTGCACACAGTGCTCTGGGGGCTCCTCCTGACTGCAGTTTCAAACACCCAAAAGCCTCTCTCAGCCCACTGAGCTGTGAGGATAAGGCAAAAGAGGGTGAATAGCACAAGAGAACTCTATGCCTCTGAAGGAGCCACATGCTTCCTGCCTGCTAAGGAACTTCTGCCACTGTAGGGACGAGTGTGAGCTCAGGCTCCTAAAGAAAGCCCAGCTCATCACGCCTGCCTTGCTTGCTGAGTAAAGGAACAGAATCTGGGGACCCTGTGAAGGAACAGAAAGTGGGACTTAATTTGTGTAGCTGGCATTAAGCTGTTTCAGCAGAGCAGCCTGAGATCAATGGGTGAGGGAAACGGGAAGCAGTCTGCAAAGCCAACCTGATGGTGGGAGGGAGCAGGGGAGAAGGTGTTAAAGCAGAGATGCAGGCTAGGGCAGAGCTACGCCAAAGAACTGCAGAGACTCGGAAAGGGGGAACCGAACAGAAGGGTTTGAGGGAAGCAGAGAAACAGTGGAGCGAACACAGGGTACTTACGTGAATGGATAAACCATGGCAGCGACTGAAGGCTCATCCCGGGAGCAAATATAATCAAAGTCCAGCATCCCTTGCACAGCCCGTGTCTGCATCCCCCAGATGATGGCTTTGGTGTGGCGGCTGAATAGGGTTGTAGCTTTCCCTGCTCAGAGAGAGGGGGAAAAACCACACACGTTCAAAGTGTCCATCCGTGCAAGACAAAGCTCCAGCTTCACCAGGTGCCTGCTGAAAGATGGGGCTACTCCCCTCCCTCCTCCTGAACTGCAGATGTGGTAGCCCCAGCGTCCAAACTAAGGCAGAAACTGCAGATGAAGCAGCATCCCCCTTGCCAGGATTCCAAATGCAATGGCCAGGTTCTGGGTTTCAGGGAATGGGCAAATCCTTTATCATGAGTTAAATAATCAGTGATTTATTGCTTGGGGTATGGCCTACAGGAGGTTTGCCTCCCATGTTTGTCAGGGCACCACAGTAGGATGACAGGAAATAGAGAGAAAAGCAGTGAATGGACGGGACAGAGAAAGCAAAGGAGCTCTCAGGACTCAGCTTTTGGTTTCTGGGTGTTTTTTGATGATCAAACACAAACCTGACAGCTCCAAGGGTTCATAAATGGAAACCCAAATGTGCCCAAAACGTGGCTTCAGGGCACAGTCACAGAAAGGCAACAGCTCAGTCAGCGAGGATGGACTGTTTGCTTATGGCCACCCCTTGTCACCACAAAACGGTGAGTTCCTCCCTTTGACTCCAGGAGGGTTCGTACTAAACCCCTTAGGAACTCGGAGCTGATCCTGCTGCTGTAGCCGGCTCAGTCTGCAGCTGATTTCTTCTTGGCTTTGACCCAAAGGTAAACAGCATTAGGGATTAAACAGGATCCTGTTCCTTGGGCTTTAACAAGAGACCAGTCACTGCTCTCCACTGCTACACACGGGAGGCACTGCCACAGCACTTGGTATTAGAAGACTGAAAGACTCCTGTGAGGAGGTGAGAAGTGAATTCAAAGCAACAGGGAAACACAGGTCCAGAAAGGCCATGCTCCTTGAGACCACACAAGGAATGACTCTGAGCAATCCCCTTCTACTGCTCCTCCTTGTAGGATAGGGGAGATAGCTTAAAATTCCACCTTGATCCCAATCCAGCAGTTAATTTCCATCCAGCACAGAGCTCAAGAGAGTGCTTCAAGTCCCCAGGACTTCAGTGCTTTGCTGAAGTGATAAGGCAACAAGAACATTTAGTTCTGTGCCCTTCAAGGCTCAGCAGCACAGCACCTGCACTGTTCTATTCCACTTTGAAACACAACCCCAGTTACTAGGCCTGGTAAGCGATTCCTTCTCCTTGAAAGCAAAGGGGACAGAGGTTTTCACAATATGCCTGGATTTGACTGGGGAGGAGAAGGGAAGACAAAACAGTTTATTTCAGCCTGTTCCTGTCTCCTCCAGAAACAAGTCTGCACCAAGGAATATGTTGAGGAAAGAGATAAAAAGCTCATGTGGTGGTAACTGAATGTGCTGGGCAGAAGGGAAGGAGCAGACAACACTGCAAACTACTGCAGAGGACAAACAGCAACAGAACCAGGAACTAAAGCCAGCTGCCAGCAAGGCCAGGCACACTGAGCCCATCACAGGGGTCCTACCTGAACCATGGCTCCAAGCTGGGACTGAGTCTGTTAAAGAGAGAATCACCCATGCAGCCACACGACAGAGCTGGCTCCTGCCAGGCCAGCAGCAGGGCTGCGGGGGTCCTGCAGCACCCCAGCCTTTGGGATCTGCTTGTGTTAAAGCCAAGCAGACTGGAGCCCTCTCCACTGCCTCCTGAATAACAGCGCATCCAATGTGCATTTTGTCATCTAGAGAATCTTTGCTCATCCCAGCACAACCACTGCAACTCTGTGCGCTGGAGCTCCATGAGGCTCACATTTCCAGTGTTGGAGGCATTCCCCAAGCCAAATTGTGTGCCCAGTGATCAGGAGGAGCAGAAGTGAGTTTTGTGATGTGTTTCACCACAATTAGATGTGGATCTTGGTGGCATCCTGTCGTAGTGATGTAAATGGGACCAGTATCACCTCATGTTCAGATGAGGAGGACCAGGACGTTATCCCATTCTGTCCCTGCCCCATTCTGCTGTTGTTTTATCCCCATACAACATGCTCTTACTCAATAAAGCTTCCAAGTGCAAACAAAAAGCTGCTAAAGCTCTTGCATAGCTCCATGTTAGAGAACCTTCCTACAGACTTCAGTAAAAAAAACCCCAAACAAGCCCAAAACCTGAAAAATAAGGACAAATCCCCCCAAGAAAACCACACAACACAGCACACAGCAACCTCTGACCCTGAATGTCACCACTGAACTGACTGGAGAGTGTTTATCCAAGAAGCTGCAGCATGTACCAAAAAGGACTTTGTTAATACCTCCACCATTCCAGCAGCACCCCATGGGAGCACCCCCATGTATTTAATTCGGAAGCAGGCCTCAGTTGAGCAACCACAGCACAGACAGTTACATAAAGGGACATGGGGAAGTGGGAGGTCTCAGACTGTGCTGTTCCCTTCAAAGGAACATTCAGGATCAAGGCAACTCTGACTCACCTTGTGTATGAGCTAATGGCACAGCAAGTGACAACGCTCTAAAGCACTTAACTAAATCCAGCATAAAGACAGACAGGTACCACAGCATCAGTCTAGTCCACATTCTGTCTCTAGGAGAGGAGAACTGCTCACAATCATTTCCAGTGCTGGACTTACCAAGAGGCGCTGCTGGTTTTGCCTTCTTAGCTGGAGCAATGTCATCTGGTCTGGACTCCGAGAAGGAAGCTGTTCTGCTTGTTGCTGGAGTCTGAAAGATTCAGAAGCCACATAAGGGACAGGGTGCCAGCTAAGACCTGCAGCATGCAGAAGATGGCCACTTTGGCTGTGGAGCATGCAGGAAATGGCCACTTTGGCTATGCCAGTCTACAAAGCAAGTTACTTGAGATAGGACCATTTCGGTGCAGTGAGGGAAACCTCCTCAATGACCAAATCCTCAGCAGATGCAGCAGTCACGTTGCTGCTTTTGAGGGCTCACATTTCCTGTAGGAGGGAGGTGGACACTGGGAGGACCCCTCCTGATAAACCATGCAGGCAGAGGCACTTTAGCTCTCCTAGAGCTTAGTGCAAATACAACGGTGGCCAAGATCCATCTCCAAGCTGCTCAGCCTTTGGGAAGCTGCCTTCAGGAGCGTTCCTTTCACAGAGGGAAGGGACTCACCGAGGGGCTGCCGCTGGCGTTGAGGAGGAAGTTGGCAGTGTGGGCTGCAGCAGGAGGCTGGTTGGGGATCGGCCGGTGGCCAAGGGCCATGCCCACAATTGCAGTCATGTGAGTCTCCGTGCCAAAGACATGGATGGGGATCCCAGTGGTCTTCCCTGCATACAAGAACAGTCAGCTTTGGTGGGGGGGAAAGGAACAACAGGAGCTTCTGGCAAAATAAAGCATTTAAGTGTGAAAAGGCTCAGCAGGAAGCAGGAAACAAGATGCAAGAATGAAACTTGGGAAGCAGCTGATCCTTACCAACTTCTCCCATCACACGTAATCCTTCCTGGTAGTTCGGGCCTCCTCTTCGCACAAAGATCCTCACCTCATGCTCTTTCAGAGGACCCTGGTAATCCTTAATGGCTCTCACGATGCCCTAAGAGAAACACACGGGAGGGGTGAATGGGGCAGGCAATGCTGACCCTGGCCCATCAGCTCAGGACCTCCCGGAAGAGACGTGCCACCAGCCTCAGCACAGAGCTCAGGGGCCATCACTGGGATGTGCTGACACATCCCCATAGTCACTCACTTTAAAGGTGGCTGCCACGTTGGTGAAGTTGGCGATGCTGCCGCCAATGATCAGGATTTTTCCTGAGGGAAGAAACACGCATCTATAAAAGTGGTTTAGGAACATCGGGTGCTCTCTGTCCTGAGCCGCTTTGTGATCCTGCAGTGAAACACTGCTGCAGTTTACACTGGCCAATAGTTCACAGTGAGTTGGCTTTAAACAGAGCCTGGAAGGTAAGAGCTTTGTACCAAGCAAGAACTTTCCTGACAGGACTCTTTTGAGGCACATTTTGCTCTTTGCTACAGTGAAAATTACAAGTCCTGCCTCAGAAACCCAGCGCTATTCACTCAGAAGCCAGCACTACATTAAAAGCTGTGCCAGGGAGGCCCAAGCATAGGAACAGCCCAGATATGGTCAGATTTTCCCAGCTTGGGAATTGCAGCAGCTCTCTTACCTTCAGGGTGCTTCTCTCGAGTCATGAGGGAGAGAATAGTCTTGGCGTAGTCATAGGTCTGTTGCTCACTGGGGGCTCCGGAGTATTCCCCATAGTTGGCCAGTTCATTCACACCCCCCAGGTCACAAATGGTGTCACTGTGACAGAAGTTATTTAAAGAGATATAATTAGAGGCACTATAAAGGGCTTAATAGAACACTGCATATTCCTGGGAAAGTGGGATCATGCTGTCTGCTGAAGACAAAGCTGCTCTTGGTGCCAGTCATGATTAATCTCATTAATTCCTAGATATGATGGGAACTCTGTGACTACCACAGCAGTGATAGTACCATAACCAGCTTCCAGCTTCTGCCTTCCCAAGACAAGAAGCAGTTTCTATCTCAGGCTCCCCGAATTAAACTCCCTAAGGGACACGTGCTGGTAAGAAATGTGCACAGCATCTTCATTGCAAAGAGATCCCAAGCAGTGATGGCATTGAGAAGGATCACTTGAGCAGAGGCTCCCTTCCAGAGGCTGCACCAGTTTCTTGCAGCAGTGTAAATCCCCCCTCCAGCCTCTGGAAACCTCATTCTGTTACCTGTAAACCACTGAGGCACCACCACCAGCCACCATGGTCCAGATCCTGCCTTTGGGGTTGAGAATAGTGAGTTTCAAGCTGGCTCCACTCTTCGCATCCAGGTCAGCAATGTAGGCTTCCTGCAAGCAGAGCAGCACAGTTTAAACTCCCTTCCCTGCATCCTCCTTTCCCAAACCAGAGGGTTTCCAGAGCCGAGCCCATTTGGATATGCAGAGGCCCCCCCCTCTCCTGTCAGCTACAGCTGAGGGGAGAGCAGAACCACAAACACCATTGCTGTAAGGGACAGTGAGCCAGGGTCATCTCTTGGGGGCCACGACTGGTTTGTGTCCGGTGTTCTCCCAGATAGAACAAGAAATTAGGCTGGATGTAGAGAGCTTGCACTGTTCTCTGTGACAAACTCAAAGGGGATCAACCTGAGCAGAAACTCCAAGGTTTCTCAATTCCACATCACAGTCATAGAATCAAATGCCCCTGAACTGACGAGTCTTGTTCTGACCTTGTCTGCAGACTGAGGCCAGAGGAAGGTTAAACCTCAACGCACTCATGGCTACACACTGTCTGTGCTGCAGCCAAAAAATGTCATCACCGAGTGCACGGCAATCTAGCTCAAGAGTGTCCCTGTATCACAGTGGGTTTGCCTCTTGAGAAGCACTTCATTGGGAGTTCATTACAGCCCTCAGCAGAGACAGTGCCATAACAACCTTCACAGTGATTTGCAGAGGGATGATTCAGAGACAAACACTGAACTAATCCTTTTAAGAGCAAATTGAGTTAAGAGTTGGCATCCAGCAAGCTACATGGAGAGAAAGAGCTAAATGGATTTCCTGGCCACATTACAAAACCCTTCCCCAAGTGAAGCATAATTATAATTAACAAAATTAAAAAGCCAGGACAGAAATCCTTTTGGAGACAGCAGAAGTCACTCGGGATGAGTAACAGAGCATTTAAGGAGAGAGCTCCACTTCCAACAGTTGTGGTAGCCCACAGTAAAGGGGTATGGGCCAGAGCGGGCTGGTACTTGCCTCAGGATAAGCTTCTCTGCCAAAGGGAGGGGGGAACTCCACGTCCCCCCATTTCACTTTGCAGATGTAGTCAGCAGTCGCATCGATCTTCGCGGCCAAGTCGAGGATGTAGACACCATCACCGGTCACTACTGCGTTTGAGGACACACACCACTGTGGGCTCGGTTTGCACAGAGAGGTTTACCCCTAAAACCCAACACCCTACAGAGAGCACTACAAAAGGCAAGTGGCCTCTGTTCCCCTTCTTACAGCACTCAGTTTGCTGTATGCACCAGACCCAGCAAGTTCCCTTCAGCATTAAGCAGTGCCTGTGGTCACAGACCAGGCCCTGGTTCAGGTTCTGTTCTGATCCAACCCAGCAATTTTCATGTACTTCAGATTTAACATCCCTTTCAAAGGAATTTTTCATTTCCACCAGGAATTTAGATAAGAGAACACCTATAAGCAGTGCTTGGTTTGATTTATTCAGCCCGAGATACATCCCAGCCACTTTTGTACTTCTTTTGCATATGCCACTTGGAACTGTTGCAAACTACACAAGGATAAAGTACCCATTTCAGTGGTTTAGAACAGAAAGTCCTGCTCCCCAAAATGTCTGTTACCTAATGGATTGATCTCAAGGTATGTGAAATATAGATCTTCATAAAGGTTGAACAGGCCACAGATGAAGCTAGCCAAGATGCTGTAAAAAAAATTTAACACAAGCTCATTAAAGCAGCCAAATACAAAGCGCAGCCTGCTCTGCCTCATTTATATGAGCGGCAATCTGCAAATCTACTCCCTATCAATCTCTTTGGTTCCCATTCATCTTCTCTGGAAGAAGCCCAGGTGATGACTCAAGGAGAAGAGGACCTCAATGACTCATCTTAATTACACTCCACCAAACTCTGCTGAGAGCACAGTGCTCGACTGCCAGAGATACTTGGTCCAGACAGAAATGCATCACTGTCCCACTGGCACGTACACGTCTTGGTCAGAACTAAGCTTCCTTAGCTGGGAACAGGACAAGGCAGCAGTCAGCTACATTAGTGATAGGCTTCTTGAGCCTCTCAGAGCTGAACAATGCCTTCCGTTACTATGTTGTGTCTGGAGAAATCATGACTTATATTAAGATAACTAACAGATAAGGGCTAAAGCATCTCATTAAAGGAGATGCAGAAGACTTTGACATCTACAGATAAGCTTGCAGTAAGCAGAGGAATAGCAAGAGAATTCCTTCTTAAACCAGGCCAGAGCAAGAGAGGGTACATTTCGGAATTAGCAATCAGAACCACATCTTATCACCATTTCTACTAAATAAAAACCTCTTCTATGCTGGAAGGATCAGGATTCAATACGAGCCTCCAGCACCGCAGAGGTCAGGCACTTAGAAGTGCTCCTGCCAAGTGAAGGCTCCAAGCACTGTGAACACTCATTTTGAGTTTTACAAGCAGCTCGGATCAGGTCAAAGAACCTGGATTTAGGATGCATGGCATATACTTGAGAGCAGCAGGGAGGGCAGGAGAACAAGCTTTAGGGTGAAGCAGAACAAAGGGATGCTGCACTGAAATAAAGGAGAGGAGCTTCTTGCTGGCCATGCCTGGGACTGGGCATCTTGTACTTACTCCTTTTTATTGGCTGGTGCGTGCTGCAGGAGATATTTCTTGACATCTGATTCATTGAGCTTTTCATCCACCGCCACAAGCAACTTCTGAGCTTTGGCATCAACATCTCCCACATCCACACCCCCTTCATGGTGGAAGAGCACGTAGTCTCCTTCACGGGCAGCGTATATGCACACATAGAACTCTTCCTCCTGCACCACGGACCCAGCAACAAGCATTAGCAAGTCACACCCAGAGAAGACCTCAAAGAAGAGGATTTTGTGTTGGTGTTGGGGAAGGGGCAGCTGGGCACAGCACTGGAGCAGCCCAGACAACCCCCCAGGCTCATCCCTAGGGAGAGCAGCAGGGCCCAGAGCGCTTCATCCTGGTGAGATGTGCCAAGGACAATACGTTCCATTCCTGGAGACAACTGCTCCTGGCTGACACATGCCAAGTGCAGCCCAGGTATCTGTAACCTCCTCCCAGCCAACGTGATTGTGTGCTCTGACAGCACGCAAACACCATCAGCTCACAGCACACTCCCAAGCTCCTGCTTTCTCCGCTGTATCATCCATCTAAGCTCCATTAAAGAGATTGCCAAGCACTTTTTAACGTTTTCTTTGGTACACTGACCTGTTTGTGAGGCACAAAGGGCTCAATGAGGAAATTCTTGAGGATTCCCTTAGCATTAGCAATCTGCAGGCAGAAAACAAGACAGACACCAGTAAACCCTTGTCCAGTTTCCATAGTCATGTCAGCATAAGGCAAGCTTTGAGACTTAACCAGCACTGCTCTGAAATCACTTCCTCCCAGTCACTCTCCGTTGGGTTTCGCAGGGAGCTGGACTATTGGAATTATACTGGAATGGCTGCTCTTCACCTCCTGTCCCAGAGACAGCACCATGATAGAGCACTGCTCAGTGCAGCATCAACTGCAACGGCTGGAGCTGCTGCTTGGAGTTTTGGAAGATTCCAAAGTGAGGGAACTCCTGAGCTCCACAGGAAGCAGCAGGAGCAGTGGTGTCACTGAGCATGGAAGAGTAAGAGAGCTCCTTAAGCCCCTTCCCGCAGCTGGGATGGCAGGCGTTTCTTTACCATCACCATCGCATTGTCACTCCCAGGAGAAGAAATATTACAAGGCAGCACTGCATTAAAGTGAGCGCTTGAAGTAACTCTCAGTCATCAGCCAGAACCCACTGGCTGGCTGCAGTAAGAAGACAGCTTCAGGACAGATTTTACACTTGCCTTGTTAAATCTGCCTTGGGGATTCAAAGCAGGCAGCTCTGCCAGCTACTGCACACCACATCTGAGCTATCAGCTGCTGACTCCCAAGTGGAAGGGGCTTTCCAAATGGTACCAGTCCCACCACAGAGGCTCTGCACTGGGGATGGGAACAGGGAGCATTGAGCTGTGCTTCCTATCGAGGCCTGGCATTTACCAGCAGGGAGTTCACACGTGGGACAGCTTCTCCCTTGCTTTGGCATCAGCATAACATGGATTTTAAACCACCATAAGTAAGAGAAGAGCTGTGCACCAGCCTCTATCTCACAAGCAGGCAGAGAAGACAGAACAAGAGTCCTCCGGCTCTGTGGCTGAGGTGGCACTCACCGTGGTTTCCTGGCCCAGGCGCTGCTTGAGCCAAACCTTCACCTGATCCAGAGTGAGGTTAATCCCAACCAGTCCGAGCTTCCCACGTCTCTTGATGAGCTGATCTGGCTTCACCACCAAACGCTACAACAACATTGTGCAAGGGAGATGAAACCAAAGCAGCGTTAGAAAGTGCCTCTGCAGAGAGTGAAACCTCCTGGAATTCTGTACAGCAAACAGCCTTGAAGAACGCCTTTCATCTCCTCCTGGGAAGGGCTGCAAGCCCTTTCAGGAGCGATGCCGAGACCTTCCTGCAATTCACTCGTGCACTGGAGCGTGGCACATGGAATTGCTTAGCATAGGGCTGCCATCGGTCAGTCAAGGGCTGTGAAACATCGATGTTCTTCCAGCCAATGACTTAATGTAATTAACCACTGGTAAGAAGCCAGCTTGGACAACAAATAAAGAGAGCTTAGAGTATGTTTTTTTCTATAGGAAGTGCACGGCTGTGAAACACAAAGAGATAGAAAAGATCTTACATAGAAAGAGCAAAAGAGGAAGCTTTCCATGACATTTTGCTTGGATGCAGGAAGGCCGAGCAGAACCCTACCTGAACAGGAAAGCTAGTGGAGAAAGCACCCCAATTTCAGAAAGGGAGGCTTTGGGAACAGGGACTGGCATCCCCAGGGCCTCTGGCTTTGTCTGAGTTAGCCTCATTTGCCCTGTTATTAGCAGGGTTTTGTTGGCAGCTCCCTCTGCTCGTGTATTTCACAGGCCTTAAAGGAATGTGACAATCAGGCCCCCAGAAGGCGATAGAACCACCTTGGAGCAGGGCTTGTTTCTTCATCAGTGTTGCAAATGAACGTGTCAGAGCAGCAGCAGCGACCGGTCCTTCCGGAAAGATCCGGAGCTCAGGACCTGCCGCAGCACGATGGGAGCAGCTCGGGGTGGGGGCAGAGGTGCCAGTGCTGCAGGGCAGGTCCCATCCTCACCTCGCTCAGAAGCCAGGGGTGGTCCTGGGTGAGCCGGGCCCAGTCTGTGGCTGGGGTGACTCGGGCATACTTGAAACGGTTCTGGATGGCAGAGGACGTGCAGATGTACTTGTACAGGAACTCCTTCCCCGTCTGCTCAGAGATGGCTTTGGCCGACATGGCTGCCTAGTCTGAACTGGGGGAATAAAACACAGCCATCAGGAACAGAGCCCATGGAAAACTCCCAATCACGCAGCTCAATGCAAAACCAAAGCAAATACAGAGCTGGGGCTGTGTTTGCCCACCATAAATGAGGCTGTAAAACTCACCTGCTAAGCAAGAACTATTCCTGTTGCTTACAAACTCCACCCCATCTCACTGCTCCGAGCACTGGTTTGGTCCAGCCTTGCCCAGCTCCGAGCATCCTGAGTATGAACTAACTCATCTCAACCCACAGAGCACCCGGGGTTGCTGCTGTGGGATGCAGGTAACACACCTACAGCATCTAGATCAGTACCAGGGAGTGACATGGTAGCAGGAGAGGAAAACCCTCCCCCTCCCACTTGCTTTCCTATGGCATGCCGCATTTCCAGTCTGAGCTTGGCTGCAGGCAACCCAGCAACCCCCCACGTTGTCTTCTACAGGGAAAAGAAACCGGGGCCAGTATTAGCAAAACCGGAGCACTGGTTTGTCCATCACTCTTGTGTTTCAGAACCCACCTTTCCCGGAAGCAGGTTCACCCCCTACACAGCAAGATGCTCAAGACCCTTTCCTGGCAATGGCTTTTTCCTCTCTTAAGAGTTTTCTGCACTGACATCAGCAAGTTCTGATCTCAAGGCTGTAACTTTCCGACGGGCAGCAAGTCACGGGGGCCCAAGATGCATTTATATTTAGGAGCAGCAACCATTTATGTAAAGGAACCCTTCATCCCAGTGAACCTGTCTGCGTGTGTCAAGCATCAGACCCGCGTCAGCCAGAGGTCAACAGGCGGTTTGGGTTGGTGTGAGGGCTCAGGCTGCTGACAGAGGAGCTCGAGCAGCACTCGTGCTGCATTCTGAGTGCCTGGAGGTCAAATCACTGCTGCCCGAGCCCAGCACGGACACCAAACACACTTGGGGATGGTTTCTGCAGGCACCAACACAGCAAAGAGCAGCTCTGTTTGCACCTGAAGATGTGAAGTCTCTGAATGGCTCAGTAACAGACTGTAACTGCCCATTCCAGCACGAAACACATCCCAAATTGACACCCATAGAGGGGAAACGGTTCAAAAACCCCTCAGTTATTTGTTGTGCTACCTTCTGGGTAATAACCATTAGCAATCAACTAGGTTATTCATCCTGTAAGGAAGCACAGAACACACTAGGCAATAACCAGCTACCTTTATGAAAAAAGACCTTTTATTCCCCTTAAAGAGGTTTGGTTGGTCCCAATCCCACCCCAGAGACACACAACAGTTACTGAGCAGAAAGGAGGAGGCTGGCTGCTTTCTCTGGGTGCCTCTAGAATGGCAGAGGTTGGGTTAAGCGAGTGCTGCTACTGAAAGCTGTTCACCAGGCTCAGGAACCAGCAGTCAGATTTGGGGCTAACAACTTTCCAAAAGCAGCTCCAGTGGTAAAACAGAAAAGGAGAAGCTACAGAAAGGGTACAAGATGTTAAATCCCAGTGTTCCTGCTTCCAGGAAAGCATTGTTAGGTGAAACTCCAACATGATTGCGGCGCAGCTTCTAATTGAACCTATTTCAAAACATCAGGCAGCCTTTCTGAGGCACCCCATCTTTCTTCACAGCATCAAACCCCATCCCTGTCACCATTAACACTTGCACCTAATACTTAGTCCGTTAAACATAACCTCACTTTGTTTTCATCATCTTGGTGCCCAAGTCCCATAGGCTAAGGGGAGGGCTACGACAACCTAAAGGAGACCAAGCACGTGCTAAGGGTCCAGCCCTGCAAATCCAGCCTGGTTTGTGTTGGAAGAGACCCTAAAGCTCATCCAGCTCCAACCCCTGCCACGGGCAGGGACCCCTTCCACTGGAGCAGCTTGCTCCAAGCCCCTGTGTCCAACCTGGCCTTGAGCACTGCCAGGGATGGGGCAGCCACAGCTTCTCTGGGCACCCTCACAGGGAAGAGCTTCTTCCTGCCTCTCCCTCCCTTCTCCCTTTTACCCCCTTTTCCACCATAGCCTTGATGCTGTGTTAGCTCCACTGGCTCTCCAAGAGGCATTCCTAAAGATACGTGTCCAGAGATGCTGTGGGAATAGAGCTGTCTCAGAAAACCACTGAGTTACGGCAAGCCCTGGGGCTATGAGCAGCAGTAACTCCAGCAGCAATGCAGAGCTGCCACTGCAAGCTCCTCATTGCAAAAGATGGAGACTAAGACAAGGACTTATCTCATGGCAAGGATTTATACAGAGCTATGGGGGATCTACAGTCAGGGAAGGGGAAACACTGGGTACCACTGGATTAACCTCCAGCATTCAGGAGCTGGGAGGCTGATGCTGCAGCTCCTGAGGGAGGCTGCAGTTCTGGCTGCGAGCTAAGCACGGACATCAATGCTGGAGAAACACTGATGTCTTGTTGGTGTTAAACCACCACAGCTCTCCAAGACAGGAGGTGGTGCAAAGCACGCCCCAGGCTCAAGGGGAAGCCACCCACAGCAGGTAAGTGGTGGTGACACAGAGGGACCAGTGTCGCACGGGTGGCAGACACAGCTTCCTGTGCTTACGGAGCAACTGGGCACTTGCTCCATAAAGTCCTGTTGACAACTGCAGTTCTTTGCCCTGTGAAGGCCATGAAACTGGATGAGCACCAGTTGTGTTGTAATCTGGATTAAACCCCAAAGATCAGCAGAGTTGCTTTGGCTGCTGCACCTTTATTGGCAGGGAAACTATTCCAAAACAGCTTTTTCCTTAATTATCAGGCACTGTCTGTGCACAAGATAATCTTTTTGACAAGGTTGATGCCAGGCTCTGACCAAAGCCTACTGCTTCATTCGATGGTCAGTCAGGCACAGAAGACTTCCCAAAGCTGCACAAGTGCCTGGATGCTGGGCAGAGCCGTAAGAAAGCAAGCACGGAACAGAAAACCCAACCAGCCCTACCTGCAGGCATGCACAGACACATCCCCTGCCCACAGACACCGCTGCTGCCTCGCCTCCACAGCTGGGCACACACATCCCACACTAAATCACCTGTACTGTAGCGCTGAACACTTTCCATCCTGATTTCTGCTTTCAAGCAGTGCTACTTCCGAGAGCAAATCCTGCTCCCGGGTTACCTGCAGCTATTTGTGTTGCCTGCCAGGAAGCTGGAATACCCTTGGCTTTCAAAGCCCTTCAAATCCATCAGCTGCCTGATCTACAACAGGCTAAAGGCCAGTCCCAGAGGAAACGTGTCACATTTCACTGCAGCAGAATCAGATGGAGAAAGGAGAACGGCAAACCTATTCCTTAACCTGACAAAGAGCCAGGCTGAGTAGTTTTCATTCCTCCAGGGTGACACAGAGCTCCTGCACAACACTGCAGCTCTTCGGTCCACGCTCTGATTGAGACAACGGAGCTGATGCCGTGCCAATGCCCAAGCTGGAATCGGCTGCGACTGCAGGAAACCGGACCCAGGACATGGCTCATGTCTTACTAAAGCCAGCCCTACAAAATGAAGACATCAGTGGGAACAGGAGTGACGTACGTGGGATTGCTCAAAGCCGAGGGACACGGCGGCGCTCCCCACGGCACCGCTGCCAAGCTGCTGCTCGCAGGAGCATTGCTGGCCTTGGCCACCACCTTCTGCTGCTCCCCTCGTTTCTGGCCCGGTTTCATCACCTCTTTTGTTGCAATAGCACTACTGGGGTAAAGAGAGAAAACCCAGAGGATGATTACAGCAAATAACAAGATCCTTGTGTCAGCAACAGCAGCAGGAGCGAGGCTGTTCCACCCGTGGTGCACCAGAAGGGCTCCTGAGCATTAGGGAGTCATTAATCAGCCCCCTCGCTCAGTTTTTCCACTGCTCCAAACCTGATTTTCCCAGGGAATAAACAGCACAAAACAATTGCTTGGGTCTGCTGAGTCGTGGAGCTAAAAGATCAGCAGGAAAACATAAAACCCTATCTGGCATCAGCAATCCCCAGCTATGTGCTGGTGCAGGTCCCTCATCAGCCAGGGAGACAGGAGCAGAGCAGCTCCATCACCTCCTGCAGGCTCCAGGAAGCAGCATCCCTGCAGCTTCCCAGGGATGAGGATGCTCATGTGTCCTGGGTAATCTGAAGTTCAGTCATGCCCAGCACCCGCAATGCCAACCAACACTGCTGAAAGCAACAGATGCACCTCTGAAGGAAAACAGAGGGGATGTGGAGGAAAACCAAGCTCCTTCCTCTGTACCAAGTATGAGCTCCAGGGTAACGTTCTCTTCTACTGCTGCTCTCCAGCCTTTAAAGCATTTCCTACAGTATGCGCCATGAAGTTGTCAGTTAAAACGCAACTCTTGAGCAGAGGGAAATGTGCTTCAGACACAAGAAGCGAAGGAGAAGAGCAGGATAAGAGCTCTCCTGAACAGGCGTCATGCACCCAGCATCAGTTTAAGGAGTGATCACTGACCTCCATGAATGATTTGTGCTCATTTACCGAGGCTCCAAACCAGCTTCCCTGTAGCACATCAGAGACCATCATCCATACCCAGGGATTCAAGAAGCATTTCAGCCTTCACTAACAAGTCCAGAGCATGAGAACTGGATTGGATCACATCTCTGAGGGCTCAGAATCCCAGTCAGACATGTGCAAAACTAAAACTATGCTTGGGGAAAGCATCTCGAGTGTATTGGCAAACAAAAGACAGCTCAATGGTGGCAAGCCAGACAAGGATTAAAGAGCTGGATGCTGTGCTGGCTGTGACACAACCGATACACGTGCCCCAAGACTCTAGCAATGAGCTGAAGGGAAAGCCCAGAGGCAGCATCCCTGACACCACAACCACGTAAAGCCTCCTCGGCTCCCAGAGATCAGGCGATGCAGCACCACTTAGCACAACCCAGCCTGCCCTGCAAGGGGACGCAAGACAGACATTGCTTTGGTTTATGCTTCTGTAAGCCCTTTTAGGACTCAGAGGTAGCCTGAGCATCACTGGGTTGTGCTCACACTCAGATCCAGCTCAGTACCAGCCCCAGCCACGCATGAGCGATGCTTTTGCTGGGATAAAAGGACTCCCTCTCCAGTAAAGGCTTCATGCCCTCTCCCCTAAGAGCTCTGTCAACAACCCCCCACCGCACAGCAACCACCCCTCGCATCCCAGGTTATTTATTAACACAGTTCCAGATCAGCCGGTACGGTCAGCCCACAGCAGCGTGAAAGTTACGTCAGCTTCCACCTGGCAAACACGCACGGGTTTGTCAGAGGGCTCTGCAGAAGAGGCCCAGCAAACACCACGGGTCAAGATACCTGGATGCTGGGCATTAGGAAACACCTGGCACCGCTGCAGAGTGATGCAAGCGGGTGAGCTGAGGCAGTGGGTGCTGAGCACCCGGCGCTGGAGGAGGCTCCCTGCAGACACAGGACCTCCGAGAGCAGAACAGCAGCCATGGAAGGAGCAGGCTGTGAGCAGGGGTGAGCCTGGCTAAAAGAGAGCAGCCAAGGGGTGTCAAACACCCACATAAGCGGCCAGCACCAGGCACAGGGAATCCTGCCTTTGGAGCCCACCTTGTTCTGCAGCTTTAGGGAAGGCCCTTGATGGGTTTAATCCTAATAACAATAAGCCCTGTGCTGTGTGGCTGGGCAGGATTCCCAACCAGGCTCCCCTTGGCATCGGGTCCCACCTCGGGCAGAGCAGTGGTGCTGCCGGAGCACGGCAAGCACAGCTCCACGCGTGCAAATGAAACCTGGAATACAGAAAACCCCACAGGGCTGGAATAACAGCATGGGGCAGCAGAACTGATAACACCGAGCTCCAAACCCAGGTCGGGAAACGAACCAAACCAATGTACAGAACACATTCAGGACGCACTTCAGCTGCCAGCCTGCAGGCGAGAAACAGAGAGAGGAGAAGCCCGCAGGAAAGGAAGGGGATCCCAAAGCAGCGGGAGACAGCAGGGAGCAAGCACGGCAATGGGGAAGCAGCGCCGGGGAACCGGAGGGACACGGGACCCCCCCGCGCCGGCCCCGGGGCTGCCGCCGAGGCGCCGGGGAAGAGGCCCCGCTGCGCGAAGGGAACCGAGGCGCAGAGCACGGGCCCGGCCCCTCCGCACGGGTCCCCCCGTAAGCACCCGCGCTGCGCCCACCGGAAAGGGGCCGGGACCTCCCCGGGCCCCGCCGCCGCCTCCCCGCCCGCTGATGAGGAAACCGCGGCCTCCGGCGGCGGCCCCGGGGCGCTCCGCGAACCCCCCCTGAGCCGCACCACGCAGGCCGCGGCCCGGCTCCCGACCACGGCCCAGAGAGAGCGCCCGGTGCCGGTGCCGGTGCCGCTGCCCCGGGCTGCGGCGAGGAGCGCGCAGGCGCGGCCCGAGCCCCCCCGCCGAGGCCCCGCACTCACCGGGCTCCGCTCGCCCCGCGCCGCCGCCGCCGCTGCCGCCGCCTTTTGTTCGCTGCGGCGCGGCGGAGCCGCCCCGGCCCATCGGCCTACGGGCGCCGCCGCCTCCCATTGGCTGCCGCCGCCGTCACATGTGCCTTGCCTGAGCGGCAGCCTCGCACCCATTGGCTGCCGATGGTGGGGCGCGGCCGCGCGGCCTTGTGGGAGTCGTAGTTCCGCCCCCTCTCGCCACGCCCCCAGCGCCGTGAACGGGACAGCGCCGATGACGTCACGCGCGGGCGCGCGTGCCCGCGCCTGCCCCCCCCCCCCCCCCCCCCCCCCCGGGACAGGGACCGCGCACGGGAGCGGCGGCGTCCCCGAGGCCCCAAGCGGGACGCGGCCGCCCCGGCCCCGTTCTCCGCCGGGCCTCTCCCTGCGGGCATCGGACCGCCCATCCCGTGCTCACCGCCACAGCCTCCGGGTAAAGCAGCGCCGGCAGCGCCAAGGGGAGGCACCGGGGCAGCCTCTGAGGGGAGCGGGTGGCCTCGCTGCAGAGGGCAGGGCCGGCGGTGCTGGTGTTAGAACCATGGAACGGTTCGGGCTGGAAAGGACCTCAAGATCATCCGGTTCCAACCCCTGCCATGGGCAGGGACACCTCACACTGAACCATCCCACACAAGGCTTCATCCAGCCTGGCCTTGAACACTGCCAGGGATGGAGCACTCACAGCCTCCCTGGGCAACCCATCCCAGTGCCTCAGCACCCTCACAGGAAAGAATTTCCTCCTTAGATCCAATCTAAATGTTGTCACCCGGGGCAGCCACCACGCAGGACACAGACGAGGATGCTCCCACCCATCTCAGGGAGAGCATCTCACCCTCGGCGGCCCCGCTGGGGAAAGACTCCATGGAAAGCAGTTACTGGAGCTTAAACTCTGCCCAGCTCCCTGGTGATGGGGGCATCGCGCTGGCCTCTCACCCCGGGGCTCCACTCCGGCCCCATTCCTGGAGCTGCAGAGCGAGGATGGGCTGTGTCACTCCTGAGCTGTGTCCAAACCCAGCGTCGGCGCCGATTTTGCCTGCGGTGACGTTAAATCTGAGGGGTTTGGAGCAGGATGGACACGCCGCGCCACACGGAGTCACTTGGCAGGGACGAACCGCTTCAAGCATTCATCTTGGCGGTGTCTTAGCCAAGGCCAGAATGAAGTCACTGATAGGAGGGAACCACTGGCACCTCCCGTTCATCCCTCCCGTCTGCCCCGGGTGATGCTGCCGGGATGCGGCAGTACCAGCGCATTTCCCTGTGGGACACCGGTTTTACCGAGGGTCCCTGCTCCCACCTCCGGGTGCAGGGACCAGGGACCAGCGGACACCGGCTCCTCCGCGCCCAGGCGGGTCGGGCCCGGAGCCACGGGGAGCGCCCGGTGCGCGCCCGCCCGGGGCCTGCCCTCGGTTTCGTTGCCGCTGGAACCGGCGGAGCCCACCGGGACCGGGAGGTCCAGGCGGGGACGGCTACGTCACGGCCTGGGCGGGGCTTAGCACCGCCCCGGAAGACGGGCGGTTGCCCAGCAACGGTTGCCGGGCAGCGGTTGCCAAGCGACGGAGGCAGCGGCCCGGCCATGGAGGCGGAGGCGGCGCCGGTCGGAACCTTCCCCAGCTTCATGACCGAGGGCTCGCTGCTGCTCCGGCGGGGGGAGTACGGCAAGGCCCTGGTCTGCTTCAACAACGTGAGCGCAGCGGGGCCCGCGGCTTCAACCTGCCCGAGGGGAGGCCGAGCTGAGCTCTTAGGCAGAAGCTCTTCCCTGTGAGGGTGCTGAGGCGCTGGCACAGGGTGCCCAGAGAAGCTGTGGCTGCCCCATCCCTGGCAGTGCTCAAGGCCAGGTTGGACACAGGGGCTTGGAGCAAGCTGCTCCAGTGGAAGGGGTCCCTGCCCGTGGCAGGGGTTGGAGCTGGAGGAGGTTTTGGGTTCTTTTCAACCCAAACCAGGCTGGGGTTCCCCGAAGGGAAGCGTCCTCAAGAGCATCTGGGGGTGAGGGAATGCAGGGAGGTGGCAGACGGGCGGCAGTGGGGCCGCAGCACCCATGGGCGGATGCAGCAGCAGCAGAGGGGCCGTGTGAGCATCAAGGGAATCTGTGGGTTCCTCCTCATCCATCATCAAGGTCCGTGCTGGGATGGAGCGGGCTGCGTCCTGCGCTCGTCCGTTGATGCACTGATGCTGGATCCCGGCTGTGTTGCAGGCGCTGAAGCTGCGAGGCGGTGACAGGGACTGCCTGGCTGAGCGCTCCAAGTGCTTCCTGCGCCTGGGGGACACGGACAATGCCCTGAAAGACGCGGAAGCCTCTCTCCAAAACGACCAAACCTTCTCCAAGGTGATGGGCGGGAGGGGGGAAGAGCCAGGGATCCGGTCACCAACACAGCCCTGCCGGGGTTACAGCTTCCAGAGGAGTGGAGGTGCTTGGAGACAACCGAGTTCCAGGGCTGGATGTGAGCGGAGGCCGGCTGGGATAGCGCAGGGCAGTCGATGGGAAGTGAACCGGGATCTCTCAAGCTCTTCCCGTTTTTCACTTGTTTCTTGTCTCCCAATGGCACTTTAGGGGCTGTATCAGAAAGCAGAGGCGCTGTACACCATGGGCGACTTCGAGTTCGCGTTGGTGTTTTACCATCGCGGCTACCGCCTGCGGCCGGAGCTGCACAAGTTCAAGCTGGGGATCGAGAAATCCCAGGAAGCCATCATCAACTGCATCGGAGGTGAGGGCTGCAGCCAGGCCGGCTGCGGGCACGGGGGCCACGTCAGCTCTGCGAGGCACCCATGGACCCTGCGACCAGAACCTCTTTGCCTTCCTGCGCTCAGTGGTCACTGAGATGAAACCAGGAAGCAGCAAGAGGTGCACAGCTCGGCTCCTGTTTAATTCTAATTCTATGCCTGTTCGTATATATTATACATAATAGATATGAATGATATTAAATATATATTAATATATATGAATTATATATTAATTACATATAATTGAATATATAGTAATTATATAGATATAACATGCATTATATCTATATTCATATATTATATATTATATGAATTATATTAGATATCTATGAATATATGAATTATATATGTTATTTATATAATATTCCTTCCATTCCTTTCAATTCCTTCCATATTAAATATATTATATATGAATATATATGAATTATACATTATATATTATATTTTAATATTATATATATAATTCATATATATTATATATAATCTATATGAATATAGGTATAATGCACATTATATACCTGTTCTAATAACTCCAGTTATAGAAGTAAATGATGACACTGATTTAATTGTCCAAAGTCACCATCAAACCCCAGGTAAGACGGAACAAAGCAGCTCATCTACTTGCAGTGCTGCTGATTACAGATCCCACTGGGAGATCTTTATCCCGACGTTCCAAGTTTGTAATGGAATTTGCCGTGCTACCTGAGACTGCCCTTCCCGAGATCCTGACTTCACTCCAGCTCCCATTGCATAAGTCCAGTGACACTGTTGACTCTTGCAATGGAGCAACTGCTTTCCTAACTTCTGGCTTGGATCCTAGACTGGAGTCCTGCAGGAGGCAGGAAAGGCCAAGGACCAGGGGATGTTCAAAGCAAACCTGTCCCTTTTCCCTTAGTTTTCCTCCCTCTCACGCACCGATGAGCATGGGAAGAGCGTGCTCCGGCTCTCAGGCACGCAGCCACCCTGCAGGGAAATGAATGGATTAGAGCCCAAGAGGAGACAGCCCCCGGTGCAGGGGGGAAGGAAATGCTGGCGTTCGATCCGGCTGTATAAATAGTTGGGAAATGGGCACACATGAAGCGGGCACATCCCCCCCCAACCCGCTTTGCTGGGTGCACTCAGAACCTCCAGCCTTCCGTGACACACGTGGACACACGCTGCTGCCTCCGGCCCCACTGCCCTGCTGCAGGGCAGGCTCTTCCCTTCCTTCCAACCAGCCCAAGCCAGGGCTGCTTGCACTCTTCCTTCCAGTGCCAGGGCTGCCCGAGCAGCAGCACGGGTGTCACAGTGGAAATGGAATGGGAGCTGCTCTGGATCACTGAACATCCCTGTACTTAGAGCTTTAATCCAGTTTAAGCATCAGCCGTAAGCCCTCAGAAGAACCTGCCATCCTTTTCCTCCCTCTGCTTCCATGCAGTAGGAACAGCCCCCTGGTGCCATAGGAAAGCAGTCATTAAAACCCCAAGAGGAACCGCACCTCTGAGCTCTATTCCCTGCTTGCAGGCCGCAGATTTCATGTGAAAGACTTTCGGAAGGCTTTCTTTCAAACAGGACACGATCGGCTGGGCACATTTACGGTCATTTCAGTTCCTAAAGCCTCTGCCCTGCTGGTCTTCAGCACTAACCAGTGTTTTCTCTGTATTTGCAGCTCCATCCTCAGTTAAACTGGAGAACAAAGGGAATCTGTGCTTCGTAAGCAAGCAGGCAGAGGTATGGTCTGAAGAGCTCTTGCTTCAGGGGCCAACTGGAGCTATTATAACACTGGTGCTTTCTGAAATGGGCATTAGAGGATTACCAGTTGCTGCAGCAAGGTGGGCCAGGCCGGTCTCTGAGCACTGGAAGCGCAAGGAGCCTTCACGAGAGCATTTATGCACCCGATTTTAATGTGGCTCTCGCTCAAGCTACACAGAATGGGAAGGAGGAGGGAGAAGGGCAGGAAAGAGCAGCCATGGAGGAGCAGAGCATCCTCTGCCTGCCCCACTGCGGCTGCCGGGTGCTGCTGCTCGCCCATCACAGGCTAATGAGTAACAGCAGCGAGGTCGGAGCCAGGGTACCTTTGCCTCCACTGTTTGCTTTGGGTTTCCTGATGTTTAAGGTTTGATAATGGGCACTTTCTCCATTGCTTCACCCTGGCGGGGGGGGATGCACGGAGGCAGTGCCCTGCTCCTCCAAGGTGTCACGTTTCCCTTTGAAGGCAGCGCAGGCGATGCTCGCTGCCTCCTCCAACGGGAATCACGGGTCCTTAAAACAATTCCTACAAAGGGGGCTAAGGAATAGCCCTGCAATTCCTGGGATTTCGAATGTGAAACATCAAAAGCCCTGGCTCTTACAGCCTCTGTTTCTCTGTGGATAACTGGACCTGCCTTGCCCACCGCCTTCGTAGAACCCATGAATCCCAGGATGGATGGGACCTCAAGGATCATCTGGTCCAGCCTTTCCAGGCCCTACATGAGGTGCCCCAGCTCCCTGTCCTCCCGCAGCAGGGCCCAGGGACAGAACGAATTCTTGCTCTTCTGATGCTCCCTCCTGCTCTTGGAAGCGAGGGAGCACGACTGGGGGCAAAACTGCAGTTGCGCAGAACCAGAGCGCTTGGTGACACTGATGGTGGCTTTGAGTTAAAGAATAAGCTGCTTTATATGGAGTGCAATGAGAATCCTGCTAAGGCCGGTGCTCCCCCCTCACCTCTCCCAACTGCCTTTATTGTTCCTTGCTGCAGTGCAAACAGAAAGTCCTCATCAAAGCGGCAAAGAATCCAAAATGGACAAAGAACCAGAAGCCTGCGAGGAACCCAAAGACGGAGCGAGAGCTGCTTGGAGAGCTCTATGCTGACAAGGCCTACCTGGAAAAGCTGCTCAATGACAAAGGTCCTTCTCCGTTGTAGTTACCTAAATGTTCCTTCGAAGCAGGTTCTTTTTTCCCCCTTCTCTTATATCCCTGTGCCTACTCTTGTCGGTAGCAGAGCTCACACAGAGCTTGTGGCGGTCGTGGGAGAGGCAGGTATCTTTGGAGCTGGATCCTATCCCCGAGCATATTTCCTTCCCTGTTAAATGGGAGGCTTTTATAACCAAGAGTAAATGGAGTCCAAGCAATCTGTGCTGATGAAGCCCAAAGCACAAACAGCATCGGTACGAGTAACTTCTGTCGTCACGATTCATGAGGAATTCCACGACAGGGGTTGGGAACACCAGCACTAGCTCACGAAAACACGTGGAATGGGAATGGCAAGGCGGCTTTCCGTCCTCAGCACACCACTTCTGAGGAGCACCAAGGCTTCATAGGACCCTCTGTCAGAGCAGGAAACCTGCAGCCTCCTCCATCCCTCACATTAACGCTCCCCTGGGTTCCTGTCTCCTTTCAGATCTGATGGAGAGCAGCACACAGCAGGGGATCAAGGTGAAGGACCTGGTTTTGGGGGGCATTTCCTACCTGGAGACCCGCAGCGAGTTCTGGCAGCAGCAGAAGCCGATTTATGCCCGGGTGAGGGAGCGCAAGCTCCGGCAGCAAAGGTGGACCCGGGACAAGAAGCAGAAACCCCTGGAGGTTGGCAGATACATGGAGAAGATCATGGAGGACATCGACATGTGTGGGTATCCTGGCTGGAAGCAGTAAGGAAGTGATGGCGGGCACATGGGATTCTTTGCTGTAGGAATTACAGCAAATGCAGACCAACAGAAGCAGCGCAAACACGAGCAGGCCGTTTGGGGCAGGATTTGCTGTTGGATTCTTCACCTTTCCCAACACTTTCTTCAATCCCGAATCCTGGGGTTTTTTTTTTCCTGTACTTCCTGGTCTGAAGGAAGGAGAATTCAGCCCCCGCTGGGCTCTTTCTCTTGCCCTCTGCTACGTATTTACAAGCCAGGGACAATCATTTACTTGTTCCCTTCTTTTAAGCTATAACAGGGAGGAGGGTGGCAAATCCCCCGCAGCCTCATTCCCACAGCACTACAGCCCAGCTGGGTACAGGGAGCAGAGCTCAGCAGGGATGCGCAAGGGGCTAACGTGGGGGATAAACCCCAGCGCGCTGTAGCTAGAACTTCATCCCCGCGAGCAGGCTGCTCTGCTGCACCTGGGGGCTCCCAACCCTTACACAAGCAGCTTTACTTCGGCGTGGGATGTTACCAGCATTCCCCATCCCTGGCAGTGCTCAAGGCCAGGTTGGATGGGGCTTGGAGGAACCTGCTCTAGTGGAAGGAGCTGGAGGAGCTCCCCTTCCCTTCCCACCCATAGTCTGGCATTCCGTGATTTCCCTTTACTTGCGGTGATCCCCAATAGCGCAACTGCCCAGGGGAACAGTGCCTGAACAGCTCTAACCCATCCCAAGGTTTGCCTGGGCCGAATCCAGCTGCACTCAGCCTCACCCGCCCAGCACCACCACGTCCACCCAGCAGCATTAAACCTCCCTCTTTCTCTCCAGTGCTGAGCGGTGACTCCCCTGAAGAAAGCTGCAAGAAAGCCAAGCGTGCGCTAAGAAAGGTACAAGCGTGGTCGGAGGATGAACTTCCCAACAGGAAGGAGCTGATCGCCGACCTCTACAGCCGCATTGGGAAAGCTCAGCTAGAGATGGGTCAGACGGAGGCAGCCCTGCAGAGCCACAGAATGGATTTGGAAGTGGCCAGGCAGCAGTAAGTGCTGGGTTCAGAGGGATGGGGAAAGAGGGAAGTAGCTCTATAAAGATGTTATAGCATCAGGTCATGGAATTCTCACCTGGAGGTTTAAGAGGACAACGCGTTCAGCCTGCGCCCAACTATCACAGTGATTTATTACCGTCCCTGTCTCAGAAAGGAGCCTGAAGCAGGTCTTTAAAGGGCCTGGAGCTCGCGGCACATCTCAAGCCCTGCTGAAGCAAAGCAAGAGGGAGCACAAGCCCCACTGTTGGCTCTGTAGGATGCGTTTCCTTGCCAGGCTCTAAGCTGCTCAAGCCTTCCGCTGCGTTTTCTCTTAGAACCATTCGCATCCAAACCTTGGGGTATTTATCCCGGAGGAGCAGTCACCTCCCATACAGAGCAATTCCGGCTAAGACGGGATGGAGCGAGACGGAGCCTGAGGCTTTCCTCAGAGCGCAGTGATTCGGGGCTTCCTTTGGCCAAGCCTGCGAAGGGCTTGCAGCAGCTTCTTAGCATTTGCACGCGGTTTGTGAACCTTCCGCCTCTCTCCTTGTGCCCTCCGCCCGCAGGGATCGAGCCCAGCATCAGCAGGAGGGCGGCAGCAGGGGGGGTTCAGCGGCTTTCAGAGCCATGCGAAGCTATGGGGAAGGCGAAGCCGCAGCACGGGGGGGGCCGCTCGCCCTCTGCTGGCTGCTGCCCGCAGTGCAGGGGATGGCCCCCGCCGGGCGCTTCCCTGCTCTCCATCAGCTTTCCCCCCCGTAAGGCGAGGGCAGGCGGCTCAGGCCGCTCCGGAGATGGGGACAGGGAGCGCTTGAGGTCCTCAGGCTGCATCCTCACAGGAGGAGCTCCTCCGGCGTGGGGCAAAGGCTCATTGAGAGCACAGCAAGTCTGGAGCCCCACCGCTGGCACACGCTTGGGGTCCACCCTTTCCTTCTGGCCAATCTGTCAGCGTTAAGGACCCAGGACCTCTGTGGGGCCCACAAGGCAACCGAGAGCGAGACTCTGACAAGGCCGGTCAGATTCACAGCCACAAACCCCCCCAGAAGCCGAGGACAAACCCAAACCCTTTCTCCCTGCGGGTTACGGGCTGCCAGGAGAGAAAATCAGAAGTCAGCCTTCAGTTCATGACTTCCAGCCTGGCCTCGCTCCTTTGCTTCTCAACACGTAGCCTGAGGTGCTGTTGAGCCCCAAAGCGAGCGTGAGGCTGAGGGAAGCACAGACTGTACCAGGAACAAGCCTTTGCCACAATGATTTCTTTCTCTTTCCAATGCAGTGATCTGCCAGATGCTGTATCCAGAGCCCTCGAGAACATCGGCAGGGTTTATGCCAGCACCAGGAGATTCCAGCCCGCTATCGACACGTACGTAACACCAGGGACAAGGGAAGGCGCCAGCGTGGGCTTTGCATTACACAGAGGATGTATTTCAGGTTATCTACACCTGCTGCTCGAGGGGGAGCTGTGGGATGTTCATACCCACAGTACCCGGAAGCCTTTAGTTATAGCAGCAGCGGTTGCAATAACCGCACCTGGGGAGATGCATTCACCTCTGCCCTGCTTCCTCCCTGCTTGTAGATGGGAGAAGAAGATTCCAATGGTGAAATCCAACCTGGAGAAGACCTGGCTGTTCCACGAAATCGGCCGATGTTACCTCGAGCTGGATAATGCAAAAGCAGCCCAAAGTTATGGGCAGAAGTCCCTGCAGGCGGCAGATGAAGAGGGAGATGCTGAGTGGCAGCTCCACGCTATGGTCCTCGTGGCACAAGCACAAGGTAGAGGCGTTAGTTCAAATGGGAACTGTTCAGATCAAGGCATCTTGGAGACGTGCTCGATCCACCAGTGGTGTTCTCTTGGTCTGGGGTTAAAATAGATGTTTGCGTTTGTCTGTTACAGTGAGGTTAAAGGATTACCGGCCTGCAATCCTGACCTTTGAGAAGGCACTCGACAAGGCAGCACTTCTTCATGATGAAGTTGCTCAGAAGGCCATCGTCACTGTAAGTGGGCTCTTGCAAAGAGGAGAGGAGCTTGGGGCAGCATCCGTCAGTTATCCCTAACTAACTAGTGTCTGGTGTGCTGTGAACTGAGGAGGTATCCCTGCACAGCCAGTGTGTCCAGAGGGAGCATCCCTGCACAGCCAGTGTGTCCAGAGGGACCATCCCTGCACAGGCAGCTTGTCCAGAGGGACCATCCCTGCACAGCCAATGTGTCCAGAGGGAGCATCCCTGCACAGCCAATGTGTCCAGAGGGAACATCCCTGCACAGCCAATGTGTCCAGAGGGAGCATCCCTGCACAGCCAATGTGTCCAGAGGGAACATCCCTGCACAGCCAATGTGTCCAGAGGGAGCATCCCTGCACAGCCAATGTGTCCAGAGGGAGCATCCCTGCACAGCCAATGTGTCCAGAGGGACCATACCTGCACAGCCAACGTGTCCAGAGGGAGCATCCCTGCACAGCCAATGTGTCCAGAGGGAGCATCCCTGCACAGCCAATGTGTCCAGAGGGAGCATCCCTGCACAGCCAATGTGTCCAGAGGGAACATCCCTGCACAGCCAATGTGTCCAGAGGGAGCATCCCTGCACAGCCAATGTGTCCAGAGGGAGCATCCCTGCACAGCCAATGTGCCCAGAGGGAGCATCCCTGCACAGCCAATGTGTCCAGAGGGAGCATCCCTGCAGAGCCAATGTGCCCAGAGGGAGCATCCAAAATGTCCCAAAGAAAGCCCTTTGCACCAAACCACAGTCACAGCACAGCCCTCACCTCCCTGCTGATCCCTCCTGGGTGTTAGGAGCTCGGGCAGAGCCTGTTCTCCTGCCAGGAGAAAACCAATAGTGGAGAGAGATGGAACGGTCCGGGTAGGAGACATCTGTGAAGGGACAGGAGCAGGTAGTGACCACTGCAGGGAGAAATGAAGCAAAGCATTGCAGTAGGAAAGGACCATGCGATGACAGCAGAGAGCGCGGAGGAGCGTGGTGTGTCACTGCCTTTCTAGGGCCGCTCTTACCAACCTGCGTCCCTTCCAGGCTTTGGACGAGGTGAGCAAAAGCTTCATGGAGCAGCTGAGCGAGAGAGGAGAAGACTCAACAGCTCCGAGCCCCAGAGGTACCTGTCCTTGACACCTCTGCACCCGCAAACACACGCATTCTCCTCCTCCCTTCCCTGAAGCTCCCCGTGCGGAGCTACCGCGGGGGTGTGCGGAGTTACCCCGGGTACGTGCGGAGCTACCGCCCGCGGCTCCGGTTCATGCCTCAGAACGGCTCTTTCCTCCCCAGGGGCCTCCAGCAGCGACACCACCAAAGTCGACGGCTTCGAGAAGGACGCGGAGGCAGCGCCCGGGGCCGGAGCGCAGCGGGGGGCACGGAGCGGGCCGGGGGAGGAAGGGGCGACACGGGGACAATAAACAGCGGCCGGTGACGGCGTCGCGATACCGCGATAGCGCTGCGAACAGAGCCCCCTCGTGTCCGCTCCGTCCATCCCGTGTCCGCTCCGGCCCTCCCCGCCTCCCCCGCGCATGCCCGGCAGCAGCACGGGGGGGAGTGGGGGGGGGTCCCCCGGTGCTATGAAAGGGGCTGCCGGGGGGGGGGGCCGGTCCAGAGCCGCTGTCCCGCCGCGCCGCTCCGCACCGGCGGCCGCTGCCCTCACCATGGTAAGTGCGGGACCGGGGCTGCTGCGGGGCGCGCTCACCCGACGGGAGGCAGCGGCGGCGGGGACCGGGGGGTGCGGGAGGGACCGGGAGTGGGGGGGGGGGACGGGACCCATCCGGACCCCGCGGCTCCATCGCGGGCTCCCCGAGCCCCCTCGGCCGCCCGGAGCAGCCGAGCCCCGGCCCCGCGGGGGCTGAATGGGGGGGATTGTCCGGCTGCAGCGCGGCGCGGGGCTCTGTGGGGCCATTGTCCGCCCGCCCCGGCCGTGAAGGCTCCATTCTCCTCCGCGCTGGCCCCCGAACAATGGGGCCGGAGCGAGGTTTTCCATTATTGTTCCTTTGTTTGCGGCTCTGAAAAGCGGCCTCAGTCCTGCCCCGCCGGCAGCTGCGGGCGCAAGGGACACGCACCAGCTCCCGGAGCTGCCTCAACCATTTGCTGCCTCCTGGAGCCCCCCAATCCATGGGGAAGGGGCCCTGGAGCGATGCTTTGGTGCTCGCTCTTCTTGGAGGCCCATTCCTGGAACTCCTTGGGCAGGCAGGGCTGCTCCACTGCACCCGGGGCTCTCCGTCCTGCTCCATGGCAGCACCGGGGTCCTGGTCCCCATCCCAGCGTGCTTGGGAACGCAGAGGCTCCTCCGTGTTCTGCAACGGGAGATGGGGCAGGGAGCTGGAATAGCTGGGTTTTGGTCAACAGCGTCCCTCTGCAAACAGGGGAGCGGGCAGAGCACAGAGGTTGGGGCTAAAACCCCTCAGTGTTTGCACCAAAGGCACAACTGAATCCTTCAGCACCTCTGCAGGTCTGGTTTGCTGCGCTGGTGGGGGGAGATGGAGGGGGTCCCAGCGCCGCAAAAAGCAGCGGCTGCCCCATTGCTGCCAGTGAACGGGCACGGTTGGAGAAGCCCCCCGGTCCCTCCCGTTTCCACGTTTTCCCAGACCCTGCTGGGAGTTAAGCCCGGATTCCGGTTCCAGGAGCTGCCGGCACCGCCGCTCGCTCGCTCCAGGGGCTGGTTTCACTTTCGTGTTCCTGCCCGCGGGTTTGCCTTTACCGGAAGCATTTTCAGCAGCTCCTCACCACGAGAGGAGCCCAAATCCCCTCCTCGGAGGCATCCGGGGGTTGCAGTGCAGAGAAAGGGGCAGCTCTTAACGTGCGAGAGCATCCTCAGCCTCAGGACCAGCTTTGCCTTTGGGGACGATTCCCTTTGGGTCAGCTGAAGAGCTGGGACTGCAGCAGCCGCCACAACGCGCTGGGACTTCAGGTTCCTGTTCTCAAGGCAAGTTCCCCTCCGCCCGCCCAGGTTTAGAGGGAACAAAAGCGTTTTGAGTGCTCAGAGGGAAGCTTTGATGCTCAGAGCTGCAGCTCTGCCACATCACGGGTGAAACCTCCCCTTCCCGGTCATTCCGGAGCAGGGCCAGGTCCCGGGTCCTGCTGTGAGGGGGGAGTTAAGCTGCAGCGGTAACGCATCCCCATCGTGCCACGGGAGGTAACTATGGGGTCGGTAACTGGCACCTCTCTCCTTGTCGCATTCCAGAACAGAGGCTTCTCCAAGAAGAGTCACCCATTCCTGCCCAAGCTATTTAGGAAAATGTCAACTCAATCAGCCAAAGAAAGACCCGAAAGTTTGCACTTCCCCTTCCTGGACGATGAAGACACCATCTCCACGCTCAAAGAGTCCAAAACCTTCTTCATCCTCCGAGGCCTGCCCGGCAGCGGGAAGTCCACGCTGGCCCACGCTATCCAAGACCGGTATAAGGATGCCTGCAAGGTGATCTCAGTCGATAGCTATAAAATCACTCCTTCCGTTAGAAGCGCCATTCCCGAAGAGTATTCCAAGGTGGACGAGGATCTAGTTGACTATTGCAAACGCGACATCAGCGTTATCGTGTTGGATGACACCCACCACGAGAGGGAACGACTGGACCAACTCTTTGATATTGCTGACAAATACCGGTACAAAGTCATCTTCGCCGAGCCCAAAACCCCGTGGCGACAGGATTGCTCGCAGCTGAAGGAGAAGAACCAATGGAAACTGTCTGTGGAAGAGCTGAAGAAGATGAAGCCGAGCTTGGAGAAGGAATTCCTGCCCATGTATTTTGGGTGGTTTCTGAGCAAAAGAAGCTCGGAGATCCTGCGCAAGGCTGGCCAGGCCTTCTTGGATGAGCTTGCAAGTCTCAAAGCCTTCAAAAAGGAGAGTAAATACTGTACGTATAGAAGCATCTTACCAAGTCCTTGCTCTGTTGGTAAAATGTTAGCACTTGGCAAGTGGAACGCGTCCATTGAGCTTCCGAGGTGGATTTCTAGTTAGAGTAAGGAGCAGGGACAGGCTATGAGATACTAACCCCTAGTTCACAAAGTGCTGTTGTCAGTTCAAGTGAATGAAACCGCTTTCCCCAAGCGGCCCGTTCGGTCCGACCCTGCTGGGTCTGGCACCAGCATCGGGGGCCTGGGCATGGCCCCAGCTCCGCAGCTGGATGGGTGAGGGCAGAACCAACGTGGAGCCAGGGAGGGAAGGGAAGGACGGAGCCGGCTGTCCCCTGAGGGAGTCTGACATGGGCAGCGTCGGCCCAAGCCATGAGGATGTGCAGAAGCCTCTGTTTTGGGGTCCCATGTACCAGTGAGGTGGGAGGGGGGGGATTTCATTTCCCCACCTGCTCCTTTGCAGCGTTAAGATAAAGCACGAGGGGCAGGTTCTGCTGAGCCGGGGCTTGGGCTCCTGGTGGGATTGCTGGGGCTGGGGTTCTGACGGTAACGCCGCTTCCCTCTGTTTGCAGTTGCTTCCGCTATCGAAGACCCCAAAATCAAAATCGCCCTCACCAGCTACTTTGTGAAGAGGCCGCCCGGGGTCCTGCACTGCACCACGAAATACACCGAGTTCGGGAAGGCAGCCGGAGCCGAGGAGTACGCGCAGCAAGAGGTGAGCAACCGGGGTCCTGGTGGCCGCAGGAGCCGCGGGGTGGGCTGGGGACACTGCCTGAGCTGAGGCCCGGTATGGGCACAGCGGCAGCTGGAACTGGAGGCTTTAAGGTCCTTTCCAGCCCTATTCTATGAGTACATTCCTGTGCCTGTGCAATAGAGAAGTTGGGGGAGATGGGGACTGTTTCCTGCACGTTTCCAGAGAGCCCATTCCTGCAGCATCTCCAACAGCTTGCTTTGGGTGATGATGAACTGCTGAAGGATTTCAAACCCGATAAACCCTGGTTAAATACTGGAATGTGGGAGGGAACAAGACGCAGCCAGCTCCAAATTCATGGAGCAGGGACTCAGGCCATGGCAACTTCGAGTTGCGCATGGTACTTCCAACAGGTCCTGTGATCAGCCAAGCCCCCGAGCAATAAACGCAAGCACAGGGCTGCAAACCCCTTGCCTGCAGCCAGCTAAAGCCATGCTCTGCTTCCTTCCCTCTCCTCCCAGGCTGTGAAGGCTTCGTACGGCAAAGGCTTCACCTTGTCCATCTCGGCCCTGTTCCTCACAACAAAAACTGTGGGTGCTCGCGTGGAGCTGAGCGAGCAGCAGCTGCTGCTGTGGCCTGGGGATGCCGACAAGATCCTGCCCACCGACAGCCTCCCGAAGGGCAGCCGGGCCCACATCACCCTCGGCTGCGCCAACGGCGTCGAGGCCGTGCAGACCGGGCTGGATCTGCTGGAGTTCGTGAAGCTGGAAAAGGCAGGGAACAAAGGGGATGAAGTGGGGGAGATTGGAGGAGGGAAACTGCTGTATTTTGATAACGGGATGTGGATGCTCACCCTCTCGAAAAAGATCGATGTGAAGGCGATATTCTCGGGTTACTACGGAAAAGGGAAGCTTGTGCCAACGCAGAGCACCAACAAACGGGGCTCTGCTTTTAGCTCCTGCACCATCATCTAGGAGCGTGGGGAGGGCGCCTCGTTTGCTTGGGTTTAAAAGGCAAGTAACTCCTGTAACCTTTAAACGTGGAAAGAGAAATAATGCTACCTTTACTAAAGCCCTTTTGCCAGCCCCTGGGTGAAGCCTCTCTGCGGAGAGGTAACCGGCCTCAGACCAAGGATGAAAACAAGCACCAAAGCAAAGCTGCCCCATAACCACTGCCAGCGGCTGAAGGGCTGCTGAGGGTATTTAACAACGCGTGTGCTCTGCTTGTTTTCTTCCTCGGAGGAAGAGCCCCTATGGTCTCTTGTAACTTCCCTATGAACCACAATCGTTTGATCCTTACCTGTCAGCACCCCAAAGCCTGCACAGACGGGGCTGATGCCAAGCGACACAACCGCCCCGTGGCTCCCCTTCTCCCGCAGCCCAGGGCCCGACCCCGCTCATTCCGGTACCCGAGCTCCTGGGTACAACCCTGCAAGACCCTGGTGCAGGTCCCTTCTGTGTGGCAGTTACTGAGCCCAGCCTGCAGGAGGGGGCACATGGCCCCAGGGGGCCGCCAGCCCAACTCCTGTCTGCGTCCATGCCCCCTTCACTGCAGGGGAGGGATGCGCTGGCAGGCGGACAAGGAAAGGACCTTGGCAGATGGTGCCTTAAAGGCCACTGTGATGGAGCGAAAGGGAAGCACCAGGAGAGGTGTTCAGATCCTGCAGCTTCCCTTCGCCCATCGGAGCGGGCGGGAGCAAGCACTGTCCCTGTCCTTATCCTGTAGGGAACAATCCTGCCTTGGCAGGGAGCGGAAAAGATGAACTCAAGTCTTTTCCATCTTCTTTGATAGAAACTAAAATCGTGTCTGAAGTACAGCAGAGTACTTCATGCAAGATTTTCCTACTTTTCTCTAATGCACTTGAATGTTAAGAGGTAGGATGGCAGTAACATCGTAATCTAGGACGTAAGTGGAGGCATTGTAACTGCGTAACTCAAGTCTGCTCAAACCTAAACCGTTGGCTGGAATCACGGAAGTTAATGGTCAAGCATTCCTGTTATTAAGCCTCTTTCATGGGCGCTTCTGGTTTTGCTCTTAGCCAGGCCCTTTGCCAGTCGGTCGGTGGATACACGGTCACTAACACAAAGCTCGACTAACGCATTGAGGTCAGGCCACCAGGTTTAAACTCACGCTATGGCTCCGTGAACTGTGTAGTGGAATTAACCCTGTATTAACACGTGTAAATACTCACCGTGTTTGACAAGCACGTGCTGGGCCGGGAAGGAGCCGTCGCGTGGCTGCAGCTTGGGGTGCACCGAGGCCGTTCCTTGGGAAGCCCAACGCTGCCCGGGCAGGAGGTGTTTCTCCTCTGAAGGTTCAACACGGAGCAAGTGCTGCGGGGCTGGGCAACGCTTGGCCGCTTTACCAGGAAAGCCAACCAGTTCCTGCTGCTTAAAAAAGAGGGGAGAGGATAAATGCTCATTGTCACATAAACCGAAGGTACAGAAACACCCCACAGCGCCCGGCCTCCTCCCTTGCCTCCAGCAGAGACACCCTGCACCGGAGCGAGGGCCCCGTGTCCAACCTGGGCCTTCCCACCAGGAATCCCACGTGGGTCTGTTCCATCTAAACGTGATGAAGGCCTTTCCCAGCGCGGGAGCACGCTGACCCCTCTCCTCCCCCAGGGCCCAGCACCACTGTGCCCAGCTGGGGTATCCCGTGTCTTTGCCTGTCCAAGAACGACAGCGCGACTGTGGTCAGTTCAGGTTTTATTAGTTTGTACATCATATACAGTTTATAATAAAGTAAACCAATTGCATATGGTTCTGCTTCAGGCTGCGACATTCTTCATAGAAACACGTCATTCTGAGTTATGCCTAAGGAAGTAAACAACAAACATTCACATTGTTTTACCATTCACATCCTAGAAAGGTGGGGTCCGGAGGGACAGCGCCCGTCCCGGTGCGAAGCCCGGCTTGGAGAGGCTGATGCGGTTGGCAAAGCGATGGGGACAGCGGTTGCTCCATGCAATAATTCCCTTTCCTCCCGTGGGAAAGGTGAAGGTATTTACACTGAGGTAAACATTCCGAATTTCGGGTCAGATAAATACTGCGGCAGGGGCCAGCGTCCTCTCCAAGGTGGCTTCGCATCGGCGGCTGCTTTAGTCCTGCCTAGTCCTTAAGCCGTTACAACAAAGCGGATACGCATGCAGTGAGGTGCTCGGTCACTGGCTCGCACTCCATCCCTCCAGCGGTGCTTCCTGTGATCCTCCCTCTGGAGCCTGAGCTGCGGAGTGAAAGCGGGCGCAGGATGTGCCCGAGCTGCTGCTCAGTCCCGCTGCCATGCGGATGCTGCCTGCCCCTGACACTGCACCAGAGCGGCCCTTCGGAGCTGGGATCTGCACCAGAGCGAAGCCTTGCCTCGCACGGCTCAAAGGGGAAAGGATAATCCTGGCCCTGACCCGGCCACGGCGTTCCAGAGCACCTTGTGGGTCCTGGGGCCCCGCACACAGGGAACACGGGGATGGCTCCAGCACGGGAGCAGCCTCCAGACCAGGGGTCACAGAATGGCTGCAGTAGCCACACTGGACCCCAGGCCTGGGCAAGCGAGACACCGGAGCTGCCCATTCCCTAGGGAAGGGGCGGGGAGGGTACAAGGCACAAACTGAATGGGGATGGAGACCATCCACTTGAAGATAAGTGACTCTCTCACTGACAGAGGGAGTGATTTTGGAAGCAGAGCCAAGCACGGTGTGGTCCACGCTTTGGTCATTCAGCTTGGGCAGTGCGCAGCCTGTTTCCATACTGGAAATGAAACCAGAGCACAGCGACTTTCCTCTGTATCCCTTCAGATACAGAAAGCCAAGGGACTTGCAGCATCCCATGGACAATACCACTGTTGTCCCTAAACATTCTTTATCATTTCTTTTGCCTTTTAACTTGCATTTACAGAACAGTCGGCCACCGTTAGCACTGCGGATCCAGCTTTAGAGCAACACCTCAAAGCTCACAGACAGTCCCATGGACCTTCCTATGTAGCATAATAGGCAGTCGAAACCACAAAGACCCCGTTCAGGCAGGCAGCCAGAAGCATCTCAGCCATTACAGCTGATTCAGGTCCAGGTTCAGCGTATCTGGCCAGGGCTCCCAACACTCTGAGAGATGCTGACACAGCATCAGGTTTGTAAATGCACCCAAGGAAAACCACACCAGGCCTTGTGCTCTGGAGTCTGACCATTGCACGTGCAAGTATCTCCCACACGGACACTACTGATGCACGTTTTTGTGTTTAAAGCAAGAACTCACTTCCACCTTTGACTGCCACTGCATTTCACCCTTTGAAACCACCCTACAGCAGCCCAGGCACCACGAGCACCACGATCAGGTGAAACACCATAGGAGGGAAAGCACAAGAGCCCTGGTAAACGCTAAAGTCCCAACAGCAGAGCCTCCTTCCTTCACACCGCAGCTACCAAGAGCCACGCTGCTCACACACCCCTTCTCCTGCAGTTTACGGCTACCTGGGCTCTGGCAGTGGCCAGGAGCTGGTGGCCAAAGGGCCAACATGGAGCGAAAGCCGCTCGGTGTCCGCGTTCCAGGCTGCTCACCAGGGAACAGGCTCTTTGGGTGTCATTCAGGGCTAAGCATTAAGGCTCTGCCATTACACCAAAAAATAAACCTTTCAGGAACTACAGGAAAACCCCACTGAAAGGAAGGGCTTTGCCATGGGTTTCTTCCACTGGCGAAGTTCTCACCATCCCCAAAGGAGCAGTGCTTCTAAATGCATCCTGCTGCACTTGTGCCTCAAGGGTATCGCCTACAGCAACGCCTCCTACCCCTCTCATGAGTTCTTTATCGCTCTCGAAGCAGCACGGCCAGAACATCACTTGAAGATAATCTCTGTGTTCAATGATCTCTGTGGCAAACGCCTGTGTCTGGTAGCTCCCATCGCACCGACGGAAGCCAAGCAGGTCTGCGAGCGGCTAAACCAACAGCACGAAGACTCCCTGTGGCCATCTACAAAATACAACCCATGAGGAACAGCACAACTTCCAAGTGTGAAAGGCAACAGCTTCTCCAGTGCCCCAGCCGGGCTCCAAAGCCACCGCACCGACACCTCCAGGCCACCATCCCGAGGTGACAGAGGCACCGAACACCTTCACTGTGTCTCACGTCTTAATGCTCCTTAGAAAAGTCTTGGCACTCACCATAGGGATATTTAACTACATTAAATCATGCATTCCTGTACAGTGATAAAGATGTGCTGTATACGGAAAACCATTCCACTCCGGTCCTCCAAGGAACAGCCTCGGTCAGCGTTTGGAGGGCAGGAGGAAGCCTGTCATCACCGGGGGGAGGGAGAATAAGAGTAAAACCCACTGACAAATGCAGGACACATCACTGCATGGTGAGAGAAGCCCCAGCTGTACAGTAATATCAATACACACAGGACAAGACACGATGAACCCAGACTGCCACTAAAGTCCCGTAAACTCTGAGTGAGAAGTGCCAGGAGGACTGGAGAAGGATCAATATGCATAGACCTGTATTTCAGTTCCCCAGATCGTTACCCTTTCAGAGTCTGAGAAGCCAGGACCTTATTTTGCTCTCAGTGCAATCCGGATCCCTCCATCACCTTAGACTGGTGTGAAGGAAGCTACAACAGACATCGGAGAGTCTGGTTTTGGAAACACTACACAACCTCAGCTACGTTAAAAGCTGACTTTTGAGTGAGTTATAAAATACTCGCTTTATTCTGCAGTACTAGAATTGAAGCCCTTAAATCTTCCCTCTATGAAAGCAGATTGTCAAGAGGTCTGACCAAACACCAGCACAGGACCGCAGGAGGCGGCGGCAGCAGCACCAGGACGCTATTGCCACTGTTGGAAGCGAAGAGAACTCGCACTGCAGCCTAGCAACTGCCACTGACTAGGAGGAGTGCAGCCCTCGAGAGGAAGGAAGACAGAGATGTCAGCATTCATAGTGATCGTTTCATGCAATGGACTCATTGCAATTGTTGTTCCTGCAGTAAGAAGTGAAATCAGGTATTCTATAACAGCCAGCATCAGGTTTCTCTCGCAGGGATCTGTGAACACCCCTTTTCTCAGCCACACAACATCCCACCCTCCACATGCTACCACAGGTTGGTTCAAGCACCCTAAATACAACAACGCCGCCGACGCTCGGCCCTTCTCACTGGTGTTACCAACACATTCCTCCTCTCAAACCCCATTTCTGAGCAAGCCAGCCCAGAGCTTGGTCAGCCACAGCCCTGTGCTGCGCTCCAGAACCACTCTGCAGGCAGCACCACGCTTGAGCAAAGCACCAACCCACAAAGGCTCTTCATGCACTAGAGGAAAGGGAAGACTTCTGGAAGCAGAGTCCTCTCCTGGCTGATCCCACTGTAACATCTCCAGCAGGGAATAAACCAGTGTTGGCTTCACTGGCAGCAGCACCAAACCAACTCCATTCCCAGCTCAAGCGGAGCAGGCGCGCGGCTCCGGCCCCGTCCCAGTGTTGTGTGAGGGAAGCAAGCAGCAGCCTGTCAGCCCAGAGTCTGACCCTGCGTTTTCGTGCTTCTTTGGGCTAGTAAATGACTCCCAGTTGCAAACTACTCGCCTGGTTGAAGGCATTTGTACCGTTCCTGTAAACATGAGGAGAGCACACTGCTGCACGCGCACGGTAACCGCCTGCAATCAGGAACCTGAATGGGACTTTGCACTCCGGGAGAGCAGATCAGTACCACGAAATCAAACGTCAAGCTCAATAAAAATCAAGTTTTAGCACAAACATCAAATGTTCAAGTGGATTAATTTAAAAGAATAAAACGAAATAAAAAGTACAGAAATTCAGCCCAGAGCAAATTCAACATTCCCTTGAACAGGACAATTCGTGAGAGTGGAAACACAAAGCCCTTAATTCTAGCTGCATCACAGGCAATTCTCACATAAGCTGCTCTTTTAAATCCAAAGAAGCATTTCTCGGATACAAAACCATTCAGCTCACACGTTAGCATTTCAGTTAATGCCCAAGTGTACCGTTTTGATTGAACCATGGCAAACCCCCCCGCCCCCCCAAAAACAAAGAGAAAGGACAGGGAAACGGCGATTGTATGAAACTCGATTGAATCTTGGCAATATCTTCAGGAGATTAAGATAACTTTACAAGTTACTACAGCCCCTGGCCATGCTGCCATCCTGCACTTCAGAGCCAACCGAAATGAAACAGGAGCTTTCTTCAGCCTCTTACAACATTCCAGGAGGACTTCGGTGAAATCCTCTGCTCCTAAGGAGCAGGAACAGTCCAAAAGTAGGGGCCAGCGTGGAGGGACCAAGAGATTCAAAGCTTTATTTTTCTTTCTCTTTTTTAATAAAGTTAACAGTAAAACAGAAGTCACAAGCCTTCCCCTCCCCGAGCTGGTTTCCTCTTCACACAAAAAGCACACAAAACAGAGGTCTCCAACCGAGAAAATGAAACTGCTCTAAGTACAATGAGACATGATGAAGGAAGGAGTCTAAGTATGTCCGTGTTCAAGGTTAAAAGAAGCAGATCAGGTATGTGTGGTTTGGTTTGGGGGCGTTTTTTAGCCAAATTGGAAAAAGAAATTTCCAGGCCCAGAAGCTGAAAAAGAAAATTGAAGATATTAGCTCTTAGGTACTTTTAGGTGTAAAAGTCAAATACTCTTTTCAAACAGCACAGGGAAACTCAGCCGTCCCAGCAAGCGATCTGCGTACTCACGTGTCCATAGTCGAGAACACTTCCACCTACCTTCAAAACTGAAGCCACCTGGCCCACCAAAGAAGGCCTTGAAGATGTTATTTGCATCAAAGTCTAAGGGGAAGAAAAGGAAGTTGTGAGCAGAAGTGAAACAGCCCACTACAGCTTTCATAGTACACAAACCATCACTTCACCGAGGGCCCGCAAAGCGTGTTGCAAACAGACAGAAAGCTAAAACCAACCAGCCTGCTTTGAGCACTGACTAGTAAAAAACAGGCATTCGGAGCAGATCTGCCATTCAGATGCTTTTTAAGACTAAACTGAGCCGCTTCATAGAATTATTACAACTGGGAGGTTTGCTTTACAGGAGAAGGCAGCCTCCAAATGCTCCCATCTTTTTAAAGGCCGTGGTAGAACACCATAAGGAACACCTACCTCCCATGTTCAATCCATCCTCTTCTAGATCCTGGCCGCTGTCATAGCGAGCCTTCTTCTTAGGATCTGACAGGATGGTAAAGGCTTCTCCAACCTCCTTAAATTTCTTCTCCTCTTCCTTCTGTACTTCTGCGCTTGCCCCACTGTGTCGGTCTAAGGATACAAAAGCAAGCAAGAAAGAAGCTTCTAGTTTCTAGTGTAAATGGAAACCGCTGCACATTCCCAGCCATGCCACGTGTATTTCAGAGCTGTGGGATCAGAACTCCTATTTGTCCCGAAATTAATTCCCTCTCACATATTTATTCCTGCCTCTGAGTGACAGTTGTGAGGGGCACATGCACTGAGCAAGGGATCAAAGCACTAACACCTGCTCTAAGAACAGGCTGTTTGTGGATACCTGGATGATGCATTAGTGCTCTTTTCCTGTAAGCCTTCTTGATCTCATCCTCAGAGGCATTTTTGTCCACCCCAAGGATTTTGTAGTAGTCTTTCCGTTTGCTCTTCTTCAGTTCCACCTGTGCGTTCTTTAGAAGCTGCTTGTGTTCTAGAAGGAAGCACAATGCCAAAGGAAAGCGACTTTAGTGGCAAGAACAATCTCCTGCTTTAAAAGCGGCTGAAGATCAACATGTTGAGGCAACCTGGGCTGAAGGATTCAAGTGCCCCAAGTAAGCAGCCCGCTTGGAATTAGTCAGGAATCTGATTAAAGCTTCACTGTCCACTGAAGGCTGTTTCCAACTGCAGGGATTTCCTTAGTGCTATTAAATCAGTCCTGGACACAACCACCAGCACTAAGGTTACTCTGTCTGCATCATTTCAGGCTACTCAAAAAGCAAGATGACAGTTACAATCATAGAATAGTTAGGGTTGGAAAGGACCTTAAGATCATCCAGTTCCAACCCCCCTGCCATGGGCAGGGATGCCTCACACTAAACCATCTCACCCAAGGCTTCGTCCAACTTGGCCTTGAACACTGCCAGGGATGGAGCAGTTAAGAACAAGAACCACAAGCAGATATTCTGAATCTGGGGCACTGCTTCAGCTACAGGGTAAATTATCTTCATACTGGATGAGAAACCAGGTTCTGAACCACGCTTTTCAGAGTGCTTCTGAGAGCTCCTCCAGCAGTGTCCTTCTGGGGCAAAAGGCTGCAAATCAGAGTATCATGTAGGGAAAAAAGGCAGACAAAAGCACCACCACCAAAAAAAGGTAGATAAGGGAAACTTATACTCTCAAAAAGAATGCCAATACACTCACCTTTTGTTTTCTCTGTCTGATAAACCTTTTCATAGTCTCTTACAGCATCTTCGTATTGTTCTGTGTCCATGTAACTGTGGAAAGAAATGTGAGTGGCCAAGGTGTACCTCCCAGGGAATATCAAAAGGGGGTTCAGGTACAAGCTTTCTGGCTGGATATGAATTAAGGAAAAGATGTGTACTGGGCTGCAGAAAGAGCAATCATCAGAGGAACCCCCAAGGGGTCACTGCTCAATTGCCTGGAAGCCCAGGCACCTGCTATTAGTGGGCAATCCTGGCACAGGAACCTGTAGGTTGGGCTCCAAGCAGAACCTGCAGCCTCATTTGGCAGCACAGGTTCTGCTGTACCAATCTGATCATCACTTGACCCAGCTGCAGGAACACAAAGCAGCCAGCAAGATTCCAAGGGAGCTGGGGTAGAGCTGTATAGGAGCAATGCTGGTTAGAAGGGACAGTCTTGGCACCTCAGAGGGATGGCTGCCTGTCTGTTGGCATTGCAGCCTTACTCACATATTAACCACTTACTGTCATTTAGCAGTTACTGAAACGGAGCTTGGGGTTGTACACTAAAATGAATGCACAACTGGAAGGCTGCAGTAGCAGTTTCAGTTCATTTATAAGCCAGGCAGCTTCGCCACGAAGTGAGGAACAATGAGTGATGAGGAAAGCAGCAAATACACCCATAGTCAGAACAGAGCTTTGGCTACTTCCCTGGCTGGTGCCAAGTTACAAAGGAGACACACAGACCTGAACTGCCTCTGTACAACCCCCTCAGCCTCACTGCGTGACACTGCAGTATTATCTAGGGCTGGACTCTGCACAGTCCCAGCTGATTTCTCCTGGGCATCCCATTTCAGAACGTGCTTTGTTGGAAGTGGTGAGCAGCTCTGCCAGGGGAAGAGCTCTCACCCACAGCAGCCCTTCTGAAAAAGGCTCTCTGGGACTGAACGTCTTATGTTAGTCTATAAACACAGCAAGTCAGGCTTTAGAACTAATCCTGCCTAAACACAGCAATCAATAGGCAGTGCCAGATCCATGCAGGCAGAACAGGCTACACAGAGCTTCCCCTGCCAAAAGGAAGAGGAATAAATTCAGGACTCCTTAAGACAGAACCTTTCATCCAGTTAAGCTTCAGATTTGCTACCCCTGTCACTCAGGGCTGTAGGGAGGAGGTTCTACCCACAAGCATGCTCAGCACGTCCATCACAAAGCTCTACTTACCATTGTGCTCTCCTCAAGTATGCTTTGATATACGTGTCATCCAGTTTCACTGCATTCGTGCAGTCATCTATTGCTTCTTCAAGTTTCCTAAGCTACAATGTCAGACAGAAGTTCAGTGAATCCCAACCAGAACCAATCCTGCTGAACAGCATCATGACTTTAGGCAAACGAAAGGTACAAAGAATCTTGGAAAATCTCACTCCCTTGTGTGTCTGCATCTAGGAAATTTTTCCCAACCCCCCCCAAGAACACAGAGCTATTGTTCCCTAGGGAAAGATTAGACGCTTAGCTAATGAAATGGTGGAATTATGTGGTGCTTTGGGTCTTCCTGAGAATGATCCCAAACCAACTGCTTCTGTGTCCACACTGATTCCCAGACAGGAAAAGAAACTTCAAAACATTTAATGGATTTTTGGTTAAAGCACTGTTTGCTTTCAGACACAGCCATGCAAAGGAGCCATTCCTTCTGCCTCCAGCTCATCCCATTGCCCAGGTTTGGAGATAGCCTCTTGTCTCCTGACCAAGCTGGGGTGTTGAAAAGCCTCCCGGGTGGAGCAGGCACCGACACAAGAGACAGCTGAGGAAGAAACGTGCCTAGAGAACTGCAGGGTGGGAACTGGAAACACTATCACTGCTTCACTGGACAGCGCAGAGCTAAAACACAACAGCAGACCTGGGCAAAAAGAAGTGCCCAGGGTTTTTAAATTGCGTTACATTGGTTTAGATCAAAACCCCAAGAAAGACAGGACGGTCTACAAGAGCTATCTCCTCATTGCTGGGAAGGAAACAAATACACATCCTTTCTGCTGATTAAGATAAGGCTAAACTATATTCCTCCTCTCCCTCCCACTCTGTGCATCCCAACTATTTGAGTTTTGTTTCTCTGGGAGTCAACTCCGTTGGCTGTTTGGAACAGACCCAATCATTGTGCAAGCACAAAAACCTGAACCACTGCCTACAGCACTAGAAAGGTCCCGCTGCCCAGCAGCCAGAGAAGCCCATGCTTTCCGCAAGAACTGATCTGCACCTTATACATCACATGGCAGGGAACACGACGAGAGCCCTGCCAGGTGACGGCTTCTTACCTTTGAATTAACCGTCCCCCGGTTGCAGTACAGTTTGGCATTTGTTTTTATATTATTGGGATCTATCCCTAGTGCCTCTGTGTACAGTTCATATGCTAGTTTGTAGTTTCCATCTTTGAACGCTTTATTCCCATCTTCTTTCTTTGCTTTAAGTGCTTTGGCATTCTGAAAGGAAACACACCCTGGTTAAGGACATTGGGAAACCAGCTCGGGGGGGACCAAGCACCTCATTTTGCTGGGTAAGGGTCCTCAAAATATAATGGTTTTAATTTGGTTTCAGGCACCACTGCAGGATACAAAGTCTCAGCCTTGCTACAGCAGCTTGACAAGCTGCAAGTGTTCTGCCTTTCCCCCCCAAGAGAAGTGCTAAGGAACAGTCAGTGCCAGTTACAGGCGCTCTCAAAGGCTGCCTCATTTTTAAGATGAGAACGTGACAATGAAGTAAATTTATGGATTAAAAAAAGGAAAGAAAGAACGGGAGGAACCTCAGATTTAGTCAAAGAGCTACAACAGAGAACGAGCAATGTGAAAGGAACAGTGTTTAAACCCAAGTCAACCTGTGGGCACCAAGTTCTTCTTGCATACAGCGAGTTTTACTGTTGCTCTATCTGATCAAGGAACAAAGAGTGAAAGGGAGGCAGCCTTCAAAGTGTCAGAATCTTCTGGGAAAGAGCTTCTAGCAACTCAGTTTTACTGCTTGGCTTTGGGAAGGAGAAGTTACTTGCTACTGGAGCTCTGGGGAATGGTAATGTTGAGGGAGGGAGAAGGGATTGATCCAGCAGAACCAAATGAGGTGTTAGGGTGAGAAAAAAGAAACCCCTGGTAATTCTGCAGCCCCAGCCCCAGTGGCCAGGACTCACACGGCAGGCAAGACATGCTTTCTCGTGGTCAGGAGCCATTCGGAGAGCCTGGACAAAGAACTGCACTGCCTTCTCAATACAGTCCTCATAATACAGGCACAGGCCTCGCACATAGAGAGCGTCTGCATTCGTCGAGTCCATCCGTAAGATGTCACTGCAACAGACACATGGAAAAGTGAAATGTTTCCCTACTCCAGTTTCCGTCTGCCCTCCAAAAGCACTCTTCTTCCACTGAGATATTCAGTTATTTTATCAAGTCTGTGGGACAGATGTGCAGCAAGTCTGGTAACCTGGCTCAAGCAAGACTGCTGGTCATTAAGAGTCTAAATGCAAGTAAGATGAGCTTTAAAGAGGACAAATCCATGCTCTCTTCTTCCTCATCACAATTTGCATTAAGGACTCTGTTTCCATATTGCCTCATTCATTTCAGGCTGCAGTCAGGACTCACCACCAGCTGTAACTCCAACACTCACCTTGCTACAGACTGTGCCTCTGGGTAGCGACCCAGTAACGCTAAACACTCAGCCTTGAGGATTTTGAACCGGTGACAAGCAGGAGCAAACTCCAAAGCACGATCCATGCAAAACACAACCTGGTGCGGGGAAAAAGACACATAAACGTGAGCAAAGCAAACAGCCCAAAGCCTAATTGGAAAGGCTGCACCATCACCACCACTGAGATTTCATGTTTGCCTCTGCCCAGGAAGGGAAGTGTGCAAACATCCCTTTCTTCTGCTGCTGGAGACTCACATGCAGGTGTTTTATCTTTTAAAGGGCTTTGGGTACAAAGGTCCAGGGCACCTATGTTACTGTCACAGAGCACTACAAAGAAGATGCAAGGGACACCTGTAGAAGGTCCGTCCCTTTAACTCTTCTGAAACTGCAGGCCCTACGGGAGGAGCCAAGGCAGACAATTCTGCCCCTGTCTCCTGCACCATAAAGACACGTGAGAAGGACACAAATTCAATAGATTGAGAGACTTTGGACTGGACAAAACACAAAGTACAGTGCAGGGCCTGATCTTCACTGCTCTGCCTGCAACAGGCAGGGTGATCTAATGGGTCTTTTCCATCTCTGCCTCGCTGGTGGGAACATCTGCATGAGAAGAGGGTCATTGTTCCACCAAGGTTCATCTGCTTGCCCAGCCCGTGACATCACGAATGCCAGCTCTGGGAAGCACTGTGCTCCAGACTGTGGCTTCTGGGCGAGGAAGGAGCAGGAGCAGCTCTCCAGAAACAAAGCTGACATTTCATGCAAGCCTCCCCGCTGAAGTGACACAGGAGAGGTGAAGGGACAGATGCAAAAGCCCAGAATATGCAACACAGGCAGGGCAACTCCTACACAGCAAGTTCAGATTGACCCTACATCCAATTTGTGCCTCATAACCAGGTGATACAAAGGTGGGATTGACCCTTCCACAATCTTGAGAGCTTAGCCTAAGAGTCAGTGACCTGAACTATGAGCTTAATGTGCTGGACAATCTCCTTTCTGGGCCAAACTCGGACCTTATATGCATCCACTGAACAGAAACAGCTGCTTGAGAAGTCAGTGTGGTGCCTTTCAGATTTCATGCTGTCATTTCTTACTGTATCAGGTCAGTATCAGTGCATCCTGTTGTAGCCTTTGGGAAGAAAGATTTGGAAACAGCAGTGAGAATGCCCCAGGCAGATGTGCATTCCTCCTTAGTGACCCTCCTTAGAACACAGCCGCACAACAGCCTTGGGTTTGTGCTTTAATTAAAGTGTTGAGAAGGAAGAATCTTGGACATGCATCTTAGGAGCAAAGCACGATCAAATGCTGCTGCTGACAACACCTGTATCAGGAGCCTCTGCAGGAGGCCTACAAGGATGCTGGGGAGGGAATCTTCATCAGGGACTGAAGCAATAGGACAAGGGATGATGGGCTTAAACTAAAACAGGGGAAGTTCAGGTTAGGTACAAGGAAGTTCTCTATTGTGAGGGTGCTGAGGCACTGGAATGGGTTGCGCAGGGAAGTGGTGAATGCTCCATCCCTGGCAGTGTTCAAGGCCAGGTTGGACAGAGCCTTGGGTGACATGGTCTAGTGTGAGGTGTCCCTGCCCGTGGCAGGGGTTGGAACTGGATGATCTTAAGGTCCTTTCCAACCCAAACCAGTTTGTGATTCCATGATTCTATAAGCAGCTCACCCATGGCTCCACTCACCCTGCAAAGCAAACAGTAACAGAGCCATTTTCAGAGCTATGACACAGTTCACAAGACAGCCCTGCTTCAACAGCAGATGTCGTACAGCCCCTCCCATGAGGGCCCAGCTAATGTTAGGCAGGGAAATCAGACATGCTTGTGCCTGAACCGGACAGGTAAGACACAGAAACAATGGAGTCAACCCCACCTTCCTGAAATCCCGTTTCTCAAAGTCCACCTCAGCTATTTTCTCATACTCCAGCACAGTAGTGGCGTTCTTCAGCTGAAAGACAGGAGAACACAGCAAGTGTTGCAGGACAGTCACTGCTCTGAAACGCCATCAAGCAGCATTTAAGCACTGACCATTATGCACAATTCCTAAACTACCAGAGCAGAAAGTACTGCAGACCATGGAACAATAGCACAGATTTATGGGAATACTTTTGCCAACATTAAAATCAGTTTGAAACCAAGTGACCTAACTGGCAGCCCAGGAAAATGTACCCCTGTGAATGAGATACAGAAATGGCAGCAGCCTTCTATCATAAGCCCCTAACATAAGAAGGAATGTGGAGCTGCTGGAGTGAGTCCAGAGGCCAGGAAGATGCTGCGAGGGCTGGGCTGGGTCAGCCTGGAGAAGGCTCCCTAAGGGGAGACCTTAGAGCAGCTCCCAGTGCTGTGATTGCACCTTGCATACTGGAAACGAAAGGCTGACCAGTTCAATCCATTCCCTCTGACAGCCCCATTGACTGGGAGTAGTTAAACCTTAAGGACCTCTCACCTCCTGCTGTGCCTGGGAATTCTTATGATCCAGTTCTAAAACTCGTTGAAAGCAGCGGCTGGCAGCCATGGCATTCCCTAGGGAAAGATGGCACTTCCCTTCCCGTAGATGGCCCTGAGGAGAGTTAAAAGGGAGTTGCAATAGGTGGAGACAAGGGTATTGAGACACGAGTAAGAAGTCCGAAGTTCTCCACGTACCCTTACAAAGCTATCATCCAGTCTGACAGACTGCTGAGCATCTCCCAGTGCTTCTCGGAATCGCCCCAGCATCATGAGTGTGGCAGCTCTGTTACCATAATAACTGGCATTATTAGGACAGGTATCTGGAGGAGGTGTAAAAGCACTCGCTGTTAGTGTCATGCAAGCAGCTACACAACTTGTAGAACATCTTAAAAAGCCCTGGTTGGATTAAAAACTCACCCAACCCTCCCTGTTTTAAAACACCACCACAGTGGCTTAAGATGACCCATGATGGTCCAGCAGTTGTACTGAGCAGGAAGGCGTAAAACTATTGCTCCCCACACTACACAGAGGAGTTAACTCCTGCAGAACAAAAGTGTGTGGTGTTCAGCCTGGCAGCACTGCTCACCCTGAGTTAGGTGGAAAGCTGGGCTGGTTTCATGTTAGCAATATCTTGGCTGAAGGAGAAACAAAGAACTGCTGCAGTCACCCATGCTGGCACCGACCTGCACTCCCCATCTGGTGAAACTACCCAGGCAAAGAGTCTGCATCCAGCACGTGCTGTGAGAAACTCTGCTGCTATGTATGCAGTCAATAACCAGCTTTGAGATTCAGACGTGCTATTCAGCAAAGGTTTCTATTCCCAACTATTCTCACCTATGGCTTTCGTGTAATAGTTGTACGCTTCGTTGTAATCCTTCTTGGCGTAGTACGCGTTTCCTTGCTCCTTGAATGACTCTGCTTCTCTGAAAGGAAGCAAAACACCACGTTTGGGGAGGAATTGAACACCAGAACAGATTCTGACCATGACTGAGCATTTGATCCCCAAGCAACCTTGCTCAAAATGCTTGTAGCTGGTTGCTGTGAGGTTTCCTCTGTAAACCCTGTGCACGAGAAACCACACACATCCCATCCAGCTGGCTCTGATCCTTCTTCACTTCACCAGGGCCATGAGTAGGGATACGCAGGGGTGTTACCCAGGCCAAAACTACAGGGGCACTGGCTTCCAAGAGCCCAGCAAAGCTCCCCAGTACATGGCTAATCGAAGCAGCCTGCTCCTGTCAGGTGCTGCACAACCTCAGCACTCACTGAAGTCAAGGAACAGAGCGCTGTTTATCTTTCAGTAGTCCCACATACTTAAGAAACAGGGCCAAGAACAATTTCTACATTCAAAAGACAGCTAAATCAAAGAGAAAGAAGGGTGCAGCCTCAAGCAGAAGCTTGGCACTGCCTTGGCAACAGGTCCAGAAATAGTCCTCGCACTCAAGAGCAAGCATTTGCAGAGACAGCTTTAGGACATTTAAAAACACACAACATATGGTTTAAAGCAGCATCCCTTAAACTCCTGAAAGCAAAGTTTCTCCTGAAGGAAATGAAACCCTTCCTTCTCCTCTTCCATTCACCTTCACCCTTTCAGAGAAGCAGTCCGAGAGGGCACTTATACCCTGATGGTGTAGCTTAACTCAGCTTCACTGAATTAAACTCAGTGATTTAGTTCACTCGCTTCCCTCCCTGGACTGTTTTAACATGTAAAAACTGTGAGGCCAACCCAAAAGCAGCAGCACCCCACTCTAGATACAGCACTTGAGACTTGCATCATGCTCTTGGGACTTCACTGCTGCAGCCGAGACACAGACACTGTTTGTCCCCTCTCCGTAGCACTCGCACAACCAGGCAGCGCAGAAGCTGCGGCGGGGAGGAGGCACCCACCACTGAAGGAGAGCAATGTTCAGCAAGCCCACTAGAGAGAGAACAAAGGGGGTTGTGTTGAAACGAGTTCAGATGTTTTTCACCTCGCTCAGCCTTGCCATTGGCCATTCCCACACAACCGCCTCATGCACGGGGTTGTTTTCAGGGAGCCAGCGCGGTGTTGCCAGCTGGCAGAACAATAGACACAGGGGTGCCTGCTCCTCACCTTCAGTTTGAACCTTTGCTGTCAGCTACAGCCCAGCAAGGGAGCAGACACAGCCCTGCTGGAACTCTGCTCTGCCAAATAGAGGAGAGAGCACACAGCGTGTGGCTGGGAGCGTTTGAGGCCTGGGTCCCATCCCTCGGAGCTGGGAGCTGCTGAACCTCCATCCACCCTCACCTTCCTTCCCAGCACCGTGGCCAAGGCAGGTGCCTGCTCTGCAGCCATCCTCAGAGCCAGCACCCAGAAGCTCCCCACAGGATCTACAAGTGCCTGTTGGATGGATCTGGGTCGCAAGCAGCAGGCCTCGTACTCTGCAGGATTAGAAATGGCTCCAAACACAACCACCTTTTTTCAGTGTTACTCATCAAACATTCAAAATACAGCAGAAAAACCAATCAGGAATGCTGCAATTCCGGAGCCTTGGCAGGAAGTGCTTTAAAAGAGAACTTTATTCTCTTGTTTGTGTAATCATAAATGGAAAGGAAAAATCACAGATCCTATTAAAAGCCCCTTCCCTCAGAAGCTCTTTGTTGTGTAATCCAGAGAAGGGGGAACAGTACTAATGGCAGAAGTGATCTGCAACCTGCTTAGCACAGCAGCCCCTGATTCACGAGTCTTTTAGCAATTTTACCTGTCATGTTCTGAGGAAGCATCATTTAATAGATAGAGCTAAAGGGCTGGGTGCCAGAGCATCCTGTCTGCCAACTGACTGCTGGGAAGAGCTAGGAAAATGGGAGAAACAAACAGATACATGGAAAAGCAGCTCTCGCAAAGCACGGGTGTTCTGAGATGCTGGAGAAAACACACACACACACACAAGAATTACTGCTTTCTGGTCAGTTTTATTGATTTATTGTCCTTTTAATACAGATGGATGTGTCAACAAGTCACAGTGCCTCAGGTAACACAAGAAGAAAGGAAGTCCACAGGTATTTCTATTGCTCACATGCCTTAAAGCTCAATGGTGACACAAGGCGGCGAAGGAAAAAGCTAATTGCCTTTAAAGCACAGAGGCAAAGCCAGTTGCTGGAAATGCCAGGCTATGGTCTGAGATCCCAGACCCAGAACAGAAGCATCTCTCCCCACTTGTGCTCCACTGACATAGAAAGTACACAGAGAAAACAGTTCTTGTTTACCACGGCCTCTGGCTCCAACAACAGCAAATGCAGATCTGATATCACTGGTAATTGTTTCAATCCAAACAGATGCTGCAGCCTGAATGAGATCATTCTGCATCTCACACTGATGTAGGCTGCATTCCCCACTTGCTACTTTTGAAACCGAGGAAGAATCGTGCTTTGCTAAAAATAGGCCCCAGGCTGAATGGATCGCTTTGTGATGGGACCTCAGTGTCTTCTCAGGGCCTCTCCATGCTGGACGCACAAGACAGGGAAGAGTTGCACCAAGGTTCTTGGGAAGAAGCTTGTCTTTCACTGCTGGTGCGTAGCACGGGCTCACAAGGAGGGAAGTGTTTGGAGGAGTTCGCTCCCTGTGAGCTGCTCAATTGTCCTCTCCTCTGTTATAACACTTGTCAGGACCCCCAGTTCTTCAGGTGCCCCAGCCCCTGTCACCTTGAGGACCTGCTGCCCAGCCGAGCACCCGCTGCACGTCCCAGTGCTCCCCAGAGGCCGCAGTGGAGGAGCTCGCTGCCTGCCTGCTGGGAGAAGGAACCATCACAAGGCTCCTTCTATTCCCCGTGCCCTGCTGCTAGCTCAGCCCCTGCTCGCTCCAGCAGAGCCGAGCTGGGAGCTGCAGCCATCCCGCGCACCACTGACACAATCCCACGTTTGCCTCACTGCTTCTGCCTCCTCCTCCTCAGAGCTTCCACACGCGGCCCCCGCTCCAGCGCTGCTCCCGGCTTCTGCCCCTCCTGCTCCAGCTCCCAGCGAGACACACGCAGCCGTACTCCGCAGTGCACCCAATTGCTGTCATCAGAACCGGGGGGGATCTACACTAACACACCTCCCGGGTCCAGATGTGCTGGCCCAGAGCCTGTGTGCACAGGCACATGCTTGAAGCGATGCCCCCCAGCCCCAGGAACTCAGCGCTGAAGCAGGCGGCAGACTTAACTCTCTCCCGACCCTCACTCCTACTTCATTTCCTGCTTCCATTATGAAACAGTGACAAACCCCCCTAAAATAGCTAGGATTTAAGGAAGGCTTCAAAATCCTGTCATGGCCAAGCAATCTTTTGGGGGATGCTCTGACAAAAGCCACACACCTGCTTTTTCTAAGCGATTCTCTCAGAGGCTTGAATAGGCTATGATGCTTTTACCCAGCATTTTGGGGGTTGGAATCCAGGCCAGATTCTCAGCTGTCAGATGTTCCTCAGCTGCTGGGGGTAAAATAAGTTTGATGATCTCAAGAGAGTTCACAGCAGGCAGATGTCTAAAGCTTAAAATTAGCTGTCAGATTTGCCACTGGACACACGATCCCCTCCCTTCTTGCTGGACTCAGAAGAGAGGCCAAACACTACCCGGGCCACAGTGATACACACAGGATGTTCTTCCTTCTGTGCTCTAAAGACTGTTCCTCCAGGTTAGGCTTTACACTCTTAAGCGAGGATTCAGAGCAAAGGGAATATATCTAGATAGATAGAGAGATAGATAGACAAATAGATAATAGATAGATAGATAGATAGATAGATAGATAGATAGAATCTTCCATCAGCAGTGTTTGTGGTTTCTGTCTCTGGTGCAAAATCCAACACAAAATCACAACACCCGCTGTGATCACCCTCTGCAGCACAGCAGCAGGATGCTGACCCTTGTGCAGCAGAGCCCAGGCTGCTGCACAGCACAGATTGCTCTGCACATCAGCACCCCCCACTGCACAAGGAGTGGGTTTACCACTGGCTGCAACAGAGGAATGAAAATGTCAACATGTACCCACAGGCTGGGAAACCTTCAGCCTGTACATGCTAACATTGGCATGGAGAGTCTAAAAGCCCATCCCGTCCTCTACACACACCCCAGAACACTCCCAGTACCAGGGGACAAACTCAAACAGGGAGGACCCAAAGCCACAAGAACCAAAACGTGCCACAAGGAACGAAAGGAAGGAAGCAAACCTCTGCCTGCAGCTGTGAGAAGAGCCAGAGCAGCCCCCAGCTTCACACAACCCACTTCAGTCCCAGAGCTCAGGATGAACCTAATTCACAGCCACAGCCTCATCATTTCTGACAGGGGCACTCCAGAGCATTTGTGAAACCCCATGGAAGGGTCTAGAATCAGCTGGAGATTGCTGTTTTCCACAAAGGCCTAAATTAAGGAAGCCAGTCAGCTGCAAGGATTACACAGTAAACCAACTGCATCCACAACACGATTCACCCTAAAAAAGCATGGCTCATGGTAAAGAAAAAGGCTGGAATTGTAGGTAAATTTTTCACACTGTATAAAGCAACCACCTAATTCAGAGTATTCAAACGCTGCAAATTCATGGGCACGCAAACAACGACTGTGCAGCTTCTGCTCCTTGTATTATCATAAGATCATAAAGTAATTGCATATCAGTAAAAGAGGCTGGGTTTACAGCCTGGGAAACTCAAGTTCCTGTTGACAAGTGGCACAGGAATAGTGGAACCTTCTCCAGGCTATCCCGTAACAACCCTTACCCAGCAGCAATGCCTCTACAGCCAACCCACCCCCTGCGAATGCAGAGTAAGGACAGGGCCAGGCTGCAGCTCCTCTTATGCACAATAGCCTTGGAAAGACTCCTGCTGCTCACCAACACCTGATAATGCCCAACATCTGCCCACCCGAGTCGTGACCCAAAGCCTCGATGCCTTCTTGACTTCTGCACCATTCACTCTGCGTGGCAAACTTCATGTTCGTTGCTTTATTAAAGGTACCTGTGGTTTCCTACCGAGGCATCAACACAGCTGAAGGCTGCAGCTACAGCACCGTAAAGGCAACAGTCTGGGCAGATCATTTCATAATGGTATTTTCCAAGTGACTGGAGGCATTTCTCCCACATCCTCCAGTGCTGAGGAAGGAGAAGAGCCAGCCTTAAGCACGCACATCTGACAGGATCCGGCACTGCCAGGAAGATGACAAGGAAATTCTCCCTGGCAAAACCCCAGCATCACAGGGAAAAACTGTCCCGATGGGTTAGAACCTTTACAATCCATTTAAAAAGGTGACTTTTTGGGGGTGGAGCAGCCCCGTTCATCAGCACCGTTACCCAGCAGATAAAATTAACTCAATTACATCAACCCTTTTCCGTAAGGACCCCCACAATGTACCAGCAGCAGCCAATAATTATCCTGTGACCACACGCTATTCCTGTACCTTAGACAACCTGTGAGTGAGCTGTCTGGCATGGTTCAGCTGCTGCAGGGCACTAGTTACAACCACTCTGCAACAGAGCTCTCCACTTGGGCTAATTTATTGATTTGGATTAACCCCCAGAGAAGGGAATTGTGCATTTACACAAAGGCCTTAAGTGAAGTAACTGTGTCATGCTGTACTGTAATGCCTAAACAAAAGCACAGGGCACAGAAGCCCTTGGTGCTGACTTGCAGCAATGATTCAGGCAAGGTTTTCACCTCTTTTTGCTGGGGTTTATAGCACAGGCACATCCCAAAGGCTGTACTAAACCAGATTCCAGTGTGCGTCTGTGCATGCCCGTTAATGCAGAGCCTGTTCAAGATGGTTTATAGACATCAGGCACCTAATTAAGCCTCCAACTACTCTCCTTAGTACAGCGACTGTATCACCCTCATTGACTTGAGATCCATTGAGCCACAGAAGTTAAGAAACTGATGTAAGACAGGATGAAAGTGGAGGTGAGGTTTGGGGCTCAGGACCCCAAGAAGACCTGCCCTGACTGGCAGAAAGGCATGAGATAAGATAATGAGATTGGATATAAGGAAGAAGTCCTTTCCTGTGAGGGTGGTGAGGCCCTGGAAGAGGTTACCCAAGGAAGTGGTCAATGCCCCATCCTTGGCAGTGTTCAAGGCCAGGTTGGACAGAGCCTTGGGTGACGTGGTCTGGTGTGAGGTGTCCCTGCCCATGGCAGGGGGTTGGAACTGGACGATCTTAAGGTCCTTTCCTTAAGGTTGGCTGTGCAAGGCCTACACTTTCTGAGCCACCAGAAAGAATAACTGGAAGTAGAATATTCATTTGCTACCCACGCATTTCTCTTTTAGCAAGATAAAGGAGTAATATCCCAACAACAACAGAGGAAATGCTGCGAAGGCACCTAACTAAAGTACTGCGTGGTAACAACCGCGAACTACAGCTCCAGCTTTAGGAGGCCAAGAAAAGCCCAGATGTGTGAGACCGTGCTCCTCAGAGCTGAACCTTCCCTCAGAGCAGGGCAAGGACCCAACGCTGCCCATGAATCCTGCCTGGTCCAAGGAGATCATCCCACTCACGGTTTCCTGTGCCCATCGCTTCTGCAATGGAGCTTGGGAAGGAGGACGGAAGGAAGGGCAACGTTAGAGGTCACTCCCAGGATTAAAAATACCCAAAGATGGTTTTACCATTCCAAACGCTGGGTTTAAATAGCCCAGGGCAAGGAATGAATTGCCCAGCACCAGGGCTTTCAAAGCTTTACAGCCCGAGCAAGTACAACATCCAGGTGCCTCTTCAGCACCATCTAATTTAACTCCTCAGAATGACATCACCAGGAAGCAGCTCCTGCCCAGCCGTACACCTCCAAGTGCTGACAGTAACCTCAGGCCACCAATACGCGTGTGAAAACGCCGCTCCTCAGAGGCCACTTTCAGTTTTGTTTCATCCTTTCAACTCCATCCGCGGGATCATTTTCTAGAGCAATTGCCTCCCTCCGTACAGAAATAGTTCTCCCTGGTTCCCCAGGAGATAACCAACTGCGAGCACGAGATGCTGCAGAACCAGCCGAGGTTCTCAGCCATGGATCTTTCCCCCCTCGCTGCCTGTGGTGGCTGCGGCAGTGCTGGCAACCAGCTCCCTTGCTGGAGGGGGAAGGTTGGGATCCCAGCCCCGCCGGGCTCAGAGCCCGCTGCCCGCTCCCCTGGGCAAGGGGCACCAGGCCACGCTGCTGGCACTGGGAGAAGCACTTGCACTGTGGTGATGGTCTCAAAGCAGGGCTCTGCCCAGTCACCTGCAACTGAGATCTCCCCCTTATCCCCAGCGGCAGAGTGAAAGCTGCCGTGTGGAGATCCCAAATGGTACCAGGGACAAGGGAACTGGGCACGATGAAGCAGGAGCTTGACGCTTCTTCCCTCCTCCTCCTTCTCCTCCTCCTCCTCCTCCTCAGCAACGGGACAAAGCTCTCTCCGGAGCGGCTCCAGACAGGAAGATGTCAGCTGCATTTCCAGGGCACCCGAGCCCCGGCTCCAGCCCGGGGACCCGTCCTAACCCCGCCGCACACCGGGACCAGGAGCTCGCACACGGGAGGCGCAGCCGAGGCCCCCAGAAGCCAACCCTCGCCCTGCAGCGTGCGGCGGGGCCCGGCCCCGGGCGGGAGCGGCCATCGCTTCCCTGCGAGCCCCGCTGAGCGGCCTTTGGCCCCGGGGCCCGCGGGGCAGGCACCGGCCGCATCCCCGACCCCGCTGCCCCCTCCGCGGAGGAGGCCGCAGGGGCCCGGCGTGAGGGGAAGGGCTCCCCCGGGCCCCGCCGCCCCGGCCCTCACCCGCTCCCCGCAGCCGCCCCCGGCTCCCCTGAGCCGCGCCGGGAGCACGGACCCCGGCCCCCGGAGCCCCGCGGCCGCCGCTCTACCTGCGGGTCTCCTCCTCGCTCTCGGGCTCGCCGGGTCCCTCGGGCGCCGCCATGATCACATCGCACTCGGCCACCGCCGCCATCTTACCGCCGGGCTGCGACTGGCGGCGGCGCGGGGGCGGGCGCTGCGCCGGAAGGGGCGGGGTTTGCGCGCACAACGGCGGCGGGGCGGTGCCGCGCACCGGGGCCCCTCAGGTCCGCCCGTCCTTAGGGGGGCGCTGTAGCCCTGCCCGGTCTTGCCGGGCCCCTTCCGCCGCCGCCTGACAGACGGCTGCTCCGGCCGCGCCCGGTGGCCCCGTAGGCCCCGGCCCGGTCCGGGAGCGCCCGGCCCCGCAGCCCGGCCGTGCCGGGGAGGCGGCATGGGGAAGAGCTGCAAGGTGGTTGTGTGCGGGCAGGCCTCGGTCGGGAAAACCTCCATCCTGGAGCAGCTCCTGTACGGGAACCATGTGGTTGGTGAGTCCGCGGGCAGCGGGAGGGATCGGGCAGGGCCCGGGCCCGGCCCCGGCCCCGGCGGCGGCGGGGGGGGGCACCGGGAGGTGTCGGTGTGCTCCCCATGGCCCCCGGCCGCTTCCCCGGCAGGCTCCGAGATGATCGAGACCCAGGAGGACATTTACGTGGGCTCCATTGAGACGGACCGCGGGGTGCGGGAGCAGGTCCGCTTCTACGACACGCGGGGCCTGCGGGACGGGCTGGAGCTGCCCAAGCACTGCTTCTCCTGCACGGACGGGTACGTGCTGGTCTACAGCACGGACAGCAAGGAGTCCTTCAAGCGAGTGGAGCTGCTCAAGAAGGAGATTGACAAGTCCAAAGACAAGAAAGAGGTGAGTGCCCCGTGGGCTGGATCACAGAATCACAGAATCCCAAGGGTTGGAAGGGACCTCAAAAGATCATCTAGTCCAACCCCCCCACAAGAGCAGGGTAACCTACAGTACATCACACAGGAACTTGTCCAGGCGGGCCTTGAATATCTCCAGTGTAGGAGACTCCACAACCCCCTCTGCTGCCCGTGCTCACTGCCTCCCGCAGGGACTCGCCTTCTGTCCTGCTTGTCACAGGGACGGGGTCCCTGGGCTCAGGCTGCGGGCCTGGGGTGCCTTCTGAGGGTACAAGCCCTCAACAGGGCCCTTCTGCCTTGGGCCGGTTTGGGACACGCAGCCCTCAACAGGAGGGGAAGCTGCCAGGTGGGAAATGTGGTGGAAAGGACCTTGGCATGGAGCAGGGATTAACTGCAGGACCTGGCAGCAAGGGTCTCCAGGGCAGAGCCAGGCAGCACCGTTCAGCTCGGCCTTTGGTGCCTGCAGGGCTTCTTTCACCCGTTTCGAACAGGTCACCATCGTGGTGCTGGGCAACAAGTGTGACCTGCAGGAGCAGCGCCGCGTGGACCATGACACAGCCCAGCACTGGGCCAAGAGCGAGAAGGTGAAGCTGTGGGAGGTGTCCGTGGCCGACCGGCGCACGCTGATCGAGCCCTTCATCTACCTGGCCAGTAAGATGACGCAGCCGCAAAGCAAGTCTGCTTTTCCCCTGAGCCGCAAGAACAAGGGCAGTGGGTCCATGGATGGCTGAGCCTTGTTCTCCCTTCACTGCCACTGCCACCTCCTCTCCTTCACCCCCTACTTCCCTTGCACATACCTGCTGCTGAGCCTGCTTGGTGTCACGGAGCCTGTGGGAAGCACAGTGGCACAAGGAACGTGCATCCCAGGGCTGGGGATGGCCTTTGAGGATGAGAGAGGAGCCATCTCCCTGCGCTGGGACAGGGCCTGCTCTCTGCACATCCCTCCCATGCAGGTGTTGGAGGCGGCGGCACAGGAAAGCCAGGCTTCACGGAGGGATGCTCCGTGGGTACCATAGGCTGCTGAGGGAGCAGAGCACGGGGCTGGCCGGCAGGTGGGGATCGCAGCCGGCCTGAGGACGCAATTCCCTCCCTTGAGCTGCTCCGGTTTACTTCACTGTACCATGCGAGAAGAGCCCGTTTGCTGGCCCTGCCTCCGGCTCCACCCCAGCCAGCTCTGTGGTGTTCCCCGGCAGATCGCCACTTACCCGGCAGTGCCCACTGCTCCTTTACGTGCGGGACTGTTCAGGCATCCTGCCCAGTGGTTGCCCAGATGCTGTTCCCGATGGCAGGGTGCTCACATCCACCACACTGCACGCTGAGTGCAGACTCAGTCATGAGCTTGGCGAAGCTGGGACTGTGCTTTGCCTGCACACCCTGGTGCTTGGGGCTCTCACTGCCCATCCCTCACGGTGCTCACTCACCTCAGAACCACCGCAAGACAAGGCAGAGGTGTCCTGGTCCTGCCCAGCGACACATGTTCCCTTCAGCGAGTGTGGATGTAGGGAAACACCAATGACAAGAGCACGCTGGCTTGTTTGTACTTGTTCCTTTTATTGACTGAGTAACACAATAAAGCCATGAGCTTCAGTTATCAAAATATTTTCCTTTTTTTTTTTTTCCCCAACAGTTATAGTACATCAAAAAAATATACAATGAACATTACAGGAGGGGTACTGGCCAAGTCCCTAGAGTCTGCTTATTCCATTTTGGGGGGGGAGGCTTTGTTTGTTTGAATCAAACTGTTCACATCACTCCAAGGTTATGTACAGAGGGGCACACGGTATCGAGCGCTATGGACTATGCCCTACAACCTAGTACAGCATATGCTAAGTCAAAGGCAGTAAATGCTTTGGATAGCACAGGAGCAGGGGGCTGGGGGGGTTGGGGACACGGTAGAAGGGGGGGGGGTCTCATTGCAGTATTATTGTTATTAGAAGGAATGGCTTTCAAGGGTTAAAGTGCCAAGTAGAGGAGTGTATCAGGACTCCACTGGTGGGGGGTGACTGAGCAGCCGCTGCTGGCTCCAGCACAGGCCTTTTAGAGAACAAAATGCAGGGGAACGATCCCCCCCCCCCCAGTGTCCCATGGCTCCTGCAGGCTGGAGCGGGGCTGCTCCCAGCTCCTGAGGCTGGAGGGCACCGATGGGGCCGCGCTGTCCCCCTCTGCTGCAGCCAGGGCTGATGGGGACCAGCGCGGGGCAGGGCACAGGGAGGTGAGCAGGGGAGGGCTGGAGCCACGGCTTGCTTGGCACTGCGATGCGGTGGGAGCCGTGTCCTCCCTCCTGCCCTGCGGGGTGCGGGCTGCACGTGTCCCCTGGGCTGTGCGACCACCTCCTGTCCCTGCCAAGGCCTCTGCTGCTGGAGCCTTCCTCGAGCCACATCTCCCATCACCACTGTAAGAGCTCGTGGTTGTCTCTACCCCCAACCTTCCATTCAAGCTCGCTCTTCTCTGGTGCCCTCTGCACTCTCCTCCTCCTCTGGTGTGGAGAGTTGTCCTGAGCAGATGAATCCATACCCAGGGGCTCCCTCGTGCTCCTGTCCTCCGTGGCAGGGTGCAGTGGCACCAGGGCTCAGTGCTGCCCATGGCAGATGCAGGTGCACAGCTCCGTGCTCCCTGTGCAAGTTTCCTGCCCTCGTGCAACGCTCCAGCTCGGGGCAAGCAGAAGCATTTCAGCCCCTTGAGTTACCCGTTGTCTGGTTCCCATTCACTTCCCGTTGCCAGGACCCATCCTGAGCATCGGTGGAGGAAAAATCCTGAAATCCAGACATTGCTCCTGGCCAAGGCGTCGGAATGCGCGTTCTGTGCGTGTGGATTCCCAGGGGCACAAACCCACCTGCCTCTTCCCATGGGACAACAGCAGAGACCTGAGCCATCACCCCGGGCCAGGGCACGGAGAGGGAATCACCTGCACGGAGCTGCGTCGTGGTGGTTCTGCTCTGGGTGCTCGGTCAGCATCAGCACCAAGGTAAACGCAGAGCGAGGGCGAGCTGCTCCCTGGATTGCATAGATCGGGTGGGTTTCACTCCAGCCTTGGGGCTGTTTGGGTTGCAACTTTCCTGCATATTTCCATTTGCAGCAGCGTGCCAGGAACCTGGAGCCGCGGGTCCAGCTCCAAACCACGTCACCGCTGGGCTTTGTGAGCACAGTGAAAAGCAGAGCTACGGCTTCGGGGTCCCTCCGGAGCCCAGATTCCTGCAGGCTACGATGGGAGCATCACCAGGTGCTGCCTGCTCCTTTATACCTGATTGTCCGGGCTGCTGGGGACAGCTTGGGTTGTGGGAATCATCCGTAACTCCCTGGAAGCTCCTAATGGGAATGGGGTTGGAAGGCAGCAGCGTTGCCTTTCACTGGAGAACCAAAAGTGCTTTAGGGACATTCACTCAGCCTCACAGCATCTCCCGGGAGGTAGGGGCAGGGCTGTCCCCCGCAGGTGGGACAGAGGCAAAGAGCTGGTGCTGAGCACAGGGACCCGCACACGCTCTGTGCTTCCCGGGGCCGGGCAATGTGCTTTCAAGGGATGAGGCGCCGGCCCAGGGCTTCAGCTATTGCTCTTGGAGTGAAGATACGGGCGGTGGAACCGGTGCCCGCCACAGCGATGGCTCTTTGGCTGGTGGGACGTGGAGTTTGGGGTGTAGGAGGCTGGTGGGCATCACAGAACCCCCCCAACCAGCACAGGCAAGTGCGGGGCCGGTGAGGGCACAGCCAGCCCTGCCCGAGGGGGGAACTGCCAACTTCCCACTTGTGCTGGGATGTTTCATCCAGTAAGAGCTGTGCTGAGGCTCCCCTCGCAGCTCCCTTCCGGCTGGGCTGGCCAGAGGGATGCTCCTTCCCCCAGGGACCAGCCGGCTCCTCCTCTTCCAGTCTGGTAACTGGGAAGGGGACGACCAAGAAGCCAGCGAGCCCCTTGGCCACGCAATGGTCCTGGTGACCCGGGCACCCTCCTCTCCTGTGCTCAGCCTCGGGAGGGGCTCCTGCGGGCAGGGTCTGCGGCGGGGACGCGCGGCGGGGCTGGCTGGGCTCTGCCGGGGCATCCGCTCCAGCAGGAGCCCTCTGGAAGCGAAGGAGAAGCCGGGGTTGGTGTCTACGACTACGTTTTCCCCCCAGCTGGAAGAGCAGCGGTCCCGGGGCAGCCCCGCAGCGCAGCGATGGACCCGCAGCGCCGGCTCTCAGTAGGGTGCGAAGACGATGGGGCCCGGCGTGGGGCGGACGTGGGCCGGCGGCGTTCGGAAAAGGGCTGGTCCGAGGAGCGGCGCTTGGAAGAGCGCGGTGGCAGCGGCCGGGCGCAGCGCCAGGGGCCCGGGCATGGCGCAGACGGCGGCCGCGGCCAGCGGGCTCGGCAGGAAGCGCGTTGCCAGCGTCTTGGTGAGGTGCTTCTGCAGAGCCAGCTTGGACTGCGGGCAGGGAGGGGACACCGTGAGCCCCCGGCCCCCCCTGCCCACCGCCGCTGTCAGCTCGGTCTCTGCAGTGAACGCAGCCCCTGGCCCTGGCCCAGCTCCATCCCGCGGCTCCAGCCCTTTGGCTCGGCTGCTCCTGGGTCAGGGCACACGGGGATGCCCCGGTTGTGGCCCTGGGCAGGCCCCCAGCCCCATCCCGCTGGCTCAGAGACCTGCCCCGGCCTTTGCACGTACTGGGCTCTTCCCTGCATCAGTGTTTTTCCTTGTGCCCTGCCTTCTGCTGAGCTTTGGATCTCTGCAAGCAAACACTGGGGCTTGGTTTAACTGAGCTGTGCCAGCACCCAGCCAGGAACCATGAAACGGGGGGAAGAATCACAAGTGCTGCTGCCGGAGGGCTCCCAAGCTACTCCCAAGCTTTCCTTTTCCTGAAGACCTTTCCCACCCCTACAGCCCGCCCTCCCCAAGGGGAGCAGCTTTGATGTGATCATGGGAGCTGAGGCTTTAGGAGAACCAGCCCCTGTGTCCCTTATTGCAAGCGATGGCAACCGATGCTTCGGAGAGCAAAGCAAGCAGGTCACTGCAGGGAGACAGATACCTTGAGAATACTCACTGCGAGGGCAGCGTTCTTCTGCAGCTTGTTATAGGGGCTGTACTTGGGCTTGGGTGGCTTCCCTGCCAGCCTGTCTTTGTGCCTCCGGCTGCTCATGTGCTGGGAGAGGAAAACAACTGCATCATCCAGAGCCAGGATGAGGGCAGGCCCATGGCACTGCATGGGACCCATGGGGGATGCCCATCACCCTGCAGGGGACAGTGAGGAACCCACCCCTGAGCCCTGGGGTCTGCACCCTGCACCCGGTGTCCCCGCATTCCCATGGGAAAGGCTCCCCCCCGGCCTGGCATCCTCACCTGTTTGAGCTGCGTCTCCGAGTTGACGTAGATCTCGCACACTTGGCAGTGAAACGCCTTGTTCTGGATGTTGATGCTGCCCTTGTTCCCGATCCGCTTGGACTTGTGCCCTGCCCGGGAGAGGAGCTTGCCTCGGCCTCGCCGCATCTGGGCGCCGTGACCCTCCAGCATGGACTTGTGCTTGGCACCTGGGTGGCAGAGGGGACGCTCGGCAAACCCTCACCCGGCAACCAAACCCGAGTGCCCCATGGCTGCCCTCCAACCAACCCACCCCACAGCGCTGCGCCCTCCCGAGGGACCCCAGGCCCCCCCAGCCTATCCCCAGCAGCACTTTGCAGGCAGAGGAGCCTGGACTCGTGCCGGGGATGCAGCCGCCCGTTCCCAAACCCTGCCAGGCTCCGTAGCCAGCTGCGCTCCGCAGGCAGCCCGGAGATGCTCCGCTTCCCAGAGACCCCCTTCCAATGCCAGGCCTTCGGAGAAGCTGCCATGTGGAGCGTGTGCTGGAGCCTGGCGCCTGTCCCCGGGCGTTAGCACAGGCTGGAGCTGTCACCCACTGTGCTGCAGCATCTGAGCTGCGCCCAAGGTCAGAGAGGATCCGGCCGCAGAGCCAGGAATAGCTCAGCGGGGTGATGGGAAGTGGGGAAGGAGGGACCTGAGATCCCCACACGCCATGGACGGGGCGCCCTGTCCTGGGAGGGCAGCAAAGGGCTGCGTAATTCAAGCCTCTGCTAATTCATTCTATTTCTCGAGGCGTTAAGCAAGGAGCCCGGGTGCATGGGATGGGTGCGGAGCAGCTCAGCCCTGAAAACTGCTTCTTTGCTTGTTCTTTTCCCCAAATCAGCCCCTCAGTTCCTAACTGGAGCTGACAGAAGCAAAAGGGCACGTCTGCAGCTCAGCCGTGGCGCGGCCTGAGCTGACCCCGGTGCTCAGCGCTGCTGCCGTCCATGGGGGCTGGTCCCCACTTTGTGTGCTCCGGGGCACAGGAGGCTCTTCCCTTTACACCTGTGGAGCACCCCCCCTTGTGTAGCATCCTCTGGGGAAAGGGGGGAGCTGGGAGCTGGCATCAGAGACCCCATTGGGGTTGCTGCCTCCCATCACTGTCCCCCGGGGGGGCCTGGGCATCCCCAAGCTACAGGGGCTCCCTGTAAGCCCAGGAGCCATCGCTTGCTGCTGGGCTCTGAAGCATGTTTGGATTCCCAAGGGGCTTCTCAAACCGACCACGAGCCCAAAGCACTGCTTTCAGGTTATCCTGGGCCTGGAAGCAGCACCGGCACTCCGGTTCCTATCAGCCTAAAGCCAGGCTGCAATGGAATATAAAGCAGCCTCCAATCACTTGATTAAACGTATCTGAAAATGCCTTTAATTAAGAGCCGTGAACAATAAGAGAGCGTTTGACCTTGCTACAACTCAGCCCAGGTAAAACACCACCACTTCTCTTTGCAAGCGCCTCCATCAACCCTTTCTCATTGAAGCAACGTTCATTAACACTCGCTGTGCCGCTGCAAGGCTGCGTGGTGACGGGGGGGCCAGGATGGAGCTGGGGTCCCCCCGCCCACAGGCGATGCCCTTACCGGTGTTGTGAGCCTCCAGCTGGGACAGGGAGTTGACGGTCACCTTGCACGTGGGGCAGTACAGGTGCTGTTTGCTCTTCTTCCCCTCCTTCTCGCTCTCGGGGGCTGAGCTGCCGCTGCTGCTGCCTGATTCTGCTGCCTGCACCTCGGTGCCCGGGGAGGTCACGCTCGTGGTGTCCGAGGTGGCCTCCGACAGCTCCGAGGCCGGGGGGGAGCCCAATGGGGCGATGCTGCCCGGCAGCTCCGACGGCGACTCCTCGGTGCTGGGTGTCAGCCCCAGGGAGCTGCACTCACCCTCCGGCTCCTGCAGCCCGTTGGCATGGGCTGGGGAGGGAAAAGGGGAAAAGGGGGATTATGGGCAGGAAGGGAAAGTGCTCTGTGCCCCAATGGGTTTTCCGGGTTTCAGAGAGCATCCCTGTCCTCCCTAAACCACCTCAGGCACTGTCTCCTCTCAAGGATGGTGCTTCTCAATGTCTCTCCTGTTACTGCTTTTATGTGGAAGGCGGCCTCAGCACAGGACCCTGGGTGCAGGGGGAATGGGGCTCCCACCCATCCCTCCGGGATGTGCGAGCCCTCATCAGGGCACAGGCAGGGAACGGTCTCTCCTGCAGCATCCAAAACACCTCCCACAGACACCACATCAGGGGGGAAGCACCCACAGGGCCACTGCTGGGGCTCCAGGGATGCATTTTCCACCCCTTCCCCATGAGCCGCCCCCAAGCCAGGGATGCCAGCAGAGCACAGAAGCTCCTTCGTGCTGCACTGATGCCCACGTACCCGTGCTGCCGGGCTCCCCGCTGCCCTCGGGGCTGGGGGACAAATCAGCCACCGCAGCCCCCGTCACCTTCTGCTTGTTCTTCATGGCCTCGATGGCTTTCAGCCTCCGCGCGTGCTTGTGGCCCTTGTAGTGGGCTTCTGCCTGGTTCTGGGAGGGAGAGAGGAGAGGGACACATCAGGACACCCAGACGGATGCTGGGATGCGTTGCCACCTCCCCTTGGTGACATCCACAGGGGTGTTTTCCACCCGGTGTAAGCACTCAAGCACTGGGGCCGAGGCATCACTTTGCGGAGGCATCGCTGCATCGCGCGGCGGAGGGAAGGATGCGGTGAAACGCGTCACACCGCTTCTAAAAGCGGCTCCCCGGCACAATTGATGCCTTCAGACACATCCAGCGAACTGCTGGCTGTAAAAATAAACCAAGAAAGTAGGCTGGGGCAGGGGGGGGAGGCCGTGTCTCCCATTGGACCCCAGCGGGTGTCTGAGATGCGATTTGCAGTCACAGCCTCCTTTGCTGCATAACGAAGCGCACGGCGATGGGCTCGTGCCTGCGCTGAGCCGATAAAAACGAGCACAAAGGAAAATCACCCAAACACTTGCGTCCTCCGCAGGCGGGGACAATGCAGAGCTGTCCCCAGAGCAGCCCCGCTCCAGCAGTTGGTGGGATGTAAATCCAGGATGAATGAAACCCCTGGACCATGGAGCAGCGCGGATTCATTTGCACGGCGTCCTCGGAGGCCGGCTGGGGCTTCCCATGCGGGGTGGGAAGAAGCATCCCTTCCCTGCCCCCATGGCTTTCCAAGGGCTGGGAATGGTGTCAGGGATGCACTGGGGACATGGGAAAGCAAAAGGCCCATCCGAGCAAGGGGCCTCATTAGCAAACACAATGAACCTCCAGCAGATACGGGGTTGGGGCTGCAGCTGAAGTGGGTCACTGGCACCATGCAGGAACCCACGTGGAGCGTGAGGGCCCTTGAGGGGGCATGCCTCCATCCTACCTGTTGCCGTGCTCATAGGAGCAGATGGGTTTGCACCAGTACAAGCAGGACCAGCCCAGGTGAAGGGCTCCAAGCCACTACCCTTGCAGAGGAGGCTTTTGCTCTTCCAGCCCCGCTGCCTGCAAACCCCATCCCTCTCCTGCTGGCTCTGAGCAGAGAGCTCCCTTTCAAACCTCTTTATCAGTTTCCCCACAAACGATCAGCTGTGCTCAATTCATTACCACAGGGATCAATGGATGCTTCCTTCCTCCCCTCTACAAGGTGGTTGATTTCCTTGGCTGCGAGTTCAAACCCAAACCACCTGCCACAACAGAGCTCTGGGAAGCCAAGGCTTGCATTCAGCTCCCAAGGACCAGATATGACTTGCAGGGGCTGATAAAGCGGCTTAAGCGCAAACACTGAAGCCAAGGCAGGAGGGGACAAAACAACACGGAGCAGAAAGAGCCAGCGAGGCAAAGAGGGGAGCGCCTGGGCCCACGGGCTGGGGATGGCAGCGGGCAGAGCCCCGAGCAGCTCCTGCACCATGGGATGCTCCCGTGGGTACCACTTACCGCAGAGTTGAAGCGCAGGTGGCAGATGTTGCAGGAGATGAACTGCTTCTTCTTGAGCGGCGCGGGCACGCCGAACGTGTGGCTGATCACCGCCTTCTGCACCGGGTCCATCTGCAGGGGAGCGAGGGCACGGGGTGCATGGGTGCCATGCGGTGATGGCCACCCCGGCACGGTGAACTGGTGATGCCCCGTGCCATAAACACCAGCAGAGCTCCCCTTTGGAGGGAGCATTGGGGCTGCAGAGGAGCCTGTGCGTGTCCTTTCTAAACCATCCCTGGATAAACCCAACCTGCAGGGACCAAACGCCTGGTGGGGGGACGAGGCCGCTGCAGGGGCACAGGCTGCAGCCTCACCGAGCTCCCCTGCGTGTCCCCCCTTGCCCTCTCCCCCATCACAGACACTGGTGTCACGGGTGGCCAGTTACTGAGCCCCCAGTTGCTGCCCTTGAGCTGCCAAAGCAGGAGCAGAAACCACTGAAACAGGGGGCAGGGGCGATCCAGTTGAGCACCCAGGAATCCTCCATGTGCCCATCACCAGGGAGCTGAATAATCCCTGTGCAAAGCTTAAGACGCAAGCGGAGCCACGGGTGCATGGTCCTTGCCCATGGACAATGCAAACACAGGGGCCAGGGCAGGAGGGACAAGGTAGCCACAGCCATGGGTGCTGCTCGCCCACTGCACCGTGCCCTGCTCCTGCTCGGGTACGCACTTTGCCTGCTCTCAAAGGGAACTGCAAGGCTGATGCAGCCCTGGTACCCCATGGGGCATGAGCGCAGTCACCCGACACGAGCCGCATCATCCCCATGCAGGGGCTGCAGGCGAGGCGGATGCGTGCAGGCTGACGAGCTGCTGACAGCCCCTGGCTCTTCTGCCCCTCTCCAGGGCTCGGCCTCATTCCTCAGCCCCGGCAGCAAAAGCCATGATTGTTTCAACCCAAATGCAGTTATTAAGGGAGGGTGGGGGAATAAGAATAACCTCTTTGTCTGAGCGGGGCTATAATCTACAATGCAACTATTGTTCCCCTATGCTGCGGCATAGGAAGATTATCTTATCTGAGTGCTGCTGTCAGCAGAGCCCGGGGTTTTCAGGCGATCGTGTTTCTCTGCAGAGCTATTTCGCTGCTGAGACAGGTGCATCCGTCTTCGAGGCACATGCCTGGACAACGGAGCCATTATCGAGACCCCAAATTCCTTTCCAGGAGTGAGCGGAATGGTAAAAGCCGGTGATTAATGAAGCGCCTCTTTGCCATGGAATTTCGCTCGCTTGTCTGGCATAGAAATGAAGAGGTGCTTGGGGTTCGGCAGAGACCCGGAGGAAGCTACAGATGGCAAAGATGCTGCTCCGCACCCCTGACGACAGCTACTGACGCGTGCTGCAGGCAGCATCCCTGCGCTGCCCGCCTGCAGGCAGACACGGGGGCTTGTGTTCAAGAGAAACACCCACCTCTTCCACGCAAAGAGAAGGGGAATGGCTCTGACCAGGGCCTGGCTGGCTCCCGGAGCCCATCTCCCCCCTGAGCAGAGGAGGATGCAGAGGAAGGGGGGGTTGCGACTGGAACTGTCCTGGTCTGAACCTGCCAATGAAGCCACCAGCACGGAGGCCGCGACTGAGCAACTCCAGGGGCTGCACTGCTCAGTGCACCCGAAACCTGGCTCCTCGCCCCAGCCCCGTGCATCCCAGCCAAGTGCGGCTGGTGAGCGTCACTGCTCCCGCTACCCCAAAGCAAACACAAGCTCCGTGTCCTCAAAAGCCTTCGGGAGCACATGGGGGCTTGAACAACCCCTCCCCATCACACACGCGGTGCTTTGCCGGGAGCATCCCCCCGGGCTCCATCCCACACACGGCACCAAGAGCATCCCGAGCTCGGGTACCACCCTGTGCTTCTGTCCCAGTGAAAATACGAACATAACATCAGCTTCTCCCCACATGCGCACTCACTGCAGCATCAGAGCCCAGCTCTGCCCGGGCCGGTGAGGGTTGTGCCACAGCCGGGTCAGTTCCAGCTCTTCCTGGCTTCTCCAACAGATCTGTCCCGACAGCAGAGGTAGGCTCTGGGCATCGCACACTTGCAGAAGGGAGATCTCAGCTTTGTGGTCAATTCTCATTGACTCACACTACTTTATTTATCCCTGGATGTTCTTAGGGATATAAATAGAGCTCCCTGCACTGAGCTCCCTGCTGGCACTGAGCTCAGAAACGCAGCATCACTTCGGATCGTGTCTCCTGTCGAGGCTCTGCCACGCACTTGGGACCTTTGCGACATCCCAAGAGCTGCAGAGGATCTTTTGAGCAAGGAACGCGCCTTCTGCGTTGCGGTAGGGTTTGGTTTTCCTGCTCTTGTTGCTTTAAGTGGCAGCAGAGCTCGGCTTGGAAAGGTTTCATTTGCTGCAGAGTAAAACATCTGCTGGGTTCATGAGAGTCTTGTGACCTGCTCCAAGTGCAAAGTGTTCTGCTGGGCAGCTGCAAACTGCTCCTGCTCTGCGGGGCAATACCAAATCCTGCATGGTAGAGCCGAATCCTGCACGGCATCACTGAATCCGGCATGGCATCACCAAATCCTGCACGGTGTCACTGAATCCTGCACGGCATCACTGAATCCTGCACGGCATCACCAAATCCTGCACAGCGTCACTGAATCCTGCATGGCATCACTGAATCCTGCATGGCATCACCGAATCCTGCACAGCATCACCGAATCCTGCACAGCATCACTGAATCCTGCACAGCATCACTGAATCCTGCACAGCATCACTGAATCCTGCACGGCATCACCAAATCCTGCACAGCGTCACCGAATCCTGCATGGCATCACTGAATCCTGCATGGCATCACCGAATCCTGCACGGCATCACCAAATCCTGCACAGCGTCACCGAATCCTGCATGGCATCACTGAATCCTGCATGGCATCACCGAATCCTGCACAGCATCACCGAATCCTGCACAGCATCACTGAATCCTGCACAGCATCACTGAATCCTGCATGGCAGCACCGAATCCTGCACATCACCAAATCCTGCATGGCATCACCAAATCCTGCACAGCGTCACCGAATCCTGCACAGCATCACTGAATCCTGCACAGCATCACTGAATCCTGCATGGCAGCACCGAATACAGCACAACATCACCGAATCCTGCACAGCATCACTGGGTGAGCAAAGGCAAACCCACTGATATCTTCTTACAGCACCTCAGATGCAGCAGCTCTCTCAAACAGCGACATCCCCTGACTGATGCCCCCTCCCAAATCGCCCCTGAGGCTCAGCTGCCCGATGGAGCCTCTGACCTGGCATCAGCAAAGAACCACGGAGCCGCAGGGATGCTCCTGCCCCTCCGGCACAGACGCATCCCCAAGGGCAGCTCCCACCCTGGGGACCGGCCTGCCTTCACCTGGGTAACATCACCCAACCGGACACCCCCAGCACCTCCTCCCTGGGTCCCCACCGGGCACAGCAGCACCACGATGGGGCCGTGCGGCCCCAGCCAGTGCACGAGGTTCATTTCCCAAAGGACCGGGTTCCTGAAGCAGAGAGAACACGCGCCAAGGGCAGGCGGGAGCCCTGGAGAACAAAGAGCAGGGCCTGGTTCAGCTCAGCTGCTGACTCTGGGGAGTGGGGAAAGAGCCCAAAGAGCAGCACCTTACCGGCAGCAGAAACCCCCTCCTCTCCTGTGTTTCTGCTGGTTAGCCCAGGGGAGGGACAGGCCAGAGCTGGGGTTTCGAAAGAGCTCCAAGGAATTGGATGTCTGCATCCCATTCAACGGCAACGGGAACCCTGTACTTAATTTCTGTGCTCGTCTTTGAGGATCTCAGCGATAACTTGCACCTTCCAAGCGCGTTTCATCCCAAAGCCACTTACAAGAGGCCAGGGAGGGAGCATCTACCAAACCCAGGCACAGCCACCCCACTGCTGCAGTGGAACAGCAGGATGGGGACCCAAAGCAAGGCAAGAGAAGGGCTCCTGGGGCGGATCCCATCCTTCCCATCAGGAAGAGTGCCAGGAGAGTGGCACCAAGCAAGGAAAGCACCATTTCACCCCTAAGATGCTGTTGTACATCCTTGGCCACATCCATGTCAGTTTAGATGTCAACCAGAACATCACTAGGGCCACATTTAATGGCATAACCCAAGCACGGGGTCAAGTAGTTTGAGGTTGGGGACCTTGAGCCCAATTGAGTGATAGGAAAAGACCCACAGCACCCAGGCTCACCCCACACGGCAGCAGCCTTGTGTCTTTATACACCTCTCTCTTTCTTTCCTTCTCTTCAGTTATTTTCAGCTAACAAACCGCTCTCCAGAGCTCCTTCACTGCTATTGATTCCAGCAGCAAAATCGAATTGGTCGTGGTTAAAACCGTGTTACCCCGGGGGGACACACACACACGACACTCACCGTGTTGAAGTTGGGGAAGAGGTTGAGCGGTGACGTCCCGTTGAGCCTCAAGGTCAGAAAGTGCTTGATGTCCAAGGGGGGATGGAGGGGACGGCCGGGGATAGGCAACGATGCTAAGAGGGGGCTGCTGTGTCCGGAGGGACCTGGGCAGGCAGAGGGGAAAGAGCAGCGTTAGCAGTGGTGCAGCTGGGGGGGGCCATGAGGCTCTGGACCCCCGTAGGGGAAGGTCCCAGCCCTGGCCATGTTCTGCCTTTTGGGCTCAGAACCAGCGTCCCGGTTCCAAGCGTGCACCCCTGGGAGGGAGGGGAGGCCACGCAGTGGGGACCTGTCCCAGCCTGCTCCCCATCCCAGTGCTTCCTCCCACTTCGCAGCCCAAGGGCAGTGGTTTCCCACTTGGACTTATCCATCCCACTGTGCGAAAGCATCCTCGGACCCGTGGGGGGCCCAGGCTGAGCTCCTGTGCCCGTGCCCAGCTCTGAGAGGGGAGAACGTTAAAATGAACAATTGAAAGAGTAAAATCCAATAAAGAAGAGAAGATTTCACGATGCTGGGAGCCAGGAACGCTCGTTCACATCTCGCACGGCTTCACTCCTCCTCCAGCCCCCTGCAACAAGGGCAACGTGCTTCTCAGTGCCCGTATTTTCTGATGTCAGGGTTCTCTTTCACCTCAGGGGCAGCGGGGGAGCCCAGAAGCATCCCAGCCCATTGCCCACAGCAGTCCCTCGAGGGTCAGTGCTCCTACACCAGGAGCCGCAATCACCGGTGCTCGCCCCATCCGGCCCCACACTGGCTGTGCGGGATGAGGCCCCCGCTCCACAGCGCTTTGGAGCTGTTTCCCTGCTGGGATTTGCTCCGAGCAGGAGCCGAGCCCCGGCTCTGAAATGCAAAGTGTGGAAGCTACCCTGGATGTGAGCAGCGGGCGCTCGCCCCTGGGCAGCTCCGACCTCCTTCTGGGAGAGCGCACACGGCTCCGGAGCGGCCCCGGGTCAGGCCTCACTCCAGGGAAACATCCCCTTGCGCTCCATGAGGCGTGCGCTCATCGCGTTAATTCCAGAGTCGCCCGGGAGGGAAATCTGTGAAACCGCTTGCAAACAGAGACGGGAAAGCAGAGCGGCAGCGGCGGGCAGGGAGCCGGGGCGGAACTGGGGCTGGGAAACAGCATCTCTGCACCAAAGCACCCGAGACGGCAGAGCCGGCCCCAGGGATGCTGCGGCCCCAGGGATGCTGCGGCCCCAGGGATGCTGCGGCCCCAGGGATGCTGCGGCCCCAGGGATGCTGCGGCCCCAGGGATGCTGCAGCCCCAGGGATGCTCCGGCCCCAGGGATGCTGCGGCCCCAGGGATGCTGCGGCCCCAGGGATGCTCCGGCCCCAAGGATGCTGCGGCCCCAGGGATGCTCCGGCCCCAAGGATGCTGCGGCCCCAGGGATGCGCAAGCTGCGACCCGGCGCAAGCAGCGGCTGCAATGGAGGCATCTTGGGCTGGAGTGTTGGGGTGTCCCCCCCTCCACCTTCCTCAGCACGGCTTGCACTGACCGCACCAGCCTCAGAAATACATATGTATATGATATATACGTAATATAACATGTATATAATATACTACATGTATATATATGATATATATTGCATTTACCACTTGGAGGATCAAGAGGGCAGGTGAATGCCTCCACCCCCATCAACAGCAACCGGATACAGGGGGGTTGTAGCTCAGCCAATGCCACCACGCCAGTAGCAAATCCTGGCTGCTGCCCCACAGCCAAGGGCTTTGCTCCTTAGGAGCTGGGAGTGGTGGGGCACACATGCTGACACTGCCCACCGACGCGGTCAGGATGAGATACACCAGCATCCCCGGTGCATCCTTGAGCGCAGATTTGGACATTAACCGTATTCCTGCAGTCCAGCGGTAAAATAAGGCATTAGAGGAGAGCCTGGAGACCCCAGACAGGACCCTGCGGAGGGAGCAGGACCTTTCCCTCCTGATTCTGCCACTGGAGTAAACAAGACCCAGGGAGCAGGAAAAGGGCTGAAAGCCTCCATAGCATCAGTGTGTTCAGGCACCCGCCAGGACACGATGCTCTTGAGGCACCTCCCCAAGGTTACGGGGCAGCAGCACTGCGGCTCCTGCCTTACCTTTGCTGCAGGGCAGATTCCGCCAGCAGCTGCGGGCTGTATTTTTAGGTATTAATTAGATGCTGAATTAAGGGGATTTGCTCTGGGGACAGTGGCAGGGCCACCAGGTCTGTATAGAATGACACGACCTTACCCGAGGTGACGGGCATGGCCCCGGCAGCGTGGGCTTTGCCAGTGAATGGCATCCCCAGATGCTCGGCACGCAGCTCCAGCACGGGGTCATCCTCTGCCCTTTTCCATCCCCCTGTGGACAGGATGCTCTCGGGGCTCCACGGAGCGTGTTGAAGGGGTGGTGTAAAGAGGGGAGTGAAGGAGCTCTGTGCTCCCAGCACCTCACGGACCACAGGGAGGGGGCATGTTCTTAACCGAGACCCCAAACCACACAGCATCACCTCTGCGGTGCCACATCCTCTACCTGCAGCTCAGGCCACAGCCACCAGCTCAGCCCCTTCTCAGCCCCGTTCCCATCCTGCTGGTACGCACTCTTGGAGGGGTCCCTTGGAATGAAAGCTGTGTTTCCGTCCATCATTTAACGCAGCCAGGACCGTGCCTGGCTGCTGTACCCAGCCCCACACACACGCCTGCAGCATCGTCCCCCAGGCTGCCTGTGAGCACATCGGAGCAACTGTTGTGCTCCAGCACCACCGACGTGTGAACCTCCAAGAAGCAGCAGCGACAACGCAGGGTGTTTTCGTACCAACACGAGCATCTGCCAAGGACCCATCTCCGCAGACGCCGGCTGCCTCCAAAGAGCATCTGGTGCGGAGTCTGCCCGGGACAGATGGAGATGGGAGCGCTGTATTCCCATGGAAGCAGCCTGGCTCCCTCCCGGGCTGTTGGTGTTCTCAGGGCATTTTGGTGGCGTCTCACATTCCTTACCCAGGGCATTAAAGCTTTTGTCTCTGGCCAAGCACGGGCTGAATTCACTCCAGCTCTTTCCAAGTGACTCTGGGAAGCATGTGTGAGCTCCCGATGCCAAAGGCTGCCATCAGGAGAGGAGCAACACTCGCTCCCAATGCTGCACCACAGCAGCACCAGGGCTGCGCAGGGTCCGGACCAGTAATGAATAGATTAATCTATATTATATTATATTAATTATGTTATATTATACTCTCTTATAAATGATATCAATTATTAAACTATAGATTTATATTAATAAGCATATTAATAAATCGATTGCACCGTGCTGGACTCCCAGAGCAACCAGACCCAGCAAACCCGACCTGGACCTCAGCACCCATGGGCCAGCCCTGGAGCCGGCGATGCTGCGGCTGCCCCAGCACAGGGTTTGCTGCAGGCAGCACCCGCAGCAGGACCATGCTCCCTGGGAACATAAGGGCAGTGCGAGCATCACCCTGCTGAGTCCTCCTGTTTCCAGCTCTTGACAGCCACAGGCTCCCCCTCTTCATGCACAGAAGACAGAAAGCAGCAACCCCCCCCACCTTGCCAAGGGCATGCCAAGAATCACATACCCCAACCGAGGGATGCTGGTGAGCCAGCAGCTCTCACCCAAACATGCTTGCCATCAAACCAGCATCTCCTCGCTAGGGATCAGCTGAAGGACACGGGCTCTGGGCCATCACCAGTCGCCTGCTGCCAGCCCCGAGGACAGAACTCCGGCTTTCCCTGCCTCCACCACAGGCACAGGGCACAGTGTGCCCATGGGAGCCTGCGTGACACCCCCAGACACCCCATCCAACATGGGTGTCCTACAGCGTGGTACCCCTGGGTCAGACAGACAGCAAACCACCCCCGAGGGCAACGGGGACTGTCAGTGTTAGGGACAATGGGGTCAAATCCCGCTGGACATGGACCTGCGCCTGCAGCACAGGGAACTTAGGGAAGGAGAGGAGCTGAATCCCACAGGAGGAGCTGGCCCCCCGCATTGAACCAAGTGATGCTCGAGGCTGCTGCAGTGGCTTTACTGCAGATTGAAAGCAGTGAGAAGAGACCCCTCTCACCCACCAAACAGAGGTGCAGAAGCCATCCCCCCCCCAGGTAAAACCAGAGAGACCCCATAACAACACCCGGACACACCACGCACGGCACCAGACCCCGACAGCAGAGCAGCCCCTGCCCACTGCAGGGTGAAGGCACCGATCAGAAGGTACAACACAAGCTAAAGGGCTCAGGTCTGCCCCAAAAGCAGATGTTAAAGGACTCTTTGGGTTTAGATCGCTCAGAGGGCAAAGGGAATGCAGGTACCTGGTGACACTCTGGAAAGACCGGGAATTCGCTGTTTGGTTTTGGATCCCTGCTTGTCATTTATTCTGACACGGCAAAAAAAAAAGTCCTTTTAGAGATCTTTGCACTTTCAGCACTAGGAAAATTCAGATAGACTGTTTTAATATAGATATTTATATATATTTCTGTATATATATACACACATACACATATATACACAAGGATGCATTTCGAAGTTACTATTTCCTCCGTGATTACAAGATCATTCTCTACATCTCCTGCTCTTGAAATGATCATGACTTGATGCCACTGCTAAAAATACTTTGTGCTGTGCGCGAGGAATGCCAACACGCACCGCCAGGCATTCCAGCCTGGAACGCTGCTCTTGCCTTTTCTGCATCATTCTCCAGGCTCCAAACCAACAAAAATCAGACAGTTTCGCAGAGGATTAAGTCTAAGCTGCCGGGTGTCATTGTGCAAAGGCAACGTGACATTTGAGCTCAAGAGAAGGCTTGCCTCCATCTCCCGAAACGAAAAGGATGACAAATCCTCACGAACCTCAGCAGTTTGGGGTTTCAGGTGGTTCCAAGACTTCAAACTCGGTGTTTAGGGGATGAGGGAGATGTGGGACCGGCAGCAAGGATCCCGTTTCCTCTTGCCAGCACGGAGCAGGTCCCCATCCAGCGACGGGGAAGGGCAGCACCGAGGCGGTGCCCGCAGGACCCGGCTCCCCTCACTTCACCTGCGCCACGATGAAGCCGGGCTCCCTCGTGCTCTCGTAGTACTCAATGGCCAAAGCGAAGTCGAACTCGCTGCTGGCCGGCCCGTCGATGGCGATCTTCATGAGGTCCGAGAGCCCCTCGTCCCTCCCGCGCCGCGGCCGCCCGCGCTGCAGCAGCTCCCGGCCCCGGTTGATCTTCTCGGCCAGGACGGAGCCCAGCGGCAGGGCCAGGGCGATGGCTGCGAGCACGGCAAAGTCCGGGAAGAGCTCGTGCATCTCGGAGCTGCTGTAGACCAGCTTGACACAGAGGTCCTTGAAGGAGAGCTGGCTGAGGCTGAAGACGATCCGCTTGAAGAGGGGGAAGTCGCTCAAGGCTCTTTCGCTCACCACCACCCGGGAGTAAGCCTGCAGGAGGAAGTTGAGTTCGCTGACCCCATAGGTGCCAATGTCCTCCAAAGACTGGGGGTAGCACTTGGGGTTGAAGATGGCCGAGAAGGAGCTGATGGCCTCCAGGACGCTGCTGGGGAACCGGTCGAGCAGGTTGCCCCGGACGCTCTCCAGGTAGCTCTCCTTCAGGCGCTCAAAGTGCTTCAGATGCGCCTTGGAGCAGTTGGCCAGCTCAACACCCTTGTAGTACAGGCGGCTCTCACCCTCCCGGTCATCCCGTGGATGCTCATTCATCTCGTTGAGGAACTCCTGCAGGTTCTGGCCGCTGGTGCTCTTCTGGGCTTGCAGGGTGGTGGCCGTGGTGGAGACGATGGGCTTCAGGATGGAGAGGTCGAAGTCCTCGATCTGGAAGAAGTGCCCGAGTTTCTGGAAGATGGGGAGGACATCCAGGAGGATCTTGGTGAAGGCCACAAACTGGAACTTCTTGAGCTCTTCGCAGAGACCGTGGGCCACGGGGGACCTCTCCGCCTCGCTCTCCAGCAGCAGCACCAGCGTGGGCCATGAGGAGTCGATGGCTTCCACAGCTGGGAATATAGAAGTCCAGTGGATGGCTCTGGGGCTCCCGAGGTCTATCTCGCAGAGGTCCAGGACGCTCCGCAGCTCCTGCAGACCATTGCCTTCCCCCCTGAAGCTGGAGTAGAGCCTGTACACAGCGTCCACAGTGGTCTCGTACTTCTGGAGGTACTCGATGCTGCCGATGCTGTCGGCCGGCAGCAGGGAGCTCCCATGGGACAAGCAGTGCATCTCCATGAGGAGCGGGCAGAGGGAGGTGAGCGCGGTGCCTGCCCCGCTCAGCCGCTCGGCCACCAGCGAGGCGCTGTCGGCGCGGAGCCACGTCAGCTTCATGGTGGGGATGCCGAAGGAGCGCATCACCTCGGCCACCTTGCCCGCCACCGGGGAGGCCCCCCCGGCGGGCAGCTCGAAGCTGCCCAGGAAGGTGGCGGAGGTCTGCCCGCTGCAGGGGGACACGGTGGTGGTGAACACGGCGAGGCTGCGCTGCTCCAGGACGTCCACTGTCTCGTCCACCACCAGCCCCACGAACGGCGAGGCTTTGATCCGGTGCCTGTCCTCGTTGTGCAGGACTTTGGCGATGGCTGCCTGAGCCCGTTAAGAGATGCACAGGGACCGAGGGAAAGAGAAACACAAATGAGCCTGAGCAGCCTGCAGGAGATGCGCGGCACCCGAGCTCCTGCCCTCAATGGCTCCCAAAGTGGCCCCATGGCTCCAGCAGCACCGAGCACCCCATGGGCAGCACCGACGCTGACAACCGCCACCTCCATCCAAACTTCAGCGGTTACGTTCGTGCTCTACAAGCCCGGCACGGGTGGGAGCAGCAGGAAAACTCTGCAGCAGCTTTTCCTTCCCTCCTCAGTTTTCCCCATTGCAGGCAAACAGCCCAGTTTGAAGGGGAAACTGCCTCGGTGTGTGTGAACGCTGTGAGTAGCACTTCAGGCTGAGAAATCTAATTAGTGGGGTTGGTCTATCCGCAGCAAAAAACGTCTCTTTAGAGACCTAAAAGGGCTGGAAAATGGCCAAGACTCCCTAAAAAATTAATTTGATTTGAACAGGCATGAACCATTTGTGAAATTAAGAAAATCCTTTCTGAACTCTCCAGCTCCTTGATCTTTCTGATCACTCGGTTTAGGGCAAAAGAGGAAAAACCCACAGTGCTCGTGTGCTAATTGAGCTCCTGAGCCTTCATCCTTCAAGCAGCCTGGCAGGCTCCGAGAGGAAAGGATGCTCCTGGACTCCCTGAGACAGACCCGTGACCATGAGGCTCAAGCTCCTTCAATAGAGCCCATCACCTTCTGGTTTGCAGATCAGGGGATGATGCTGAGAAAGTGCCACCTTGATGTTTAATGAGGGGGAGCTTTCAGTCTCTGCTGGAACTCCTGGAGAAGAGCAGCATCTCCCAGCTCCCCCATAGGACTACAGCACAACCCGGAACAGCCTGGTTTGTGGTCCCAAGCTTATCACGGATGTGCCCTGGTGCCATGGGGCACATTTACCTGTGCAAGGACCAGGATGGAGATCTGCCCATCAGCAAACACAGTCAACCCTGTCGTGCCTGTGAGCCAGAGACCCCAGCTCCTGCCTGGCCTCCTGCCACTGCTCCCACTTCCATCCCTCCTGGGCCCTCATCTCCAGGAGGATCCAGTGACCCCACTGCAAAGTCAGGGCACCCAACCCATGCTGCTGAGTGCGGTGGGTGCAGGCAGCCATGCAGCTCTGTCTGGCCTGAAGCAGCATGAAATATACAATCATAGAATCATAGGGATGGAGTATTGACCACTTCTCTGGGTATCCTGCGCCAGCACCTTGATACCCTCGCAGGGAAGAACTCCTTCCTTACATCTAACCTGAATCCCCCCTGTTTCAGTGTGAACCCATCAGCCTTTGTCCTGTCACTGCAGTCCCTGATGAAGAGCCCCTCTCTGCATCCTTGCAGCCGCCATGGGTGCGGAGCCCCGGCCATACACACCTGCATGTCCCTGGCGCTGCCGGGGTGGTAGAACTGGCTGTGCTCAGAGGCCAGCAGCGCCTGGCACAGGTTGAACTTCTGCAGGTCGAGCAGGGAGGAGCACTTCTCCCGCGGGACGTCCTCCTTCGCCATCCAGTAGACGGTGGCGAGCAGGGCCACCTTCGCCGGGTTCACCTCCGCCTTGAGGACCGGGCGCAGCTCCGGGGGCACGCGGCTCTCGAAAGCCGACTGCTCCCGGTTGACGGCCAGCGCCTGGCGGTGCGCGCCCGACGTGACGTGCCGCAGCAGCGCGTGGCGCTGGAAGTTGTCCGTGCCCACGGTAAAGGCGTTCTCGGCTTTACCGTGCTTGTTCTTCACCAGCGCCTGCCGGCACTCTAGGCAAAACATGAGTTTCCGCTCATAGTCAAACTCCAGCCAGGTAAATTCCTCCTTCCAGTGCTCATTGAAATAGCGCTTACACTTTTTATTGGAATTGGAAGTTTCCCCAGCTGGCTTTTTCCCTGGAGGCACCATATTGCTGGGGCTGGGAAATCAAACGCTACAGATGAACTGAACCGTGCCTTGGAGGAGCAGCCTCTACATTTAATTTTAGTAAGAAGGTCTATTACAACTCTCCTGGTCCGACTGGAGACGAAAGAGACACAAGGGAAAGGGATTAGGGCCCTGCAAACCTCAGCCTGCGCTCATCGTTTATTCCTGGCTGCTCACGCAGTGGCAGGGCCCCACCGGCAGCCTCAGTGGTGCCACTGGGAGCTCGCGGTGGCAGTGGTGGCACTGGCACCTCGCACGCTCTTCATGACCACAGGGACACCCAACCACGCTCCCCATCACACCAGACCTCTGCGCTGCAGCTGATGCTGGGAAGGTTCGAAGCTGGCTTTGGACCAAACACCTCAAAACAAGCCCCACGAAGAGCAGCACCCACCGCTGACAGCGAGTGCCAGAGCCCTGGAGCTGCATGAGGGTGACCTGGAGGCCGGCAGAAACATGGGTGCTCATGGGTGCTCCCATTCCTCCCTTGCTTGTCGCTACCCCATAAATTGCCCAAGTCACATCTGGTGGCAGCAGGGCCACGCTCTGCACAATCAGTGCCCTGGACCGGCTCCAGCCAGGGCTCCAAACACCTCCTGGAGCCCAGAGGCTGAAAGCACTCACGCATCGAAAGCAGGTAGCTGGAGTATTTAAGTACCACTTAAATCCCTCCCTATACTCAAGCCCCACTCAGTCCAGTCCTTGCATTCCTCCATGAACTGGATTGAAAACCAACACTGAACCTTGATAAAAGTGGTGGGAAGAGGAAGAAGAGGAACCCAGCAGAGGGTGGGGAAGGGGGAGAACCAAGCAGAGAGGAAAAAGGAGGCAAACGAGGCCATGCAGCAGCAGCACAGGGCAGAGCAGGGCTGGGAAGCCCAGGAGGAACTTGGGGTTTGTCTCAAGAATAAGCCCCAAGAGCCAGAGCTGCTCCCACAGCCCCTTGGGAAGGGGAACCCCTCCTGACTGAGGAGTCAGAGCTGCCAGCACCCATCCCCATGGAGCAGGGGCTCCCCTCGGGCTGCCCTGGGCACCCAGTCGGGCTTTGCTAAGCCAAAACTCAGCTCTAACCACAGTCAGCAGCAAAAGCTTCTGAGGAAGCAGAGAGAACCCCCAGGACTCGGTCCTGAGGGGGGTTTCTTTCCTGCCACAGGGAGCACAGGACTCCCAAGGCTCACAACAGGCACACGGGTTCCCTCTGCATCGCTCCTGGTCTATTTACCATGGGTTCGTTTGCTTCCCACACCTCGGCACGGTGCAGCCAGAAGCACGCAGGGAACCATTCCCGCAGCTCCCAACAAAGCTGCCTCCACCTCCTCGTCCATCCCAGAGCTGCCGAGGACCGGCCGGAGCAGCGTGTCCTCGGGAGCACGTTAATTGGGATCTGCAATGGGCTGGCCAACGAGAGCCAAAGCCCAGCCCTGTCCTGCTGAATGCTTCCCCTGCACTTGCCAGCACCCATCAGACATTCCGCAGGGACACGGGCTCTGCAGGGCTGCGATTGCAGCAGTGCCAGAGCTTTGGGGCTCAGCGCCGAGCAGGAGCGAGCTGCAGGCACAGCCTCACTCATGGGTCGTGCGCCCAACCTGCCCCAGACCCACTACTCCCATCCCTGCACAGGGCAGGCGTTGAGCTCAGGGTCCCCTTGCATGGCCCCGAGGGGGGGGGCTGATTCTTCCATTCCCTCCCTGTCACAGACCCCATTCACTCCCAAACCTGTCCCTACCTACCCCAGCACTGGCTCCAGCAAAACCTCGGGAAGGAAAAACCCCAAACAGCACTGAGGGTCTGTGAGGAGAGCTGGGGATGGAGCATCCCTGCCCACAGCACCCACCGCGCACCGGCACCAGCGCTGGCTCCTTCACTGCACCGTGCACATCGCTCCCGGGCTGCTGCTGGCCATGGGGAGAAGCAGCAGCGCAGGAGTCGGGGGGGGGACACACACCAGGTACCCCCCATCCCGCTGGTCCCCCCCCCGCGGGGCACAGCACCGTCTGCGGGGAAGTTCGGGCAGGATCAGGATCCACTTGCAGGAGGACGAGCCCTCATCAGCCCTCACCTAATGCGCGACCCCAGCACCCAGCCCCGCGCACCCAGCCCTCCCCCTGCATACGTACCATGTAAAGGCTGCCATAAGCTTTGGGGTGAGGGGGGCTCGCAAACTTCCCAGGTTTGGGGTTCTTAAATAGGAAAAACCAAAATGAAACCTAAGTTACAAAGCCCGGCCCCGACCCAACAGCGCAAAGCCAACGGGGCAGTAACGCATCCGAGCGGCATCCGCAGGCGCGGAGCAGCCGCGCGTTCCGGCTGCGGAACAAAGCCTCGGCGGCCGCCGCTGCGCTCACGGGCGCACGGGAGCTGCCATCTTGCTGCGGGGACTCTCTGGCTCCGCCGATGCTCCCGGCAGCCCACGGCGGCAGTGGCCACTAGCGGTGGCCGGGGACGGGGAAGGCCGCGCGGCGTGGACGGGGCTTGGCAACGGGGATGCGCTGGATGCTGGGGCCGGGTGACCTGGGGAGGATGCGCCCTGTGCGTGCCCCGCTGCTGGGACCTCATCCCTTGGGATCCAAGGAGGGTAAAGGCGATGGGACCCCCCGCACACGCAGCGGGATGAGCTGCAATAGCGTTTGCATCAGCCGGGATGGGTGTCCCAGGGGTTGGGCAGAGCCAGGACCAGAAAAGCAGGTCCCAGCCCTGGCCACCGGTGATGGGCTTTGGCAACATCCACGTTCGAGCCCCTGGGGACCACCACAGTGGGACACGGACCCAGCTCCTGCTCAAACCCCATTTAACAGCGCTGCTGGTCCAGAGCTGTGAGCCTGGCACCCACCCCTCACACTGGGGCTCCCCACTGAGCATTGCGGCTCCTCTCGTCCCAAACAAAACTCCTTTTAGCACTAAACCCAGTGAAATTTAGAGCCCCTCAACTGCGCCACCTCTGCTTCCCCAAGCACGGCTCCTGAGCACACCAGAATCCCGCAGGATGGGGACACCCCCCCTGCTCCCCAGCCTGGACACGGTGGGGGATGCTCCCGCTGCAGAGCTGCGGCCCCACGGTAAGAACCCGGATTAGGGGCTCCATTGTACCTGGCTCAGGCTGGCTCCGCACCAGGGAGGGGATGGGCCCCCCAAGTGAATTCTTCTGTTTAGGCTCCCCAGCATGTCCCGAGGCTCTTCCTGCGCTCAGGACATTCCTGCCCTGCACCTCAGCCCAGGGTTAATCTATCAGGAGCTGGGTGAAACCAGAGACGGGGCTCCCAGGGCTGAAAATATGCACTATTTATTCTTGTGCTAATGCAGGCAAGAAAAGGGGACTTAGGCTTTTTAATGAGTTTTCAGGCTGGAGGCTGCCTCACCCCCTCTTTCCCAGCTTCCGGAGCAGGATTGCCGGGGGAGGCACCCAAACCCAGAGCAGAGGGATGGGGAGCACCAAGGACCCCCATCCAAGTCCTGGAAAACAGCAGGGTTTGGCAAAAGCGCTCCCTGCCCACCTTCCCCTCCGCTTTCACCGCACCAGGTACAAGTGCAGACACTTGTTATCAGGAGCCAAAGGGAGCCAGGCAGGGAAACAAAAGAGGCAACAGGGACCAGGCAGGAACCAAAAACCCCACCGGGTGAATCAACCACAGCAGCACCCAGCTCCTCACCCAGCACGGCCACAGCTCCAGGGACCCTGCCCTGGGGCTCCCAACGTCCACCTCTCTGCTGGGAGCCTCCAGCTCTAACAGGGATGTGGGGCAGCGCTTGCAGGACGCCCCTGCCGAGCACCCCTGCCCTCACATCCCCGCAGGATGCCGGCCGTCATTCCCAAAGGAACCGACACGGGCACGCTGCTCTTGGCCCCCGTGCTGCAGCAGAGCCTGGGCTGGCTCCGTCGGGGCTATTTTCCCTTCGGTGACAGGCGGGCGGGCAGGTGCCCGGCAGCACGAGCGCATTCATCATCAGCGCGGCTGCTGCCATGAGCCACACTTTCCATTTGAACCAAACCCGGGCACGGAGCATCCAACGGCGCTGCCAAAGGGATGGATCCTGGCACCCCCCCCCCCCACAGTGCTCCAGCCCCACGGCCGCGTTCCCGAGGGTTTGTCCCCAGCCACGTTATCCCAAGGGTATTAAATCCCCGAATCCAAACACACTCATGGGGTTTTGGTTGCCTTCTCCGCTTTGAGCCATCTCAGCCTCCGGGGGATGACGGAGCTTTTCCAGCAGGGAAGAGCAGTTCCTGGTGCTCTGGAGCTGCAAACCCCAGCGAGCCCCATCCCTTCACAGCACCCAGCTCCAGCGGCCACCCTCCTGCCACCCATCACACAGGGTGAGCTCTGTGCAGGGGCTCTGGTCTGGGGGGGGGCAGCGGAGCAGGGACCATGGGGTGTTGCTGAAGACGGAGCCCCCCGTCACTACCAGCTTGCAGGACGCTGCCTCCCTCCTCCCTCCCCTTGTCACAACCTTCTGCTGCGTGACTCGAGCTGGCAGGGATCAGCCCTGAAACCAACTCAAACGACATCTGCAAACTCCGGGGCATGGCCACAGACAGGGCGCCTTGGCCAGGCGGGGGGGGGGGGGGGGGGGCAGTGCTCATTTTGCCCCCCCCTGCCACCCCGGCTCCGGGCTGATGCTCTTCCGAGCAGAGACAGCGGCGGTGTTCCCCCCACAAGGCAGCAAAGCCTTTTTGTCAAGGAGCAAGAGCAGAAGATAAGGAGATTTCCCTCCCTCCCAATTGATCCTGGTCCTCAAAAGGCACCTCAGCTGCACCCAGTACCCCAGGAGCTGCCCCAAGCCATAACCCTACACAACCGATGCACTAAACCATGTCTAAGGGGCAAAAATGGATGCAGGTCTTACCCTAACGAGCCCCTTTTCCTCCCCCATGTCCACAAGCATCCAGTCCACCTCTCCTTGGATCATAATTCCCAGATCTTCCCATCTGAAAAATCAGCATTTAGCAAGGAGCAGCCGTCCAGCCCCAACCCTTCAGCATCCCCTGCATCCTGCTGGGACCAGTATCAAGGAGCCTGATAGGGAGCTGGGCTCATCCTAACCTAGGACAGGAGCAGGAAGGAGGCAGCGAGTATTGAACCAATTCGGGCTCTGCTCCCCCAAAACGCTGCCCTCCCACCATCACCACCTCCTCTGGGGTGGTGGGGGACAGGGCAGGGTGCTCCTGAAGGATGGGAAGCTCAGGGGGGAGACCGGAGCCCCGGATAGTTCAGTCTTTATCCAGGGCATCGTTTAAATCAGAACAGTTACGGGCGAGTCCACTTCATTCTGGCCAGGGAATGAGCGACAGAAATGAAAAGGGAAAAACCCGATAACTCCAATTGATGCTTTCTCACCATTCCAGTGAAATTACCAATTGGGAACAAAGGAAGGGGCGCCTGTCTCTGCCAGCCTCTGGAAGCCAACACTGTAAGCAGTGAAAATGAATGATTTCTGTTATTGAAGCACCTGAAGCTCAGGGGGGTACAAAGGGAAACATCCCCCTTGCAGGGGTCCCACTGGCTCTGACTTCAGGGCTGTAAGTCCTGGGGCTCTAAGGGGCCTTTCAAACCCCAATCCATTTACAGGCTCAGCCCAAAGGCTCTCCCAAGGGCAAAGCCCCTTTGCCTCCCCCTGCTCCCTGCTCCCAGCAGTGTTTTCTGGGAGCTCAGCATCCATCACGTTTGTGCTGACAGCTCAGATGTGCACAGACCCCCCTGCCCTGGCCCAGGCTGGTCCTGCCAGGGTCGGACGATGGCAACACATCTGTCATTATATTTTAATTAGGTTTTTCTTTCCTACCGCTGGTATTTCATTGTCATTTCCGCCACTCCCACCCAGGCCATGCCAACAGCATCACTTCGGAGCGGAGGGGGCACCGCAGCCCACTCCTGCACCCATGTGCTGCGTGCCCAGCCCCTGCGGTCATCGGGGCTCTGGGACATGAGACGGGTGCTGGAAGGGACCCCCAAAGCCCCGGTGCCAGCAGCAGAAGCTTCAGCCAAGTCCGGGTTTGTTTAAAGCCCCGTTCGCCGCTCGTTACTCCAGGTGAGGTATCATTACAAACCACCTAAAAAGTAAATGGTGGATGATACCCTCGGCCAGTGCTGTGACATTTTCTAACCCACATCATACTGGAGGTCAAGATTAGATGACAGCTTGGTCTAAAAATACTCCGAAGGGGAGGCTGAGGCTGTCGGAGTAGCTCAGAGCCCCCGCTGGGCGAGCTCAGGGTTGAAACCAGGAGACTGATGCTCTCCCCAGGCTATTCCTTGGTGCGAGCCCCTGGCGATAAAACCAGTGCTGCACGTACATGGAAACCCACCCAGAGCAACCCCAGTCCCACCACGCGATGGAGAAGACCCAAACCAAACCCAGTCTGAGTGGGGACAGGCTCCCTTCCCCATTCATCCCACAGCGGCGGAGAGGACACGGAGCCTCGTTAAGCAGCCAGTTAACAGGAGCAAACCCAGAGCAGCGCCAGGGTCCAGGCACGGTCCCAGCACCGAGCGGAGCCGCGGGGCTCCGGGTTCCTACTCGGGTCTTAAGGGGTGTTTAAATCACAGAGGGGAGAGGACGCGGAGCACTCACAGGGAGCAGCCACAGCACAAACACCTTCCAAGCACCGCGTTTCTCTACCCAGGGCTGCGGCACAGAGATCACCAGCGAGAGCCCGGTTCAGAATTGAAGCTTTAGCGGCTTTGCAACATTTCAGACGTATTTGAGACCACAAAGCTAAAACCAAGCTCGGGCTGGGGTTATTTTTGTTGCTGGTCTTCGGGTTCTTTGGTTTTAAACCTGCTTTGCCTGACAAGTATCCCAGATAAACATCCCGAGCAGCACCACACGCTCCAGAGGTACAGGGAAAGGCAGCTCGCAGAGGAAAGGTTGCGTTTCAAACTATTAGGACAATCCAAGTGATCCCAGGAGCCAGCCGAGGGGCAAGGCTGGAGGAAGGGCAGAGCTGGCAAAGCGTGCCAGCCCCGTACCGACAACACACCGGTGAGAGGGCTCTAGTTTTACCTCCGGTGCCTGGGAGCATGCACCACGCTCACACGTATGCGCACCCCACATGCCCATGGACATGCATGGAGAGAACCAGCACCGCTGCCCGCAGGGACCCACCACACCGAGCATAAACCCACCGAAATGCCCAGCCCTGGCTCTGGGCATGGAACGGGTCCTAGCTCAGCGCCACGCTCCTGCGGCCACAGCCCACCGAGCCCACGGCAGCGAGGCACCGACAGCACCCCCAAACCCCCCCCCCACCCCGCAACACCCGCTTCCCCCCACAGAGGCGCTGCCGGAGCCACACTCCCCCCCCCCCCCCCAAACCCATCCAAGCATTCTCATCACGGGTGCAGCAGGAACACGAGCTGGAGCTGACACCCGAACAAAGAGCAAGGGCAAGAGGAAGCCCTGCCAACCCACGACCTTTTTCTGCCTCTTTTTGCAGCCCTGGGAAAAATCAATGCGATGCAGTGATTCAAACTCAGCTTGAGCCCCGCAAGTCATCAGGATGTGCAGGCTGGAGCCGAGGAACGGGCTGCGTGTGCGCCGGGGCCGGAGGGACCATTTTGTTGATGCAAATAAAAAGAACCAGCTCTTTAAATGGGTTTTCGGGCAGGGAACAGCAACGACCCAGTTTGCTTAGGAAGAACAAAACCTCACGAGGGTGGCGAGCCCTGATGGGAGTGGGATGGGGACCCCGCAGGTGAATCACGGTTTGTGTCGGATGCTGCTCAGCCCCTCGCTCCGAGCCCGGGCTCCTCCAGCCCCACGCGTTCCTGGAGCTCTTCCCCAGCAGTAAAGAACCCACCTCAAATTTTCACTGTTAAGTCTGTGGTCAAAATTGCAGCGAGGTGGAAAGATCCCCCCCCCCCCCCATTCCCTCTTCCCCATGACCTCAGCCGAGCTACCCCGGAGATAAGAAACAACCAGATGTATTTGCTCCCTTAAAGCACAACTCGCACCGTGATTTACTGCCCTTTTCCCCAGCGCAAGTAACTCGGTGGAAGCCGCTGCTCGCAGGAGCGCTCAGACGAGCTCCGGAGCATCCCATGCCCGGGACAGGCGCAGGGCGAGCTCCGGTCCGTGTCCCCCCCCCCCCAACAACGACAAACCGCTCTCCCCCCGGCCCAGGGGGGACCCCGCTCCCCCCCCCAGCTGCTCCGCGGTGGGGGGGAAGTTGCGCTTCACCCACCTAGAAGCATTTTGGATCCGGCTGCGTCCCCTCGGCGCTGCTGCTGCTGCTGCTGCTGCCTCCCGCTCGCCCGGCTGGGTGCGGGCAGGGCGGGCAGAGCTGCGGGCAGGGCAGGACTCGCCCGCAGCCCCCGCCCAGCCGCGCACCCCCCCCCCCCCCCCCGCAATGAACAGGTTAAAGCCGCCGGGCGGTGCGAGCCCCTCACCCGCGCGTCCGGCCCCGCCTTAGCCCGAGCGCAAAAGCCGCCGGAGGTGCGGGGTGTTGAGATGGAAATGGAGGGGAGGAGAGCGGGGGGGACCGGCCCCCCCCCCCCCCCCCCCGCCCCAGACACAGAAGGGGAGCTCCGGGCTGCAGGAGGGAGCCTACAACCGAGAGCACCGGAGCCCCCCAAGGAGCTGGTTTGGGAGCCCCAAGCTGGGTCTCCCTGCTTGGGGATGGGGGGGCCGCAGCGGCGCCGACCCTTTCCGGGCGCTGCTCCCCAAAAATGCCGTCGTTGCAGGCACACGGTAGTGGGATGAGGCTGAGCCAAGCATCCCCCTGACCGGCATCACTCCAGACTGCCCGGGAAGCCCGGCACATCCCTTGCTGCTGCCATGCTTCCCCCACTCCAGTCCCCAGTGCACCCCTCAGCTTTCGGGGTTCAGGCCCAAGAGCAGCAGCGTGAGGGGAGGCTCCCAACTTGACTGCATGGCGCCCTTTGAAGAGAGAAAACCTGCCTGTGAAAGGAGGAAACAATTGTCTCCCCCTCCAAAAGGGAGACAGGGAAAACAGGCAGGGATTTCGGTGCTTCCCTTTAGTCAAACAACACAAGGAGTCCGGCAGAACCTCTCTCCTTCAGCAGAGCAAAACCAAAGCTGTAACCGTGAGATGCCAAATCACCTCCCCAGGCACTGCAGCTGGACCAGGCACTTCTGCGGTAGATTCCAGCATTTTGGTGCTCTGAAAAGCACCCAAAGCCGCTCGGCCCCACTGCACGGTGCTGTGGACCAGGGCATCCACAGGTCCTTCTCCCAGTACCCACTGGGCAGCACAAGGCATCCATTCAGGTGCTGATCTCAGGGTCCTGAGCAGCAGCCACTGGTTTAGCCCCAGCACTCACTAATCTGGGGTCAACATCTGGGCCCGTGCTGCCTGGTACTGGCCTCCCCAGGCTATTTAAACCCCATATTAATATGCCCAATGTCATCAGCAATGTGGTGTTATCACAAGTGACCATCAAGCAGAGGGGAGGTGGGGGTATCAAGATCAGGAGGAGCAGGGGGCTGACAACCACCCAGGGGCTCTTCTCCTTTTCCCTGCAACAACCACAAGCCATTGGCAAGTTTGGCATCTCTCAACTTCCAGCCCCACTTGGCAAGGACCAGCCAGACCAATACACAGCCCTGAACCCCCTCACTGCATCCTCCATCCATCCTCACTCACCCCAGCCCTGACCAGCCAGTGACAAGGGTTAGTGGTGCTCGTGGCAGTGTTGGTGTAGTGGTTGGACTTGATGATCTTAAGGGTCTTTTCCAACCCACTTGTTTCTATGACCCATTGGGGCTGGCGCTGAGTTGATCCCGGCTGAGCAGGCGCATCCCAGCTGAGAGGGGTCGAGCTGGCGTGACAGGGAAGGGTGGGAATGAGGAATGGCAGCGTGGGACTGTGGTTTATGGCGGAGCTTTGAGGCCAGCTGGAGCAGAGGCTAATTGCAGGTACTGATTACAGACCCCGGCCATTAACGCCTCCTGCCCGGCCGCAGCAGATCCCTGGAACTTCCCGGCGATGCAGCGTGGGTCCGGCCGGTGCATAACTTGCTATATTTGTATGTGGCCCCCAGCACTGGCACATGGCAGCGGCACAAACCCTCCCACCAGGCCCAGACCCCCATCACCCTCCCCACCGGGGGGCATTACCAGCCACCCCACACCCAGGCAGCAAATCCCACAACCACTTCTTCCATAACATCCTCTATTGCTGAGCATCTTCACTGCTGCAAAGGGCACCTGGGGCCGTGACAAACGGCTTCACCATCCCTCGGTGACACCGTGGGAGGCATGGAAAGAAATTCAATCAAAGCCATGGGCATCGCTGTGTCAGATGTTATACCTCCCCGCAATCACTGCTTCTCAGCACGGGTTGTTCAGGGTCCCCATGGCAGAGCAATGGAGGGAGCGGTGGTGAAAGCAGAGGTGTCTCGACACAGAGGCCTGCCCCGGCACAGCCACAGCCCCCGGCAGCCCACAGCTCATCATGAACATCCTGGGAGAGGCAAGTCCCAACCATGCAGTCGGAGGGGGAAGGTTCCTTGTGCCCGCGCTGAGCTGGGCTTGCTCAGGCAGGTCTGCTCAAGCCGTGCCTACAGCAGCAGCAGCAAAATGGGAAGAGGAGGGAAGGAGCTGGGAGGGTGCTTGGGAAGCAGAGTGGGTCTCTGACCCATCAGGCTCAGTCTAGACATGGGCTGTCCCTAACGCCACCAATTCATTGGGCTCTTTGTGAGGACAGACTTGGGGAACCACAACAGTGATTACTCTGAAGCCTACTGAGGGCAATGTTAAACTCTGCACCGGCTGAGTGTCGTGGGCTTGGTTTAACCACCAGAACCACTGAGAGATGACCAGGACAGGCTCTGCCCAACCTCAGACTCCAAAGGCTGGCAGACAAGGAGCAGAATTGGGCAATGAACACATCAGTAAATGAGGGAGACAGAGGGATCAAACCCAGCAGGAAGCTGCCCCCCCTCCCCATCCTGGCCAAGCCCTCCGGTGCCTTTCTGGCCGACTTTGTTCACCAAGGATTTAGGGTATAATTTGGGGGTGAAAGATGCCAGATAGGATCAGGACGGATACACCTGCAGGAACCGTATTGGTTTTCTTTGGCTCTGAAACTTGAGCCCATAGAAGCAGAGGCTGAGGCAAGGAGCAGCCGCCGGCAGCGCATCCCCGCCGGGCTGGGAAGGAAGGCGCTGACCTTTCCTGCTCCCGAGTTTGCTCAGGATTAAGATAACACATTTGAAGGCCTAAATCTTCCCCCCGGGGGGTTCCCGCACAAAGAGATGGGGTTTTGTGGCTCACATTCCACACACTCCCCATAATGAACAGACCCCAGCCTGCGGGCAGGTGCCCACCCCAACGGGATAAGAGCATCCCGATGTTTTAATTCATTCTTCCTGGAGGTTTTTGCTTTTATCCACCTAAAAGGATGCATTTGGCTGTGGCAACGGAGGGACATGCACCCCCCAGGAATCAGTGGTTTAACCTCAGTTTTCCCCACAAAGGGAAGGTCTGGTATCTGGTGTCATTGTGTTCCTAACATCCAAACACCTCTGCTTTCCTTCCCTGTGCCACTTTAATCTTTGCTGTTTCAGAGGAACGACATCACCCTTTCATCAGGTGCAAAGCTGCAGCTTTAAACTGTGATGGAACCTACTTCATTAAGGGCCTTTTGTGGCAGGGGGAGGTGTTAAAACACCATTTCCCCCTCGTTTTAGTAAGGATCCACCCCAAAAAAACCCGGCAGCTTAAAATGGTTTCAATGCGTGTGATCAGAATTCTGACCCTTCAGCAGCACGGCCATTGGTGCTGCCCCGGTGTCACTGCTGAGAGCAGCCGCCACGTCCCCAGGCCTGGGATGTCAAACAGGGGCTGCTCCATCCCTCAACGAAGAGCCCCAAGGACATGCAAGTGCTTGAATAAAGGAGCAGAGCCAGCACCTCCCGCGCTCATCCGCCTGCCCAGGGACACGTTTAATTACAAAGGCATCCAGGCCAGGTCTGCAAATAGGGCGGAGAAACGGGATGACCTAAAAATATTTAATTATCGGGGAAAGAGATGGAAATTACACCTGGAAATAGCTTCAGAGAGCGTCATTTTCCCATCTAGTTTCAGAGGGGCCCCTCTAGAAGAACCAGGGCAGAGGATTTCACCTGCAACCACACTTCAGCGCCCGAAGAAACCCTTTGCACAGCACCAAGACCTTCTCTCTGACACGGCAATGGCAGCATAAATGAAAGTATTCCTCCTAAATCCATGGCTGTGGAAAATACCAAAGGTGAACGGGAGCAGCGTTTGCTTTCGGAAAACAGCAACAACTCCAAGGCAAGAGAGGGGAGGGAAGCCTGATTTAAGGCGATCACGCAATGACTGCAGGTAAACGCAGCCCAGCTCCAACAGAGGGTAACTGCCTCCCATGCTCTGGAAGCAGAGGGTCAGGCTGAGGGAGCCGAGTATCCCAGCATGGACCCACCTCGGGGGCTTCTTGTCCCCTTTCTCCAATAGCCAGAACGCGGTTGTCTCCCTGTTATAGCACCACGGGGTTATAAAGAGGAGAGATCACTCTGGGAAAGACAGCATAAAGCATGACGAGGGCAGATCAGCTCTTCACAGAGAATCTTATATTGCTTACGACTTACTGTCTGGGAACATAAACCAGTTTAACCAGCCGGCCCTAAATCACAGTGACAGCTTTACACTACCCACAAACCTCTGCTCGCCCTCATCCAGCTCAGCCCAACCTCCCCCTTCCACAGCCACCCAGTTTTAAACCCTCATTCCCCCCCTTCCTCCGGGAGAGCAGCACACACATAGGATGGAGCAGTGAGCCCAAGGCACAGCAGGGCCTGGAAGTGATGAGCTGCATCCCCAGCCTCGCTGCATGGAGATAGAATCATAGAATCATAGAACAGTTGGGGTTGGAAAGGACCTCAAGATCATCCAGTTCCAACCCCCCTGCCATGGACAGGGACACCTCACACTAAACCATCCCACACAAGGCTTCATCCAACCTGGCCTTGAACACTGCCAGGGATGGAGCGCTCACAGCCTCCCTGGGCAACCCGTTCCAGTGCCTCAGCACCCTAACAGGGAAGAATTTCCTCCTTAGATCCAATCTAAACTTCCCCTGTTTCAGTTTGAACCCGTTACCCCTTGTCCTGTCACTACAGTCCCTGATGAAGAGTCCCTCCCCAGCATCCCTATAGGCCCCCTTCAGGTACTGGAAGGCTGCTATTAGGTCCCCACGCAGCCTTCTCTTCTCCAGGCTGAACAGCCCCAACTTCCTCAACCTATCTTCATACAGGAGGTGCTCCAGTCCCCTGGCCAAGTCCCCCTTTCCCAGGTCCCATCCATCCCTTCAGCCCCAGCTGTCTTTGGGATGGACATCGCACGCACAGCCTGTGTTTTACCCAGCACCTCTAACCCACGCTGATGGGAGCAGGATGCAGCGGGATGCTTCCCCTCTCCCACAGCAGAGCAGGCCAGTGGCTGCCCTTGGCACTGGGAACAGCACACTGAGGTCCTGTGCATCCTCGCCTCTCCATAGGGACATTTAAGGAGCGAAACGTTCCAGCAAGCAGGGTGCTAACAAGCAGAGCCCTGCTCACAGGCAGCTGATGCTTTTAGCATCTTTCCCCCACCCCCTTAAAATAAATCCCAGGCTTTTCCTCTTCCAAATCTGCTGAGCCCATGCTACATGGGAAACCGTGAAATATTCCATGGCCGCATGTTCCCCGTTGCTCTTAATCCACTTCTAATTAAGATCACGTGCGACGCAGCCCCGAGCTAAGTGGCCATAAAATGCTATTGTGGCAACTTGATAGCAAAGCAAATGGAAGGAAATCACAGCAAAATCCAAGATTAAGGGCGATGGGATCGCAAAATACAGCGCTTAAAGACAACACGAGGCAATTTCCTCCTGATGTGGGGAGGAAACACCGCCGCCAGCAGCATCCTCTGGGCACAGCTCAGCCTCTGCAGGCAGCGCGGAGCAGGGACCACTGCTGCTCCATATGGATCCATCCTACATCCACTGCGCAGGATTCACACACAATCCCATAGGGAACAGACCAAACCACCCCAGAGTACCCCCTGGACACTCCAGGCTGTGATTCAAGCCAATGACTTCCTCAGCCCATTCTGAGCAGCTCATCCCAGCGCATCCCTGGCATCAGTAGCTCCCCCAGCAGAGGAGACACATGGGAATACAGTGCTGGCTGCTGCATCTTCCCAGAACTCAAAGGACTAAACCCCTTTATCCCAGAAACGATCACAGCCTTTTGATGAGGGGGATTCTAAAAGGAAGGAAGGCGCAGGGGCTGGAAGCATCACCAGGAATTGGGCTGGCACGTTACCAAGGGAGGAATTGGCTGCACAGGACCGGGTGTTGGATTAAAGCTCCCTGCTCCCCGCGTGATGCTGCATCCTCAGCTGATGACCACTGCACCCTTCCCAAGAAGCACCTCGTGAAGGTCAGAGCAGCTTCACACCAGGGAGACAATCTGGGGACTGGCGCAGGACCAAAAGCCAGTCTCCAACATCGGTGTGCAGCCACCAGCGAGGTGTCCCCTTCAGAATGACCCTGTCCCTCCCATCACCCACTCATTCATCACCCTGCCCTATGCACCCACCCTACCTTCTGACACGGGTCCAGGTCCTCAGACCCCCTCATTTCCACTCAATACACTGAGAAGCCGCAGCTTTCCACGCTCCCCTCCTATGGTCACGACCCACATGGCCCAGGCACCAGCCCTCCTAAAGGTTAGGTTTGATTTAGATCAGCTTCATTTGTTATCTTTGGGCTTCATCTGCTCTTTAAGACAAACCCCTCCTGCAGACACAGCCAAAGCATCAGCCCTGACCTTCTCTTCACTCTGAGCATCACACACCAGCCTGTGCAAGCAGAGCCCGAGGGCTTCTCTACAGCATCCTTTGGCCAGGAGTTAAATTTTAGCTGAAGTTACTGATTTAATACAATTAAGAATGAGTTTTGATGCAGCTCTTACTCCATGAGAAGCCGAGGAGCTGGGCTTTGCAGGGAGAGAGCAAAGGAATGGGGTATTGCCAGAGGATTTAAAAGCGGAGCAGTCTTCCCCACGTCAATGGGCTGGCACAAGGCTGATGTGCCCAGGGGAGGGTTTGGGCTCACAGGGAGCCCACAGGCCCTTTTCCCCCTTCCAAAATGGCTTTTTTTCTTTGGCATAACAAGAGTATTTAGTGGAATGGAACCAATTCTCCCCTCTCCCCACCCAAACGGCCTGTTCAGACCCACCAGCTCCCCCCATGCTCTGCTTCCCAGAGGATGCTCCGGGGGGCTTCAGGACCCATTTACCCACAGGGTTAACCCAGCAAAGCACAGAGCACTGATGGAGGAGCCGTTCAATGGGAGGGGGGTCCCCCCAGCACCCACTCTGTCAAAGGCAGGGGCTCGGCTGGCACCCCCCTCCCCGTGCAGCACAAGAGGCCTGGCTCCCAGAGGAGCGCAGGTTCCCCTGGGGTCCCCGCGTCCCCTCTGCCGCAGAGCCGGCGCTGCCGGAGCTGTCACCACGATTTCCCTGCTCATCTCAGACCTTTCCGCCCTGCACACCCGCGCAGACACGGCTCAGCTCCAACAGGGAACCAGGATCGGCCCCTTTGAGAGGAGCCCCGAGATCAGGGCTGCGCTGCCGAGGAGCGGGGATGGCACCAGGCAGCCCTGGGGAGGGAACAGGGAGCAGAGGCAGAGCTCGTGACATGGATTAGCACCGGGACACAGCCGGATCCGGGTGTTCTGGGCCGGGGCTAGGAGAAGCAGCTTGAGGTGGGCTCTGGGCTCACATGGATGCTCCTGGATGGAGCATCCTTCCCACCATCCCCAGCCAAGGGGCATGAGCTGCTGTCGGCTTGGATCTGCAGTGAAACCAGTAGGCTCCTGCTCCAAAGGAGACGGCTTCCCACTGGTTCCAGTGCGATGTGAGCTGACAGGGACACGGGCTCCGGCAGCAGGGGAGCACGAGCTGCTCCTCCCATCCCAGGGCTGGTTTGGGGCACGGTGGAACGGCCGTTTTTGGGAGCACTCAACAGTGAGGGGGTAAATGAAATGCTCCAGCTCAGCCCATCCTGCAATGGGCAGCCCTTGAGATGATCCAGAAGGAAAAAGGGAAGCAGCAAACCCATCCTATGCCCTCAGCCAGTACACGAGAAGCACTGGAGGCTGAGCCAGTTTCGGGGTATTGCAGCTCTTTGCGCTCATTCAGTAGCAAAACTGAGGGGTCCAACCCCTGCTGTGGGAGCACAAGGACACCAAGAGCAAACTGGGCTCACTTGGGCACCCTCGAAAGCCCCAGGCAGTAATTGAATCATTCTTGACCCAGTTGGATTTAAACTGGCATCTGCAACGCAAAAGCATCTTTCATCTGTGGACATCCCCTATCTAATTGCTGCAATTCAACACGAGACAACAGCAATCTGTGATTTGCATGGCAAGAAAACGCCTCGCGAACAATGATTTGTTTTTAAGTTGGGGTCTTTCTGGCATCGAGCTAATAAATGGTAATGATACTGATTATCACATCTGTTTGCCAGCTCAGCTCCTCCACAAGCCTTGCTCCACGGAACGGCAGCGATTGCAGCCTCTGCAGAAATCACTGCTCAGAGAAGCCAGAGGGGAAGATGGAGCTGTGAAAAGCTGCCTTTGATGTAGCTGGGATGTCAGCATGAGACAGAGATCCCCGCTCCGAGGAACATCGCAGCTTTGTCTAACTCCATTATTTCATCTAATCCCTTGTCTTTACAAACTCCCCTGCTCCTCCCAAAGCTCCCCAGTGCTGATGTGGTACCAGAGTCCATGCACCCTGCCCTCCCCATGGTAGTGCTGGGCTGAGCCCATGGCCGGAGCAGGCAGCTTGGGCAGGAGCTGCCTGACAAGGGGTGACTGCTCCCATGGCCGCAGGCAGGTTCACTTGCTCAGCACCCAAAGGTGCTGGTTTGGCCAGCAAAGGGCCCCATGAGGAGTGTGATGGAGCAGGGGCCCCCCCAGCACCAAGCACCCACCACCTCTGCCATCACGCTGCAGCCCTTGAGCACAGCCCTGGAGCTTTCCTAGTGCTTGTCCTTTGCTGTCTTGGCAAGGCTGGAAGGGCATCGGGGGGTGGTTGGACTTGAGGGGGGGGGTTCAGCCCCTCTCCCAGCACAGGCGATATGGGGCCGAGTGGCACCGAGCACCCACAGTGCCAGCGGCAGGCGTCACATCAGCCAGTTCCCAGCCCCACTGTATGATCCATGGCCAAGATCCCAGCCTCCGGCTCACACCTCAGGCAAAGGTGGCTCGTGACAGCGCTGGAAATGACACTTTCACAACCAAAAGCACCGGGAGAAGGTCAGGTCCAGGCAGCGCAGAGGCTGCTGTGAGAGCAGCCACCAGCACCGTGTCCCCACCGCCGCAGGGAGCAGGCACCGGCTGCTATTTCCCTACATAAGCAAATCCCAGCCCTGCACGAGCAGAAGCCAAACTTCACCTTGAACACAGAGCAAAGCTTGCGGGAGGCCGAGAGAGCCCCAAGTGCTAGCAGCGGTCAGGGCAATGCAGCAACACAAGGAGCACGCCTGCACGCTCCCAGATTCTTTGGCTTGGTTGGAAACGCATCCCTGGACAGAGCCACCACTGGGTCCAGGGGGGAGGAATCTGGAAGCTGCAGGCTGGAATTTATGAGCCCTGTTCCCATTAAAATAGCAGGCAATATTTCCATCTGTCAGGGAGCGATGATGAACAAGCCCAGCTCCTTTGCATATTCCAGGCCTTGCTCAGTCGAAGCCACCACCAGCGAGGGCAGGATTTGGCAGGCAGATGACCATTGCCATGCTCGGAATGCGGCTCCAGCTTGCCCAGTCTGCAGCAGGAGCAGGTTGATCCCCCGGGGTCTGCCAAGGGCAGGGCAGCGCAGGCAAGGCCCTGGCACCAGCCACAGTGCCCAGCTCCCACCCTCGGGGTCTGCTGGGGACGAGCATCTCCTGCCCCGGCCGGGAGCCAGGTCCTGCCGGTGCTGAGCTGCCTTTGAGGAAATGCAGTGCCCAGCAGGATGGAAGGTGCTGGACGGGAGCTTGGGTCCGGAAGCCAGGACACGAGGTCCAGGGTCCAGGGTGCACAGACACGAGGGCACCAGCACCAAGCACAGCCACCACGGTACCAGAGAGCACCAGCATGTGTGTGGGGCACGGTGCTGTGGCCACCCATCCTGTTAACCAGGCTAGGACCCGGGATGCAGCGGGTTCTACCACCCTGCGACCCGCTGCTGCTTGGCTGTTTGCAAGCACATTGAAGGGCTGCAAACCAACCACCATGTGCTATTAGACAAATGTTTCCTGATGAAACCAGGGGCTCCAACCCTCTCCTGCTCTTCAGCAGAGCAGCTCCTCGTGGGAAGGGCAGTGGGGTGCAGGGGCCAGCTCCCAACACCCCAGTTTACAGGATCCCAGCACGTTCCTGCCCTTTCCGCACCCCCTCAACTTCTCAGCATCCTCACACCGGATGAAGGCACCAATTAGCTACAAAGTGCTTCAGAGGCTTCAGCTCCTTAATCCAACTTGTAATGAGTCCGGAAGGGAAGGAAGGCAGCAGCCAAGCTGCCACCCAGCGCTGCTCCAAGGGGGCTGCACCCAGACCCGCAGCCAGCAGCACCCTCCTGGGTGGATGAGCCTGGGCTGCTCCCCTCCAGCCGTAGCACAATGGGGTGTTTCATAGTCATGAGGCAGTGAACAGCAGCTCCACCAAGGAGAACAGAAACTGCCCCAACTCACAGCATCCATGGGCCTTAAAGCATCCTGTTATTGAGACAACAACAGCCAAACTCAGCATAGTCACAGCAGACCCGCATGGCAAGAGGCTGCAGGGTTGGGTCAAGCTGGCACCCAGAAAGCAGGGAGCCAGTAACCCAGAAACCAACAGCCGCTCCGCACGGATGTGCTCATCCCGGCTGCACAAGTCACCTATGGAAACCCATGAAGATGCTCACAAAGACACCGAGTACCAGCAACTGCCCTTGCACATGAATGGGACCCCACACGCTTATCCGTGGGCTTCCAGGCCCTAAAACCACTCATAGACCAGCAGCGGGGTGGGGAAGCCCCCATTGCTCAGGCAGACCAACAAGAGACAGATGCCGAGGGCACAACGCAGCATTCCCGAGCATCCCGCGAATGCAGCCCAGCGGAGCGGCCGTCCCAGAGCAAGGGCAGCCTTTGGGGCAACCTCAACCTCCTGGCTGGGCTCCTACCTTGTGCTGCCGGCATCTTGCCCTTGTTGAGCTGCTTGAGGCGCTTCTGGTGGGATTTGCCGTTGTAGTGGATCTGCGCCTGCGCGGCCGAGTTGAGCTGGATGTTGCAGACCTCGCACAGCGTGAACGATTGGTGCTTCTTCTCCCGCTTCATGCGCTGCTCGGGCTGGCCCGGGGGGGAGCTCCCCGCCTCCAGCGCCTGCACCCCGCTCTCGGGGCTGTGCGATGGGCTCAGGGGTCGCTTCATGCCTGCGGGAGGAAGGACAGACCCGCCGTGAGCACAGAGGGATGGGAGCAGGGGCTGTGGGGTGCCCGGGCTGCCTGGGCTGGGGGGACCTCCCCGAGCATCTGCATCACTGCAATGAGTTGCATTAAGCCAGATGACACGAGCAGCAGCATCCCCAGGAGGTCGGTGCTGGAGCAGGGAATAACCCGTTTCTTCCGTGTTTCTAGCACCAGAGGACACTCCTCGTGTCAAAGTCTTTCTGTTCCCTCCTGGACATCACCATAGGTTGGCCCAAGACAGAGCTGGGATGGCAACCACTTCTGCTGGCAAGAAACTCAATGGGAGGGACTCAAAAGCTGCTCTGTCCCCTACAGCCCATCTCCACCATGGATGCAAGCACTCTCCCCTGTGTTAGGTGGGTGCCTGTCCTGAATGAGGGGCTCTGCAGCTCCAGCCGAGCCCCACACAGGGACACCCTTCCCCACGGAGGGGTTGGGGTCAGCCAGGGACACCCTTCCTGTGGCCCTTGCCTCGCAGACACCCTGTCCCTGCTGCCCGAGCTCGCACCGGGAGCCGCTGGGACATCCAGAACAGCCTCGGAGAGGCGCGAAGGTCACCCGAGCGCTGTGATCCAGTTACCACCTTGGAGCTGGCAGCTGCTGCTTACACACACACAGAGGCACGCGGCACCCAGACACCCCGAGGGGCCAGGAGTGGGGCATCGGGGTGGCTGTGGGTGGCCAGACAGGCCCCAGAGGTGTCGCTGGCATCCTCCAGAAGGATGTGCGGATCCTGCTCGGGCATTAGGGACCAGACCAGAGGCTCTGGTCATGGAACGGGCAGCCCGGAATGCAACCACAGCATCACCCCGGACACCTCACCCGGCAGCCTCGGGTACGACCCATCACAACCCGAGCCCCCCAGGAAGCAAGCCCGGTCCCCACAGGCGCCCTGCGGAGGGGCTCAGCGCACCCAGCACCCATCCTGCTGCGGAAGGGAGGTCTCGGTGGGCCAAAAGCCACCGGGCTCAGCCCAGGACCCGCACCCGGCCCCGGCCGCTGCAGCCCCGGCCGCGGCCCCGCGGGGGCGCAGGAGCTCCGTGCCCGTTTCCACGCGTGGGTCCCGCTGCCACCGGGGCGGCCCCGCTGCGACCACCGGGACCCCGGCTCGGGGGGACCGGCTCTGGGGTCTCCCTTCCCTTTCCCCCCCCCCCGCTTCCCCATCCCACCTACCCCGAGCGCGGTGGTCGCGGTGCGTTCCGAGGCTCCAGAGTCGCCTCGCTCATCCCAGCCCCCGGAGGTGACAACGAGCGGCTCCTCCGTAGTTATATTTAGCAAAACGTATGGGAAGGTTTTTCCATGAGCTGTCAATTGAGACGGAGGCAGAAGCCGGGACCTGCAGCGATGGAGGGGCCCGGAGCCAACCCAGCAGCACCCTGGGGTCCGACCACCCCACAGCAGCGCTCGCCCCATCTCCTGAAGGAATTCACATCATCCTTGCCCAGGGAGGGCGCTCGCATGTGGGGAGAGATCATGACCCATAACCAACCCCCAAGAATCCCTTCCAGTCTAAATCACTCCACGATTGGCCCCAAATGTTAACAGTGACACCCCTAAACTCGTGCATCACCGGATAAAACACAAAGCAGCAAAACTAAAAGGCGTTTTCCATTAAAAATAAGTAAATTTGCTTTTCGGCAGAAGGATTTGGGAGCCTGGAGTCTGCATGAAGCCCTCTGGTACCCGTTAACCCTGGAGCCCTTGGGGTGCTTCCTGAAGCTCCAGCTTCACTTTTCAATGAAAACAGAAGGAAATGCACATCCCTTGCACTGGAAACAAGCGATTAAAAGCCTTGAAATGCTCCATTTCCCCCCTACATCTTAATTCCAAAGCCCAGCTGATGCTGTTGAAATGAACCTTCCCGGACTCAGCACACTGGGGGCTGGCACAGCAGCAGGATGGAGCCATCCCTCAGAGGGAGCAATGGGCTGGGCAGAAACACCCCATCCAACGCATCACATCACTGTGATCCTTCCCCAAAACCCACAGCGATCGATGCCTGATGGCACTCAATGGACAGGCGCCCCACAGGCCCAGAGAGGGCCTTTACCAGAATAACCATTAGCAGAGCAGCTGGAAAGCAGATCCGGGAGGCGATGAGCACCGGGAATGTGAAACAGAGCCTGGGGACGCAGCGGGACATGTGGAGCGCTGGTGGGGACACGGCAGTGGAGGCAGGTCCCCGGCTGCCCTTGGCATCCTCCCCCTCCCGGGTATTTATAATGCAATCGCATCCCGGGATGCAGAGCTAAAATTGGAACATTATGTGGACAAAGTATCCCAAAAGTCTCCCCCATCCCATGGAGAGGAACTGCTGCCGCTTCGATTCGGCAGCAGCTCCCGTTGCAGCGTTTCTAAGGCCTGTCCTAAGGGCACGCTCATCTCATTCACTTGGTTTCTGCTGCTCCTGTTCTGCTTCTCAGGTGTCAGGCACATGGATGGGGCTGGACAGGTCACAGCACGTGTGGCAGCACACGGCTCCCTGACTGACACCTACTATGGGGCAGGTTTGGCCTTTTCAAAGCACTGAGGATCTTTTGGGGGGCTGTTACCCTTCACTGTGCCCCTGTGAAGGGAAAGTGACCCCACATCGACCCTCCCAAGGGGGCTCAAGTGCTCCGAGCACAAAGCACAGGGTCACCACAGCCCAGCTCCACCACCACATCCCACCCCAGGGCTGATGAAGGCAAGCATTTATCTTCTCCATGGAGCAACCTTGTGCTTTGGGGGTCATCCCAAGGGGCACAGGGCTCCACTGGGGTCAGTGGGCTGAGCTGCCCCTCGCCCAGCTTTCCCCTGGCCCATCAGCCCCAGTAGCCCCACGGTACCCATCCACCTGCGCTATTTGCTGCCCTTTGCTCGGAGGCTGTTCCGGCCCTGCCACCAGCCTGAAGGGGCGAAAGGCTCCTGCTGGGTGCGAAAAGCTCGTGACAGATGTCCAGATCTCTCTGAAATTAAAGAAGGTCACGGCAGCTTCGGTGTCACAGCATCGGGGAGCGCTGCGTCAAAGCGCTCCCACCGCAGCACGGCAGGGACACGCTGCCCACCGGCACCCAGCGCAGCCCCCAGCCCCACACACCCTGCAGGGCTGCAGCGCTCCCATCGCCGAGTCCAAGGGACGTTCACCTTCTCATTCTCACTGCTTTGATCGTTTGTGATCACTTGGAATAAGAGCTGGATTGTGGGATTGACGTCCTCTCCTCCCTGTCACTCCCAGAATCCTAGAATCAGCCAGCTTGGAGAAGATCTTCAAGATCATCACGTTCAACCTTTATCCCAGGACTGCTGTGTCCATCACTAAACCACGTCACTGAGGGACATCCTGTGCTTAAACACAAACCAAGCTCTCCTGAAGTGCAGAGGAGGCCATGGAGATGCTGCGAGGGCTGGAGCAGCTCTGCTCTGGAGCCAGGCTGAGAGAGCTGGGCTGGGGCAGCCTGGAGAAGAGAAGGCTCCTGAAGGGGAGACCTGAGAGCAGCTCCAGTGCCTAAAGGGGCTGCAGGGAACCTGGAGAGGGGCTTGGGACAAGGGCCTGTAGGGACAGGCCAAGGGGAATGGCTTGAACCTGCCCGAGGGGAGACTGAGCTGAGCTCTTAGGCAGAAGCTCTTCCCTGTGAGGGTGCTGAGGCGCTGGCACAGGGTGCCCAGAGAAGCTGTGGCTGCCCCATCCCTGGCAGTGCTCAAGGCCAGGTTGGACACAGGGGCTTGGAGCAAGCTGCTCCAGTGGAAGGGGTCCCTGCCCGGGGCAGGGGTTGGAGCTGAATGAGCTTTGAGGCCCCTTCCAACCCAACCCATTCCATGGTTCTATGGCTTCTCGCACCGGATGCAGGCACTGCAGAGCAGCTCTGTGCCCACACACCGCATCACCACACTGAGCATCCCTCCCTCCTGCAGCAAGGCAGGGTCACATCACAGTGACCCAAATGGTGCCCGTGCCACAGTTGGCCACCTTGTGCTGGGTGGCTCCGCCAGGAGCTTGCGGGCAACAGCAGCCTCTGAGAGCGGCCAGGAGGAGCAAGGGGATCAGCGCAGGCAATGCCAGCAGCCATCTGCAGCCTGCTGACACATTTATACCCCTCAGCATGCAAAGGAGGAGCTGGAGCTCAGGACATGTGGCAGAGGTCTCTCAGCCACCCTCCCTCCATGCTCGGCCCCCCCAAATCCCCTAAGAGCTGCTTTTTAGCCCAGGAAATAGATTACACCCAGAAAAGCACAGAGCAAAGGCATGAGCTAAGCCACCAGGGCAGCAGGGTTCTGGCCGAGCTACAAGAAGAGTGAGGGGATTTGATGCTCATTGGGTTCTTTGCCTCAGTTCTGACACTCCAGATAACCTGGGGATGGACCCAGTGATCTGGGTGCAGGGTGCGTGGTTAAACACAGCCCAGCCAGAGGTGTCTGTGCTGTTGCAGCCTGAGCTATGCCTGGGGGTGTTCTCCCAGTACCACCCTCTCGGGTCCCTCCTGCTGCTGGCACTGACCCATACCCCATCCCGAGGGTCTTTTATTGGGCCTGAACACAAAGACCCAACACGCAGGACCACAACCTCCGTTCAGGTAAAACCACCTTCACCACAGAGCTGAACTGGCCTCAAAACTGCTGACCTGAAGATCTGTCCCATTCATCACCGCAGAATCAGGGAAGCTACAACCTGAACGCGAAGTTCAGAGGAACTTGCTAAGAGAGCAAGAAATGTAAACCCAGAAAATCTGATGGGAGTTCACATGATTCCATAACTGAGTCCGCTTTCCTCAGCTCTGCTGGAGTGCAAGAGGAAACAAAAGCCACGGAAGCAGAAGATTTAGTATGAAAGTCACCAGCAGCTGTCACAAAACTCCCTTAAACCCCTCGAGCAATGCACTCATTTGCAAGGAGCCGCAGGAAAGCCGGTAAATGCCACAGCCCCTTGCCCGAGTGCACCTGGAATCACCGCACCTCATCCCAGCCGTGGTCTGAACCTTCCTGATGAAGCTTAATGTTAGAACTGCCAGCGCGGCCCCATTAAAAGTGGCTTGAATGAGCAAACGAGCCAAGAGCTCTCCCCAGCTTGGGGCAGTGTCTGAGCGGAGGAGCCGCTTGAGCTCTGGAGGAGCTCCGTGTTCCCATCTCAGCCATACACAGAGCCCAGGCAGGGATTTGCATCGGGGGGCAATCAACCCTCCCGAGCCCCCACGGAGCTCCATGGGGCGCAGAGGAGCCCGGCGGGGGGAGGCAGCTCCATCCCTCCTCGCATAGGGCAGCTTCCAGCCCCCCCAACCCGTCCGGGTCCAGGACAAAGCAGCGGCCGGTGCCACCGCAGGGACGCTCTTACCTGGCACAGGGAGCGCCGAGCTCTGCCCTTCGCCACCACCGCGCCGGCTCCTGCCCGTGTGCGGGGCTCAGCGCACCCGAGCGCTCCTACACCCGGAGAGCTTCCAACGCGGGGCTCATGTTTCAAGGAGCGCTTCAAGCGCGGCTCGATCGCCACTAAATCAGCCTCAGCAGCAGCCTGCGGCCGGGAGCCGGCAGCGCAGATGGAGCCCGGCAGCCCCGAGCGGGCACCGCTGGCAGGAGGCAGCGCTGGCGGAGCCCCCCTGAGCCAAGAGCGGGCGAAGGCACCGGCAGCAGCTCTGCCGGTGGACAAGGGGATGGGGCAGCTCCTGTGGGCACACCCAGAGCATTCCATAAGGAAACTGGCGGAGGGATGCAAATGCAACCAGCCCGGGCTGCAGCGAGCACAGGGGTGCTCTGCTCCTGGGATGGAGGGCGCCCGCAGGGCCCTACAGCATCACAAGGTGCTCTGATGTCCCACACCCGAGCGGACACAGGCACGCCACAGACCGAGCGCCCTGGCCATGCCTGTTTCACTTTCAGCATTTCATAATGTGCCATGACATGTGTCCCCTTCTGCCCTGTCCCCCCAGTCCCACGTATGCTCCATAATGCCAGAGTGAGGCACATTTTGGGGTCAGTCCGTAAACCAGAGCAAGGATTAGTGCGAACCAGCCCTCCCACAGAGCTCAGGACCTCGGGTTGGCTCCTGGCACAGGGACCAGGGCACGCAGAAGGCTCAGACCAACCTCAGGCCATGGCCTCCAAATGCCCAGGCTGGCTCTTACCCTCAGATGCCCCCTGAGATCCCCCTTAGCCCCACTCCCACACTGAAGGGCAATGGGACATCCTGCAGCACCACGGGCAGGCAGAGAGCATTGCACAGACACAGCAGAGCTGCTGTGCCCGTCCTCTGGCACATCAGCGATCACTGACACCGCAGGGACGTGTCCCCTGAATCAGCAGATCTGAGCCCGGCTCCCAAACAGCCAGGACAGCGAAAACCCGAACTGACGGAGACGCCGTGGAGGGAACAAGGCTGCAGAGAACATGCCCCAGGAAGCAAAGCCTGGGAAGCGCCTCGCAGCTCCCGTCCCAAAGTGCTGCAATCCCGGAGCTTCCAACGCCGCGTCGGCAGCACGGTAATGAATGAGCTTCAGCAGGGACCAAACAGGGGTAACGAGAGACACAACGTGGTGGCGGCAGGGCACTTGGGCCGTGTCCTTTGAGGATGATAAACGAGGTGGTGAGCACGCTGCCCTGGGCACATGCCACAGCCAGGTCCTGTGCCCCCCCTCCAGGACGGGCTCAAGGGCTCCCAGCAGCAGTAAGGGAACAAAGCAAAGCAAACACGGGCAGGCGCTCATCATCCCAATGGGCTGCTGCTCCCCCAAGCTGAGGAGCGCCTGGCACGGGGCTGCAGGATCCCAGGATCCTTCAGGTTTCTTGGGATCAGCCCAAAAACCAGGGCAGAGGCACCCATGGCAAACCCGCAGCGGGACAAGGCTGTGCCTGCCCTGGGTGCAGCCACCCCGGCACCAAACCCGCTCCCAGCAATCGCTCACACGATGCCAAAACTCAAGGAGGACACAAAGCGCTGGCAGAGCACCAGGGCTCAGCTGCCCCTGGGCATCTCCTCGGGCACAGGGAGGAGCTGCCGAGGTGGGGATGTGCGGCGTGACTGCAAGAAAGGAATAAACCAGGCGGCTTTGCCGAGCTACGGGGAGGAAGGGGCATGTGCCCCGCACTGTGACGGTGTCAGACACCACCAGCCGTGCCGTTCACCCCTTAAAATAGACCCGAGCAGCGCAACCTGATGCAGCTTTGGCCGAGCTGCTCCTCTTCCTGGTTGTGACAAACAGGGGGGTTTTGTTTCAAACCCCCCCCCCCCCGAATCAAACCCAGGCACCACGTGTAACATGGCAGCGTCTCCCCTGGCACAAAGCTGCCTTCTGACACCCCAGCAGAGCCCCAGCCCTCCTGGCACCCATGGATGGGGTGACACCACACGTGGCTCTGCTGTTGAGGTCCCTGTACTCACCATCCCTCGTGCGCTGCTGGAGGCACCCCTTGCCCTGATCCCAACCCTGCCCTCACCGCAACTATTTCCTCTTGGGCGATACAATGCAGAGAACCACATCATGCCACAGGGAGGGGTCCGAGCCCCAGCAGCACCTCGGGCCCCCTCGCTGAAGCTGCACAACCAAGCTCCTGGAGAAGACCATTTGCCGCATGTGCAGGACTCAGATAATCACATTTGACATCAAACATCCCGATTCAGAGAGCAGCAGCCAGTGCTGCTCCCGCTGCGGAGCCAGGCTGAATGCCCTTAGAGCTGGGAGGGCAGAGATGGAGGTACTCCCCATGACAAGGGACAGTGATGAGCTGCGGGCACAGCACAGACCCGCAGTGAACGCAGCATCCAGCCCCCTCACACCCACATCTGCATCAGGAGCTTTTTGGGGTAGAAAGTGGCTTTTGAGCGTGGTTGTGGGTAGCTGCTGGCTGACACAGGAGACCTCCAATTTAAGCCAGGGCTCTTGCAGGCTACTGTATTACAGCCTAAATTAAATATTTCATAGTGCTAAGCAAGTGACATTTGAAATGCAGTCACTGCAGGGGTATCAAATAAAGATATTTGCAACAGGAGCCGTTTAAATCCATGTTACGCTTTGGGTCAGCCCATCAAAGTAAGCCCAGTGCTTTATTAAAATCCAAGTCACCAAACACCCAATCTGGAGGAGGCTCCGGAGCCCCTGCGGGCGGCCAGTAAATAAGTAAATGCTGACCATGGAGCACAGCTCTAAAAGCTGTTTTCATTAAGAAGTTAAGGCTGGCAGGACACTTTGCATTACTTCTGCCTTCTGAACCTCCCATGACCATATGCTGCAGGTATTTTAACCACCGGCATCAAAACACCCCTGTCCTGACAGTGGCTCTCTCTGCTGTCACTCAGAAGAGCTTGAACTCCAGAGGGAGCTGCACCAAACACCACAGAAGCCCAAATAACTTCACCCCAGGCCTGAACCCCCCAAATGAAACAGCGCATCAGGACCTACCAGAGCATCACACGGAGCCAAGCTGGCAGAGGGCAAATGGATCCCTGTGTGGGGATGGATGCCAAGATCCAGGGCCACTGAGCAGGACACCCCTCCCAAACCCCTACAGCTCTGCCCTTGCCCTCCTTATAGCTCTCCCAAACTGATCCCAGCTGGAGCTGCTCTGCGGCTCCCACCCCACAGCTGTGAACACTGAGGTTCCCTGGAGCAGGGAGGGGAAAAGCATCCAAACACACCCCCGCAGCCCCAAATCAAACCTGTTGTCAGGCAGGTCTCTCCAATAGGTGTGACAGGAATCACTGCGAGGTTGCGAGGGAACTCCTGGAGCATGAAAACACCCCGAAAATGAGAGTTTGTCACAAGGCAACAAACCCACTGCCAGTAACTTCCCTATAGAAGTGCTTGGAAAGATGAAGGCTGGAGAAGGATTTTCTGCATTAGTCACAGCAGATGGGACACAGAGTGCAGGCAGCAGGATGGGACTTGAGGAGGGTGATGATGGATCAAGGGTGACTACGGGGAGGATTTTCTGACCGGCACATGGTTCAGTGGGAACGAAAGGTTCCCTGAGTGCTTCGGCACCGGGGCTGCTGCCAGGTCTACCCTGCGCATCGGAGGCAAGGGATGCAGAGGGGAAGCTGCACTTCCCCTGGTGAGGAGCTGCCTGAGCCGCACGCTCTGCCCCAGATCTGCAGCACTTGTCATGGAGCTGAATTCCCAAAGCTCCCGCTTGCCGGGAAGAGCTTGGGAAGGCGCCTCCAGCTGAGAGCAGGTGACAAGTCGAAAGAAGCCCGAATTTATTGTTTTCTTAGGATTTCGAGTGGGAGGAAGGAAAATGGGACGAGCCATGATTTTTTAATGCCTGCGGTTGGCAGTTCCATATTTAACGTGACAGCATCCCTTTAAGAGCAGTGCGTTCACACACAGGAAAGGGAATAAATTGGCAAAGCAATTTGCTTTCAGGCCAGCCTGACAATTCCCTGCACAAACACATTGCTGCAGCCTTGGTTGAGCAGCAGCGACCGGCTGGGCAATGTAGAATCTAAGGGTTTAAGGATGCTCCACTGGTTGATAAACCCGCCTGCTAATACTGGAGGAGGTAACTGATCCCGGAGATGGTCCAAAGAAAGAGTGGAAGAAATAATTCATTGTGAGACGACGAGGAGACGCGTTGTCGTGTTATCACGCTGACAACCCCACAACACAAACAGGGCTGCTTATTACAGAGCCTGAGCCCAGCGTGATCAAAAGGGTTTCTTCATTTGGGGTAGGAGGGATGAAAGAGAAGAGAAAGGAAGAAAGGAGCAGGGGAGCAAATCAAAGCCTGCGCTTAGCATGGCTCAGGAAAGAAACTTGGGAGGAAGGCTTCCTGCAGAGCAATTGGTAACCAGGGTCTGAGGATAGCGGGGAGGATGCGTCTGAGGAAGGCAATGGAACTGGATGGATGGAACGATGGAACTGGAGCTGCGGGAGGAGGAGGGTCAGGAACCAGGGTCCAAAAGCATCCCTTCCTTTGCATCAGCTGCAGCCTCATGCCTGGGCTAGCGGGGAGCCTCACAGCCAGCATTTAGCTATGGGAATGCCCCATCTGCAGATCCCTTTTTGGAGCCCTTTATTGACTGTGGCAATGTTGAGGTGTCCCCAAACCCCTCCAGAGCTCCCTCCAGCAGCAGAGCCTGGGGGAGCAGTCACATTCAGCCCATCGCCACCAATGGGGCACACGTTGGCTTGTGGGAGCACTTGGGGTCCTTCCGGTCATCAAACCCAAACAGCCTCAAGCCCACAGCCCAGGGACCCCAAGAACAATGGGGGCACAAGGGTCCCATCACAGGGCCACAGCAGCAGGAGCTGCGCTGCAGGAGCGCTGGCTCCCAGCCTCAGCTCTCATCCTCAGACACTGACTGGCCTATGAACCGCTGGGAAGCCGTCTCTGACAGGCAGGGAAATTAAACAGGACAGATGATAATTAATTGTCCACGTCTTTCAATGTCTCCTGGATATGGACTAATGATGTTCTGTGCTGCTTGCTGGCTAGAGGACAGAAGGAAAAGAGTTTTAGAGCTCGGGTTTAATCAGTTCAGTGCTAAGCGTGGCCTCATTTCATCACCTCCTCCCCTCACCCTGGTTTGAGCTCTCCCGTCTCTCCAGACTCACTCCTGGCTTTGCAGAGCCGGGATGCTACTGCAGGAACCCAGTCCCTGCAGCGTGAGCATCCCGAGCTATGGCAGAGGCCGCTGTGCCGGGGGAGCAGCACGTGTGTCCAGTTAAACCCAGGGACCTTTGCTCTGAGAAGGGCAGAAGGCAGCGAGTGTTGGCAGCGCAGGAGGCAGCTCGAGTGTTTGTCTGGGCAGCACCACCAGCGGTATTTAACGAGCGGGTCAGCTTCCCCGGTCCAAAGGAATTCCTACATGGACTCGTGAGAAGTTGCTTGTGTCCCGGCCATGGAAAACACATGGACACGGGCTGGGCGCACAGAGCCCTGCGGGGTACGTGCTGCAGACGGTTCATGGCACAGGGGGGGCTCCAGGTGGGTTTGTAGCAGCACAAGGCTCAGGTCCCACCTCAGGCTCTGTTGGTGCTGGAGGAGGGACAAGTGATGGGATGTGCCCTAGCACTCCATGAAATTCTGCCCATCTCCTTTCGCGCTTCAGCAACGGGTGCGCTGGGTCCCAAAGGGGACAAGGAGCCCATCACTGCCTCACAGCCAGGACAGCGCTCGAGCAGCTCCAGGGTCCCCAGGGTGCTGGGGGTGCCCACAGGAGCCTCGCTCAGCCCCATACAAGCCACAGCACCAGGCTCCTGCCTCCCTCCTGCATTGGCACCGAACGGGAAAGATCTTCCTCCTCCCTCCTCTACCTCCCACACTGCGTGGCACGTGTGACACGGGATCGCTGCAGCGCTGTCACTGCACGGTGCCTGACACAGAGGGGTGGCAGGGCTGGGCACAGAGGGGGCAGCTCACAGCAGCCCCTGTACGCAGCTGATGAACCATGGCTGGAGGAGAGCCCGGTTCTTCCACATGGGCATTCCGAGGGCAAAGCTTGGGAGCTGCCGCTCCTCCAGTGGGCTGTGTCCAGCACTGCCAGCCAGCAAATTCCAGGCGATAGGAAACACAGCAGCAAGGTGGCCTGGGCAGAGGTGTTGGCAAGGCCATCTCCCGGGATGCACAACGCAGCCCGTCCATGCCAAGGGCCTGCGTGCATCCATGGGTGGCACGGTGCCACCATCACAGACGGGATTGCTGGAAGCAGCCAAGGCACGGTCCTGCGGCTGCCTCTGGACCATGTGCTGGGGCTGCATCCCGACAGGAACCCCAGCAGCCAGCTAGCCCGTCGCCAGAGCTGCTCCCAGGTGGATGGGGGAGCCAGAGGGGCAGAGCAGGGCAGGAAAAGGGCTCCTCGCTTCACCCCTGCACACATGCCCTGTGCTGGCTCAGCCCTGTGGCCCTGCCCAGATGCTCACTGAGCCAGGAACACCACACAGCGTGCCAGCCTTGTGCCATGCACCCATCCCCGTGTCCTGTATCCCTCCCTATGCTATGCATCAATCCGTGTGTCATGCATCTGTCCCCATGTCATGCAGCCAGACCCCTGCAATGCAGCCAGCCCTGTGTTATACATCCATCCCCATGCCATGCAGCCAGCCCTGTGCTATGCATCCATCCCCATGCCATGCAGCCAGCCCTGTGCCATGCATCCATCCCCGTGCCATGCAGCCAAACCCCTGCCATGCAGCCATCCCTGTGGTATGCATCCATCCCCATGTCATGCATCCATCCCCACGTCATGCAGCCAGCCCCCTGTCATGCAGCCAGCCCTGTGCCATGCATCCATCCCCATGTCATGCATCCAGCCCTGTGCTATGCATCCATCCCCATGTCATGCAGCCAGCCCCGTGCCATGCAGCCAGCCCTGCAGTGCCCGTGCCCCATGCCCACCCCACCAAGCCCAGCACCGCCCCAGCACCAACCACGGCCACGCAGAGCCCCGGTGTATGGGGATGCGAGCAGAGGACCGCAGCAAAAGGCTCGTCTCTGCTGGCAGCTGGCGAGAGGTGGAGGCGTTGCTGCTATGAAAACATGCGAGGGCTGCGTCTGAAAACATTGCGAGGAGCCAGCGACATAAATAGGCCCTTTATGGCTCCTTCCTGCTCTGAGACAGGCCCTTTCACAGGCGCTTGGCTCTGGCGCGGTAGTTACTTGGCTAAAAGAGCCCCTCGTGTTGGGCGCGGGGGGAGGCTTGGGGCTGTCTGGGATGGGGAGAACGCTGGTGTGGAGCAGGTCAGAGCACAGCAGCGATGGGGCAGCCTGGTCCAGCACTGAGCCAGATGTGCAGCAGGGATGCCACATGGTACCCAGCCATGAGCATCCTGTGCCTGCCCCCGCGGTGAGGCTGGAGGGCTGCAGGACCAGAGACCCACTGAGCCAGCCAGTCCTGTCCAGCCCAGGCAGCACCACACCAGCGGATTAAGCACCCATCCATGGCCCAGTCCTGCTCTGTTTCACACCAAACCCAGAGAGGCCCCTGCCCCACACACACAGACTGAGATTTGCAGACTCGGGGCTGCCCCCCAGCTCCTTTCTTGCCTGCAGCAATCACACCCCCTCAAAGAGCCAACCTCTTCCTGGGATGGAGCAGCTGATGCCACGCTCCCACAGGCTCCCTGGAAGCTGGGCTGTGCATGGAGCTATTTCTGTCTGGAAGCTCCAGCAATGTGACACCCACCCAGCCCCCCCAGCAGCGCATCCTTCTGCCAGCATCCATCCCTCTGTTTGCAGCTGCAAACGTGTGGACACCTGAGCCATAACCCCTCTTTGTCATCCAGGATGCTGTGGGGCAGATGGCAGAGCAAAGGGTGCTGTGGCCCACAGGAGAAGGTGCCTGCTGGTACCGGGTAAGAGGGGAAGCAGCAGGGGATGGAGCATCCCATGATGGAGCAGCTTTGCTTTCCCAAGTCCCAGGATCTCAGATGAGCCTCCACTGTGGTCACCCAACCACAGCTCCAACCCCCAGCACCCCTTCCTGAGCAGGGGTGCTCCCACCACCCCAGCACCCCATGGAGAAGCAGCTCATCCTCAAGCAGGAGCCGCGATACCCATGGAGAGGGCGGCAGAGACGGGGATGCAGTGACCTGCGCTGCCACGGGACACGGGCAGCACCTCCATGGGGAGCATCCCTCGCACGCGGGCGCAATTCATCAAAGGTTTCATTAGGAATCATCACTAATTGAGCTGCTCCGGTGGCTGCAGAGCCTCATGATCCAGCTGGTGTCAGCAGCAGCTCTTTTGGCCACATCCATTTAACGTCATGACAAGCCCATTTATGCCCCCTCAGCAGCCAACGTCCCCCCGCGCGCGGGAGCTGGTGACTAAAGCAGCGGTGAGTGATTAGTGACTCAGCGGATAATTTTGCTCATCTCGGGGCTTTTTATAGCACGGGGCGGATGGAGCTCGAGCAGCAAAACCCTCCCCTGCACCCCCCCACAACCACTGCCACCCGTGTCCCAGCACCGGGCATCCCCCCTGCGCAGGGCGGCGAGTGCAGCGCTTGATGCGGTTCTCCCCTGGAAAACAGGCAGGAGAGATCGGGCAGCGCTGCCAAGGGCTTTGGCTTAATTCTCCCTTTGATTGCTTCCTTTACGACCCAGGAAAAGGAACGGGGAATGCTGCAGCCCCGCTGAAGGGGAGGCGCGGGCAGCGCTCGCTGCTTGGTTCACGCCACGCTGGAGCTCACCCGGCAGCAGCTTTTGTCAAGAGCAAAGCACTAAGCTCATGTCTTAGCAGTAACTGATGCTGGAAACACCAGGGGCCGGCTTGAATTAACAATCTCTTTGAGCTGGGATTCTGCTGCGCAACGAGCAGGGACAACCTCTGCCCGTGCCACCGGCAGCAGCAGCGCGGGGACACCGGCCTGCCCTGGCGGCACCCAGGAGCCCAAAGGCCGCATCCCTGCAGGATGGGGATGGAGACAGGGATGCGTCTGGAATTGCTCATCCCCGCAGCACATCACAGCCACAGCCATCCAAGCACTGAAGCCTGATGTGGAGAGAGCCAGGCCCAGCCTCGGATGGCTCCATGCCTGCTGGTGTCAACACCCGAGGGTGGCATCCTTGTACCACCACCGTACCTGTACTGATCCCCCTCCATCCCAGCACTGCCACCCCCAGGTCCCCGGTGCCAGCTCTCCAGCACAGGGCCATTGGTCCTGCACCGGTACAACCAGTGCCAGTCGCTCCCATCACCCCTGGGGAGTTGCCGGAGCTCACGGCAGTCACCCAGCATGAAATGGGGCTGGACCCACAGCCCCAGAGCAGCCCTCGGGGGGTGGCAGCGCCAGGGATGATGGATGGGGAATTGCAGCCTCCCTAAAGCAGCTTCGTTTTCACTTTCTCTTTAATGATTTCCCAGCTGCTTTCCCATTTTAGCTGATAACGGGACTTCAGCATCTATCTGGGTTTGAGAGCCGCTTGCCTTGTTCAAGCTGAAGAAAATCAATTCCCCTCTCACTTAAGTCTTTCCAAGACAGATGAACTGAAGATCGCGCCTGCCTGAGCAAAATATTTATTCAGTCTGAGGACGGATTTACTTCTGAACCTTCTATAAATACAGCCGAGGGCCCCGGTTTAATCCCTCGCCAGCAGATCTCCCTTCATCCTCCCTTTCCCAATGCCTTGGCAGCAGGTGAAGAAGGCAGAAATCCTGGCCCCTGCCTTGGCATTGGGCAGAGGGCTCTGGGGATGCCCATGGACTGTCCCACAGTGGGATGGGGCTTGGTGGTGCTGCTGCTGAAAGAGCCCTGGGGCAGCGCTGCCTTGACCCCATAGACCTTGGTGAAGGAGGCTGCTGTTATCTCCATCACTTCACAACCAGTGTTATCTCCATCACTTCACAACCAGTGTTATCTCCATCGTTTCACAACCAGTATTATCTCCATCGTTTCACATCCAGTGTTATCTCCACTACTTCACAACCAGTGTTATCTCCATCGTTTCACATCCAGTGTTACCTCCATGGCTTCATATCCAGTGTTGCCTCCATCACTTCACAACCAGTGTTATCTCCATCCCTTCACATCCAGTGTTGTCTCCATCCCTTCACATCCAGTGTTATCTCCAGCTGGAGATGCAGAGAAATTGGGCTTCCTGCAGCTGGTGGAAGAGGAGCAAGCTCCTTCATCCAGCAGCAGGGAACGGCCCCTGGATCACTCAGAGGGATTGTGCTTCCTGCCAGCATCTCCCCAGTGCAGCCGTCTCCTTCCTCAGCAAAGAGGATTTGTCCAAGTCCTCCGGAGTGGAAAAGCTCCCAAGGATGAGTGGAGAAGCTTCCTCAGTGCTCAGCAGAGGCCAGACCCAGGCAGGCGCTGGAGCTGACAGAGCCCATGTTGTGCTTCCCATGGATGCAGCGCTGGCATCACACGAGCGCCCGCAGGAGGCTCCATAAATCCCTTTGCTTCACCCTCTGCACCCATCCTGCCCTGCAACACCACCATCCTGGATGGCGACGCGAGGGACTGGCACGGATCACAGCATCAGGGTACCCATCCAGGGCCCTCCCTGAGCTCCGGAGTGGCTCCCAGGCAGGAGAAAGCTGAGGCACAGGCATGGCATGAACAGGCAAAGCCCCGGCTTGGACAAGGGAATTGCTGCGCTCCCACTTGAGAGGCTGCTGCCACATTCCAGCCCCGTGGAAGGCTCCTCCGAGGGCACAGCATGCCCTGTACCACGACTGGCTTGCTCATTCGTCACACTCATTACATTGCTCTGCTGCCTGTTGGCTAATTGCCTCCCCTGGAAACCGGAGAGGACCGGGCTTTGACATTGAGCTGCGAAACCTCAAGGCCAGGGGCTTGGAGCAAGCTGCTCTAGTGGAAGAGGTCCCTGCCCATGGCAGGGGGCTGGAGCTGGCTGAGCTTTAAGGTCCCTTCATCCCAAACCAGGCTGGGATGCTAGGGTTCTATGAAGATTTGCTGCCCGAGGTGCCCAGCGGGTGAGCCAGGGGCTGCCGTGTCCCTCCCTACCCCACCAGTCACAGCCCCATGGAGCACAAAGAGCCCCAGTGAGCCCAGCACCGCATTCCCCGGGCGGCAGCGCTGCCCTTCCTGCGCTCTGCGCCTTCCGGAGCACGGATTAATCCGGGCACGCTTTAATCCGCTCAAGCCCTTTCGTAACAGCGCTGAAAAATAAGCCTGGAGAGTTCCTAATACTGCTCGCAACCTCGGAGCTGGGTTATTTATAGGCTCTGCCCTTGCGTGCGATGGAAGCGATGGGCAGGACTCTGCTGCCGGAGGGCAGGAGCCAGGTCTTGTCCCCCCCATCCTGCTCCGTGGCACCCCCGGCTCCTGCCTGCTCCGGAACAAGCTTCCCTTGTGTGGGATTTTGATGGGATTCTTTCCTAAAACCGTTTCAGGGCTCCTCAGAAGGAGCTCCAGGCCCCAGCGCACAGACGGGCTCTGTGCTGAGGTGCTTCAAAGGGATGCAAAGCAGCAGCGCTCCCCACCAAGATCAACAGCGGCACTGGGATGGCTCCGTCCCCTGCAGCACGGGGCCAGGGCAGGGTGAGGGGAGCAGATGACAAGAACAGGAAAAGGGACAAACCCCCCAAACCCCCTCAAATCCAGCATGGAGGAGCCAGCCCCATTGGGCTGCACATGTTCCTCTTCCCAAAACCAACCATCCCAGCGCCAGCAGCATCTCCAGTGGGAGCATCGCATCCTCTGCGCCAGCCCTGGTCCCCAGAGCAGGCTTCTTGGTTTTAAAGATAGCAATTCCCAGCCACCATTCCTCTTTTTCCTGTCTGTGTGACCTGCAGAGCAGGCAAGGAGGGCACAGCAGCAGTGGTGGTGCCGGATGAGGGAGCGGCACAAAGCCTTCAGTTATTTCTCCATTAATATGGTAGGAATTCTGGCGGAAAACCCATCGCCAGGAATTACTGCCTGGATTCACCGGGAATTACTGAGGCAGAGTCATGTGGGAGCCAAATGCCAAAGCTCTGCACTGTGCTGCCCGGAGCAGAGAGCTTGAATGCTCTGAGACCGGGAATCCCTGTGGATGCTGCACCTCACTCATGAAGCCAGGATCAACGCCCAGGCAGGATGAGGCCAGGACCTGTCCAGCTCCATCCCTCTTCCATAAGCCAAGCGGGCCGGGGTCCCACTCTGGAGTGCTGGTTTCCAGCACTGGTGGCCATTGGCATCGCTGGCAGACATCCCTGGACTGTCAGGGCAGCAGCACCAGCAAGGCCCAGGTCACTGGTGCCACATCCTCCTGCTGCAACGCATAAAGGCAAAAAACCACCCCAAAAAGCTCCTGGCCCTTTGCCCCATGGTTCCACAAGGATGTGACCCCCTGCTCCTGCCCAATGGGCTGCAGTGCGCTCCCCAGCTCAAAGGCAGCTGAGGTCTCAAAGCACTGGGAGCTGAAAGGAAGCGGAGAAGCAGCCTCTGATCTTACAGCGACAAAACCCACCCCACATCCAACAGCTCCTTCATCTGCTGCTGGAGCCAGCGACCAGACGTCAGAGCCAGAAATACCCAAGCTGGAAACCAAGTGCCGGGCACAGCCTGGCCTCAAAGCCAAGCAGAGCAGACCCTGGGTTGCTTTAATCCTGCCAGGGTCAGCCCTGTTGGCCCAGGGAGCCCAGCACCTTGCCACAGGGATGCTTGGCACCCTGGCACCAGCTGCTGCTGCCTTCCCAAAGGCTGGCGCAGTGGGAGCAGCTCCGGTCCTCAGGCAGAGCCAGGCAGGGGTTAGGACTCAACCTCAGGACGTTTCCCCTTGCAATTACCAAGTGATTTTTGTTATCAGCTCATTAAAAAAATCTCCATAATTAGGGCAGGGAAAATCACGACTCGGGAGCGATCCCGATCCAGAGCAGCACGGATCCGTTTGTTCTGTGTCGAGGGCTCGGAGCTCCCACCGGAGCAGAGCTGCTGCCCCAGCCCAGCAGCACTGACTCAGCCCAGGCTCACCCCGGCCGGGCCCTGCAACCCCAAGAGCTTCAAATCCCAAGGGAAGGGCTCGGTGATCCCATGGAGCTGCCACCAGCCCCTGGGTACTCATTCTGGGGAAAGGGTGTGACGTTGCAGGCGGAAAAGTGATGGGATTCAGGGAAAAACCCTGACTCCATCCATAAATGGCCCCTCTCAAAGCGGGAGGATGCTCCCCTGCCTGCAGCCCCTGCTAAGGAGCCCCACAGCCCCAACCAGGCCACGGAAGAACACCAAGAGCATCCTAACTCCTCCAAAAGACACAGCCCTGCACCCATGGAGTGCCAGGGGAGCACCAGGCGAGCATCCCACGGGAAACCAGGACCCTTCCTGCATGTCCTGTGCCAGAGCAGCTCCAGGTTCCCTTTGCAACCTGTACTTGTTGTGGTTCTGCTTAAAACCGAGCCCTTGTTACCGTGCAGCCGCAGCCTTGAGAGCACAGATACAGCCCTTGACAGGGGCTTCCTGACACATAAATTATGACACGATTTCGGAGGCATTCTCAGATTCAGAAAGAGCCTTTGTACATCACAATATTGTTTGTAAATTGACAAACAGACCCCCCCCGGGCTTCGTTCCTCTGCCCCCAGTGCACAGCTTTGCATTTTCATTCTCCCCAGCAATGATTAAAGGGCTGCAGAACCACAGGCTCCGGGCTCGGAGCATTCAACCACCAGCCCCGATGGAGCTGGGAAACAAGAGAAGCAGCTTGATGGGACGCGTTGCTCAGAGAAGGGCTCTCTGTTCCTCTGATGTTTCAGTCTAGCACGTGTTGGAGATTACCCCGTGCTTCCAGTCCTGGAAATTCAACAGTGTAAAGCAACTCGATTAACATGTTCAGTGCTTGACTTTGAGAGCATCCGTGCAAAGGTCTGCGTTTGTTCAGCAGCAGTCTGACAGTGCGCTTGTAGGAAGACGTAGATCAGCCCAGAAATGCCAGATAAAAGCCAGTGCAAGGGGAACATCTCCAGGGACACAGCAAATCACAGTCCCAGCACCAGGGTTCCTTTCCGGCCACTGGATGATGCTCAAGGATGCTGGGGTCGTGCTTGAGGAGTATTTTTGGGTTGGAAATGGCTGTGGATGGCCACAGCCGGGTGAGCTCCTGGATCCACTGTGCTGGGGCTTTACTCCAGCTCCAGTTGGGAACATCGGCCCCAGCACTGACACAGGGGGATAGACAAGGGGGATACGCAGCAGGAGGGTGCAGGGGGACGTGCTGGGGCTGGCAGACCTGAGCAGGACTCTATGAGTCGTTCTGACCACATGAGGCAGACTCACCCCACACACACGTTAGCACCAGCCTGGCTCTGACCTCCACACATAGCAGGAGAGGTTCTCCCCAACAGAGTCACCCCGGCACCTACTGAGGGACCAGCTCCTCCTGTCCCCATGGAGCTCCCCAGCCAAGGAGCTGACGCTGGGCTGGATGCTCCATTGGAAAACACCTGCAGCCACTTCAAGCACCCCCAAGTCCACAGGGGTGGGTTTGACTTGGTGTTGGCTGCAGGAGCTCTGGCCAGGCTCCAGCGGGGACAGAGCCTCGTTTATTCCCTGCAGTCACATCCAGCAGCACTGCCCATTGATGCTATTTTCCAGGCACCCACATGCAGGCGCAGCAGCTCCCACCGACCGCCCCAGCTCCCCGCTCAGACACCCCTCACGACGGTGATGAAGATGACTTTTGCGCAGTGCTGAGCGCACGACGCCCGCTCCTGCCTCGTGTCCCATTGGGAATGCCGCCGCTGCCGCGCTTTCCCGAGGGAAGGGGTGCTGCCAGCTTGCACAGGACTCACGGGCACATCCAGCCCTCACAGGAGCAGGCAGCTCGAGCAGCAGCGGCCACAGCACGGGTGCTGATCCCTTTCAAATCAGTGAGTTAACCCCTAACCGACGAATTAACCTAGAAGCTCCTTAAAGGCTCAGGGAGCGCAAAGCTGGGCCCTGGACCCCTTTCCCTTCATGCAGAGTCATGCCCAGACGCACTTGCAAGGTTTGCCTCCGCAAACACAAAGCAGCCGCACGTGCCAGGGAGTTCAGATTCCATCCAAGAAGTTGTTTTGCCACATGCACATCCAGCGCGATGGGAGGGAGCTCGCAGCCCCTGCGGCTGCCGTCAAGGGCAGGCACAGGCACGTCCCGCTCCCCTGGACCGCCGGGTTTGCTCCAGCCCTACCCCACCCCGTGCACGACTCCTGAGCAACAGCTCGCTGCTGCTCCAAGTTCATAGCAAAGTGCATTGGGGAGCGGAGGGGAGAGCGGGCGGTCCGCAGGGGGAGGATGCTGCCTCTGGATCCATGTTCACTCCTGATCGGTGCATGCCAGGTAAGGGGGACCAGGCTGCAGCCACCCCAAGACACAGCCCTCACTGCCCCAGTCACCAACAGAAAGTGCTTTTGCGAGGCTTCAGTCAAAGTCCTTTCCTTCCAAAGCCACAAACCGCTTGTGGAGGCAGCCAGGAAGCCTCAGCTCCATTTCCAACACAAACCTCCCCGAGCCTGCACCAAGGCAGGGATGGGAGCAGCCGCGGGGGCCCTGCGGCTGAGCTGTGGGACACGCCGGGTGCATGATGCCCCCCAACACCTTCAGCAGCCCGGTGGGGCCCCGGCGAGGCCCACGGCCACGGTCACAACCTGGCAAACACCACCCGGGCCCTGGCGCTGCCGGCAGCCCCCAGCCCACCGCAGGCCCGTGGGGATCGCACGCTGTGCATCCCGGCGGCGCAGGCACCTTGGGGCCACCAGCACCGGCCGCGCACCCACGGGGGTCGCGGCCAGCGTGGGGGGGACAATGGGGCCTCGTCAAAGTTCGTCCCGAGAAGTTTCCCTCCTGCCCTGACACCTCCCGAAGGGGGGGGGGGGGTCAGCGGGACCGCCCCCGTCCCCCGTCCCCCGTCCCGTTGCTCGGCGCTGCGCAGCCGGGACCCGAGCATCCCCCGAGCGGGTACCGGGCCCTTCTCCCTGCTCCGCGGGCACACACAACGCCCCCCCCCCCCCCAGCATCCCTCCCCTCCCGACAACTTCGCTGCTGCCGCAACTCTCCCGGCCCCGCGGTGCTCGCTGGAGGAGCTGTGGTCCCGAGACCCCCCCCCCCCGGGCCGCCCCGCGCCGCCCTCCCTACCTGCCCAGCCGCCCGGCTCCGCCGCCGTTTGCAGCATCCTCCCGCCGGCTGCTCGCTCCCGGCTCGGCGAGCGCGCTCCCGGGAGGAGGAGGAGGAGGAGGAGGAGGAGGAGGAAGAGGAGGAGGAAGGGGGGGGGGGATGAAGGCAGCGCGCGCGCCGCCGCGTTTCCCACCCCCCCGCCGCCAGCGCCGTGCGCCCGTTCGGGGTGGGAGGGGGAACCGCGGCGGCGCGCACCGGTGCTGAGTCCCGCAGCGGGGCCCGGGGTCGGGGGGGGGGGGGGGGGGAGCTGCCGTGTACCCCGTCGGTACCGGGTGCCCCGGCAGAGACAGGGCTGCTGCGGGAGCAGGGGGACCCCGCAGAGTCACCCCAGGCCCTTTCCAGGGGGTTGGGGCGGGGGGTGTCAGTGAGGTGGAGGAGGGTGACCCAGTGGGGCTGGGAGGGGGGGAAGCCCCACTTTCAGGGCACAGAGATGCCCAGTGCCCTCAGCCCCACACAGCACCGAGGGTCAGGTCTCAGCGCTGCAGCGATGAAGGTCTCCAGTCCCGTATCCCCAGCAGCGTCTTAGCTGCTCTTAGAGGGGACAAGGGAGGTGGCCCCATGGGGACCACAGGGCTTTGCCGGTCTCAGAGCTCCAGTCTGACCCAAGTGTGGCCATGGTACCCATGCAGATGATGGGATAACACCTTGCATCCTGCCCAGCTGCTCTAAAAAAGGCTGGAAGAGCCCAACAGCTCCAGGAGGATGAGATGCAGCAGAGCAGAAGGGGATGGAGCGAGGGATCTGCGGGGAGATGCTCTTCACTCTTAAGTCATTGCAGCTGGAGCACGAGGCACCCGCCAGGCAAAGGCTCCTTTGCTGACACGGCTTGTGCTAAGATCAACATTTTCCTGAGTGCAAAAGCGTGTGCTGTCCTATCACCAGCCCGGTTATTAATATTTTAGCAGCTCCCAGAGCCTTTAAGCAGGGCCACGCAGCACTGACATAGAAAAGCAGGAATAAAAGGTCCCTGCTCCCCCCAGCCCCTAGGAGTAGTCTGTCTAGACACATTATATAAGCACACTTTGCCCTCCTCCAGGACATCTCACAGAGGATCCCAAAGCCCTTCGCACAACTGCTCATGGAGCTCTGCGCACAGGAACTGCTCTGCCCGGCTTCAGGAATCCCACTTACAGGGATCCCAGCCCTGGGAGCTCTCGCCCGTTTGCTGCCACCACTGAAAAGGGGAATTGATGCCAGGATGAAGGCGTTTGATCAGCCCCGTAAGGTCCCTGGCAGAGAAGGGGGGGGGCTGCTGGAAGTGAGGACAGACTGGGGAGACCAAACCTTGCTCTGAGCTCTGCGGAGCCCAGGGAGGACCACGGCTGGGGGAGAGCCCCAGCTCCCACAGCGTGGAAACCAGGAGCAAGGACCAAGCTTCAGGCTCCCCTCCAGGAGCTGTCCCTGGGTCTGGAGATCTCGGCACACAAGGGGATGGGGCCCAGTGGGTTATGCCTGGCCACACCAAAAGCCCCTTCCCTCTCTGCCACCGGAGCCAAGGTCAGGTTCCAAAGCGCAGCCTCAGCTCTCACCGTGAATTACTTTGGGCATTAAGAACCCTTTCTCCAACGCCCGTCTTTGCCGTGCCATCCGATTTTCACAACCCAGTGTGTTTTTCCCCCTCCCTATAAATAATTACAGGCACTCTAATGGATCTCAAACCTTGCATTACCTTCACTGTCAAGAGCTTGGCTATTGCAGAGGAGCCTTCCTCTCCAAGGAGCGGAGGTAGGGCTGCAGCTCCTTCACTGACTTTTTTAACGTCCATTAACCCTTACGCCCTCATCCTGCCTCCACCACATCACAAGGTGCCCATGCTCCCTGCTTCCAGGAATGCGCCGAGGCCTCTCGCCCAACCCACGCCTCCCAGTGTTCCAGCACTTGGGAGCATGGAGGAGTCGCTCCCCTCCCGCAGGCAGCCGCTCCTTTCGCTCACAGCCCAATGCAATGTTTCCTCTTGCCACATTTCCCATCTCCTACAGTTCTCCTGGTACATTTGGCAAGCCTGCACGCAGGCATCTTTTAAATCCAACTCAACTTCTGTGCCCATTCCCGCCTGTCCCCACGAAGGGACCAACGCAGTGACTCTTGGCAGGAGCTCTGCGTCTGCCCGGCTCTGCCTCCACACCAGCAAACAGGTTTTGTGATTGCAGCCCTTGCAGAGATGTTGTCCCTAACACCGACTCCATGATCTGCTCCTGGTTTCGCACACAACCCTGCCCAGCCCTGCCTGCTCCCATCTCCTTCCCACACAGACCCAGCCTCAGCCGGCTCAACACGAACTCCAACTGTCAGTAAATCTGTTTCCCCATCCAGGCACAAAGTCAGGGCAAGGCGATGCAGCGATCCCCATCTCAGCAGCGCTGCCTGGCTTCGTCCTGTCCTTGAGCTTAGGTCAGCTTCTCCCCCAGATACTGTTCGTGCCTAGGCCAGCAGAGACTTGTCCTTAAACCTTTCAGTTTGCTGCAGACATTTCTGACCACGACGAATCTCTGAACAAAGAGAAGGTCACCTCCTGCTGCACTGCACGGAAGCGCTGTGGGACAGATGAGCAGAAGGAACAGCACAGCCACATCCTCCACCTCGCTGCAGTTGCTCACAAAGTTTCTCCCACGCCGTGCTCATTTCTGGCCAGCAGCTTTTGCATTTGACAGAGAAGAACCGAGCCTAGGAGGGAACAAACACTGGCGAGGCTGAAGCTTCACCCTCCCTCGTGCCTGTGGGGTTCAGCAGCTCCACACTCAGTACATAAGAAGTCTGACAGTTAACCCAGCGCTCTACACCCGTGGATGTGTTGTCACTCCCCGGCAGCTCTGAGCATCTCGTGCTGGGAGCATCCCATGCTGGGAGCATCCTTTGCTGGGAGCATCCTTTGCTGGGAGCATCCTGCACTGGGAGCATCCTTTGCTGGGAGCATCCTTTGCTGGGAGCATCCCATGCTGGGAGCATCCCGCACTGGGAGCATCCTTTGCTGGGAGCACCCCGTGCTGGCACTGCCAGGTACCCAAGCCCATGGGGGGTGGGTGGCAGATCCCAAATGGGGTCCCTTAGCCCGGGAACGGCAGCTCAGCCCCGGCATGGCTTTCCAGGAAGCCTGGCTGGCTCCTCGGCTGCTGTGCCAAGCTGCTGGGGCAGCTGCCGCGGCTGCTCTGCAGCTGCTGAGCCTCTAATTGCTCATTGAATCATCAGTGGTGTTTTTGGGGAATGCGGCTCTGTCAGGGAATTAAAACCTTTTCAAAGGCCCATAAAGATTTCATAAATGTTTCAGATCCAGATCAATGGGGGTTCGTGTCTTTACAGCCCCGAGAAGGGGGAAGGTGGTGGGGAGACAGGCAGCAGAGCATCAGCAGCCACAACCAGTTAAAGAAGATGGGCAGCACCAGCCTGTGGGAGTTACAGGATCCCAGAGAGGTTTGGGTTGGAAGGGAGCTTAAAGCTCATCCTGTCCCAACCCCTGCCACGGGCAGGGACCCCTTCCACTGGAGCAGCTTGCTCCAAGCCCCTGTGTCCAACCTGGCCTTGAGCACTGCAAGGGATGGGGCAGCCACAGCTCCTCTGAGCAATCAGCAGATTACCTGGCTCTGGCCAGATGTGAGATTGGACCCACATCAGTGAACACCCACATCTGGAGTCAGAGGAGCCCTCAGTGTCCTCAGGGCCAAAGGTCTGCGCTCTGCAAGAGCTGTAAAAATGGGATCAGCTTTTCCATTTACAAGCCCTTTCCACATGAGCACTTTGCAGCCAGGTTCTAACCGGGCTCTTCTGCAAGGAAGGGTCCTCACCACATCCGTGAGCATCAGGGGCATGTGCTTCGGTGATCAACCCCTGGTCCAGCAGCACCTTCCTGCTGCTAAGGGGGGTCAGTGCCCTCTCTGTGTGTCTGTCCCCATGCCTGACAGCAGTGACTGCGCTTCTGCCACTGAGCTCTGGCTCCATCAGCAGGTCCCTGGGGCAGCAGGAAGAGGGCAGTGACCCCAGCATGATGGGTGCCTGTTTCACCGCAACCCTCACAGCACCATGGATGGGGGGGTTGGTTGGGAGCAAAGGCAAGGATGAAAACCTCAAAGTCATCTCAGGTGGTACCAAACCCTTACGCACAAGAGATTCCCACCTTGAGCCCACAGAAGCGCACACGAGCAAAACCTTTGGAAGCCAAAAGACAACAAGAACGTGCTCTCCATCATAGAAATGCAGGGAGCTGGAGCCCATCCTTTACCCTGGGGATCCGGCTTAGGAATTTCGGATGCTCACAGCAGCTGATGCTCCACAGCTCTGCTGATCCCACACGCTCTGTCCTGGTACCGCTCGCCCTGTGCCAGCACTGGCTCCCTGCAGAAAGGGGCATCAATAACTCATCGTTAGTGGGGAGACCTCGATTATTTTATGGCCGTTGTTCTCCCCTTCCTGTTGTAACTTTTAATTAAAATCTACCCAAGGAAGATAACTCGTCCCTCTGCATAATTGCGGGGAGTAAATTTGATTGTATGGAAAAGTGGCTTTAATTTTTAATAGCCTTATTCTTAAGGAAGAGCAACACTTTGAAGGGAGCCGTGAGCCCTGGTAAAGTTATCAAAGGCAAGAAGAGGAACAAAGAGGAGCTTCTTGCATGCTCCCTCTAAAACTCTTATTTTAGGGGAGTTTTGTGCTTCCTCCTAATGAGAGATGAACTGCAGCAGCTTCGCTTGCAGTAGGAGGAACATTAAAATGAAGCTGATAAGAGGCCCAGCCTCTAGCTCCTGACTTACCTCCCAATTATAAATGAGAGCTCCCAGGCATTCCAGAGATGGGACTTGATGTCTACATTAATTATAAATAAATTATCTACACTTAATGTTTAAATGAAATTCCAGATAACGCTTTATATTTAGAAGAGGATTGCATCAGTGCATAAATATTTATGCAAAGAGTCTGGATCAGCTGCAGCTCCTCTGCTGTGACGCTGGAGCGGAGCCGAGCGGGGACCCCGGTGCTGAGCCCATGGTGCTGGGATGGGTCTGTGCTGGGGGGAGGTTGTTTGCACTGCCCCTCGCTGCTGGTTCCTGAAGGCTCCTCCTGCACTGGGGCTTAGGAAGCATTACCAAGGCCAGCTCCATCCCAGCACCAGAACCAGCAATCTCCATCCCATTGAAAGAGCTCACCCAGCTCCATCCCAGCACCAGAACCAGAAATCTCCATCTCAGCACCAGAACCAGCAATCTCCATCTCAGCACCAGAACCAGCAATCTCCATCCCATTGAAAGAGCTCACCCAGCTCCATCCCAGCACCAGAACCAGCAATCTCCATCCCATTGAAAGAGCTCACCCAGCTCCATCCCAGCACCAGAACCAGCAATCTCCATCCCATTGAAAGAGCTCACCCAGCTCCATTCCAGCACCAGAACCAGCAATCTCCATCCCATTGAGAGAGCTCACCCAGCTCCATCCCATTGAATGAGCTCACCCAGCTCCATCCCATTGAATGAACTCACCCAGCACCAAAACTGGCCAAACCCCTCCAGAACAAACCTGATTCTCTTCCTTCCTTCCCCCCAGACAGCCCCAGCTCACCTTTAAAGCCTCAGTCCTGGGTGGGGGAAGTCGATTGGCCCCACCTGACTGGGAGCTCAATTGCCCTGCCTGCCCCTCTGCCTGCCCCACTGCCTGCCCCACTGCCTGCACTGCAGGGAGCTGCCAGCTCCCCCTTTCCCAGTAGGTAACTGGTGGCACAGTGAAAAGCTGTGATTTGCTCACCACCTCCCAGTATTAACCCCAACCACTTTATCAGCATGGACAGTATGGTTTACAATGGAAAAGAAACGCTATTTTCCATCACGCCCTTATCCTGCTGTCCCGGACCAACCCCTGCCTGCTCCCACCAGCACCCTGAGCCTTCAGTCCAGCTAGCGAGAGGCTGCTTTGGAGGTTTTCCATCCCCAGCAGCACGAAGGGGACCTCATTCATGCCACAGCGTTTTTCACAGCTTCGCCTCAGCTGCTGCAGGGGTTTTACAGCTCACAGAGGTCTGGCTCGGGCTTACAGGGGGATATATTTTATGCTTTAATGCGGGCAGGGTGGAAGAGGAGCAGTGTGACCGGCCCCGGCCCAAAGGGGGGATGTAAAACAGTAAAAGAGAATCAACAAAAGATGATTGAACTCGTTCAGCCCCAGCCACTTGTGAGCAGTTCACTGAGGTCCAGGCAGGATCCAGCATCCTGAGCCGAGGTGGGACACAGGGAGCAGCCCCTGCCAGCAGCCAGCCGATGGGAAGCCCGAAGGAAGAAGCCTTCTCTCTGCAGCTGAGTGTTCCCAGCCAGCGCTTGGAGCTGCTCATGGCATCAAAAATCTGGGATGCAGCAGCTTTCCAGGGCCCTGAATGCATTTGTCCTATTTCTTCTGGATTCTGGCTTGAGCCCCTGATGCTCCCAGCCCAGTGCCCCCCTCCAGTGTGTGCCAGCCCCCCATGTGTGTGCCAGCCCCCCATGGCATGTGCCAGTCCCCTACATGTGTGCCAGCCCTGCTATGTGTGCCAGCCCTCCCCACATGTGCCAGCCCCCCTTGTGTGTGCCAGCCCCACATTTTCTTACTTGCATGTCCCTGCTCACTGATGCTGTTTGCTCCCCACTGCCTGCGCCAGGCAGCTCCGTGCCACAGCCCGCAAGCAAGGCCGGGCAGCGGGGACACAGCTGATGCCACACAGAGAAACAGCACGTCAGGGTCTGAGCCCTCCTGTCTCTGCCATGTTCATCCCTCCTGCCAAATGCTGCCATGGCTACACAGAGCATCCCGGTCAGGGCAGAGCATCCTGGTCAGGGCAGAGCATCCCAGCCAGGGCAGAGCATCCTGGTCAGGGCAGAGCATCCCAGGCAGGGCAGAGCATCCTGGTCAGGGCAGGGCATCCCAGCCAGGGCAGAGCATCCTGGCCAGAACAGAGCACACAGTCATGACCCATCACCAAGGCCTGGGCAGGCAGAGCCTGGTGCAGTTGCCCCAGGAATGGCAGCAGGGTCACCTTTGGTATCACAGCGCTGCACAGTCCTTGTTCTGCAATGGGAGCGGTATCTCATTTCTTCCTCAATTAGCTCCTGATTATCAGTGTCCCAGGGCCCCTTTCCAGTCTCTGTTTAATGCACCATTAATAATTCATTTCTCAGATAGCAGGAATGCAGCGCGAGGTTAGGGCTTTGTGACTAATAAGTACCGGAGTAACCCTCATCTCCAAGGGACAAATGAAGGGAACAAAAATAAAGCGGAAGAATCACAGCTAATACGTTTTGTGGCCTTTAATCAAACGCTGGGTAAAGGGTTTGATTACTCAGGCGAAGAACACACGGGCACGTTGCTCCTCATCAGCTACAGGCTGCTGGGCTCCCATGGCTGCATCGGCACCGGCATCTTCCCTCAGCAGCAGAGAGGGAAACTGAGGCACCACTCAAGTGGTCACCAGGCCAAAGCAGGGGCTGCCCCACTCCTGAGGTTTAGGTGGAAGCTGGATCTTTCCTCAAGCCGGAGAGGGGCAGAGCCCGCTGGCAGCTGCACATTAAGTGTGACGGGTTTCTGACAGATCCCATTAGAAAGCCGGGTCTCAGCAGAATCACAAGCTGAGATTGAGTGCATGAAACGTCGTTTGGGAATTGTCCAATCCTGCCTCTTGTGCCGTGGGCCCTGGGCTGTGCCAGCACCCACTGAGTGCTGCATCCCTTCCCTTCCCCGTGTCCTGATGATGCACAACCCAAATGCAGGCCCTCATCCCTCTTTCACCCCCGTTTTGTGCCACCTGCACTGGCATCACCCAGCTCCATGCCAGGGAGCGTTTTTAGCCTAAGCAGAATGAAGCTGCAGTGATTGTATTTCCTGCCTCCCCGCCTGGGGCAGGAGGGAAATTGTTTGATGCTAATCCCCACGTTTAATCCACCGGCAACCCAACTTGCTCACATCAAGACAACTCCCAGGGGAATCAGTAGATGGGCAGCGTTGGTTGTGGGGCTGATGGGGCTGAGCAAGACGGGGACATCCCCGCACGCTTTGCGGGCGCCCGCACTCCTGGCAATGGGAAGAGGAGGTTCTGGCTGTCAGGATCCAGTTCCTCCAGGATGAGCAGTTTCCAGCAGGCTGGAATTTCCCCTGGTACAGAACGGGAGGCTCCAATTGTCTCAGCAAAGGTCACCCCTGGGGCTGACGTGCTCCTGGGCTCCAGCAGAGACACCACGCGACAGCAAGAGCTTCAGATGTGCCTGGGAAGCAAAATTCAGGCCCTCATCCTGCTGCTGTAGGAGCTGCATCCATGTGGGACCAGAGCCAGCGGGGCAGGATGGACTCCCTGGGGTCAGAACCCCCCAGCCCTTGGGTACCCGCAGTCCACCCAGGGCATCCGTTGAGAGGGATGCGCAGGGATCCTGCTTTGGCTGCTCCGCACCCTCCTTGCTGCAGACCTGGACTTCATTTTGAGTTTCAATCTGTCTGCTTTTATCTTCAAGCCCTCAGTTCTTATTATCCCTGCACTAAAGAGCCCTTTAATACCCGGCAGTTCTCTCCCCGGGAAGGTACTCGCGCGCTGTAATCAAGTCACATCTCAGGCTACTTTTCGATAAGCTAAACAGATTGAGTTCTAAGTCTCTGCTAAACACCCAGCCTCGGGAAAGGGCCAATCCGCGCCGCTGCCAAGCCGAGCGGAGCCGGAGGCTTTTTCAGCTGGTGCATTGAAAGGTGAATTGCTGCTTCCTGATGCACTGGTGATAAATGAAATGGGATGTATAAAAATAAATCACGGCATTGCCCGCGCTCTGGTCTGTGAGCACATGGCTGCCGGAGCCTTAGGGGGCTGCCGGGGCTGTGCCCGTCCCCACACCATCACCTTCATCCCACTTTTGCCAGCCAAAGCCACTGCAGGAGCTGTTTGCTGTGGGGCTGATGGTGCCTGGCTCCACTTACAGGCAGGGAGTTATGATGGCCGGGAACGTAGGTGCCTCAGGGAGCTGAGATAAGCAAAGATGTTCCGAGCCACAGACTTAGATCCAGAGGCTGCTGGCAGGGGGTATCTCAGTGTGTAAGAACCGGTCCAGCAGCCCTCTCTAATGCCTGGCTGTGGACAGGGCGATTGGAGTGATGAAGTGGGGCCTCAGCCTGGTTTGAGCACAGAAGCCAAACCAGTGCTGCCAGGACATCTGCCATGCTCCATGGAGGCACAGCCACACTGTGCCATGGGGAAGGGAGCAGGGGGGCACAGGGCCCCCAAGCCAGAGGTCTGACCCGTGGCAGGGGGACAAGTGATGCAAAGCAAAGACACTGCCAAGTGCGTGGAGGGAGCCTGCTGGGAGTGGGCTGGGGATGCGCTTGGGCAGTCCCATGACCTGCAGACCTCATCAGACACAGAATTCCAGCCTCCCTGAGTCCCTGTGGCTCTGAAAGCAGGTTATCGGTGCACTCCAGACCTGATCGATGCAGGAGAGATCGGAATGGCTGATCAGAGGGGAGCAACCACCACCGCCTCTGCCCGGGCTGAGGGATGCAGGGATAGAGTGCTGGGAGGAGGTGGATTAATGGGGTCACGGGGATGCTCATCCCCGCACCCTCACACAGCCTGGGGACTCGGCCACATGAGGCCAGCTCTGAAGGACACCAGCTCTGAAGGACACCAGCTCTGAAGGATGCTGGCTCTGAAGGACACCAGCCAAGGTCACAGCAGTGATCGCTGCAGCTCAGCTGCTCCCTGCTGCCAGACCCAAGGTGACCGAGCTCCTGGGAAGCCGAAGCCAGATGGGGCTGGCATCGAAGCAAAGATGCACAGGGAGGAACAAGGCTGGATGCAGACTCACTTGCAAAACCTGCAGAGCCCTGCAGAGTGCTGCTGTCCTGGCCCTGTAACCCCTGGGGTCGGGGGCACCCCCTCAAAATGGGTGAGTTTGGATCAACATTGCCAAAATGCTGGGTTTGAGCAACCAGATCTGGGGTTTTTCACCAAATCCACCCAGGCTGGTGAAGAGCTCGCACCACCCAGAGCTGCAGGCACCCATCAGGTTAAAGCGCAGCCTGGATTCTCCGTGCGCAAATCAGGGCAATTTGAGTTTAGCAAAACGATCTGGGGTCCCTGCAGGAGGGATTCTGCCTGGGGAGAGGCAGGAGAGGCCATCTGAGCCCATAGAGAGCTACAAATAACTCAAACGGCCTCATTACCCACTTTCTGATGAACGGGAGGTTGGTTTCATGTTTCCCCCGGGGCTACCACCACCTGAAACTGGGCTAAGCCCCATTACGGGCAGGAGCCACACGCCTGCTCCAGGCTCGTCCTTCCAGGACGGAAGTGCGCGGTGCTGCGGGGCTGCTGCGAGGGTCCTGCCCCGAGAGGGGACCGGTTCGGGACACGGATCCCACCCGAGCATCCCGGTGCCGCTGCGCCCATGGGGACCGGTGGAAAAGGTCCCTGTGCCCGGTGGGCTGGGCTGGGAGCACCGACAGACCGAGGCCCCCGGAGCAGGAGGCCCCCGGGCCGGGGCCGGCACCGGACCCCTCGGGGAAGGGACGCGCACGGAGCGGCGGCACCGGCCGAGCCTCCCCCCGATAGCACCGCCGGGCATCGCCCTCACTCCGTGGCCGGGCCGGGGCTTCCCTCTAGCGACCGCCGGCGGGAGAGCATCGGGGGGGACTCGGAACCCGGGACCCCCCGATCCGGGGGGCTCAGCCCCAGCAGCGCTTTCATTTAGGAAGCTCTTCCCTGTGAGGGTGCTGAGGCGCTGGCACAGGGTGCCCAGAGAAGCTGTGGCTGCCCCATCCCTGGCAGTGCTCAAGGCCAGGTTGGACACAGGGGCTTGGAGCAAGCTGCTCCAGTGGAAGGGGTCCCTGCGCATGGCAGGGGTTGGAGCTGGAGGAGCTTTAAGGGCCCAACACAAACCAGGCTGGGATGCTGTCATTTCTGCCTGAAGGTCAAGTCCAAGCGCGGCTCTGGCTGCGATCCCGCAGGGCTGAGCTGCCCTGGAGGGACCGAGCCTTGTCCTGGGGCCCCTGGAAGGTTCAGTCTTCAGGAGGGTGCGGTGGGTCCGCAGGGACGGGGAGGACTGGGGCAGCCCCACACAGGCGGCTCCAGGCACTCACAGGCGCCTTACTGAGGTCCCGTGTGCGGGCAGCATGGGGGGATCTGTTTCTCCACCCGACAATGGGGTGGCCCCATAGGGACTTGCCTGCATACAGCAGAGGAGTGAAGCTGCCAACTCTTCCCTTGTTCCGGCTCACACACATCTTTAACGAGAACCATCAAATTCACAGAGCAGGCTGGAGGCTGCCAAAGCAAAGCTGGGCCACGGCCCTGGCAGGGTTGTGGAGACAGCCCCAGAGCCCGGCAGTGCTGGGGGGCAGGAGCGGAAGGCAGCAGCATGGAGAGCAGCCACCAGCGGGTAGGGAAGGGTTTGGGAGCTTTCCCATCTCAGGGTCCCATCCTTTCTGTGTGGGCGCAGCAAAGTCTCCTCCTGCAGTCACAGGCTCCGGCAAAGGGATGTGCTGCAGTGGCTCAGTCCAGTGAGGAAAAGAGGAGCAAGCTGTGGCTTGGGATGGAGACTCCAGTGCCGAAGGTGACGGGAAAGGGAGCAGAGCCCGTGCTAGAAGGACTGTCCACAGGTGTTGGAGCAGTACTCCAGATAGTCAAACTCCTCGATAGGGAATGTCACAGCGCTCCATTTCTTGTACCTCCTCTTCTCAGCTGGTGTCTCCACCACGAAGTTCTTGATGCAGAGGATGGGCAGCTTCACCTGCCGGTAGAGCATCTCCATTCCCCAGTCCTGTGTGGGCAGGGAGAGGACCGTCACGCAGCCGGCAGGGGGTACCTCCCCTTTGGGGACAGGGGCCCATGTCCACATCCCACGTGTGCAGCACACACATCACACGGGAATGCGCAGAAGGGACCCACAGCTCCATTCATCAGCCAGGAGCTGGGGCACAAGCTGCCCCACCAGCTCCCATGGTATTGCAGCACTCACCTGGCTGCACCCACCACATGCGATGCGGCAGCCCGGCTCCCAGTCTTTGAAAGTCCTCTGGAACTGGATTTTCCCTGAGGAAACTCTGTAATGCAACCTGCAGGGAAAGGACCGAAAGATACCCTCAGGATAATGGTCCAGGGGACAGAAACAGGCAGCCACATGCGCTCTGAACCCCCCCTGGACCGGTGTCCCGAAGACGGAGCTGGCAGCAGGGTCCTGCCCATCCTGGATGGGGGGAGCAGCAGCTCATCCCTACCAGCACCCAGCTCCTACCCAAAGCTGGGGCTGACGTTGACGTGGTGTATGCCCTCCACGGTGCGGATGTCGCTGCCGCGGCACACCGCCACGCCGCAGTTGATGCAGTAAAGGTGAACAGTGTCCGGGTCGTGCTGCTGCTGCCTCTCACTGATCCTGGCCTTCTTCATCAGCCAGCTGGCAACGGCAGCCTGCTGCAGCTCCCTGATCTGCAGAGGACACGGGAGGGTCAGCGCGGGGCTATGGGCACAGGCAGCAAGAGACATGGCTGCAGGCAGATGCAGTGTCTCAGAGAGCACGAGGAGCAGGGCAGGATGGGCAGACACTGCTCCATGCACATCTCCTTATCACATCCCAAGGGAAGAGCAGGACACTGAAACCAGAGCCCAGGGAGCTGTGCCCAAGCAGCAGACACAGGCAGGAGCTGCCTGTCCCTCCTGGTGCTCAGGGCAGCGCCCAGCACGCACCTTGAGGCGGTATTCCTGCTCCGGCATGGCTTGCACCGCTCTGATCGCCCTCTCCATCAGCTCCATGAGCTCCTCATTGAGCAGCTCACGGGAGATCTCTCTGCTGTTGGCTTTGGCAAGGACAAAGTAGACGCTGTTCTCAGCACGGGCACGGCCCCGAGCCTGCAGGAGAAGGGCAAGATGCTGCAGTTGGCAGAGGGACATGGCTGGAACCTTCCCTCACCCCCTCACCATGTCCTCCCACGGGGCCAGCTAGAGCATCCGGAGGGAGCCCATGCGGGTACCTGCATCATGGCGATCTCATTGGTCATCAGCCCGTAGCGGACCACGATGTTGCACTCGGGGATATCCAGGCCCTCCTCAGCCACGCTGGTGGAGAAGAGCAGGTTGAGGGTTCCATTGCGGAACAGCTTGATCACGTCCTGCTGCTCGCTCTGCGGGGAGACCGTGGTGATGCTTCAGCAGCTGCGCGGGGCTCCGCGTCCCTGCATCACCCGCAGCGTGCAGAGGGGTCGGTCCCATCCTTCCCCCCCTCTGCTCACCTGTGTCATGGGCCTGGTCTGGCTGCTGTAGCCGGCACCGGTGAGGACGGCGGCGCGGATGTGCGGCCCGCAGAGCGCAGCCGTGTCCTGCAGCCAGCTGAGCAGGCTGTGCGCGCTCTGACGGGTCTTGGTGAACACGATGCCGCGAGAAGCACCCAGGGGCTGGAAGTGCTCCCGCAGGATCGCCTCCAGCTTGTCCAGCCTGGGGTTCTGGTAGCGCTGGTCCCCAGCGAGCGCCTGCAAGGTCGCCCTGTTCTCTGTTCAGGTGAGCATGGTGTCAGCAGGCTCCCCAAGCCCAAATGCAGCACCAACCCCTCCAAACCCCTCCGTCACCCTCAAACGTGGCGCTGAGGAACTGCTCGGTGGGGTCCTTCGTGTCCTTCTGGGTGTCATAGAACTGCTGGAGGCACTGGAAGGCGTCGACCATCCGCACCGTGTCGTTGATCAGCAAAGCATCGTTGTACTTGCGCAGATGCAGCGCGCACACCCGCGTCCGGCGGCAAAGCCTCTCTGCCGCTGGGGAGGGCCGGGCACCGCAGTCACAGCCTGGCCCTGCACCACCGGCCCTGCTCCACCTCACCCGCACCACCTCACCTCTGTTCTCCAGCTCCACGATGCGCTGCTCGTAAACCTGCGTGCCAAAGTCCTGCGGCAGGCTGGGAATCTCCATGTGCTGCTGGATCTGCTCCATCACCTCCTTCAGCCGCTCGCCAAAGGGGTCCTGAAAGCAGAGAGGGGTTCAGGACCTGAGGAACTGGGGAGGTTGCTCCTCTGGACAGCCTCGGGGCACAGCCTGGGGTTAGGAGCTGACTGCATGGCACCCCTGCACCAAAGCTCTGGGTCAGCCGGTTCCTCACCCTGGCCTGAGCTAAACGGATGGAGGGACATGGTCCCGGTGCTCAGCATCCCTCACCTGCGCTCTCTCCTGGCACAGGTCGTACTGCTTCCTGGGCTGCGGGACATAGCTCTGCACTTGCTGCGCCTCCTCCTGTGCCGACGTGATTATCTCCGTGTCCAGGTTGGCGCAGAGCTGAGGGAGTGAGACCCTGCTTCCAGCCCCGAGCCCACCGCCCGGGGTGGTTTGGGGATGCCCTCCCCAGGCTACCCAGGGCCTGCACACCAAGTTATCAACACCCACCCCAAGGAACACCCGCTGCAGCCCAGAGGAAGCTGTGCCGGGGCCGCTGCACCCCATCTTGACGCAGGACCTACCTGCAGGATGTGCTGCACAGCCCCCTCAAAGGAGGTTGCCCCCCCAGTGCCAGGCGATGCCGTCAGACCCAGGACCTGCGGCAGGTCCTGCTGCCCGCCGAGCTTGCGCTGGAGGTAATTCACCATGATTTTGTTGTAGACGGCTTCCTTGTGCGTGTGGTGGCACTCGTCGATGACCAGCAGTGAGAAATCTGCGCCGGGCAAAGGCAGGCGTTGGGGTGAGCGGAGCAGGAGCCACCGGGCAGTGGTGAAGGCTGAACCAGGGCAGTCGCAGCGGGATGCAGGGTCCAGCACCCACCCGTCAGCTCCAGGCGCGCATCCTCCTCGGTGCTGCCCAGCGCGTTCTGCAGGATCTGGGCCGTGCAGATGACCACGTCGCTCTGCCTCACCACGCTGGCAAAGAACACCTTGTGGCTGCTGTCCCCACTGACGGCCGTCACCCTGAACGCGTCCTGCAGCACCTGGAACTCGTTCTTGGCGTGCTGCTCCACCAAGTGCACCTGCACCCGCGACACCCGGCTCAGACCCGGCCCGTGGGCACCGCGGTGGCACGGGGCAGGGGAGCGGGCCCGGGGGGCACCTTGTTGACCAGCACCGCCACCCTCCCGTCCCGTCGGCTCTCCAGGTGCCGCCGGCAGACGTGCACGGCAGCGCGGGTCTTGCCAGCGCCCGTGGGCAGCCACACGATGCAGTTGCGGCCGCCAAGGGCCGGGGCCACCGCGTCCCGCTGGTACCCGCGCAGCTCCATGGGGCGGCCGCTGGCACCGGGGCCGCAGTCCGGAAGCGAAACTCGGGGCAGAGCCGCCCCAAACCCCCCCCCCCCCCAGCCGCGCTACCGGCACCGGGGCCGGGCTGAGCTGAACAGAAACCGAAACCGAGCGGAGCTCCCGCAGCCGCGCCCCGGCAATCCCCAAGTCGCTTTCTCCATCCTGGGCTGGCCCCGTCGGCTCCCCCCCCCCCCCCCCCCGTCAGCCGCGGCTCTGGGCCTGCACAAGGACGTTTATTTAAAAAAACAAACCCAAAACAAACCAAAAATCACGGGGGGGGGGGGGGGGGGCAGGGTCCCACCCCGGAGCGGGGCGGAGCAGCACCAGCCCCCAGCCAGCGCTGACAACGCAAGGGACGAGGCAGCAGGGGAGCAAGCGGGGGGGGGGGACCGACGGGCCAGACGACAACTCGGGGCTGGGGTCGGGGTTTCCCCAGCCCAGCACCCAGAGAGGGGGCAGCAAGAGGGGATGGGAGCAGGAACTGACCCCCATGCCGCGGGGGAACGACACAGCAGAGCCGGGGTGCCAGAACCCAGCACGCCAGTGGGCAGCAGAAGCAGACAGGGAGGGCTGTGCAGGCAGGGAGGGGGCTGTAGACACTGCAGCTGAGCCCCTGGCTGGAGCAGAGGCAGGGAAAGAGCCGACAGAGGCAGCAGGAGCTGGGGGGGGGCAAGGACAGAGCATCCCCTCACAGCATGACCCTGGCCCACGAGCAGCATCTCTGCCTGCAGGCCAAGGCGGGCAGGGCTGAGCCCCACCATACATTCAACAAGACGGGCAGGGGCTGCCTGTGCGTGGACAGAACCAGAAACCCAAAGCACTTGTGTGCCCCTGCCCTGGGGAGGAGAGCCAGGGCAGCAGAAGGCACGACCCTGGGGAGGAGGGAAGCACCAGTGCCAGGAAGCAGGAGCTCAGCACTGCCCCTGCCAGAGCCTTTGAGAGGCAGCAGCTTGGGGATCCAAGCCCCTGATGCCCCAAGGGAAGACCACTCACAGCACCAAAACCTCCAGCAGCCCCTGCCCGCAGCACAGGGCTGGGTCCCCACAGGCAGCCCTGTCCCTCCCATGGGGAGCCGGTGCCGAGGGGGGTCAGGGCCAGCTCCCCTACTTGTCGATGAGCCCCCCTTCCTTGAGCTTGAAGTAGAAGAACTTCTCGAGGGTGTTGGCACACTTGCAGTAGTCGCTGTCGGGCGGGTTGTACTCGCGGCAGTTGGTGATGATGCGCTGCAGGTCGGCGATGAACAGCTTCTTAGTGACGTAGTAGCGGTTCTTCAGGCGCTCGGTCATGGTCTTCAGGTCTGGGAGTGGGGAAGGGTCAAGTCCCCCTGGCCCCTGCGGTCCCCAGCCATGGAGCTGGACACCAACCCCAAGTCCCGACTCGCCCTCCTCTCTTCTGCACTGTCCTGGGACTCCCATTGCCCCAGTGATGATGCTCCAGCACGGACCACACAACGGAGGGGGTCCAATCCTCCCTCCACCATCCTGCCCGGCTCTGGGCACAACCACCTACCGATGGGGAAGCGGATGATCTCGTAGTAGTCCGGCGCCTCCGACTTCTTCACCGGCTCCATGAAGGGCCATGCACTGGGATGGGTCTGGAGATAGGGCAGAAGGAAAGATACAGGAGTGAGTGCAGGCAGCTCCTGCTTGCTCCAGCACAAGGGGGTCCTGCTCCCTGCAGGCCTGGTTCAGCCCATCTGAGGGCACAGCCCAGGACAGCCTGGCTCTGGAGCAGAGGGTCCCCTCCTGCCCGCACCTTGATCTGGGCCAGGAGGTTCTTCAGGGTGTTGTAGAGCTGGTCCGGATCCTTCAGCTCTTTCCTGCAGGACAAAACCAGTGCCCAGGGTGGGCGGTCTCATTCCATCCCAGCGCAGGAGCAAGGAGCAGCCCGAGCCAAGCCCCCGCAGCCCAGCACTCACCCCTTCTCCTTCCCCAGTGGTTTCCATCCTGTTTCTCCTGGAAGACAAGTGTCAGCATCACCACACCCGCCCCACACCCGCAGGTAGGGCAGGATGGAGCCCTCCTGCCCTAGCCCTTCCCTACCAGACAGGGGCAGGACTCACGGATGCCGGGGACGCTCTCAATGGGGATCTGCCGCACGCCCTCCTTGAAGCAGGTCAGACCAGGGTAGACCTTGCGGATCTGCGCTTGCTTCCTCTCGATCAGCTTCTTGATGATCTGCAGGGGGAAAAGGGGAGGTTCAAGGGATGGATGCTGAGGGCCAGCACCTCTCCCCTGCCCGCAGGATGTACCTCCTTCTGCTTCTTGATGATGTGCGAGAGCTCCGTGTAGGGGATGCGGGGATTCAGCTCACACTCCATCAGGGTCGCTCCCTCGTAGTCCTTGATATAGCCCAGGTAGCGGCTCTTGGGGACCTTGATGTCCTTGGAAAAGCCCTAGGAGAGACCAGGCAAATGGGGGGGGGGGTGGGTGTGGGGGGCAGGAGGGCCGGGGGAAGCCACCTCAGGGGGGGAGCTCACCTGCTTCTTGAAGTAGCCAATGGCATACTCGTCTGCATAGGTGAGGAAGTAGAGGATGTTGTGCTTGATGTGGTACTCCTTCAGGTGGTTCATCAGGTGGGTCCCATAGCCCTGGGGAAGAGAGAGGGACCCCGTCCATCAGATGGGGGACACAGAGCCCCCGTCCCAGCCATAGACTCAGGCTACTGGAAGATGTCCCAGAGCAATCCCTGCCGCTCGGAACTGGCCAGTGCTGAGGGGGTCTGGCTACCTGAGGGTCTGCAACACCCCTGGGCTCTAACAGTGACACCTCCCTGAGACCCCACAGGGCTGCCGGGGACCCCCCTGCTGTGCCCATCAAACGCCTCCCCACTCTCACCTTCACTTGCTCGTTGGATGTGACAGCACAGAAGACGATCTCCGTGAAGCCCTGCGTGGGGAACATGCGGAAGCAGATCCCACCGATCACCCGTCCATCCTTGATCAGCGCCAGGGTCTTGTGCTTCCTGTGGGCAGCACGGCCGAGGGTGAGAGGGGACCCCCAGTGCCAGGCCCCCCCCATACCCCCCCCCCCAGCCACGCACGGGTCAAAGACGAGGCGAGTGATGTACTCCTTGGGCATGCGGGGCAGCTGGTGCGAGAAGACGTTCTGCAGCCCCACCAGCCACATCAGGATCTTCTTGTTGGACTTCTGCGAGAGCGAGTTGCCGATGACGTGGAACTCGATGATGCCGCGGCGCTCCTCCAGCCGCGCCGTCTCGTCCCGCGCCGCGTTCGCCGACAGCAGGCTGGTCTGGGGGGGCATGCGGGGCTCACTGCCTCCACCACCCTCTCCATAGGGAGAGCCTGACCCCAGAGAGCAGCTCCGCAAGCCCGGTGCTGCCTCATCATCCCCCAGCCTGTACCTCAGGGCCCAGCATGGCAGCAGGGTCCGTGATGGTGAGCATGACCTCGTTCACCAGCTCCATGGGGATGTCGCCCATGACACGGATGCGCTTGGCATCTTCCAGCGTCAGGCTCTCGGGCAGCTTCCGCTTCTCCCCTGCGGAGAGGAGCAGAGGGCATGTCCAGCACGAGGAGGGACCAAGGGAGGTCCCTGCTTGCACTGGTCATACCTGGCAGGGGCTCCGGGGTGCTGGCGTCCATGCTCGCAGCAGAGCTGCTGTTGCTGAGCTTCTTGCTGAAGAGCGGAGCAGTGGGCACGGCCACGGTGCTGACCGCGGCTGGAAGAGACCAACGATGCCCGTGAGCGCCAGGACTCATCACACCCGGCCACCAGCACACCCTCGGCCCTGTGTCCGGGACGGCTGCTCCCCGATACCTGGGCGAGAAACCATCTGAGCCCCCTCCGCAGCCGGCACGGTGAAATCAGCCTCCCAGATGGGAGAGTTCTCGCCATAGATCTCCTCCTCCAGCATGGACAGGAACCTGGCAGGGAGCAGCGCATCGGCCGCGCTCAGTGTGCGAGGAGGAGACCCTCCCCTGCAGCACCGCAGCCATCCCCACAGCGGGCACCTACTTGGGGAAATGGGTGAGGATCAGCGTCCGCTTCTCCGGCACCAGCTTGTCCTTCTCCACCCGGAACTTCTCCAGCAGCTGCCGGCGGGTGACCGTGAAGATGGATTTCAGGAGGCTGCGCCCGAAGACGTGCGTGGTCTCGTAGCGGGGAAGGCTGTCGCAGCTCTGCGGCACGTGGCAGTAGCACAGCCACCTAGGAGACAGGAACACGCTCCAGGGTCGGGGCTGGGACCAGCATCCCCGGAGCCCTGCATCCCTCCTGGGACAGCACTGCTGAAAGCAGGGAGGAGAAGAGCAGGCGCCTGGGGGGGTCACAGATAACGTGGTCTGGAAGCAGTGTCCCACTGGATGCCTGCTCTCCAAATGGACCAGCAACCCAGGAGAGTGAAGAGAGGCGACAACGCCAGGAGTCAGGGCTCAGCCCCGTGCAGGGGAGGAAGGAGGAGGAGGCTCAGCCCCTCTCCCACCTTCACCTTGTGTAGTTGACCTTGTAGGTGGCCACATCGTCGTTCTGCGAGCGCTGCCGGAACTGGGATGGAGTCTCCAGCTTCCAGTAGTTGAGGCAGAGCAGGAACATCTTGGAGAGCTCGTACATGGTCTGCCGCTCCTTGGGCGGCAAGTGGCTGAACTTGTACTGGACGAAGTTCAGGACTCCCTGGGAGAGGAAGGGGTGATGGAAGGGCACCGGGTGCTGCACCCAACCCTGCGTGCTGCTAACCCAAAGAGGGATTGGGCCATGCAAGAGCAGCAAACCACAGGACCAGTCCCCAGTGCAAGGCAGGAGCCTGACAGCAGCCTCACCTGCTCAATGTTTGGTTTCTCAAAGGGGGGGCTCCCCAGGGACCCCTCGACCACAGGCTGGCTCATCTGCAGGATGCACTTCCGCAGGAGCTGCGGGGACACCATGGGACACGGTTACTGAAGCCCCAGGAACGGGTCCACCTCCGATGATGCCCATTTCTTCCCCAGAAACCTCCCCCCCGCCGAGGAATTCAAGGCTGGGGAGCCATCATTCCCAGCACAGGGCCGGTATTTCAGGTCCTGGTGGGACACCCACAGCCAGACCCCAGCTCCCCGGCAATGCCAAGGGACCCCTGCCCAAGCCCCTCCATGAGCAGTGCCCAGCCCCAGACGCACCTTGAACAGGTAGAAATACACCTGCTTGGTGTCCGTGTCCTCCTCCTTGTGCACCGACATGAAGAGGTTTTCCACATCCACCACCATGCCCAGCAGCCGGTTGATCTCCTCCTCCGAGACGTTCTCCAGGTGGGACACATGGTCTGCTGTGGTGAGAGCAGGATGGGGGGGTCAGCACTGCTCCCCCTGCACCGAGGGGTCCCCGGCAGCATAGCGGGGGTTCGTTACCCAGCGCGTGGCTGCAGCTCCGGCACGGCTCGCTCAGGTTGGTCACCGGCTGCTGCAGGTCCATGCGGGGGGCGGTGGGCGGGTTGGGGTTCTTCCAGCCATTGCACTTGCAGGCGTCGTTGGCCTGGGATGAGGGACAAGGAGGAGCCGTCACACGGCGGCCACACGACCGCCCCTGCAAAGCTTCCTCCACCCGTCCCTATCGGCCCACCCCAGCTCCCCTCAGCACCCACCCTGCAGGACCCAGCACCTGAACGCCCTCTCCCACCTGCCCCGCGGGCATCCCATGGATGCCCTTACCCAACCCAGCACCCTCCTCCCGCAGCCCCTGCCCATGCACGGCCCGGCGCCCTCCTCCTGCCCCCCATGCACATCCTTGCAGCCTCCCTCCTGCATCCCCCGACCCATGCACGTCCCCGTACCCCCCCCCCCCCCCGCCTCCCGTGCCCCGGCGCCGCTCTCCGCACCTTGCAGGCCGAGAACACCCCCAGCTTCTCCAGCTTCTTGCCGCGGGGGAACCCGCGCACCTGCGCCTTGCGCTGGCTCGCCCGCTGCTGCTGGCTCAGCCCGGGCCGCGCCGGGTCGCTGGACCCCGCCGCCGCCGCCGCCGCCGCTCCGCTCCCGGCCCCTCCGCTCCCCGTGGCCGCCGCCGCCGCCGCCGCCGCTCCCGGGCCCGGCGGGGGCCGCCCGGGCTGCGCGGCCTCCGGCTCCGCCATGCCGGGCCCGGCGTGCGCTCCGCGCTCACTGCGCCTGCGCGCCGGGCACGCCGGGATCCGTAGTCCGCCGCTGCCGGGAGGGGGAAGCGGATCCGGGGCTCCCGGGGCCGGTTCACGCCGCCCGCAGCCCCGGGCCGGGGCCGGGCTCCGCGGGGGTTCTGTGGGCGGCGTGAACCGGACACGGAGGATCGGGCTCCGGGCGCGGCGGGGACCGATTACCCCGAGAGCCCCTCCCGGGGCGAGCCCAGCGGGGCGGGGCCATCGCTACCCGGAGGAGCATCCCCTTCGGTAACCGGTACCGTGCCCGGTCCGGCGGCGCCCGGTACTCACGGCGCCCTCCGCAGCCTCCTCCAAATATGGAGCTTGACCCCGCCCCCTCAGTCATATTTGGTATGATGCCCCGCCCCTTAGCCATGGCGCGCCATGTAAACACGGGGGTGTGGCTGCAGCTCCTCGCCCCGCCTCCTTCTCCCGATATGGAGTTTGGTCCCTCCTCCAGGCGTACGTATGTGGAGTGGGCCCGCCCCGCCTGCCCATTTATGGGAGGCCACGCCCATGTCGCCGCTAAGGGGCGTGGCTTGGCTGCTGGACGGGGCGCGAAGGAGCCAGCGGAGCCTGGAAGGTGCCAGCAGCAGCGGGGGCACGGCGAAGGGCACGGCGGGCGCTGCCGGGCCCCGAGCGGGGACGGCACGGAACGATCGCGAAGATGCGGGTCCGGTGTCCAGAGGGTGCCCGCGGGGTGCCCAGCGCTGGGCGTGCGCTGGAGCCCCTCCATCGCCCTGCTCTGCCGAGGCAGGGCTGGGGAGAGGTGCCAGGGCCGTGCCCTGCGCCCAGCACCGTCTGGTGCCCAGGCTGCGGTCACGGTATAGGGCAGAGCCGGGAGCGGTGCAAGGAACACAGAAAGCGCGCACATAAAAGTCACGAATATTTATTAAATATCAAAAAAGCCACGCGGTTTGGGCAGAGCCCCCCCCGGCCGCTGCCCTGCGGCCAGAGACTGCCCCGGCAGCCGGGCTCAGCCCGGCCCCATCCTTTCCCCATCACGCCTTGGCCCGCTCGTCCCCGTCGTCGGTGTTGGCTGTCGACTGCGCCACCGCCGGCCCCATCTGGATGGGCACGTTCCTCTCCGGGGCGGCCGGCAGCGCCAGCCGGGGGGCCTCGATGCGGAGCTGCCCCTCCTTGGACAGGGAGCACGTCAGCGCCTCGACGTCCACCTCCTCGGGCACGTCCCACTCCCGCTTCAGCACCTCGTACTTGTAGGAGAAGGAGCCCTTCTCGTCCGTGCTCTGCGTCTCCTTCTGCCCCACCAGCACCACCTTCCTGCCCACCACCTTCACCGACAGCTGCTCGGGGGTAAAGTCCTTCACGTCCTGGCAGACGGAGAAGCCCTCCCCGGAGCCCTGGGTCAGGGCTGCGCTGGTGCTGGGGGCTCTCTCCGCGGCGATGCCGATCCGGCTGGCGCTGCTCCCGCTGGTCAGGTACTGCTCGAAGCTGCTCATGAACTCCCGAGCCCTTTCCATCTCCAGCCGCAGCTCTCGCTCCAGCTCCGCGAAGAGAGTGCCTGGATGCGGCCAGAGGGTGCGGACGGGTCCCAGCCACGGGAACAGCGTGCTGGAGGTGGGCGGCATGAAGTGCAAGCGGCAAAGCATCTCTGTGTGCTCCCGGTGTGTGCTCCCGGTGTGTGCTGCGGCTCTGCTCCGTGCAGGGGCTGTCGCGGTGCTGGGCTGCAGCCGGGAGCAGCGGGTTTTATCCTCCCCTGCCCGGGGGTGTGCCCCTTCCAGAACGCTCTCTCCCCACGCACCCTCCTGGAGCCATCGCCTATTTTTGAGAGGCTGATTATCCACCAGCCAAAATAGCAGCGCCCGCTCCCCGGGGGCGAGTCACACGCCGCAAATAGGGAGCTGCGGTCACTGCCGGGAGCTCGGGTTTCTGCAGAGCCACCGTGATACAGCAGCACCCCCGGGACCGGGGGGCGAGCAAAGCCCGGCCACGAGCCCCTGCAGCGGGGCTCAGCGGGGACAGGCCCGCCCCATATCAACGCGTTCCTACATCACCCGCTGCCTCTCGCACGTTCCAGACCCCTCCGGGGCCACCCCCGGTCCTGTCCCGGCCCTTCAGCACCCGCCCAGGGAGGGGCCCAGGACCCGTTCCTGGTCTCGCCTGGGGTCCCCCAAAGCATCTGAGGGTCCTGCAAAGGGGTGGGAGGGGGAAAAGGGGGGCTCCCCTGCCTGCAGAGTGGGGGGAATCAGGGCACAGATGAGGGGGGAGAAGGCAGGGAGGAGAGGAGCCCGGCCTGGGAAGCTGGAAAGGCCACAGATTTTTGGCAGGGGCGGCTCAGGCATCCCGTTTGGAGGCTGAGGTGATGCTGCTAATTATAAGCCAGGAGAGCAGAGCCGCAAGACTAAGGGCAAAGGTATGCTGGGCGCGACGTCAGCGCTGCCTCTCCTCGTGGATGAGTAAGAAGAATGAACTGGAACGGGCTGGAAAGAGCTGAGCTCTTCTGCCGAGGATGATGTGATTTTTCGGGATGAGGCCACTCCCCCTGCGAAGGGAAATAAAAGCTGCGAGCGGCAGAGCCGGGGCAGATCGCTCGCAGCCCACTGAAGAAGGGACAACAGCGACAGCAGCAGCAGCAGCAGCAGCAGCAGCAGCAGCAGTAGCAGCGACAGCAGCAGCGACAGCAGCAGCGATGCTTTGCCGAATGCATCTCGCACCATTCGCCTCCAGCGCCCTGGCCACCCAGCTGGGCACCGTGAGGACCCTGTGGCCCCACGCAGAGACCATCTTCACCGAGCTGCAGCAGGAGATGGAGAAAGCCCGGGAGTTCATGAGCAGCTTCGAGCAGCTCCTGAGCAGCCAAGGAGCCAACGCCATGGAGCGAGCCCCACGCACCAGCACCGCCCTGGCCCCGAGCTCCGGAGAGGGCTTCTCCATCTGCCAGGACGTGAAGAACTTCACCCCCGAGCAGCTGTCGGTGAAGATGGTGGGCAGGAAGGTGGTGCTGGTGGGGCAGAAGGAGACGCAGAACGTCGATGAGAAGGGCTCCTTCTCCTACAAGTACGAGGTGCTGAAGCGGGAGTGGGACGTGCCCGAGGAGGTGGACGTCGAGGCGCTGACGTGCTCCCTGTCCAAGGAGGGGCAGCTCCGCATCGAGGCCCCCCGGCTGGCGCTGCCGGCCACCCCAGAGAGGAACGTGCCCATCCAGGTCAGCGCCGCAGCCGCCCAGGATGGAGCCACCACCAAAGCCCAGGCGTAACAGGAGGGAGCCGACGGCCCGCGGCAGGACCAGAGCGAGTGCCGGGCGTTAGCCGGGACAAGCTCCATCAGTGATGTCAGTTTTCATTACACTGGAATGCTTTTGTATCCAATAAAAATACTTTTGCATGGAACGTGCTTGTGCTCTCTTGGTGTTGGGCGATGGGGACGCTGGGTCCCAGTCTCAGCTCTTAGCGCCAGCGGAGCTGGGCAGACAGTGAGGGAAGAACCCCTCATGCTGCCTCATGGCAGCACAAAATGGGACCAACCTAAGGGAGGGAAGGGGCCTGCAAGCGCCAGGCTGCTCGTGGTGGGGTTGGGAGGAATCTCCCCGGCTGAGAGAAGGGGACCCCACTCACCTGAGCCAGAGCTCCCCTAGGAGCAGGCTCCTTCACTCTCTCTTCATGCTACTGCCAGCACCAGCTCTATAGCCCCTCGCTCCCTGGACGATGCCACTGAATGGGGACAGCCACATTGAACAGCCCGGCTGGGTATTGGGTCTCCCCACTATAGCACGTTCTCCCCCAACTTGGAAAGGGGCTGCTGGAGCCGCTGCTGCAATCCCAGTATCAGGGAGGGCAAATCCCAAATCCAGGCAGGGCATAAACACCCTGCTCAGGCCCGGGCAAGCAGCAGGTATGCACACACGCAGGCACGCCTGTTTGTGCTAAAGCCGCTCTGAGCTCACACAGCCCTTCCCTATGGCAGTGGAGCATCAAGCGAGGAGGCTCTGTGACCTCCTCCAGGTCCCCAGCCCTGATCCAGGTCCCTCACACACACCCAGGAAGCAGCCAGACCCCATCGCAGGGATGGAGACTCAGAAATGAAGCCCCAGGAACGAAGAAAAAGGAGCCAGCAGATGGCAACAGCACCGCACGAGGTGCCCATGGGACTGTTCCCAGTTGGGATTGGGGAAACTCTTCTCCCAGAGGCCCACCCATCTCTTGCTGCCTTCGGAAACCAGCAGCACCAGTCCAAACCCTGCTTGCTGGAAGCAAGGACACCTCGGATGCGTCCCCCATCGGGGGCCCAAGTTCCTCTGACAGGGAAAGGAGCCTGCGCTCCAGCTTCCAGGCATCAGGAATTCAGTCACCGCGCTCCTCCAGACACTTCCCTGCTTGCAGGGTTTTAAGGAAAGCCAGCAGGAGCCAAGGCACCAAGCCCTTGGACAGAGCATGAAGCCCCAAGGAGCCGAGGCTGTTCGCAGCCAGCTTCATTCCCAGGTACCACAGAGAGCTTCCAGAGGCCCCAGGGCTGGGCAGGCACTTGGGCTATAGCAGAGCTCCAGCGGCCACCCCACAAGCAGGGAGAGGCAGTGACCTCCAGCCCATCACGACCTTCACCCTCTGCCAAGCACAGCAGCAGCAGAGCTGCCAGGGGATGCTCTGTCTTCCACCCTGACTCCAGGTCTCCCTCATGGGGGTCCACGCAGCAGTGGCAGGAGAGCAGCATCTTCCAAGGCCTCATCCTCCAGGCACAGAGGTGGTCCCTGCTCATCAGCACTCAAAACACAGCATCCCCGAGCCCCTCCACACGTTGCTCCCCACCTCTTCCCAACTTGCGCTGTAGCTTCCCTATAGAAATACCAGGCAATGAGTAATCCCCACTGTTTGCCTCCAGCACAGCGCAGGCTCCTGCAGCCCCATGGTAAGGAGTTCGTGCTGCTCCATGGAGCTGCTGATGCAGGAATGGACACAGCCCACTCCTCCCTGCCAGGAAGGCATCCCTAGGGATGAGCAGGGTGTTGTACACCCCCCAAAGCCCAGCACAAGCGTTAGGTTCCAACTCCCCTCCTGGTTGAGCTGATTAAGAAACATGAACATTGGTGATTGGGATAAGGTTTATAAAAATCTTGTTTTAATCACACAAAACTGAAGTTTGTGATGAAGACTAAGTCGACAGTTCCTCTTAAATACCAGTGTGCATAAGACATTGCATTAGGCACTAGGCAGCAGCCAACATCAGTTAGAGTCTGGCAACAGAAGCCATTTTAATACCTCCCTTCATACTGTGTGGAATTACAGCCTTTCGCAATACATCGTTATCCGAGGCTTCCCCCACCCCACCTCTGTACATCCGTCACCCCTGTGGATTGAGAGCAGGGTTAACAACATCAGCGGCATCACAACCATCAAAAAAAAGGACAATTTCTCTATACAAGATTTTCGTTTCTTTTGCAAAACTTGCAACAGGATTAGTGCATTGTGACAGAACCGGAGATAGAAAAGAGGAGTTGGCATGCTGGAGTCCAACACAAAGAAAGACAACAGGCAGCTCGTTGGATGTACTATATTGACAAGATACTGATTGGTTACATGAAGAAACATACAATACAAAATACAGAAGAAACCAGTTTCGCTTCCCTCTGCCCCACCCCAGAATACTCATCATTGATTTGGTCAATAAGTGGCTGAAGAGCCAGTTTGTCACTCTAATGCTACAGTTTAGTGGTTGTTCTAGGCGTATCATACCGGGATTAGCCTCAGCTTTTACATACAGGTGATCTGAAACAAGGCTGTCTAGTCTCAATATCCCTTTGTTTCCAATAGTGAACTACAGTACAGTGGGACCTGGGTGCCGCGGGGCCCCCCCACCACGGGAGGGCTGGGCAGGCACCAGGTCGTGCATCCACCACCACCAGGAAGAGGGAAGAGCAGAAGTTCATATATTAAAAAAGTGACTTAAGACTTAGAATTGAATTAGTATTTGTACAGAAAGGTGCAGGTGGAAGAACTCCCTCCAGCCTATGATCAGAAAGGGATGGAGAAATCACAGCAGCCACCGGCAGCGGCCGCTCTACGGTTAAGTGCGATTTGTTAGCGTGGATTCCAGTCACGTCATTCCAGGGCTCCGGCAGCGGGGCCGCCTGCTCAGTTGCTGCAGCACTGGCTCCTGCTGGGCTGACTGCTCTCCTGGAGGTCAACCACCCGGTTCCGGCCCGCGCCGCCCGCCGCGGTCTGGGGTTCGGTTTTTGGCAGTTTCTTGGCTGGAAGGAAACCAGGCGTGAGGTGGCTCCAGTGCCGAGGCCAAACCCCCCCCCCCCACTGCACGCATCCAGCCCGGCTCAGCCCCATCCTCTGCAGCAGTTTGGGATTGGGCACTGCCAGCAGCAGGAGGGCAGGAAACAAACCCATTCCGAGTGCTGGCTGTCAATCAACCCCACTCCTTCCATGCTTAACACCCAGATACCGGGAGAGGGAAGAGGCTTTGGGCAAAGGCTCCAACCACTCAAGGATTTGACCAGTACAAGCTGGTCCTCTCCAGCCAGAGCCTCCAAGCCAGCAGGGATGGCAGCCCCCACGGTGTCCATTGGGCTGCAGTGCTGGGGTTCCGAGCTACCCCAGTCACCCTGCAGCACACAGGCTGTTACCTATTGCCATGAAGATTTCATTCACATTCATCGCTGTCTTTGCAGACGTCTCCATGAACAGCAAGCTGTTGTCATCTGCATATGTTTGTGCATCCTACAAACAATCACATCGGAGTGGTAAAGGCACCCTGCCAACAGAAGGCCCAAGCAGGCTTCACACGCTTCACTCGCTGGCAAACTAACCACTAAAGGAACTCTGTCCCCTTCCAAGCCATTCCCCGCCCCAGCACCCTGATCCTGCCTGGGGAGACACACACGACAGTGCTGCATGGCCAACATCCCAACAGCCTGGCTGGGGAACAGCAGAGCAGGCTGCTTGTGAGCCGCTTGAGCTCAGTGTTTGCACAGCCTGCCCTGAGCAGCACACCACCTTGTACTTTGGTTAGGTGGGGGAAATACAGCCTGTCAATGCACCACCAGCCAGCCTGTGCAGAGGTCTGAGATAAGAGCTTCTCCTTGCAGGTTTGCCTCAGACAAAGCAAGAGCTCCAAAGAGCAGAACAAGCTGGGAATGGTTCTTCACTTGTCTTGTATCTAAAAGATGCTGTTTTGTATCCTGCTGAAGGCAGCCCTGAATGAGTAAGGCACCCGGAGAAACTGAAGACAGAAGCCTGTGCTCTGTGGGCCTTATTCTCTACATTCAAACTGTTACCAACAAGAGCTACAAGTGCTGCAAGTGCAAACTGTTACCAGCAAAAGGAGCACACAGGAAAGGCAGGCTGCAGCTCACTTTAGGTGGCATCCTGGGGTCCCTCAGCAGCATTAAACCTTAACTTCCACTCTCCCTCAAAGCATTTTGCACACAGCCACCCTCTCCCCTACTTAAGCAAACAGCTGCTTCCCTGACTTGTTTGGGTAACAACTGGTCTGGATTCCCACTCACCTGGAAGTCCACAGCTCTCTTGGTAGCAAGGTCTGCCTTGTTTCCTGCTAGTGCAATTACAATATTTGGGCTAGCCTGCCTCTGCAACTCTTTCACCCAGTTCTTGGCTCGTACAAATGTGTCCTGGAAGCAAACAGGAGGCAGCAGTCAGGAAGGGCAGCCTCTTATTAATCCACAGTGAAGATACGATTCAAACAGGTCTTTCCTGTAAGAAGTTTTCTGCCTCTACAGCACTTTGTAGCAGGATCCTTTATCAGCTTAGATAGCCTTGGTCACAAGTGAGGAAGAGGCCATGAGCAGTTTTCAGACACTCAGCACCTACAGGCAGGCATCTGCAGGGACTCTGAACCCAGCCACTCTCCAGGGAGCTGAGAAGCATCAGCTGCAAGCACAGCCACCTCCTTCCAGCAGACACCCACAGCCCTGCCCAGTACTCACTGTGTTAGTGATGTCGTAGACAACGATGGCTGCCTGGGCACCCCGGTAGTACATGGGTGCCAGGCTGTGGTACCGCTCCTGTCCTGCTGTATCCCAGATTTCAAACTTCACCGTTGTGTCATCCAAGCAGACCGTCTGTGTTAGGAAGGCAGCTGAAAGAGAAGGTGCACGTTTGCCTCGGCTCCTCCTGGAGAGCCCTGCAGCAGGAGCCAGGAGCTTGCAGCAGTTCTGCTTTGGCAGCAGAAGCCCCAGACAGGGGCCAGGGCAGAGCTGCGTGCTGTGAAGTCACAGCTCTGCCACATCATCCACTCCTTGCACACAGGAGCCCAAGAGCCACCCCACAGCCAACAGGAAGGTGGCCCCCAGAGCCTGGGCAGCAGCCAACCATGGGAGCAGCAGCGCTGCCAGTCGCTTCCCCAGCAGCCTCCTCACACATTACCCAGTGCAGCTGCATCACCACCAGGATTAGCTTTGAAGAGCACCAGAGTGCCAAAGCACTGAAGTCAGCTCAGTTACACTGTACTCCCCAATTTAGTAACTGGTGATTTTCTTGTTCCAGCAAGTATAATACCCGGTGTTACATCCAGGAGAAAAGCAACCAGCCCTAGATACAGACTGAAGAACAGCCGAATGCCCACATGACCCTCTGCAGCAGAGCATTAAGCCCTGCTTGCCCATAAGCTATAGTTACAGCTCTACTTACAGCTCTTCATGGGTTACTAGAGCGATAAATGAAGCCTTTTCTCAGTACATACCTCCTAATATCACTGCCCAGAGACCCAGGTGCTGACTGACCTTTGATTGGTGACACCGTGCTAATGATGTCAAGCTCAAGAACTAGACCTGAAAGAGCTGTGGAAGTAGTTAAGAGTATCAGGCTAGAAACAGCCCCCAAATCCCAGGTCATGCTCTGAAAAGATAATTAAGGGCTATAAACCAAGCTGAAGGCATCAGTTCTAATTAGAAGCAGGAATTGAAGCTCTGGAAGTGAAGACGCCTCAGAGGCAGAGCACACGGTTGCCATAGCATTATCCTCTGCTGTGCTGATCTTCACGCTAACAAACTGTAAACTGAGAGGTAAAGCACTGCCTGCCTGATATATTGACAGCAAAAGCCTCAGCCCAGCAGCCAGCAGCACTTCTGATGCCCCTGGACCACATTCATGAGGCATCTCTGAGCTGCAGGCACTTGGCATCAGCCTCACCTCCAATTGTGCTCTCCTGGTACTCGTGGAACTGCCCCTTGACGAAGCGCAGGACAAGGCTGGATTTCCCCACCGCCGACTCTCCCAGCAGGACGAGCTTGAACTGGCAGATTTTGTTCCCAGCTGCTGGGCCATTCGGTCGAGCAGCTCCACCTCGCCCTGCCATGGTGGCCTAAGCGCAGGAGTGCCGAGAGTTAAAGGATGCTGCAGGTTCTGTGCTGGGATCCACCTGGAGGCAGGTTGCAACTGGAAAAGGAAGGCAAGAGTGAGTGACACAGTCATGGACCAGCCGTACCAGTTCTAGAGGGTGGGTTTGATCTGCAGCCACCATCAGCACAGGCAGGTGATGCCTCCTTCCCATGGGGGAAAGCTATGAGGTGCAGCACCACAGCACCACTGTCAGTCAGCAGCTCCTTCAGCAACATCTCAGGTCTCCCGAGCCTCCTTGGAGAAGGGATGTTGACAACACAACCCTCCCTCCCCACCACCTCCACTGTGTGTGGCTGTTGCCTCACCTCGCTGGGGTGAGGCAGGTAAAGAGCAGCCAGCACACCGATTGCTGTTATTAGAGCTTCATCTATCGGAACAACAATTACTCCGTTCATAGAGGTAACTGAGGTTGACCTTTAGCTCCTTCCTCCTCTCCTGAATTCACAAGGCACCAGCTCCAGACTACCAATGCAGCACAGGGGTGTTCAAGTGCCACACGTAAGCAGTCATGGGAAGCAGTGCTGCCCATCAGCCCTTTGGCTCAAGGCATTCAAAGGCAGTCTCTATAGGTAGGCTGTAGTTTAGAGGCACTCACCCCAAGCCATTAAATACTGCACCTTAGAGCAGGAGGAAGGCAGAAGCACAAAGCCATTGCAAGAACAGCAAGACAAGCTGGGGTTCATCCATAGTAACCACAAGTGAAGCCTCAGTGCCTTCCCAAGCACTTAGCTCAACTGCACCCAGCAGAGAACAGGAGTACTTGGAGTGCAGTTACACAGATTTAGGCATATTTCCTGTACTCATCACAACTCCCACTTCCTGTCAATGATAAATGCTACAACTGATTGCATCTGCTCTGCATTGCCTCTTTCCCTTCAGCTCTCATAACCTAAGCTTCTGGTTGACAGACAACTGCAAACGGGCCCCCAAAAGCCAACTTGTCCTTGTTCTGAGTGTACCCCCCAAAGTCACTCTGGGTGTGCTCTGAGTACATTCAGCATCTATCCACAAATAAAAACCTTAAAGCAGGTCGAAATGGGCCTGAACTGGACCAGCACATCCTGTGAACAAGGCTCAGGGCTGCCTTGATACCAAAGGAGAGTTTCAAATACCTGCTTTCCAGGGCTAAGCCTGCCCAGTTGTGAGGTTCAGCTCCGTAGTTTGACAGGAAACATACAGCCACTTCAGTCAGAGCTCATCCAAAGGGATAGCCCACGAGTGCCATGGGCTGGAGAACCTCTTCAGAGTTCAAAACACAAAAGCACTTGCGCGTGCTCTGACCTAGAGGCACCGAACCTCAAATTGGTTTGAGCAGGAGGCAAGGCAGAAACCTGCTTTAGCCAGTACCATTCACTGACACCAGACTGGAACCATGAGGAGTAACATCAGTGCAGCGAGATGCTTCAGGAGCCCGAGCTGTGAAGAAGCCACTGCTTCCAGTGACCTGCCCACTCCTGGGTTAAGTCAGTGAAGAACATTGCTTTCATAGGATGAGAAAGCTCAATAGGAAGCAAATTAGCCACTTGTTTTGCTGGACAGTGAGGAAGCAGCACTTTGCAGCTCTGGCTGCCACCAGGTTCAAGAGCATCAGCCTGAAAAGCTTCCCACCTTTTAGTTTCTCCTCTAAGGGGAGTTTGCCAAGGAACAGCTTTTGCTTGTTTAACCTTGCACTCCTTTCGCAGGGCAGTCTATCAGCTCTGCTGCTGTTTCAGACTAACACTCAGCACAGTAAATGCCACGTGAATCATGCCTCTGCCCAGCCATGACCTCCTGAAACACGATAGGGGTGATTCCCAGAGCAAAACAAGGAAGTGAGCTTGGTGACATCCTCAAGTCTTGCCACGACCTATATTTCACACATCTCGATTCGTTTCTCCATCTGGTTGTGCTACAGGAGCCCAAACAGAAGTAGGCAAAGGTGTCTGCCTGGCCAGGTCATCATGGAGAGCTACTGACCAGAGCAAGCAGCGAAGCAACCAGAGACTTGGGCCACTTTTAGTTCTGGAGAACCTGCTCATCCCCTAAAGGTGGTTTGAGGCTTGGCTGTGGGGTTACATGACTTCACATCCACATGAGATGCTGCCAGACCTTCAGGATGGTTTGGGTGGAATTGACGCAGTTTAAAGGACCCAAACTGCTCCCTGGGGGTCTCGGACTAAGTACATCCATGAGACCAGGACAAGCAGCTCAGCATTCCTGCTGATGTCCACAGGAAGATCCCCAGGAGAACACGAGGTCATGCTCGAGCCACAGGTCAGCCAGACCAAAATAACTACAGGGCCACCGTGCCGAGGGGTGGCCGTGGCTGAAGGTGCAGCTTGTCCCAAGAAGGTGATGGGGCTTTGTCTGCCCTATACCTGCCTCCTGCACACGCAGGAGCTCTGCAGCACACAGGCAGAAGTCCCAGCTTTGTTACTGTGAACTCTGGGCACAGTCTCTTGGTTGGTTGGTTCAGTTTCAATGCCTGATGCTGTCCAGAACTCCAAGCCTATCACTTCCATGGTTTATGCACCTCTCTGTCTGACAGACTTGGTGCACTCCATGAATACTGAGCCCAAGGACTGGAGAGCCCTGAACGAGAAGGCACTGCTGCACCCCCAGCCTCCCCCAGAGCGAGGCAGCTCTCCAGAGCTGTTGGGATGCTCGAGAACAGCACAAAAGCTGTTTGAGACAAACCAATCCCATACAAGAACCCCAATCTCCACAGCACAATTCCTGTCAGATGCCCATGTTAACCCCTGCACAAGATAAGTGCTTTACAAGACCCTCTACACGGGGGAGCTGCCGCAAGTTACAGAACCCGATGGCTTTGCCCTGTGTTCACCCAGCAGCAAGGACTCCTCTGAAAGCCAGCCAGAGTTAGAAACCCAATCCTGAAGTATCCAGTAACCCAAGAGAGCTGCTTCTGCTCCGAGCTATGCAAGAGGCCATTTCACCAGGGATTTGCTGGCTTAGAATCAAGATCCTCAAGACAAAAGCCCCACTGAAGTATTTATCTTGTTAAATAGCTGACAGTGTTACATGAATTCCTTGGCAAAGGAAGCCCTGAAGTTACCGAGTGGTTTTGCTTCACCTCACACCGAATGGGCAGCCAGCCATCGCCAGCAGGAAGCTTGTGCTACCTTGCTCCCACCCGGAGCGAGTCAGCTTTGGGACCCAGATTCACAAGCAGCTTCCAGGAGCAGGGCCAGCAGCAAGAGTGAGACCCACCAGAACACCAGACTCCCCTAGCCCGGATTAGCACAGCAAAAGGTGCCAATCTGAGCATCCAACACACTGTGAAAGCCTTCTTGTGGTAGGGTCCACACTGCAGGGGAAAGAGCCACAGACCCAGCTCTTAGAGAAGAGATGAGCCAGGAAACAGATTTGATGACCCCAGTCCCTCAGCCCCATAAAGTCTGATCACTTTTAATACTTCATCTTTCTACAGCCGACATGCACTTCCCTCCACAAACAAAAGGCTCAGTCTCTGGATCAGCACGGCTGTAACCTGGAGCTTCAGTAGCAGCTCTGAATTGGGAACTAGTCACTGCAGTTGTGAGGAGCTGCACTACAGCCTTAAAGTGCAGATTCACAGACCTAAATCAGCTCAGTCACCATTTTTCTACAGAGTCTCATGTCCAAACCTCCCAAATACTTGGGCAAATGCATTTTACTTTAGAGGTAAATAGGATTTACATTGACAAAAAGTTAAACTACTTTTAGTTGGTAGCCACAGCCCTGAACAAGCGTAGCAGGTTCTGTAATCCCAGCTCCTTCCCATGCTTCTGATACACATATCTGCTTCCCGACACCTGCAAAGCCACAGCCCCCAAAGCAGCCTCAGCAGCTCTTCCAAAACAACTCTATCTGAGCCTTCAAGGCCACCAGGGCTGCAGCCACCACTCAGCCCAGCAAGGGGCTGCGTGCGGGGAGCCTACAGGATGGCACCACAGGCGCTTGTTGAACAGGCAGTGCTGTGATCATCTGCAGTCCAGGTCAACTCTGAACACAGTCATATACAGAAAGGGACTGCTCAGTTTAAATCACATTTGCATCCTCCAGAGCTGATCTGACTCTTTGGAAGATCACAGCCTACATGACTGTGTCAAGATGTGCAGCACTTGGGTGAAAGGGCATTATCAAGCTCCCTCAAGCCTTCTTCTAGCCAGTTTAACCCCATTCACATCGCCTCAGGAGGGTGTGAAGTGGTTATTCTTTACCAGGAATTCTTGAAAACACCCAGTGAGGTACAAACACATTCCACTTCCTGATTCTGCCTTGGAGCTACAGGTTTTTAGTGCTCAGACAGTTGACTAGGTATCAGCAGCAACAGTTATTAGCATGTTGGTCACAGTGGCAGCACAAGGAAGTTCCATGTCTAACCCAGTAGGGGGGTTAATTCTGCAGAAGAGCATGACTAACTGCTTTTAAAACTGCTGTTACTGTCCTCTTAGATCACCACAGCTGAACAGAGAGTGAAGCCAGGCTTAGGTACTTCTGGTTATCCTTGACACTGCAAAGACTTGGGCCCATGTCACAGCAGATGAGGCACAGTGAGGCCAAAGGAGGAACTCATGAGCCCAGTCTGGACCTGCTGCAAACTGAACAAAAGCACCAAGTGTTAAATTCTGCAGGCAAGGGTCTGTGAACTCCCCCTGCTCCTGAAACTGTCCCTTCCTCAGCATGCCCTCAGAATGCAGTTTAATAACACAGAAATCCAGCAATGTGTGCCTTTACATAGCACCCACAATTCTGGGAACAAGAAGGCAAGATCATCGACAGCGCAAAGCACAAAACTGCCATCTTCACTGCAAGGGAATCAGTGACCTTCATAATATCTTTTCCAGACTTGCCCCTGGCAGCTCCTTATTTGGAGCTCTACCAAAGAAAAGCAAACATTAAACCCAGGGGTTTCTTATCTGTTTATGTAGAAGTACTCCAGCAGCTCATTCCTGGGCTCCAGGGGAGGAGAGGGCTCCTCTTAGGATGGAGACGAAGCTTTATTCTTCGCCAGCACTGTCACTCTCGGGAAGGCTCACTGTCTCTGGCTAGCACTTGGAGTGTTTTCATAGTGTTACTCTGACAACTTCACAGCACTTGCATAAGAGGACTTCAAACTTCATACCCCAAGGGAAGGAAAGAGCTGACTCCACCATTTCTACGTTCTACCCTGTTTCAAGTATGCTGACCGAAATACTCCGGGCTACACCCACTTCATTAGAAGCGTTCCCATTTCATTTCCTGTGTCTGAAAGCACTTGGCATTCTTTCCCCCCTCCTTTTTCAGGGAGATGCCTTGACCACCTACCCACTAAACACCAACCCACTAAACACACAGCACTTGAAGCCAGGATCAAGAGTTGATGACCAGCAGGGCCTAGAGCAATTCTTAAGCTGATCCCTCTTCAGAAGCAGGAGCTTTGCTGTGATGAAGGTAATTCCACTTCTCATCCCAACAATTAAGTTTGGTCCAGCACACAAGGCATGAATACATCACTAGACAGTTTTGTTCCAGACACTGCCCAACTCCTTATGGACTTCCCTCATAAAGCAAAGGGGACTAAACCATTTAGTTTATTAAACCTAGACAAGTGCTGTATTTTACTCTATTTGCATCCACACAGCAAGCCAGCCTCCCCCTCACTGCTCTCTAGTAACTTAAACCCTTCTGCAGGAGGCCCATCTCATCTTGCTCCCTCACCTGAAGGGTACCAGCCCCTGAACAGCCTCGAGGGACCAACACTGCCTGGCACTATCTTAAACCTAATGTTGTCTCAATCAGCCTGGAGCATCTTAGGGGAAAGATCACCTTTAAAGGTAGATTTGTTTGCTATGAAAGCAGTTGACTGGCTGGGCATACTGTTGAGCCCCAGGTGTGAGATTATTTCAGCACCGAGACCCAGTTACTGAATCTAAGCTTTGCTTTTCTTCCCCTTAAGGGTGTAGATAGGCTTGTGCGTTACCTGCTCACCTCAAGAATGCATTTAAGAGGAGCATTGTTTTGCAGCTGCCTACACACACTATTCTGAATCCTCCAGTCCCATTTCTTTCACCTTGTTAACCAGTTCAGCAGAGAGAAAACCATAGAAAACTTCTGGAGTCATGGCAGTAGTGAATATTAATGGCTATTCCAAGAAAGTTCACTCAGCACAGCATGTCAAGCCAACATGAATCAGAAGCCTCTTCCTTTTTTTGGTCTCAACCAAGCATCAGAGTCCTGCCATCAGCACAGGCTCAGGAGTCCAAACCCAGCGCACAGCAGATCTGATGTCACGCTCTAAGCGGGGCAGCTCAAGTATGTGTTGACCCACCGCACAAAAAGCTAAGAATAGGAGACGCAAGTTGTTCCACATCGGACTTAAAATAGTACCTGGCATAGCCGCTTCCCTCCGATTTCGTTACGCTTGGAAGCGGTCAAGGTCAGACCTGCCCCAGCCACACGCAAAAGCAACACGCTAAAGGTTGGCTGAGCCGGGGTCAGCGCCGGGCTCGGGCTCGCTGGCAGCCCAGTTTACAGTAAGAGTCCCAGTTTGCTGGCAGGGAGCAGCTCCTCTCAGCTCCCACCCAGCCCCAGGAGTCACAGCAGCGCCTCGAGCGCTGCCAGCGTTGAGCAGCTCCCGCAGGATGTAGCCCCACAGACCTGTTGCTCGCTTACAGCCCGCACTGCTGGCCGCTGCAGGGTCGTGCACGGCTCCCAGCTCAGGATCCCAGGACACCCTTGCGCCTGGGCACAGCCGCGTCTCCTTCCAGGCGAGCCACAAAACTTCCTCGCAGGCTTTGTGCCCTGCTCCAGAGGCTGCAGCACCGCGGGTTTCACTTCACAACGGCCTCTTACAGGGAGACAGGGGCTGTGTTTGCCACCAGCAGCAACCCAGAACGGCCCCCATCCCACCGGAACCTCCTTCCAGCACACACAGTCACATCCTTCACGCAGGCGGCTCTGCCCGGGCTCTCGGACCTCCGGAGCTCCTACCCCCGCCTCAGCCCCTGCCCGGGTAGGACACAGCCCGGCAGCACCGCGATCCCCACAGAGCCGCACGCCCCATTCCACCTCCAAGCGGCCACTGCAGCCCGAGACACCAAGGGGACGGGAAGGGGCCACAGCGGCCCCGGCGCGCTCGGCGCACGGAGCCCATCCTGCGCCGGGAGGGCCCCAGTGCAGGCGCGACGCTTCCCTCCAGGCCGACGCGGCCGCGCCGCTGCTCCCGACCAGCGCAGCCCCGTGCCCGGTTACAGCCGCCCCCCCGGACACCGAGCGGGACCGGCGGGCGGGGACCGGAGCTCTGCTCCGAGCGGCCGCAAAGGCCGCAGCCCCCGGTGAGGCCCCCGGTGAGGCCCCCGGTGAGGCCCCCGGTGAGGCCCCCGGTGAGGCCCCCGGTGAGGCCCCCGGTGAGGCCCCCGGTGAGGGCCCTGCCCCGCGGCCGCACTCACCGCCCGGAGCGCCGCTCCCCGCCGCAGGTGAGTCTCGCAGGCCCCGGCCCTCACTTCCGCCTTTACCCGTTCCGCTTCCGGATCCGCCCACCCCTTCCGCTCCTCGCCTGCAGCCCATTGGTGATAGCAGCTGCCAATCACCCTCCACCCGCCCTCCCTTCGGGTAGCTCCGCCCCGTGGCGTTACGTCAGCCTAGCGTCACGGCGGCGCCGCGGGGGGCGATGGGAGATGTAGTCCGGCGGGGCCGGGGCGGGGCCGGCAGAGACGGAGCGGGAGCGGGGTGGAAAAATAGAGACTTTATTGCGAGGGGACGGGGCGGGAGCGGCGGGACCCCCCCCCCCCCCGGCACCCCCGGGTGTCCCCCCCGAGGGACCCCCCCCGGCACCCCCCGGGTGTCCCCCCCGAGGGACCCCCCCCGGCACCCCCGGGTGTCCCCCCCCAGGGACCCCCGCACCGGGCACCCCGCGGGCACAGAGTCTAAAACCGGATCAAAACCGTGCTGGTGTCGAGCCGCGGCCGGTGCCGCATCCCGGGGTGCTCCCGTAGGAGCGGGCGGGAGGTGAGCGGTGACCCCGCTCCGGCCGCTGCTGCCCCGGGGGGTTCGGGTGCCGGTGACCGGGTCAGAGAGAGCGGGGCCGCGGCGAGGGGTCCCCAGGGAGAGGGGTCCCCCCATGGCGAGGTCCCCCCGCCGCCACCCCGCAGCCCGCGGGGTCAGTGGGAGCTGGAGGAGCCGGAGCGGGGTTGCGGGTGGATGCGGGACCGGCCACCGGCAGAGCAGCCGGGGAAGGAGTGGGCAAAGCGGGGCGGCAGCGCCAGGGGCGGCGAGTCCGGAGTCCGGCGGGGCTCGGTGCTGGGGGTGTCCCCCCGCGGCGGCCACGGCCCCAGCCAGGGGTGCGCGGCGGGGCTGGCACCGGCGTGGGCCGAGCGGCTGCGGACGGGGCAGCGTTTGGCCGGGGGGCTGGAGCAGGGGGAGCTGCGGGAGCTGGGGGGAGCGAGGGGCGGAGAAGGGGGCACCGGAGCGGGGGGCGATAGGGGCCGAGGGGCTGCAGGGGGCAGGCGGTAGGGGCAGGCGGGGGGCTGCGGTGCGCCCAGGCGGCTCTGGAGCAGCTCCATCATGCGCTGCAGCTCCCGGCTGAGGTGGGAAACCTCCTGGTTGAGGTGGTTGATCTGCAAGGGGAGGGAGAGCCGTGAGCGCCGGAGGAAGCTCCCCCCGGCCGAGCATCCCCGGGGCGTTCGGGGACGTGCCCCCGGCCCCCAGCGCACCTCCTGGTTGAGCCTCATGATGCTCTGCTTTATCTCCTCTGCTTCCAGCGCCAGGGCTGGGCTGCACGCATTGGTCCCTGCTGGGAAAGACATTTCCAGTGATGGTGGAGAGCTCCCCGAGCCCCCCAGCCCCACGGCCAGCGCCCCAGGCCTTGCCCGGCACCGCGGGAGGTACCTGAGGTAGGGGAGTCCCTCGCCGTCCTCTGCAGCGGGGGGTCCACGTTGAAGCAGAAGGTTTGCGGCTCCGATGTCCTCCCGTTGTCTTCAATGCCATCCACAACTCTAGGACAGGCACAGGGTGAGGGCTGAGCCTCGTCACACGTTCACCCCTCTGCCACCATTCCCAGCGGCACAACCCCGCAGCAGGGCACGTCCCAGCCTTACCTGGGGCTGAGGTCCGGGGGGCCGTAGGTGTGTAGGGAGGGGATGAGGAGCTTGGGCGGCCTCCTGCCAGCGCTGCCCTCCTGCTCCCTCCGGCGCTGCGGAGAGGGGCTGCGGCCCCGGCTGCAGCGGGCCGGGGAGCGGCAGTTGCGCCGCAGGGCTGAGACCTGGCAGAGCTCATCGCCCAGGAGGCTGCTGGGGGAGCCGCGCCGGGCCGGGCTGCTCAGCTGCGGCAGCAGCAGCTTGCGGCGGGCGATGGTGGCAGGGGAGCGCTGGAAGACCTCGTCCGGCTCCTCCTCGTCCTCCAGGACGGAGGGAAGGGGCTTCCCCGTGGAGGCACCGCTCTCCGGATGAGGCTGCGGGTGAGTGCAGGGGGAAGTCAGGGCTGGTGCCAACCCGGCCCCGGCCTCCTCCCTCCCACTCCCGGAGCAGCACAGACCTGCGGAGCCTTCGGCAGCCGAGGGGACCGGGAGTAGCGGCAGAGCCCCTATGGGGAAAGCAAACGGCACCGGTTCAGCGGCACACGGGACCCCTGCACGGCTCTGCGGGGGCCGGCTGCAGGCAGACAGCGCCGGGTGTGTGCCCCGCCTCAGCATTCAGCCCTCCCGGCCTCTCCGTGCCCCCCATGGACAACCAAACCTCCCCCAGCACCAGCCCCACAGCCTCTCCCCTGCTCTCCTTTCTCTGCTGCTGTCACGACACTGAGGAACTGCCCAACCTCGGCCTGTGTATCCCAAGCCAGAGCCAAGGCTAGACCCTATATCCCATCAGAGCATCAGCTCCCACAGGAGCCAGGCTCCGTTTGCATCCTCCACCCCTGGATTATTGATCCCTTTCCCCGGTGATGGATGTGCTAGGGTTTTGGCTACCTAGGATCTAGACCCCCTGCTCCACCTCTGTAGGGCCTGGGGCTGTGGGTACCACTCGGTGCCAGCTCAGAGCCAGCAGCAGAGACGGGGGAGGAGAAGCTCTGCAGAGCTATTTCTGCAGCAGAACATCCCGGAGCCGGCAGCGTGACTAAACCCACACCCCCCGGCGCTGCCTCCTGCGCACCGGGGGGGCTGTGCCCCACTGCCTGTCCCGCAGTGACCCCCTGTCCTCTCCATCCTCATTTCCAAGCCTTCCATCCGCCTCCTGCTCCACAAACGCTCTGGTTTCCAATTCCCCAGAGTCACACCAGGGCAGGATGTACCTGCAGGGCCGCAGGGAGGGGGGACACGCACCTACCTCCATCTCGCTGCCCTCCCGCAGGTTGAAGGTCAGGTCCTGGTGGATGTCGGCCGTGAATTTGCTGGCGTACTCAGGGTAGAGCTGCAGCACCTCGCAGAGCCCCCGCAGCCCGATGTGCTGCAGGTCGCAGTAAGTCAGCGCCTTCACGTCTGCGTTGGTCTTGATCACCCGGTCGGTGCTGCACAGGTCGGCTCCGATCAAATCCCCTTTGCCTGCAGGAGGGCACCGGGGTGGGCTGGCAGCATGAGCCCCGGACCCCTCACCCTGCCGGGCAGCAGAAGGGGACTGGGGAAGCATCCGCGCCGCCTGCCCTCACCCAGGATGGCCAGAACCACGTTGTCCTTCAGCACCTCGAGGGAGCCGGAGCAGACGAAGTAGTTGGCCTGCAGAGCATCGCCCTGGCGCAGCAGGTACTCCCCGGGGGCGCAGAACGAGGTCTTGATGTGGAGCGAGAGGGAGCGGAGGCAGCCGCGGCTCGCGGTCTCGAACACGGGCAGCTGCAGGATGTCCTTGTGGAGGTGCATGGCCACGTCCGCGCGCAGCTCGTCGGGGAAGTTGTGCAGTAGCTGGGGGGAGCGGGGCCGGGTGCTGGGTGCGGGTGGCAGGAGCAGCCCCCCATCACCCTGACGGGGCACAGGGCCCACTCCGGAGCAGAGCATCGCCCCACCGGCAAACATGGACCAGCCCTGGTGCAGTGCTGGGCTGCCTCTGCTCCATGGGTCTGTCCCACTCCCTGCGCTGGCAGGAACCTGCCGCAGACCTAGAGCACAGCTCTGGTCCCTCCAGCACGGGTTTGTGCACATCTGCACACGCGTGCACACATGTACATACACACACACTGGCACTCTCATAGCTGGCCCTGCCAGCCCTTGGAGAGGGGCTGGAGCAGCCCAGCCAATATCTCATACCTCGTTGGCATCAATGCCGTTGTTCACCGACCAGGTGGTCTGGAAGTACTCCAGCATCCGCTGCTTGAGCTGCTGGGGCAGGTGGTGGACACGGATGAAGTCCTTGAGGTCCTTCATGCGGGTGTGATAGAGCGAGCGGCGCGAGTACATGCGCTGGATGATGGCCGTGACGTTGCCAAAGACCACAGCGTGCATCAACGCTGGGGACCAGGAGGGCAGCATCAGACCCACTGAAGGGGCTCAAGCAAAGGCTGTTCTCTGCCTCTGCCAGCAGCGTGGGGCTGAGGGATGCAGCACAGGGGACTTCTCCCCTATCTCCAGCTGTCCTACAGCCCTCACGTGTTCATTGCCTCCCCCCAGTGCCCTGCCCAGGTCCAGCCCGGGGGGATGAAGCCCCCCAAGCGCTTCTCCGCTCCCCTCCTCACCCCCAATGAGCATGGTGCAGATGGAGAAAATCTTCTCAGCATCGGTGTTGGCGCAGACGTTGCCGAAGCCCACGCTGGTCAGGCTGCTGAGGGTGAAGTAGAGGGAGGCGATGTAGGCGCTGCGAATGGAGGGGCCCCCCAATGAGCTGTTGATGTAGGGAGCCTCCAGCCTCTTGCCCAGCTCATGGAGCCAGCCTGCCAAGCACAGCCAGGGGTTAGCACCAGCGCAGCCCCTGCCGCTGCCCCAGCCTGAGCGTGCCCCCATCCCCTGCAGCCCCCTCACCGATGTCCCAAGTCTGGGGGTCGTTGCTCTCCATCTCCTTGCGCCCGATGACGTACCAGATGCAGGCCATCCAGTGGGCCAGCAGCGCAAACATGGACATGAGCAGCGTGAGCACCATGGCGCTGTACTGCGAGTAGCGGTCCAGCTTCTGCAGCAGCCGCAGCAGCCGCAGCAGCCGCACCGTCTTGAGCAGGTGAACCAGCGAGGTCTGGGGAGCGGGGCCAGACGCTCAGGCAGGTTGGGAAGAGACCCCTTCACCCCCCAGCAGGGACCCTTCACCCCCCCAGAGCTGTCAGGAGGGTTGTGGGCTCTGGGAGCACATGGGATGAGCATGTCCCCTGCAGCCCCCCACCACTGAACCATCCTGCGGGATCTGGGGTGCTGGAGAGGGGCAGAGAGGGGAGATACTGCAAGTGCCCCTCATTGCAATGGGGTGTGTGCATGTGCATAAGGTGTTTGCACAGGGACATGGAGCTGCTCTGAATCCTGGCAGAGCACAGGCATGCAGGGTGCTGAGTGCTGGGTGCTGGTGCTGGGTGCAGGCCGGGTGCCTGCCTGCAGCTTCTGCAGAGGTGCCTCAGCAGTTACTGTCGTTTGTGGCATCCTCTGGTTAAATTGGGATATGTGGGAGGTTTCCTGCTATATCCATCACCGCTTCCCCTCGCTGCCCGCGCTGCTCTCACATCCCTGCGGAAGGGGCCGCCTCCCACCGGTGCTGCCGGCGGCACTCACCACGGTCACGTTGAAGATGTAGAGCAGATCGAAGGGCAGAGCAGCGATCAGGTCCACGAAGAACCAGGTGGCCACGTAATGGATGCAGATGGAGCGGGGCTCGTACACCACCTGCCCTGACTGGCTCACATACGTGGTCCGGAAGTTCAGGATGATGTCTGCACCGGGAGCAGGACCGGTCCTCACTGAACTGCCACCACCAGCCTGGGGTCCACAGCCAGCCTGGGGCCCACTCCCGGGCTGCTCAGCACCAGCAGTGGGGGCAAAGCACCAGCTCCCCTCCACATCACCCCACAATTCTGTTCCACCACCCTGCCCAGCCATGTCCCCCGTCCCAAGCGGGTGCTCAGTCCCGGCATGGACCTACCCAGGATGAAGAGCATCTCCACAGCGATGTCGCTGACAATGGTGCTGCGGGCAGCCGAGAGGTTCTCCTCTGTGCCCGTGAAGCAGACGTTGTAGGGCACCGTGATGGCCACGTAGAAGGTGGCCAGCAGGATCAGCCAGTCCCAGAGGGCCTTGAAGATGCTGTAGTGGAGCAGGATGAAGCGGGACTTCTGCACTGCGGCCACTTTGTACTCGGGGATGGACAGCTTGTTCTCAAACACGTTCTGGTGGGGGGCAAGCGGCAGGGTAGCACATGGTGGTGCCCAAGGAGTAGAGGTCACTGCGGTGTCCCCTCCTCCTGATGCCAGGGTGATGGACACACCTCTCCAACGGGGCACATGGGCTGCTCTGAGGTCACCCTCAAAGATGGGCACAGAACACCCGGTTATGGCGCATACAGGAGCGTGAGGCTAATGCTATTAACAATAATCCACCAGCACTGCCAGCTGCTGCCCAGAGCATCCCAGGTGCTAATTCAGATGCTGGAGCAGACCCCCCCCCCCCCCATGCCCCACAGGGACCCGGTGCCGCTGGGGACAGCAGGAGCCCCGCGCTGGGGCCCTGCAGCCTGGTAACGGCCCCCCCGTCCGGGGGCCGCGCTGTGAGCGATCGGCTGCGCTTCCCGACAGCAACCGTGCGAGGAGAGGCACAGCCCTGCGGGAGCTGCCGCAGGCTCTGCGCTCCCCTCCCAACCGATGCCAACGAACCCCGTTTGCAGCCTGGACCGGGGGTGGCTGCTGGACGTGCTCGGCATCTGGGTGCTGGGGAGGCCAGCGAGGGGCACGCATGGGGACAGGCGGGTCCCAGGATTGCTGCAGCATCACCAGCCTGCCCCGGAGGCACGGGCTGAAGCTGAGGGTTCCCCCAGGTCCTTACACGGTTGATTTTCATCTCGCTGCGGTCCCTCCGGGCAAACTGGCTGCTGAGCCGGTGCAGCACCGTCCGGCCCTGCCTGCGCGCTGCCCGCAGGTGAGAGCTCCCGGGCCTCTTGCTCCTCTGCTTCTCTGCAGCACACAAGACACGCTGGGTTAGTGGCTGCGGCACTGCTGGCGCAGCAGGGCAGGGGCTGCTTTGGGTCCCCTCCCTGCGCGGCTGAACAGAGGCAGGCAGCACCCAGCAGGGAACTGGGGACCCCTTTGCCGCTTGCCCACTGTGCTCATCCCTCCCCATCCCACATCCACGGCTCACCCTCCTTCTTGTCCCCCAGGTGGCTCCTGCCCCGGCTCTCTGTGATGTCCTTGAAGGAGAAGAGGAAGAGCACCACCTCCCCCTTCTCGTTCTTGATGGGCATGATGTCCAGCAGGCACCAGAAGGCAGCTCCTGTGTGGAGAAGAGGGGTGCTGAAGGCAGGACAACCCCTCCGCCCCTCAGCGCCTTCACCCTGGGGACACGTCCATGCGGAGCCGCAGGCAGGGTCCCAGTGCCATGCACCACTCACCACCCTTCTTGTAGAAGCAGACCTCGGTCTGGTACTCCTGCCTGCCGTCCAGCACCTTCTCGATGCGCTGCAGCACGGGCTCGCTCGTCTCAGCCCCGTAGAGGAACCGGCAGCTGCAGTTCTTCTGCATGACCTCGGTGCGGGCGAAGCCGGTGAGGTCGCAGAAGCCGTCGGAGCAGTAGACGATGGGGAAGCCGCAGCGGACCTGAGCGTTGGCCAGGATGAAGTTGCTGTCTGAAAGGAGAAGCAGCTGCCCCTGAGGGCTCGGAGCCACCCTGGAGGCACAAAGGGCAGCTCAGCCCTCTCGGACCCCCATGGGACCCTCTGAGAAGTGGAGCCAGGTCTGTGTCTGGCTGCTGGCTGCACCCACAGCTCGCTTGTTCCCTGCCTTGTGGCCTCTGAAGCCCACCCCAGCCCCATGCATTGGGGTCCTGGAGCCCAGATCCAGCTCCTGGCTCCCATTGCCAGGCGATTCCTGCCTCCCCCTCACCATCTGCTGCTCCCACCTCCCTCCAGGGCTCCGGCAGCTTAGCAGGAGCCGTGGCAAACCCGGCCGGGCACTGGCAGCCCTGGGGCACTGGGCTGCAGTGCTGCGACCTCCAGCCCACCAAGAGCAGGGCAGAGAAGCCCAGAGGCTGGGGTGAGTCCGTGGCCCATGCTGGGTGACCTTGGCCTGCAAGGGAAGATGGCCTCATGCTAAAAGAGTGCCAGCGAACCGGGGTGTATGGCCAGCATGGACTACACCTGCACCCAGCAATGGCAGACCAGGGTGTCTCCAGACCCAGTACAGTCTCCAGCTCATGGGTCCACAGCCCAGCACCCCTGCACCCCACAGTCCAGGCACCAGGAGCAGGCAGACATGGTCTGACCCCTCTCACAGTGAAGGAGAGAGCCCTTGGAAGTGCATGGCATGCATATGGCAGGGCAGGGCAGGCAAGGCAGGGGTAGAGGAGGCTGCGGAAGGAGGGGATGCAGCCGCAGGCAGCCCTGGTGCCAGGGGTGTGCAGCGGGGCCACCACAGCACAGCTCAGCCCAGGATTAGCTTGGGGAAGCAAAAATAGCTTGAAGCTGTGACTAAGGCCAGATTTTGGCTCTGGGGAACCAGGATTACGGCGTTGTCCAGGATGTGTTATTAGAAAAGGAAAAAAAGGGCTTGCGTTTGGGAGCAGCTCTGCTGAGCAGGGGGATGCGGCACTGGGGGGCCCAGCAGCCCCCCTGTCACAGTGACCAGCTCACACAGATGGGTACCCTCCGGCCCAGCGGGCCTGGGAGAGGCAGGGTTAACTCACCCGGGTATCACTGGCTAAAGCCCCTCTCCATGGCAGATAAAGCCGATAAGAGTCACATCAAACCAGCAAAGCCTGACACTATTTAAAAGTGCCTGGAAGGTGGCAGCCAGATGGGGATGCTGCTATGGGCAAATCCCATCTCACCGGGGCAAATTCCCCGGGCTTTGCATTGGTTGGGGTGCTGCAGGCAGCTCCCCTGGGAGCCCTGCTCCTTAGAGACACCAGATGCAGCCCTGGGAAGCCTCAGCCCTGCGGAGATACACTCACAGCATCACCAGCATAAGGCAGATGTAGCTCTGCTCTGGCACCTCTGGGCACAGCTGGGGAAGATTCAGGGGCTGCTGCCTCTCATTGCGGTCTCAAAGAGAACATCCCAAATGAGAGCTCCTAAAGGCAAATGACACCCTGTGTCGTCTGGGATGCTGCACATCACACCAGGCCAGGAGCCAGCCAAAACATGTCCCAGGGCTGGTCCTGGAGCCCTGATGCTGTGGGAGGGGAATACAGGCTCCGGTGCCATGCTCATACTGGTCCCTCCCAGCAAGACGGGACATGTCCAGTCCCGCAGGCAGTTGGTCCAGGATACCCCTGCCCCAGGAGATGTGGGGGAAGCCTGGGGTCAGGCCTGAACGTGGCCTGTCCCCGGGTGACTGCATGGTGACAGCGGTGCCGGGAGCTGGCACGTGGCACGCCGGCATGATCCCCTCCACAGCATGCCAGGGGTTTAATCCATCCTGGCCACAGCACATGGACATGGATACAGAGGGGAGCCCAGCTCCGGGGGTGCACCAACAGCACCTCCAGCCGTGCGAAGTGACCCCGAAAGGGACGATGTCCCCCCAGAAACACAGCTCCCTGGCACCCACCTTGCCGGGGACATAACCCCAAACCAGCAGGCGCTTTGCTAACGGGGTGGCGGCCTGTGCAGCACCGGGGGTCCCCGAGGGCCCCGCCGTGTGTCGCAGAGGTGACAGCCATGGGCTGGGCCCCATGGCAGCCCCACAGCTCCGGGGATTCGGGGGCAGAACCCCGACCCCCGGTCCCCGCGGGGGCAGCCAGAATCCACGAGCCCCCTCCCCGGGACCCGCCACCGCAAAGCGGGGTTCCGGAGGGCTCCGGGGCAGCCGGGATGGGCCGGGACCGGCAACGACCCAGCCGGGGACCCCCCTCCCTGCCCCGGGGCCCGTACTGCCCCTCCCGTCGAGCCCGGCCTCTGTCCCTGGTGCTGAGCGCGGCCGCGGGACCGGCAGCGGGGAGAGCACCAGGGGCTGCCCGAGGTGCGGCCGGTCCCGGAGCACCGAGCACGGACACGGGGGTCCCGAAGCACCGAGCACGGACGCGGCGGGGCCGGAGCACCGAGCACGGACACCGGGGGGTACCGGAGCAACGGACACGGGCTCCCCGGGGCAGTGCAGAGCTCAGGGCCGGCCGCGACCCACCGAGCCCCGTCCCTCCCCGGGGGGCAGCGCCTCCTCCCCCCGCCCGCTCCCCGCAGCCCCGGCCCTACGTGTGCCATCGAAGCGGGTGGCGATGGTGTCCAGGAACGTGTTCTGCGGCGCCAGCAGCCCCTTCATCACCGGCATGGTCCCGCGGGGCTGCGGCCGCAGGATCGGTCCCCCGGGCCCCTCCGCAGGTGCGGTCCCGGCTCCGCGGGTTGATCTCGGCTCGGCCCGGCCCGGGGCTCCCGCCCCGCCCCCGCCCCGCCCCGGGCTCTGCGCGCCGCCGGCACCGGGAGGGGCCTCGGCACCGGCACCCGCCCGCGGGCAGGTGGCTCTGACCTGCGCCCCGCTCCGGCCCCGGGAGGCACCGGGAGGCACCGGGAGGCACCGGCCCTGCCGCGACCACGGAGGCTGCGAAAGGGGCAGGACCGGAGGCGCCGGCACCATCCCCGCTGCTTGTGGCTGAGCTCGGGGGCTGCAGGGCAAGGCCGTGCCCTGACGGGCACCCGGGGGTGACAGGACCCAGCCGGAGCCTCTCCAGGCCCCTGCGCAGGGACGGGGTGGTGCGGGTCAGGGGCGTGCACCCACGAGGCTCCCTGGTGCTGTGGTGGGGATGCTCCGAGCCCTTCTGGGGGCTTCACAAACACCCCTCAGCTCCCAGCCGGCCGGATCCTGGCTCTGTTCACTCCAGTTCTGGTCCTGCTGCGACCCAGCCCCACGTACCCCTCCCGTCCCCTCCCCAGAGAGAAGGCAGAGCCGGGTAACATCGGGCTATCATTTATTGTAAAAGGCCGGCGGTGCCTGCAGTGCGCTGAGCAGGCTGGGCCAGGCCAGGAGGAGGTATGTCAAAGTGCTATTTACACCGAGCTCCAGGCGTGTGTCCCTGGGTCTGCCCCGCCACGGGTCCTCGCTCTCTTCCTGCTGCCCCCACCCCTCTCAATAAAAGCTCTTAGCAGCTCCCTGGGCCTGGCTCTTGGTCAGGTCCTTCCCTGAGTGTCCCTGACACTGGTCCCTAGGGCTGGCAGGGCTGGTGTCAGTGCCCCGCAGTGCTGGCTGCATGTCTGCACCCATGGGGCAGGCCGATGGGTCGTGGCAGGCGGTGCCAGGGCGCTCCCCACGCTTGCCCATGGTGAGGATGCCCGCGGCGTGGTTGCCGGAGCTGTGCAGCAGGCGGTAGAGCCGGCTCTGGAATGCCGGGGGGACACTCTTCCTCTTGCCCAGCGTGAGGATGCCGGCGGCATGGTTGCCCATGCCGTGCAGGAGGTCATAGATGTGGCAGGAGCAGGTCTTCTGCCGGCAGCACTCGGGCAGACTCTGCCGGGCAGCAGCCAGGGAGCAGAGCAGGAGTAGGAGCAAGAGGCAGGCAGCTCTCTGGAGCTGCTGGAGCAATGGGCAGTGTTAGTGCAGGGCAGCAGCAGCACCACCGGCAGCGTGCCGTGCCCACTGGTGTCCGCCCCGTCTGCCCTGCTCACTGCGGTGCTGCTGCGGGGTCCCAGCCCCATGCCCACTGCACAGCAGCACAATCCCACCTCCCCCGCCCCAGCACCCATGGACCCCAACCACACTGTGAGCAGCAGCCCGATGTGGGTGCCCTCACCAGCACGAGGCAGCCGCAGCAAACACCCACCCCTTGCTGCCGAGTGCCAGAGCACCCACACTTGGCACCACAGGCACCACGCAACCAGCTCCCTCCTGAGGAGCCTAAGCAGGGCTGAGCCCCCCAAGTGGCCACTGGCCAGAGCTGGGGAGCCCTGGGGAGGAGCCGTGAGCTCCCAGCTGCCCGACGAATTGGCCAGGCCCCCCCTCACCCCCAGCCCCACATCCCAACCTTCCCCCCCCATCGCTGCCCTCCTGGTCCCATAGGCTGCAACACCCCACCCCACCTTGGTGTTGGGCACCTCCATCCTTCCTGGGGTCTTCAGGCGGCCGAGCAGCGCTGGGGCATGTCCTGCTGGGCAGCCGGGAGCACAGCACCCTGTGCCACCGCCACAGCTGCCGCTTTATAGGCCCCGGCACAATAGTGATGCCAAAAATACCGGCGGGGCCAGGCGGCTGCGGCCGGTCTCTGGGAGACACGGGCCGGTAGCCCGGAGACCGGCCAGGCCTTTCCCCTCATTTGCAGCTCCTCATTGTGCGGGTGCTCGGGGGCCATCGCGCTGCCGGGGCGCCTGGCACTAATGAGGCTGTAATTGCCCACGGGTCCCATGGCCCGGCAGGCACAAAGGGGCCGAAGGGCAGCGCTGGGCTGCTCCTGACAGCAGCAGCGCAAGGGTCCGCTCCTTGGGTCCCCATTAGGCTAATTAGCTTCCTGAACAAACGGGTGCCGGGCAGCCGCACGGCTCCTTGACGTGGGGAGTCGTCACTCCGAGCACGGCTGGTGATGGGGGAGCAATGGTGCCACCCTTCATCCCCTTCGGTAACCCCATCTCAGCCCTGCACCAGGCACCCGGAGGGAGCACCAGGGCACCTTGGTGGGTCTCACACTCTTTATAATGCTCCACAGCCCCAGTCCGACCCCAGACCACCCCCTGCACATTGCTTGTGCCAGGACCCCCTCTCCCTAGGGAATAAGCCCTGATGTTTCCCTGATGCCAGAAGCCACAACTCCTGCCTGGGCTCATCTTTGGGCTGGTGAAGGCAAAACCCATGGCCCTGAAGGGGGCTTCTGCCCAGCCCCGGGCTGTAACACAAGAGGGGTCTCACACGGCAGGCTGGGGGTCCACACACACAGGGGTTCCAACATCTCCGCCGGCCCTGCGGCAGGGCACTCGCTCTGGAATTGGATGGAGGCATGGATGAGGCCCCGGGAGCTCAGGCCAGGGAGAGAGCTGGAGCAGGCGCATCCCTCCCGAGCCTCCCCCTTGGCCCCACCGCAGTCCCTCGGCACGGCAGAGCACAGCCCCACACGCGTTCCTCCACGCACAGAGCCCGCAGGCACGCAGCTGCCTGTCTATGGGCAGGATGGGGCTCCCTGGTCCCGGTCCCTTCAGCCGCGGAGTGCTCAGTCCGGGCCCCCAAGCCCCAGGCCGGGGTCAGCAGGATGCCGCTTCACCGCCTCCTTCTGTTTCCGGGATGGGCTCCAACGGGGCGCGCAGCCGGGAGGGCTCCGGCGAGGCCGAGCCGTTCCTGCCGATGCCGCAGGACTGTCCCGCGTTGTGGATCTGCCACAGGTTGTCCAGCGCCTCGGCCTTGGCGTGCTTGAGGAGGTCAGCCTGGCCCTGCCGGGGAGAGGCCGTCACCGGGGCTGCCCCACTCTGGCTCCCCGGACCCCCGCTGCGGAGCATGGGGTGCCCCATCAGCCACCCCCATGAGCGGGGCTCGCTGGGTGCAGGCACCGCCTGGACCCCCCGAGCGGATCCGTGCCATCGCCATCGCTCCCGGAGCATCCTCGGGGTTCGGGTGAGCCGGGGGCCGCGGGGCCGCGCAGCCCTGGCCCCTCACCTTCAGGACGGTGATGTTCCAAGCGAAGCTCTCCAGCGCCTTCTGCAGCTTGCGGCCCCGCAGCCCCTCCTTGGCCTCGATGCGGTGCAGCTCCTTGTGGAAGTCCATTCCTGCACACACGGGAGCGGTGCTGAGCGGGGACAGGGACGCCCTTCGCCCGGCTCGGGGATGCAGGACGGCGGCTCCGCATCGTCCCTGCAGCCGGAGCCATCCCCCTGGCACCGCGCTCGGCCCCAGCCCCGCGTGGTTTCGGGCTCCGGCTCCTCCACACCGCGGCTCCCCGGGGGGCTCGGCGCGGGGCTGCCCCCGCCGTGCGCCGCGTGACGTGCCCGTGAGCGGTGCCGCATTCCCCGTCCTGGCTCAGCACCGGCTCCGGGCCCACGCCAGGCTCCCACGCAGCCCGTTCGCCCACGGGCTGTCACTCACAGCCCCCCTGCACCGCACCCGGCACCGCCGCCGGGCACCGCAGCGGCGAAAGGGGGGGGGGCCGGCAGCGCCTGGGCACGGGGGCTGCAGCCCCACAAGCGCTCTCTGCCCCACTTCACCCCCATCGCAGCAGCCGGAGCGGCCACAGGAGCCCACCCGACCCCGCACCCAGCCCGTGCCCCCCTGACTGCTCCCCTCAGCGCTGGCAGCGGCGGCAGAGCCCAAAGCCAAGAGCTCGGGGAGATTTCCGGCTGCGGCGCAGGCAGGGAACAAACAGAGCTGCTGGCAGCAAGGCTGGGACCGGCTGGGGGGCCCGGGCAGGCGGGGGGGGCCGGGGCAGGCAGCGGCAGCACCTGCCTGTGTGGGTTCAGCCACGTGTTTTGGGAGTCCTAGCACTCAGTTGCCGCTTCTACCATCAGCCCCGGTCTGTTCTTTCTGTGCTAATTATATTGCGGCGGTTGGCAGATAATGACTCTTCCCCGCTTCCTCATCAGCCTCCTCCGCTCGCCTCCCTCTCTCCCCGCTCCCTCCCGCACAGCCCCTGCAGCCCACCCACTCAGCACCCTGCCCCGGCGTGGCCCCAAGCACCCCGATGGCACCCAGCACCGCGCAGGCTCTCGCAACCACACCACGCTGCTGGGACATGGGAAAACCAGAGGCAGGCTCAGGGCCACCAGAGCCAGGAATCCCTCTCCCATGGCTGTGCACGCATGGCCGTGCCTGTGCCCAGGTCCAGATCTTGGTGCCAGATCCATTGAAGCGAGCCCTGCAGGGACCCCCTCCGGGATGTGCCCAGGTCTGTGGCACGGAGCAGCACCAGGGTTAGAGGTGCCCCAGGACCCACCTGCCTGCTGTGCCTGGATGAGCTTGCTGTACACCGCATCGGCCGACTCGATCAGCGTCCGGCTGGTCTGGATCATCTGGGGAGAGGGATGCTGTGAGGAGCTGGGCAGAGCGGGTGGGGAGAAGGGGCTCGGGCAGGGGCTGCCCCTTGCCTCAGTGCAGTGCTCGGGGTCTGGCTCTCCTCACCCAGCCGGGCACAGAGGGACCCTGCCTGACTGGCAAGCAGGGCCCCTCCAACACAAAGGAAGGAAGCGGCTCTGGCTGCAGCTGTTAACGGGGTTTCTCCCACCAGGCAGGGCCGCAGGACTCCACATGAGCAGCCATGGCACAGGGTGCAGGGGACAGGGGCTGCTGGCTCCGAGGGCTCGGACTGAGCTGGGTCAACCTGCACCTCAAGGGGGGTCCTCCATGGGCAGCCCCAAGCAGCCTCCCCATGCCCCGCGATGGGCGCAGCGAGTCAGGGTGCCCCGTCCTGGTTGTCCTGGTGCCCCGCGGAGCATCCCCATGAGGAGTCGAGCCCCGGTGGGACACGGCACTTACCGTCTCGTAGGCGGTGAGGACCTTGCGCAGCAGGTCCGGGATGGGGCCCTGGGCCTCCATGGGGGGGTACTTCTCTGCCAGGTTGAGGGTGACACTGGGCGAGCTGTCACTGTGCAGCAGCCACGCGGCCACCGTCAGGATGCACTGCTTCATGTTGGCGGCAGGCGTCAGACCACACAGCTCCTTGAAGGAGACCAGGGCATTCTGCGGGTAGAGACCAGCGTCAGGGGCTCTGCCAGGGAGGGAATGTCCCCATTCTCCCAGCTCTCTGCTCCGGATGAGGCCCCTCACCTGCATCCCCCAGGAAGAAGGGGGACCCCCATGCTCCCCATCGCTCACAGGCCAGCCCCATCCTCCCCTAGGTCCCCGGTGCCTCGGCGTGGTCCGTACCTGCACGTTCTCCCGCAGGTCGGTGGCCTCCCGCAGCGGCTGGGTCGCTGTCCGGAAGACCTCATCGATGGCCTTGATGCCGGTGGCCTTGGTGGATGTGTACTCCCGCACCCGGCGGCCCCGGCGCCCTGACAGCCCCCGCCGGTGCCCCTTGCCCCCGCCGCGGCGGTCGGTGATGGCCACGTGCACGAAGAGGGTGGCGTGGGGCAGAGGCTCCCCAGCGAGGGACTGGAGTGGGACGTGGCGGTAGCCGGGCTGCAGGCACTCGAAGGGGATGGTGTACTGGGCGATGAACTCATCCCCGATGTAGTCATCATCCAGCACGACGAAGCGCAGGACAGCCAGCTCGGGCAGGTTGATCTGGAACTCCAGGCTCTCGTCAAAGATGGGGTTGTCCCCGCTCTGCAGGGCCGTCTTGGTGCGATGCTCGGCGCAGTCAGCCGGGATGCCGTGGATCTCAGCGCAGACGTAGGGCTCCACCACCTCCCCCTTGGCCCCCGAGCCCTTGGGCTTGGGCAGGTTCTGCCCACTGATGACCTTGAGGTGGAGGAGCTGTGCGGGCACCCCAGGCAAGGAGTCCTTGGCATTGGCACTGAAGTAGGAGACCTCCTCCCGCATGATGGCGGGGCGCAGGACGTAGCCGCAGGCGCCGTTCTGCCGGAACCAGCCCGCGTTCAGGTCCATCATGAGCCCCGGTGTCTGGTAGTTCATGGCCACCATCTGGCAGCCGCACTTCCAGAAGTCCTGCGGGTTCATGTTGCTGGCATCGATGCGCATGGGGCTGGGGTAGACGCGGGACAGGAACCGCTTGTTGTAGCTCACCAGCTCGGCCGGGCACTCGTTGGCGAAGCGTCCCGCCTCCACCTCGCTGAAGGAGCACATCTCCCAGTACCGCTGCCCGCGCCGCGAGCTCTCGAAGTCCTGGAAGGGGACGGCCTGGCACAGGCTCACCAGCTCCGAGAGCTCGCGGCTGAGGCGCAGGCGCCGGGGGCCACCCATGTCCGGCACCTCCCGCTCCTCCTGTCCCAGCCGCCGCGCCAGCTCCCGGCCTTCCTCCTCGTCCGACACCTCCCCTTCGCTGTCCTCGCAGCCGGGAGGCAGCTTCTTGCCCTTGATGAGGATGCGGCCCTTGAGCTGCTCCGGCGAGGGCAGGTAGGAGGCAGCGGGGTTGGGGGGCTCCAGGTACAGCTTCTCGCCCAGCGTCTTGCGCAGGCACTGCGCGGCCAGGCGCTGCTGGGGCGCTGAGCACCGCACCACCAGGCAGAGGATGAGCGGGTAGGCAGAGGCGGTGAAGGCGTGCTGGTCGATGAGCCCCACCACGGCGCGGAAGGGCACGCAGGAGGCGGCCGAGGGGCTGGTGTAGACCACGGGCTCGCCCTCGGGGCCGTCCCACAGCACCAGCTCGATGCTGCGGCAGCCCAAGCCCAGGGCGCTGATGTAGCCGCTGATGTCTGAGCGGCCCCAGAAGTTGTCCTCCAGCAGGCAGGCGCTGTGGGCAGAGCTGATGTAGTAGTGCGAGAGGGGCTGGGCCATGTCCTGGCACACCTTGCGGTGCTGCGGGTCGAAGATGGAGCAGTCAGCGGAGAGCAGGTAGCGTGTGAAGCCATCGATGGCCAGGTAGCCCTTCTCCCGGCCCTCCTTGGAGGGCTCGTACTTGCCAACGATCTCCAAGCACTTCTCCTCCGTCACCCCCTCCATGCCTTGCTCCACCTCCAGGAACATGAGCAGGTCCTTCAGACCCAGGTATTCCTTGTTGCTGGAGAACTGCACCAGCAGGAAGAAGATCTCGGGGCGGGTGCAGAGCTCGCAGTACGCCTCCACAAAGAGGTCGCAGGGCACCTCCGCACCGGGACGCTCGCTGGCCTTCTGCAGCTCCTTGAACTTCAGCTCGATGGTGGAGCTCTTCATGCCGGGGTTGAGCGCCTTGATCAGCTGCACGGCGCGGGATACAGGGATGCGGCCAGACTTCTCCAGGTCAGCGAGGTCGAAGACGGACGAGATCCAGGACGTCCGGAGGCTGGGGTGGCCGGTCCCGGGTGCCTCGGGGGTGTGCTTCCCATAGGACACCAGGTACCGGAGCCCCATCACCCAGGCGCTCACCACGTCAGCCGAGCTGGCCACCAGGTCCAGGGACTCGTAGTTGTCTCCGTAGATGATGGAGAAGGCGCACTCATCCGGGAACTGGTCGGAGAGGCCATTGCTGCGCAGGACAGGCGTCTTCTTGCCCACGCGCACCTCTTTGACCGACTTGATCTCGATCTTGGCCTTCTCCGAGTCCTTCTTGGAGGGCTCCCAGCGCACGGAGCGCATGTCAGCATCCAGCACAAAGAAGCGGCTGTACATGCGCGAGTTGGAGCGCACCTTTTTCAGCTCGCAGCCCTCCAGCATGAAGGAGATGCAGGCGGCCGTGCTGTTGATCTTGCGGTCGTTGGGCATGGTGCTGAAGGACACCGTCTTCTTCTTCTGCGGCGGCCGCTGCCGGGACCCATCCTGCCAGGGTGGGAGAAGGGGACAGAGCCATCAGGGATGGGGCAGGCAGTGCATACCCCACCACGCTCTCCCCACCCCAGCCCCAATGCACAGCACAGCTGTGCCCCAGGGCACCCCATTGCCACATGAAACCCAAGTCTGCCCCAATCCAACCCAATCCCTGGAGCCTGGGAGCCGGCTCCAGCCCTGGCCTCCCCCATAGCTCACTGCCTGGTTTATTTTAACTCTGCTTTCCTTCCTTCCTTCCTGCTCCCAGCCCTGAGCCGGATCCGTCCCCACTGCTCAGTCACCCTCAGAGGCACGGCCGCACGCAGGCAGCCTGGTACAGTCCCCATCTCCCTGGCCTGGGGATGCCAGAGGAAACCAGGTGCCTGCAGGAGCAGCCCATGCCCACAGCATCCCCATCCCTGCACTGGGGCTCCCCCCATGGCCCCTCACACCTTCCCCTGCACTCCGGGGACCAGCCACAGGCACCATGGCAGTGAGGTGCAAGGATGTGTGGGGTGCCCCTTGGTGATGCACCCGCATTGCTGCCCTGGGGACCCCCGTTAGGCCCCCACTGCATCTGCTGGGGAGTGCTGCAGGACACCAGTCACCACCAGTGCCACTCGCTAGGGACAAGTGTGGTCCATGGCCCCATCCCACAGAGCTGGTGATGCTACTGCCTGTACCCCCATGACAGCCCTGCTGCTCAGCAGGGAAGGGGACCCTACTGCCAAGGGGCTGGGGAGGGCAGGGGATGGGGGGGGAGCAGCAGGGCCGAGAGCATATTATGGGATAGATTTCATTAAGTAGCGCAGTAGGAGGAGATTTAATCCACTTCTTCAAGATTATGGTGAGTCACCTCTAATCTGGTGATGTCTCCAGCAGGGGCAAGTCCTGCCCAGCTGTCCAGGTTGGGGGTGATGGAATGTCCCCTTCCGGCACCCCGAGAGCTTCAAACAGGAGCGGATGGGCAGCCTGGGTGAGCACATCCCCATGCCTGACCCCAAAGGGTATGACTGTGCTCCAGACCACAGCCCAAGGGCAATCAGGACGGGGCAGGCAGGCACCCAGCCAGTTCCCCAGGGGTGCCCGGAACACATCCCAGGGAATGGGAAAACCAGCCCTAGCCCTTGGCCCCACGTGGATCCAGCTGGATCCTGCTCACACCATCGGCCAGCCCCATGGGGAAGGACTCCAGACACTTCCTGCGAGCAGCGCCCTGAGCACCCACTGCCGGCAGCCCCATCACCCCCGAGGGGTGATGTGAGCACCGCAAATGGCTCCGTCCTGCCCCGCAGCTCGGGGACCCGCTGCTCGCCCCAGCACACACACACCCTGCCCCGGGCGGCTCCGCACCGGGCCCACAGCCGAAAACAGGAAATCCATCCGGAAAGGAAACACGGGCGGGGGGACCGCTGCACCCAGCTCCGGGACCTGCCTCCCGCTGCACCCACTGCAGGGCAGGCGGGGGAACACCCAGCACCCTCCCCGCAGCCCCCATCCTCCCAGCCTGGGAAGGGGAGCGGGTGCCCGGTGCAGTGCATTGGGCTTCTCACCCCTACCTGGGGACCAGCAGGGAAAAGCTGCTGATCCCAAGCAGCCTCTTGTACAGGAGGGCTTCAACCCCGGGGATACCCCACTGAATGCTCTGTGAGGCGCAGGCAGGAGCAGCGCAGGCAGCAGCAGTGCAGGCGGCAGCAGCACAGGCAGCCAGGTCTCAGAGCACAAGGTGATACCAGCAGCACCGCAGGCAGGAGGATGTGGTACCCACGGGAGCAAGGAGCATCTCCGGTGACACGGCAGGGCTCTGCAGGAGCAGGGCATCCCGCTCATTGTGCCACTGCCACACACACGGCACCGACACAGCCCAGCCCTGCGGCACCAACCACGATGCCAATGGCAAATGTGGGCATCGAGGTGGGCACAGAGGGCACGTCTCAAACCAGCTGCCTGCGCTCTGCCCGGCTCTGCTGCATGCGCTGAGCCCCTCTTCAGCCTCCTGCAATGGGTGCCCTGGCAAGTGCAGCAGCCCTCGTCCCAGCTGCCACGTGAAGGCCGTTGTCACTGGCCACACAACCCGCTCCCAATAACAAGGATGGGAAGACCCCCCCCTTGCCTGCTGTTCCCCCCCCCCCCCCACAGCAGCTCGTGACAGCAGGAGACAGAGGAACCGAAAGCCTTCGGGGCTGTGGTGTCTCGGCCTGACCGCGGCTTCGCTGTCCAGCCAGGAGAGCAGGATCCCTCTCCCGGCCATGGGGACGGAGCTGCTCCCCAGCCTGGCCATGACATCGCTCATCCACAACCAGCTTCCCCACATCCCACCTCTTGCCGCTGCCCTCTTCCAGGGCTGGGGTGCAGGCGGCAGCAGCCGGCAGCACCGGAGCGGAGGCAGTGGGAGGCCGGGCGCAGCCAGGGCTTTTCTATCACCGTTTATTCCCTGCCAAGAAGAAAGCGAGTGACACATCCACTCCCCGCCGCACCAGCTGCCGCTACCCAGTAGGGGCCGAGGAGCCGGAGCTCGGCACAGAGGGACCGCACAGCTCGTGGGGCTGGTGCGGGATGGGAAGGGGGCATAGGCGACAGGACAGTGGGGCGCTGGGGAAGGGTCACGTCCTGCAGCGGGGTGGAACTGATCCACTCCAGCATCCTCACCGGGGCTCCAGCCCCCTCCGCTTTCAGCCTGGGAAGAAAGCAGGGAGCAGGTTCTATAGCCAGGGTATGGGGATGCTGCACGGAGCAGCTCTGCCGCCTGGCACAGGCAGGGCCGCGCTGTCCCTGCCCCAGCACAGCCGATGCCTCTCGCTTTCAGATTCACTCCTCCAGCCTGTTCTGGAAAGCCCGAAAAATAACAGCACCGTCAGCTCTTCCCACACGTGCCTCCACTCCATCAGGCAGCCCCTGCCCTGCCTGCAGCTCGGCTGTGCCCAGCGCTCCAAGCGCCTGGCACCAGGCCCCCTCTCTGCTCCTCAGGCCCTGCACCAGCACCACGGCGGAGAAGTGGGTGCAACCCCTGACTCCCACCCACCGCCGTGGAAAGCTGCCGCAGACCCCACAGCGCAGGAACAGCCTCAGCATCCCCCAGGGATCTGCTCCCCCAGGTCCTGGTGGGGCTGGTTGGGGCCCAGACCTGTCGGGGGTCCCCATGGACCCTCTCCCCAGCTGCTGGGCAGGGCTGGTGCGAGCTGCTCCCTCCCACACCGAGGGGTCTCAGCCCGTGGTGATGGAGGGGCTGGCAGAGGACCCCTGTTCCTGCTGCACTCGGGAAGCAGCAGAACCACTGCCTCCAAACAGGTTGGGGCAGGAGGAGCGCGGCGTGGACCCTTCAGCACCAGGGCAGGATCAGGCCCCGGATGGGCTTATTGATGCCTGACGGATCAGCAGATGCTGGGAACGCCGTCCGGGTTTGACCTCCCGCAGCAGCGCTGGCCCTGGGCCACCCGACCTTCACGTGAGGCCAAATCCTGCGGTGACGCACGGCGGTGACGGGGATGTGCCCAGCCCGGGAGCAAGCGAGAGCATCAACCCCAGCCTGCAGCACCCCCGGCTGATCCCTGGGCAGGAAGCAGCAGTGTGCGGCCCCAGGACGAGAGGGAGACCCTGGCCAGGTCCCCAAGGAAACGGGGAACAGACCCACAGCGGCACGGGCCTCTGGCTGCATGGAAGCACCAGGAGGTCTCTCGAGTGTCACCGCGTGGGGCACAGCCCGGCTGGGACACGGGGTCCCTCCAGGCGCCCTGAGGAGGGACCAAGGCTCTGCTCAAAGAACCAGGTCCCGGGGGGCAGAAGAGCGGGGCTGTGCTGGCCCCACAGGAACAGCCCCCACACCGGGTATTAATAGCACCGGAGCAATCCCAGCTTTAAATAGGCTGCCAGGAGCGGGGAGGCGGGTCTCGGGCGGACAAGACCTATTGTGTCAGCGAGCACCGCCGGCAGAAGCACAATTGGGGGGGGGGTTCATTGAGGAAAACACGCATGTGGCCCCCTGCCCACCAGACCCCCAGAGACCCCTCCGGGGCCCAGAATCCCTGCCCAGCCACAGTACGGCTCTGGGGAGGTGTCGAGAGCAGGTCGGGCGCTGGCCAGGCTGGGCCCAGGGCTCAGCACCTTCGCAGGAGCGAGGATGGGAAAGCAGAAGGTGCTCGGGAGCCAGGCTCAGGCATCTCCTCGCCAGCACCCATGGGTGCCCTGAGCGGGACAGGGCGATGCTGCGGTGCAGCAGGAGCAGCGTGGCCATTCGGGAACCCACGGGCTCAGCAGTGGCTGGAGGGGACGACCCACGGCCGCGCAGAGCCAGGCCTGGTCCCGCAGCATGCAAAGCCCGAGCCAGGCTTTGCCCTTGGGGACCCGGGTGCCAGGAAGGGCAAGGGGACTTGAAGCAGCCCTGGCACGAGCAGCGCCGGTGAGCCCGGTGCCGCGGGCGGGGGCAACCCTCGGGTACCGATCCGGGGCTGCAGCTCCACAAACCGGGGGCGGGGGGGGGGGTGTCGGAGGGCACAGGCAGCGCCGTGGGCAGGCAGGGCCGGTGCCCGCAGGGCCGGTGCCCGCGGCACCCCGGGGGGCACGGCTCGGTGCCCCGAGCGCTGCGCAGGTGGCGGCGGCGCCGGTGCCGGGGGGCGGTGGATCCCGGTGCGGGGATGGGCGGGGGGGGGGCGAAGCGGGGCTCTCACCTTCATGATGCTGGCCCGGGGCGCGGCGGGCGCGGGGCTCCGCTCCGCTGAGTCCTCGCGGCTGCTGCTGCCCGAGCCCGACCCGGGGCTGCCGCCGCCGCCGCCGCCGGGCCCGTTGGGCAGCGGCGGGGCGGGGCGGGGCGAGCCCGGCGGCGGGGGGCCCCGGGGCCCCTCCGCCATCCCCCGCGGCCTCAGGGCAGCGGCCGCCGCGGGGCCCCGGGCGCCCCCGGAGCCTGCGCCCGCCGCCGCCGCCGCTGCGGGCTCAGTGGCGGAGCGGGCGGGAGGCGGCGCGGCCGGGAGGAGGGGACGGGCCGGGGGCGGGGACGCGGACGGGGACGGCGCGGCCCCCCCCCCCCCCCCGCCCCGGGCTGCAGCGGCGAGCAGCGGGGATGGGGCACCGGGTACCGAGCATCCCCCCTGCACCGGCCTCCGCCCAGGACCGCAGCTTCCGGGCCCGGCGGCTGCCCCATCCCCGGGGGACCGCGGCCAAGCCCGCACTCGGCAGCCGGGCACCCACTGGGAGCCGCACCCCGCAGCCTTGGTACCTGCAGCCTGCACCCGAAACGCGCTGCACCCTGCAGCCCGGCGCTCGTATTGACCTTGCACCCTGCACCCAAACCCACCCTGCAGCCTCCGGCAGGGTCAGTGCCTCAGGCACCGGGTGGAGCCCCGGCCCAGGGCACCCCTCCCGGGGAGGGGGTCGAGGCTTTTGCCAGGGGCCGGGTCCCTGCGGGGCCTCCAGAGTGGTTTACGCTGACCCTGGATGTCAGCACCTGCATGGGGAGCGTGGCACAGGCAGCAGGACCAGCACCGCCGGGCTGTCTGGGTTGGATGCTGCCTCTGCTGGCTCAGGGCTGTCCAAGAAACCCCCTCCCATTGCCCCTCCATGCCCGGCTTTGCCCCCCACCTCTATCCAGCCACCACCCACCCGCTCCCCGTTAAATCCCAGCCAGTTCCCTGTCCGAGCCAAGCACACCCGATGCCGAGAGCCCAGCCCCAGTGCTCCCATGGCCCTGGCAACAATCCCCTCCCAGGCATCCCCCCAGCCACAGGCACTGCTTCTCCCCTAATGTGAGCAGGAGTTTTGTTCCGGGCTCTCAAGCAGAGATGGCAGGAGGGGGCTGAGCCCCGTTTCCATCCCTGTTAGAGGCTCTGGCTGCACCTGGGGGATGCTTTGCGTGGCCCCTACTCAACACTTTGTCTTCTGCCAGTGCCCTGCCTTTCCCCCCCGGCAGCAGCTGCCTGCACAGCAGGGTCCGAGCTCATCAACCCTGAGAGCAGGAGGGGACAGGACCAGTGCCACGAACGGCCCCAGGCAGCCGCTGAACTGGTTAAATATTCATGGCTGCCCCTTCCCCAGGACCCCCGAGGAAACAACAGCAACCTCTCAACCACCAGAGCAGAGTCAGGGCTGTTGTCAAGCAACCTCTTTAATGAGGATTAAAGAGCATAGTATAAAAAATCCAATCCCAGAGCGCTGCCCTTCAGTTGTTTCTCAGAGGTAATCCTCCTGCGTTTTGCCTCTGAGTTTTTAACCATTAAAAACAGCCCTTGCTGGAGCTTATTCTCCCCCAGACCGGCGGACGTGCACTGGAGGCCGGTGGAGGGGTTGCTCGGTGGCAGCCAGGACCTGCCACCACCCCACAGTGTCCCTGCCAGGGGTCAGAACGCCACAAGCCCAGGGGCTCAGCACAGGGATGAGCCCGAGGCCCTGCTGCTCCCAGGAGGTTTCCGCTGTCCTCCCTCGGGCTATGACAGTCACGGTGTCCCTCAGGAAAGGCGCAGGCACCCGCTCTGCTGCGGGTGCTGCCAAGGCACTGAGCAGAGCAGGGTGAGCAGTGGGCGCTGGCAGCAGGACGCAACTGCCCTGTGATGCTTACAAGCACCCGAGGCCCCAGCTTGTGCTCAACACAGCCCTGCGAAGGGTCAGCTCTGCCGGTGAATGCCTGGGGCTGGGCTGAGCTGTGCCGCACGTCCTGCTCCATCCCCGCAGGCAGCACCGACCTGGGTGCCCACCAGCACAGAGCAGGGGCACGGTCACATTTGCTGGCTCCATCTGCTCTGTTCAGCGAAACCCCCCGGGGCTGGGCACCCTCAGCACCGCTCCTCCCCGCAGGGTGCACGCACGGTGAACCCCAGGAGCGGGAGGGCTGCAGGACCCCCAGGCTGCCCTAGGAGATGACGGAGCTCTGGATGAGCTGCAGCAGCCGCTCCTCCCGCAGGACCCTGGGCATGGGGACGGGCTTGCCCAGAGCCTCCCGCAGCCGGGCAAAGGCCCCGGCGCCCACCATGTGCAGGCGCAGGGGCCCGATGCTGCCCTTGAAGCGGAAGGATTTATAGATGGGGAAATCCTCCTGGAGACACTGGTCCAGCTGCAGGAAGAGGAGAGGCTGCCTACGCTGCGCTGTCCCAGTGGGGCAGCGTCCCCCCTCACCGTGGGCTGGCAGGGTGCAGGCAGCAGGACCTGCCATGGGGCAGAGCCCGCATCCCCTCACCTTGTAGCGCTGCGCCTCTGACAGGTCCCGCAGGCCCCGCAGCTCCACAAACACCTCATAGTGGGGGGCACAGGCCCCCGAAGAGGCGCCTGCAGCACCACCACGGGCACGTTAAAGCCGCCGGCAGCCCCCAGCCCCGGTGGGCACAGGCAGCCCAGGGCTGGGCATGGAGCAGGGGGGCTGGCAGAGACCCGGGCAGCACCAGCTGCAGTTTTGGGGACACTCACCCAGCAGAGCACTCTCCACGCAGACGTAGTCGACCAGGCGAGCACCCGGCCACATGCCCACGGCACGGCACAGGCTCCGGCAGAACCGCTCCTCGGGGATGCTCTCACCCCGCACGCTCAGTGCCTGGCTCTCCCTGCAGCGCAGGGGACGGGGTGGGTGCTCCAGGCCAAGGGCAGCACAGGCACTGTCCCTCAAACCCTGCCTTGGCACAGGGCCCCACACACAACCCCCCAAGGTGAGGGGTTTGGGGTGTCCTCACCTGCGCACGGGCTCCACCACGGGACACTGCTTGTGGAAGCCGCTCACTCTCAGCACCTCCCCAGCACGGCACCTGCGTGGGGAGCCGGAGCGTGAGGGAGGCAGTGCCCAGTGCATGGGGCTGGGGTGCTCAGCACCCCCCCCCCCCCCCCCGGAGTCCCGCAGCACCGAGGGGGCACCTGTACTCTCCAGGCCGGGCTGTCAGGACCAGCCCGTACTCGCGTCCCTCCCAGAGCTCGCCCAGCAGCACCGTCTGCGGCTCCTCCTCGGCTGCGCAGGGCAGGAACTCGCAGAAAGCCCACTCAGGGCACAGCAGGAATCGCGGCGCTCGCTCCTCCGGCCACAGGTTCACACCCAGCAGCGCTGGGCACAGGGGCACGTGTCAGCGAGAGACCCCCTGCCCCTGCCCGTGCGGTCTCACCCCCGCCAAGGGGGAGCATCTCATCCGATGCCAAGGAGGGATGCGGCGCAGAGATGCACCCGCATCCCTGGGGCAGCGGTTCCCGGGGCACCCCGGGGCAGGCTGTGGGGACGCTCACCTCCTGCTGCGCGGTAGAAGGGGCAGTAGAAGGGCAGCCCCTCGCACTCGGCCTGCCGGAGGGCATCGCAGTAGAGCTGCTCCGTGCCTTGCGCCGTCCCCACCACCACCACCTCCAGCCGCGGCCACAGGCGCCGCACGATGCCCTCAAAGCCGCGGGCGCACTCAGCGCGCAGCTCGGCCGCCCGGGCAGCGTTGGGGGTCAGCAGCGCCTGCAGCTGCCCCCGCAGCCCCTCGGGCAGCCCGGGCTGTGGCCGCAGCGTGCCCAGCGCCAGGTCCTGCGCCAGCTCGGGCCAGGCGCAGCGCAGGGCCCCCAGCGCGTCCAGCAGCTCCGCGGGCAGCGCGGCCTCCAGCACCCGCAGCGCTCGCTGCTGCAGCGCGAACAGCAGCTGCACCCGCAGTGCTGCGGCCCGCGAGGGCACGGAGCTCGCCTCGGCCGGGGTGCAGTACAGCGAGGGCAGGGACCAGCCAGCGGGAGCACAGCGGTGATGGGGGGCCCAGGAGAGCAGCGCCGTGCCCCGGAGGGCCAGCGCCCGCGGGAAGGCGGCATGGAGGGTGTCCAGGTAGAGGAGGGACCCCTATGTGCGGAGGGGTGGGGGTCAAGCGGGATGGACCTGAGGGGTTCAGGCCCCATGGAGCCCCCTCTGCTCCCGTCCCTGCCCCATCACCCCGTACCTGCAGCAGGGGGTCGGTGCCCCAGCAGCAGCGGAGCAGCGCCCAGGGCCGCAGCGGCGGGACCTGCCCCCCCGGTGCCCCGTCAGCACAGCGCTGCCCCACGGGGTGACGCTCCCGGAAATGCTCCGACCCTGCCGGGAGAGCCCGGGGTGAGCGGGGACCCCCGGGACTCCCCCCACCAACCCGCCTCCCGCTCCGACGCCCGCCCCTCACCGCGGGCCGTGCCGGGGGGCAGCAGCCGCCGCAGCCGCCGCTCCTGGCTGAGCCGCACGTCGGTGCCCAGCAGCTCCAAGCGCCGCCGGTACCGGGCCCCGGCGCGGCGCAGCGCGGAACGGGACAGGCGGTGCCGCAGAGCGGGGACGGCGGCCACGACCGCGACAACGACCGTGACCGCGACGGCGGCCACGGCCACGGCCGGCAGCATCCCGGGGAGCGCCGCCGGCCCCAGCAGGGACCCGCGCACCGGGGCAGCCCCCGGGGCTATTCCGCCTCCGGCAGAAATGACGGCGAATGACGGCGACCGGCAGCTCCGCCCGCTTTTATTTTCGTTTTCTCCCTTCTGCAAAACACCCGCTGCGGCCCCGCCCGCCCCGGCGGTTAAATCGCGAGTCAAAACCGAGCGCAACCCCCCCCCCGGCAAGAGCCGGCGCCTTCCTTAGCTAAAATAGTGCAATTTGCCTGTTTTGCTTTGTTTTCTCCCCAGAAACACGGTCCCACCGCCGGGTCCCCAACCGCAGCTCCCCCCAGGACCTGCCCGGCTGCAGGGCCGGGACTGCACAGTACCTGGAACTCGGGGACCCCCTGCATCCCGGGCATGCAGCCGAGGGGCTCCTGCATCCCCCCCACCCATGGCAGGGCCCTGCCGCCTCCCCAAGACACACGTGAAAGGCAGAGCTTGTGTGTTACAAAAATATTCCGTGCTTTATTTTACTCTGTGGTAGAAAAATAACATGGGCAGGACCCCAGAGCTTCTCGGCCAGGTGAGGGGACGGGGGGGGGGGGGCAGAGGATTCCGCTCCCCCCACAGCGCCCGGCCGCTCTCGCTGGGTGCCCTCGCGCCCTGCACCGGCTCCACAGGGCGACACTGAGCTGGGAGCCAAAGGGGCCCCCATCCTTGGGGGACCAAAGGATGAGACAAGGTCCAGGAGGGGACCCCACCGCTGTGGAGCAGAGCACCAGCACGGGCCAGGGGGGATCCCCGGCCATCACCCCCCTGCCCCGTGCCGGAGCCCTGTGCACCCCCGGAACCCCCTGGGAATGGAGCCACGGGGTAGAACAAGAAGGCGACACATAACATTCTTAGTGACGACTGCGAAAGCAAACCTGAGGCCATTCTGCAGCCCCCTCCCCTCGCAGCCCCTCGGTGGGAAGCCGGGGGGGCTGTGGGGCCGGCGCCTGCAGAAGCGGAAAGCCGAAGCTGGGCCTCTTAAAAAGGAACATACAGGAAAACCATGCGACAAATCCGCTGCCGTTTATACAAGGGCTTAAACACCAAAGAGCCGGACGTCAGCCTGCATTTCGGGGCAGCACAGAGCAAATCTGCGGGGCAGGGCCCACCCGCCGCCCCCCCGGGCACAGAGACACGAACACAGCACAGTCCCCGAAGCGCCGGGCACCCGCCCGTCACGACTGGGCGTGCGGGATCCACTGACTGTCCATGGGGCGCCGCAGCAGCTCCTCCACGTGCCTCGCCACGTCCATGGTGTCCTCCAGGTCAAAGTCACCTTCAGGTTCCAGGACGGCATCGGGGCTGCGGGAGGCAGCGGGTGAGGAGGGGACCGGCTGAGGCGCGATGGGGACAGGGGACGTGGTACCTACTTCTGGGCGTACATGTTGTAATGGGGCTGGGAGCAGACGGCGGGCGAGGGAGCCTGGTCCATGTAGGTGGCCCCTCCAGGGGTAGAATCACCTGATGGGTTGACAAACCTGCAGGGATGGAGGCTCATGAGCACGGACACGGGACAGGCTCCCCCTCGGGGGATTCCCACCCCCTGCAACCAGCAGGCAGGGTGCAGGGAGGGGACCCAAACCCCACACCCACAGGCAGTTTCAACATGCAGGGTCCCCAGAGGACAGCATGGTGAGGGGGGACATCTGCCCTGCCATTGAACACACAGCCCTGCTGCAGCCGTGTGCCTCACCCCTATTGCCAGCTCAGCACCGACGTGGCCTAAGAGCAGAGGTGCCCTGGGCCGCCCCCCCCCCCATCACAAGCTAGAACCCATGGGACCACCCAGGGTCCGCCTTCAGGTCAGACTTACTCTGGCACCACTTGCTTGATCTGTGGCTTCACGTATCCATCCACGGCTTTAGCTGGAGGAAAGGAGGCAGCACTCAGGCCCCGAGGTGCCGGTGCGTGCCACAAGCCTGCAGTGGGGCTGGGGGCTCATGCTACAGAACCCCTGCAGGGCCGGATGAGGCACCGGGGCAGAGCGATGCTGGGAGCCCCGGCTCAGCCCAGGCGGGTGCACGGAGAAGGACACACATGGAGGAAAGGGGCAGCGCTACCTGGCGTGGACTCACAGAGAACCGGCGTGTAGTACTTGGAGAACACCTCGTCCTTGGGCCGGTCAGGGAACACGTAGATGAGGTAACTGAGGTCTCCGAGGCGGTCGGCCAGGGAGCGGATGGAGAAATCCCTGGTGGTGAAAGGCATCAGGTTCCAGAACATCCTCTCAGCTGGAAGACAAGAAGCGAGGACCGTGGTGACGCCCAGAGCTGGCGGACACAGGCTGCGAGCCCACGCTGACCATCGGACGGCATCTCCAGCGCCGCATCCCTCCCCTGGCAGCCGAGACAGGAGGTGCTGGAGCAGCAGCCCCAGCCCCAGTTGAGGGCCAGGTTGGGTCCAGCGGGGCCGGCGCCCGGCGCGCACTCACAGGAGTCGAACTTCCAGGCGATGGTGATGCCGCCGATCTCGGAGTCACTGAACCGCAGCAGGAAGGTCCCGTCGGGCTTGTTGATGAGCAGGTCGTGCGCCTGCTGCTTGTTGACGAAGCCCAGGATGGCCCTAGGCAGAGCGAGGGCGTCAGGGCCGGGACTCGGAGCCGGGCACCATGGCGCAGGGCAGCTCTTACCCGTCATTCCAGTGCGGCTTCAGGTGCTTCTTCAGCACTTCCATGACCCCGTCAAACCACTGCCAGAAGGTGTAATTCCTCCCGGGCAGGTTTTCCTGTGGAGATTCCCACAAAATGAGCAAGTCCTTCAGCCTTGCGGCTGCTGTTAAATAACACAAGCAGTGGAGACTCAGGGACACCAAACCAGCCCTGGGGAGCACCAGCAATGCCTCCCCGAGGAGGCAGAGCCCGTATGCAGGACCTACAGCACCCAAAGAGGAAGGTGATACCTTCCCATCTAATGTTTGCATCCCTCCAGATGCAAGAAACGGGTCCTTGGGAGGGCCACGCTCCATCCAGCACCCCTGTGCCCCTCTGTGCAGCTCACCCAGCGCAGAGCCCAGGCTGCTCACCCGGTTGAACTGGGACCAGGACACCGTGGTGCTGCTGTAGTCCTCCAGGTGGGAGCTGCTGCTGTTGAAGAGCTTCTGCGCCAGGAACACCAAGTTCTCCTTGGTCAGCCCACGGCTGCTCTGCACCTCTGCCTTGAACTTCATGTTGAGCGCCTCGCACAGCTGCGGCCACTGCACCTTGTCGGGCACTGCAAAGGGCACGCGGCCCTGGGGACACAGAGCAGGGTGAGCGCCGAGCTCTGCCTCCAGGCACGACCCACTGGGACACTGAGCTCAGGCCCCCCCAGCATGGACGGGGCCTGTCCTGTCCCCCTCCATGGCACTCACGGGCTCAGCAAAGGCATTGTCCCAGAGCACGGTGGCTGTGGCGTTGTTGTCCTGGCTCCCGTGCACGATCACCACCACGGGCAGGGACAGCGTCTGCAGGGAGGAAGGAGACCAGGATGGGCTGTGGGGCACTGCAAGAGCATCGCCCTGCAGAGGGGACCCGGCCGGTGGCTTTACCTTCACCTGGAACACCAGCTCGTTGCCACCAACGCTGAACTGCGACTCGAAGAGGATGGTGAACTTCTCCTCCGTCACCGACTCAGCCCCGCGGCGATCCGAGCGCTTGATCCGCTTCAGGGACTGCAGGGACACAAGGGGTGAGCACAGGGGATAAACGGGGACGGGGAGGGACACCGGGGTGAGCACAGCGGGGGTACAGCACAGACGGGGACACAGGAGGGGGGGACCAGCAGCGCTCACCATGTTGCGGAAGTGGGCGCTGAGCGTCCCCGTGGCCTGGTGATACTCCATCACACAGCAGTTGTTGAGGATCTCCCCACTGCTCTCACTGACACAGGGACACACAGGATAAGGGGGATCACCAGGGCTGGGAGCGGGGTGCAGTCCCCCCATGTGCCCCCAGCTTCTTGCTGCCTGCATCCTTGTCTCCCCCCAGCACATCCCCTGCCCCCGGCGTTACTTGTGGGTGCTCTCGTTCTTCAGCAGGGCCTTGGCTTGCTGCTCGCTGATGATGGTGGCCTTCACCTGGGGGGGGTTCATGTGCACGTTCAGCTTTCCCCCCACCAGGAGCCGCACGGTGGCTGCGAACTTGGTCTGTGTCTTCAGCACCTGGGGGGGCTGCTTCTCGATGATGAAGGTGCTGGGGGCAGAGAGGGATACAGGGGAATAAGGAGGATAAGGGGATGGGGGTGCTGGCAGAGCGGACCCGAACCAGCCCCCCCCACTCCCCCAGGCACTCGCCGCTACCTGGTCACCAGCGCGGAGATGATGTCGGTGATGGTGCCGTTCAGCTCTGACAGCATCTCCTCCACCGGGCCCGGGATCGGCAGCTGCTGGCACAAGTGCTCAGCGCGGCGAATCTGCTGCCGGTTCTGCCAGATGATCTCTGCCAGCTTCTCGCACCTGAGGACAGCGGGGGCTCAGCACCGCGCCGCGGCTCCGCACCGCGCCCCATCCCGTGCCGGCACCCACCAGGTCTGCAGCACGTCCAGGGTGCCCTCGGGGGGGCCCCCGTTCCCTGCCAGCTGCTGCCGACGCTTCCACTGGATGAGTTCATCATCCAGGATGGTCATTTGCTGCTTGCGCAGCAGCTGCAGCGTCTTCTGGTGCTTCTCAGCCAGCTCCTGCGGGGCAGGAGGGTGTCAGGGGCCGTGGGGACGGTGCCACGGGCAGCGCAGTGCAGGGCCGGCGGCACTCACCACGCGGTACTGCTGTAGTGTCTGTGCCTCCCGGTGCAGCCAGGCCTCCAGCGATGCCTTCTTCTGCTGCAGCGTTGTCTCCCGTGACAGGCGCTCCTGGGGACCCAGCTGGGAAAGCTGGGAGAACTGGGCTGGGGGACAGGGCACGGCGTTAGGGATGGTGCCACCAGCACCCCGGCCCCATCATCCCCCTTCAGCCCATCATCCCTCCATCACCCACCTTGGAGACGCATGTTCTCCTGGTACTGGATGATGAAGTACTCCTGTGTCTGCTGCAGCTTCTTGAGCTCGTTCTCAGAGTCCTGCGTGATGAGCCGCAGCTCCTCGAAGGTCTGGTTGATCTGCAGGTGCTTCTGGGACATGGCATCCACCAAGGAGCCGGCCGGTGAGGGGCTCTGCAACAGGGAGCACTCAGCAGGGCCAGGGGACCCACAGCATCCCCAGCCTCAGCGCTGCTCCCATCACCCCGGTGCTGGAGCCCCCCGGGACCCCCTATGGCCTCACTCACATTGTTCGCCTCCCGCACCAGCCGCTGCTCGTGGTAGAGGATGTGCCGGATGCACCGCACCAGCTCCATGGGGCACCGGTCGTACGTGTTCTGCAGGGAGAGCACAAGCCTGAGCCAGGCACGGGGCAGGGGCACCCCCAGCCCCACAGCCCCTGCTTGCAGCACCCCATTCACCTGCAGCTGCGTGGCGTAGTGCCCCAGCTTGATCTTGAGCAGGAAGCCATCCTCACCCACTTGGTGGTCTGCCTTCTTCTGCAGCTCCTGGATCAGCCCCTCCAGCAGCTGCGTCGCCTTCACGTTCTCCTGGGGGTTGTCGAGGTCGATGGAGTCCCTGCGCCCACAGAGCAGAGCGGTGGCATCAGGGGCAGCCCAAAGCGGGGCACCCCAGAGGTGGGGGCTGCCGAGCCCAGCACCCCGCAGGGACCCGCTGACCTACCACGCCTGGCTCTCGATCCACTGCGACAGGTAGTGCCGCACCTCGATAGGAAAGTGCTGCCCGTAGAGCGCCTGCATCTGCCGCAGGGCTTCGCCCTGGAGCTGCTGCGCCTGGATCCACACGGCCATGGCTCAGCACCTGCGGGAGACGGGCCCGTCACGGCACCGTTGGTGGGGGGGGGGGGGGGTCCGGTCCTGCCCGCCCTCAAAAGCCCTCCCAAAGCTCTTGGCAGGTTCCTCCAGGTTCTCCGGTGCTGCTGGAGCCGCTTCCAGTGGCCAAAGGAAGGGGTGTGCAGGGATGCGGCACCCCTGCTCTGAGCCACCCCCCCCTCCCTCTTCCAGGAAGAGTCCTGGGGGGGGCCATGGCCAGGAGCGTGCCTCGGCGCTGCCTCTCCACATGGTAATCATTTCCTCTCGCCGTGGGATCGCAGCCATCGCTGGCCACGAGAATGAGGAAACGGGGCCGGGAGGAGGGCTGAGGGACCCAGAGTGATGCGGAGCAGGGCCCCCCCGCGCTCACCCGGCTCCTGCCCGCACCCTGGCACTGCCGGCAGCGGACGGGCAGGAGCAGACCCGGCCCCAAAGGTTCATGTGGCACCACGGCGGGTCCCCGGTCCCACTGCCCCCTGCACCAGTGCCACGGGGGAGATGCTGCTCAGAGCACTGCTTCCCCAAGCAAGCGCTGGGGTGGTGCTGGCTCCGTGCAGAAGCACTGGCAGATCCCCCACTCCATGCGGATCCGGTCCCTGGCTCACATGGAGCAAGCAGGGAGAGGGGACAGCCATGGAGGGCACCTATGGAAAGCTGGAGCATCCCCGGCTGCTGTTGTATCTCCAGCTTGGTGGTGCCTGGACAACGACCTGGTGGCTGCTCTGAGGGTGATGCGATGTGGAGGGATCAGGGAGGGCCTGGGGGGCTCACAGCCCCTCACACTGAGGATGTAGCAATGAACAACGGTTCATGACACCCAAACCACCCGGGATTTAATACCAGGTAGAGGCGCCGGGCTGTGTCCCAGTGGGACCCAGTGACTGCACTGGCCAGGGACAAGCAGGGACTGTGGCAGGGGCACACTGCAGGGGATGGCAGCAGCGAGTCCAAGCAGAGCAGCCACGGGCAGAGCCCCTGAGCCCTGCGCAGGAAGAGGAACAGTAACCGAGAGTTGGCTAAAAATGAATTTTTCCCCTATAAAAAGGCAGGAACATTTCCACATTCCCAGAAATCGCCAAGTTGGAAATCCTGCTGGCGAGGAGGCGCTTGGGGAGGCATAAAAATGCAGGGAAGGAGGGAAGCGAAGGCAGGATGGCCGGCAAGGGGTGCTGCTGGCAGTTAGAAGCTGCAGATGCTCATAAGGGGCATTGGTAAGAACCTGCCCCAGCAGAGCTGAGCAGAATGGCCACAACCACCACGCCACCAACGACCAAAGTCCCCGGCACGGCAGGGCCATCACAAGGACACAGCAAACAAGCGCTGCCCGGAGAAAATGGTGATCGCTTCCCATCTCGCAGTGACAACACACTTCCCATTCCACTCCAGCGGGTTGTTAAGCAACGAGTCTGAGGCTGCTGCCACAGCGAGCGGCAGACACCGCGCTCCGCTGGGGCCGGCCGGGGAGCCGGAGCGCAGGCACTGCTGCCAGGGAACCTGGTGGAAGGCGAGGCAGCATCATGCAGCCTTCACCGGGCACACGCAGCACCCCGGCACCGATGGGCAGTGCTGCTGCAGCGTCACACGTTACCCTGGGTCAGCCACACTGCAGCCGCCGGCCACAGGCGCGCTCAAACGACTGCAAGAGACAGATAATTGCAGTGGTTTAAGCTACTTTGCATTTACTTGCTGGCAGTGAGCTATAACCCACCCATTACTGCAGCTCGGTTAACCAGCGGCAACTCAACAAGCCACAGCAACGCGCTCACCGGTGACTTATCGCCTGCGGAGGGGCACACGCGGCACGTCCCGGCCGTGGCAGCGCCTGTGCCATGACAAAGGGAGGGAAATGCCTCACAGGGCGAGGCTGGCAGCAGCTCCTTCCACGTGCCGTCGGCACGGCAGAGCCTGAGCACTGGCAGCGCCTGCCCAGGGCCGGTGCACGCTCACTGCATTCACTGCAGGATGCTCACTGTGCTCACTGCGGGACGCTCACTGCATGCACTGTGGGATGCTCGCTGCATGCACTGGCCGATGCTCACTGCATTCACTGCGGGATGCTCACTGCATGCACTGGCCAATGCTCACTGCATGCACAGCAGGATGCTCACTGCATTCATTGCAGGATGCTCACTGTTTTCACTGCAGGATGCTCACTGTTTTCACTGCGGGATGCTCACTGCATGCACTGGGGGACGCTCACCGCATGCACTGGGGGACGCTCACCGCATGCACTTGGGATGCTCACAGCACGCAGCCACTCGGGACCTCGCCATGGGCAGGACACCCTGGCACTGGCATGGCCAGGCCGGGGCTGAGAGCCAGGCAAAGCCCCAGTGGTGCCACAGCAAAGGGTCCCATCCGTCACCTCCCTGCTCCCGCACTCCTGCCCCCGCAGTGCCCATTGCCCGGTGCTCTCCCTGCCCCGGGCTCTGCAGAGCCGTGCCCCCGGGGCCCGGTGCTTTGCGCGGTGCCGGTACCGGGCCGCAGCCGCCCCGCGGCCGCCGCAGTCACCGCTCAGACACGTGGTTTCTCGGCACGGCCGGGAGTCCGCGATCGCTTCCAGGTCAGAGCTGGCCCCGCTCGCAGCGGCAGGGCCGGACCCAGCGCGCCCCATGGCTGGAGCTATGGGGGGGGCTCTGCTCCTGTGTTTCCCGTCCCGTCCCCCCCCCCCGCAGCCCCGGTGGGAGGGCATCCTGTGCCCCACAGGAAAGGCAGCCCCAAGCAGGATCCAGCCCCAGCTGGGCCCCAGCAATGGCAGTGCTGGCACCCACAGAAGGACTCCGCTTCCCCCAACACAGACACCCATCCCCTGCCCCATATCAGCCCATCCCGGGGGACCCGCTGGAGCTCACAAGCAGCCCAATGCCCCCCTTAACTGGATCCCACCGGGGGTCCCCCCATTCAGCCCCCCTGACACGTGGCCTGCCCGCTGCAAGCAGCGAGTGCCTCTGCACCACGTCCTGCCCTGCAGCGGGGGGCACAGGGGGGCCCCCACTCACCCAATGAGCCCCAAAGCGCCAGGGCTGCCCCAGCCAGAGCTCCCCCATGCACAGGAGCCCCGGGGCTCGGCACGGTCCAGCTCCTCCGGGGCACAGGAACCACAGCCCCAGCTTGGCTCCAACCGCACTCACCGGGGGTCACGCACGGCTCTGCCCCATGCACCGCTGCGGCCCCCCAGCCCCACGGCGGCTCCGGGCAGGCGCTGCCGGGCTCCGGGGTGGCCGTTTCGCCGGCTCTGTGCTACAGGAAGGAGAGGAGAGCAGCTATTTCCTTCCAACATGTCAGCTGCCTGCGCAGGGCAGCCAGCCCCGGGCTGCTGGCAGCTTCCTCCAGCACCGAGCAGCAGAGCTGGACCCGGTCCATGCTCATCCCTGGAGCCAGGCGCAGCCACAGCGGGTGGGATGGAACCCCAGGGTCCGCGGCAGGAGCTCAGCACAGGGGGGAGATGGGATGGACCCAACGGCACCACACGGCACCAGGAGCACCGCAGAGCAGCCCCAGGCCCCCCCCCCCCCCCCCCCCCCCCCCGCGGGCAGCACTGGTGAAGGGGCTGCAGTGCTGGGAGAGGGGCAGCTCGCCCGGCTTGTGCCTGCCTGCTGTTTGCAGCCTTGGGATGGGGGGCAGCAGCGAGGGAGGGGAGCTCCTGCTGCCAGCGCCGTGCTTTGATGGGTTTTGTGTGGCCTCCGCACCAGAGCAGCGGCTTCTGCCCAGCAGCATCGGGGAGGGGGCAACCAACAGCCCCCGGCCCCCACTGGAAACCACCACGAGCACTGCGAGGGGCCCACGGCTGGTTCTGAAGCACAGCGTGAGGGCTGGGAGCAGGGGCAATGGGCGCTGCTGCGGGGGGGGCAGAGCTGGGGCCGGCAGTGCCAGGAGCGTCCGGGGAGCCACAAATGGGGAACTTGCGCCATGAGAGGAACAGGGAAACCCCACACAGAGCCCGATGCTGCCTGGGAGAAACCAGCCCCACACGCAGGTGGAGATGCCGTGAGGCCGGGGCTGAACCTGCCCCCTGGCATTTGCTGCCCTTGGGAAAGGGTTTCCTCCTCTCTTCGGGTTTTTCCTTCCCACCAGAGGCCCAGAAACGCGTCAAAACCAAACCACCAAAACACCCGGTGAAATCCCAGCGAAATCCCTCAAATCCAGGGGCTGGGACCATGGGAGGAAGTCACCCCGGGGCAGCGAGAGCCACCCTGGGGCAGCCGAGGCCAGGTACAGGCACTGCCCTGGTGCTGGTGAGAGCCCCTCAGTGGCAAGCACCAGCAGGACCCAGGTCCTGCAGCAGAGCAGGGGCCGTGGCACCCCCCCACCGAGTGACCCTGTCCCTCGGGGTTACCCCATGGCACCGCGCACCCATTCCCGACTGTGCCAGATCCCGGATAGAAACAGCAGGAGCCTGCCTGGGCACGGCCGGAGCAGGGAGCATGGTGCTGGCGTAGGCTCCAGTGGCAGGACAACAGCAGTGCTGAGCACCCAGCCAGCACCCATGGGCATGAGTCCAGCGTGGGTCCCACAGGATACCCACCATGGGGAGCCCCATCCCTGCCAGCACTGGTGCCATCCCCACCAAGCCCACAGCCAGGATTAGGGAGGTCTGGGCATGGCACTGCCCACCCACAGCATCCCGGCTCCGTGGGGACACAGCCTCCATGTGCCAGGGCACTTGATGAAGGAATTTTACCTCCCCCGTAACCCTCACACCGCTGCAGAAGCAGGGAAGGTCCAACCCCAGTCTCCATCCTCCATCCCAGGAGCAAAGAACCCCACAGGCAGCCCTGAGGAAAGGCAGGGAGCTGATGGGCTCCCAGTGACCCTCCCCAGTGATGGGGCACAGCTTCAAGCATACGAATGGGACAGGGAGATCTAGGACAAGGGAGAAGCCCCTGCACCTTGTTCATCCTTCCAGCAAGCCAGCCACCCCCTGGAGAGCCTGCAGACACTGAACATGGCCCCAGCACCGAGCCTGCCTCCAGCACAGCCCTGGGCTCACCACTAATCCCTGCTCAGACCAGCAGCGGCGCAGGAAGGATGGGTTGGTTGGAAGGACCTGAGGATTAAGCTCATTTCAGCATCGAATTAGTCCTGACAGGGGTCTGGAGACACAATTTCATTTTCTCTGGCACGCTCCAGGGAGCACACACAATCCCACTAATCCAGCTGCTGGCCAGGGTGGATTTGCAGAGCAGGACCAGTGTGGGCAGCACAGGCACCAACGGCACTGCTCCGGCCGCATCCATCCCCTCCGGCCACTGCACATTGGTGCTCTCTGCGGGTTAGGATGTGCAGGAGCCACTCTCACCCCTGGCATGGGCATCCCATGGGACAGCAGGCAGTCCATGGCACAGGCATCCTATAGGACAGCAGGCACACCATGGCACGGGCATCCATGGAACAGCAGGCGTGCCATGGCATGGACATCCTATGGGACAGCAGGCACACCATGGCACGGGCATCCAGGGACAGGCAGAGGGACACCACTGACAGCACCCACTGCCCAACCACTCTGCCTGGGGAGGAGGCACCAATCACGCTGCAAGCCCATGCAGGGTACACACAAACCCTCACACCCTCATGTTTGGCAGGGCAGGGCCCAGGCCAAGTGCTGTCAGGCACCATGAGGACAGACAGGACCCCCCGAGCAGCCCCTGCATCCCCTCAGCCCCTCCAGGCTATTCACAGCCACTGGCTGCAGGGGTCTGTGCTGCAGTAGCTCCGTGCACGGGTCAGCAGAGCAGAAGGGAGGGAGGGAGGGTAAAGCCTTGCCTCCAGAACAGGGGCATGCAGACCTGCCGGGACGCCGGCGGGAGGGAGGACTGGTCAGAATGGGAATAAAAACTGAAAACACCAATGATTTCTGCAGAAAAACCTCATTCAGAGCAGGTAAATCCCAGCCAGACCTGGCCAGGCTCACACACAGCGTCCATCCCTAACGGACACAGCACATCCAGGCGGGAGAGCTGGGCTTTGGCTTTCCCAGCGCAGGATGCGCTCCGCAGGCCCAGCAGCCGCTGGCAGTGCCGGGGCAGGGCAGAGCCCCCGGTCCCGTCTGCACCACGAGCACACCCCCCCCCCCCCCCCGAGCGCTCGCAAAGGCTCTGGTCAGCGCTGGGGTCACACATGGAGCGTGCCGGACCGCGGCGGCCGTGCCAGCCCCAGCGCCAGCGCCGCGCGTTAGCACCGAACAGGGCAGCGATCGGTTTACAGCTGCTCCGAGGGGCTCAGATGCCGCCAGCCGGAGCCGCCTGCTCTGCCGAGAGCTCTGCAGGCAGCCAGGGACCAGGCACCGTGTGCCCAGTGCCGCGGGGCAGCTCCGAGCGCTGCCCCAGCCCCTGCCTTTCCCCCCGTCCCCTCCCCGCGCTCTGAAGCAGCGTTTCTCTCCCCTGCCAACACAAAGACGTGAAGTTGCAGCGAAAACGGAGATTGCAAAACTCACCGGGGACTGCGCGAACAGGGAGCGCGTCGTGCCCATGGCACGGCTCGGTTATAGCCCCACGGCCGCCCGGCAGCGCATGGCCGGCACCGGGGGGAGCACAGCGCACGGAGCGCTCCCACCTGCGAGTCGCGGCCCCTGCGGTGCAGGCAGATGGGTGGATTCTGCTTTATCAGCAAGGCAGCTCAGCCCTATCGCCAGGAAGCCGAGCTCTCGCATGTGCCTCCCCCTCGACATTTCCCAATGCGGCGGGAGAAGCGGCTCGCAGCAGCAGCCTACCTTTTATCAGCCAGCAGATGTTGCTAGAACTGTTGCTGCATGTACCACGCAGGCATGCCCAGCACCACTTGGATCCCTGCGCCGGCCACATGGTGCCAGGGTAAACACCCCCGCCCCCTTCCTCCCGGGATCAAAACACTTGGGGGTTGCAAAATAGACACCCCATGAAAGGAAAGGCATGCCACAGAAACAGTACAGCTGTCGAGGCGACTTCTCCCGAGCATGCCGGAGCCCCCGAGCCAGCAGCCGGAGCTGCCTGCGCCTCCACAGAGCTGAATCCTGACCCAGCGAGGTGGGGACTGGTGACCCCCCCCCCCTCCTCTGCCCCGCAGCCACTGCGGTGCTTTCGGCCCCGTAATGTGGAGGCTGCTTCGAGGGCAGCACGGGCATGCAGGGGATGGGGATGGGGGGGAGGTCCTGCTTGACCCCGGGGCTGCCCTGATGCCCATGGGGCGCAGCCTGACTTACAGTAATTCCTCACAAAGCAGCAAGTCATTTCCCAGCTGATGGGGCCACTTCACTGTACTCAGCACAGCGCAGTCACCACTCGCTGCCCACGCCGTGGAGGAGTACAGGGAGCAGGGATTTTTCGCACGCAGAGTATCTGGGTTTTGCTATCACTCGAGAGAGAGCTGGGAAACCCCACGGTGAGGACCTCACAGCCCCGCTGGAGTCAGCACTTCCCCTGCAGTGAAGGGGAAGGGCCCGCCAGGGCCTCCATGCAACCCTGTGCCGAGCATCCCCAGCTGCAGCTCCCTGTCCCCAGCACCAGCATCCCTCATCCTACCCTGAAGCATCAGCCCCGGGACAAGGCCGGCACACGGAAGCCAGCGGGGCGGCTCTAGTGACAGATGCCAAGGGAGGACACCAGAGGGGTGACAGCCGCCCGTCACGCCCCGTTCCCAGCCCTGCTCTCCCGTGTCCCCAGGCATGGGCTGTTGGCATCTCTCAACCTGCGCCAGAGCTCCTCCTCCATGGGCCTGCTCACGCAGCACAGCACGGCATGGCCCTCCCGGCCCCATGGCAAGCCACGCTCTCCAGGGATAGTTATAGAACCAAAACCCGGGGAGACGGCCTCCATCCTCATATCCAGCACCTCAAGGACCCATGTCAGGACAGGCTTCGGGCACACCAGGACTTGCTGCAGCCACCAGCAGGCAGGTGACCCCAACACCCCCAGCGCCTCCCCCTTGCACAGAGCCACATGGACAGGGCAGCACCAGGCAAAGCTCCGGCATGGGACCACTGCGCTGGCACAAACCCACCGAGGCAGTGCCCAACCTCAGCTCAGAAGAGAGCCCCTCAGCAGCCACCGGCCCTCCCGGCCACAGAGCCTTCCTCCCAAAGGGCATGAAGAGAAGAGGGGGCAAAGCTCCTGCAGTGCAGGCCTGGTTCCTTGTGCCCACGGAGGTGGCCGGGCTCTGCAGACCACCCCGTGGCGCACACAACGGCCGCCTCCAGGGATGCGGATGGCTGTGATGCCGTTGGGAAGGCCAGGCTGGCCGCAGGCAGCATGAGCCAGGAGCCCCGTGCTGCAGCAAGGTGTGCGGGGACTTTGTGTGCACTGTCCCTGCCATGAGCGGTGCTGTGCCCTGCGGGATGCGCCCCAGACCCTGCGAACAAGTCACTTGTTGTCACCGCCTGTCCCCCGCAGAGCCAGGCGGCTGCCAGCGCCCACATCCCGGTGCCCACACGAACCGGGCGCGGGGGTCCCGCAGCCGCCGCGGTGCGGAGCTGCCGGGATCCCGGCCTGGTGCGAGCCCAGCGCTGGGCACGGAGCCCTGACAGCTCCCAATCCACCGGGACAGGTGGCCCCGGCCCCACCGGCCCCAGGCCCGGCCCGCGCTGGGTGAAAGGCCACCGGGCGCCGCCGTCCCCGCGGTGTCACCGCTCCCGGCAACGTTTTCCACCCGTCCCCGGCTCTGCCCCGCGGCGCGGAGCCGCGCAGCGTCCCCCGGCCGGCACGGGGGACCCCGCTCCCCGCCTGCGGGACCCCCCCCCCCCGCGGCCGCCGCTCCGGCAGGGCCCGGCCCGGGGCAGCGGGAACCGGCCCCGCTCCGCCGCTGCGACGAGCGCCCGGCCCCGGGATGCGCCGCGGCCCGCGCAAAGTCCGCGCTTCCCCCCGGGGAGCAGCGGGGCGGCCCCGCGGCCCTGCCCGCACCTGCGCGGCCCCCCCCCCCCCCCCCCGCCCGCAGCCAGGCCGCGGCCCGGCCCCGCCACCGCAGCGCCCCGCGGCCGGGCGGGGTTACCCCAAGTATTTACCGACGGACGGGGGCAGGAGGCGGGGGGCGAGCACCGAGCCCCGCGCCCCGGCCGCCCCCCCCGCAGGTGCCCCCGACCCGGCCCCGCCGCCGCCCCCCGCCCGGCAGCTGAAAGCGAAACCAGCCCCGGGGCCGGACCCTGTCCGGGGCCCTGCTCCCGTCCCTACCTGCGGCCGCGGCGGCGGCTGCGGCTCCGGCTCCGCTGCTCCGGCGGCTCTCGGCTCCGCCGCCGCTCTGCCCCCTCCGGCCGCCGCCGCCGCCGCCGCCTGCGCCGCCCCCCCCCCCCCCCCGCCACCGCCCGCCCCGGCCCGGCCCGCACGGCACCGCCCCCCCCCCCCCCCGCGGCACCGCCCCGCTCCCACCCCCGGCACCGGGTAACGGCACCGGGCAGCGGGCAGCGGGCACGGGCAGCGCCCCGAGCAGCCGCGGGCTTCAGCGGCGGCCACGGCAGGGCACAAACCGGCACCGGAGCCTGGCACCGGGTACCGGCAAAGGCCAAACCGGGACCGGGCAGTGGCAGGAGCCAGCACCGGCACCAGGCACAGATGGGAGCCCCGACGGGCACCCGCAGCCCCGTCTGAACCCTCCGGGTCTCTGCCCGTCTCCCCCTCACCGCCATCCCTGCCCACGGGACGGGCTCTTCCCCCGCTGCCACCGCTTCCCCCGGCAGCCGCGGGTGCCTGTTGCCCCCATCGGTACTGCTCAGCGGTTTCTCCGTGCCTGCAGGCCTCGGCTCCCGCTCGCCGGAGCCGCGCAGAGCAGCAGGGGCTCCTGCGCCCCGGTTTTCCGTGTGGGCCCCGACGGGATTCGCAGGGGAGTACGGGGAGGGAAGGGCTCTCCCGTCCAGCCGAGCGCAGGATGGGGCAACGCGGGGGTCTGGGGACCGCTGCAGGACATGGGCACACGGCAGGGGCCGTGTGGGGCAGCCCTGGGCTCCCGCATGAGCCCGGTCTGGGTTCCTGGGCCCCGGTGTCCTCTCCCCCTTGCAGGCACCGGGCTGAGGGTGTGAGGCCGGGAGCGGTGGGGTCCCAGCGCTGCCGCAGCCCCGGGCACCAACGGGGCAGGGATACCAGGAGCAAAGGCAGGGAAATGGGCACCAGTGCATCCCCGTCTGCCCCATCCCCTGCAAGCTGCAAGGAGACCCACGGCACCCCCTGCTCCTCTGGGCTCCCCCAGACACGAAAAGGCGGCAGCAGCCACAAGGAAACCACCTCGAGGGGGTCTCTTCAGCTCCCACCAGCACCCACAGCCAGGCCATGGGGCACCCCAGCACGGGGCACCCGGGGCAGGGTGGCTGCTGCGGGGCGGCCGGGCAGGAAGCAATACTGGGTGTGCTCATCTCTGCTCGAGCGCTCTCAGCAGCCGCATGGGATCTCCTGGGCTTTCGCTTTCGGTACCGGTTATTCTGTGGCCTGAAAAGGCTCCAGAGGGAAATTCAGGGGGTTGGGAGGAGTGGGGTGGCCCCTGCCCAGGGCTGGGAATGCCCAGCGCCAGCCCCGGGCAGCCAGGAGGGTCGGGCTCGGCTCTCCTTGCTCCAGTGCCAGTGCTGGGACAGGATCGGTCTTGGGACAGTTGATGCGGCAGCGATTGCAAATCCCTGTGCAGCTCTGGATGAGCACAGTCCCGAGGTCCCACCTCTCTGTTTCTGTTTCCTATTGCTCTTGTATTAGAGTCCTCCTTGCTTCAGGAGCGTGCAGCAGCCACGGGCTGAGCCTGGGGCACAGCTCCGTGAGCCCCGAAAGCCGCAGCAGGAGCGAGGCAGGATGCTGAGGGACCCTTGTCCATTCGGCAAAGCCACAGCCTGGCCATGGTGCCACGGCCTTGGGGGCTCTGACACCTCCAAACCGCCCTTCTGCAGCCCAGCTCCTCGCTGCCTGCCCAGCTCCACGGCCCATGAGATAAGGATCTGTGGGCTGGGCAGGCACCACCCCGGCACCTGCTCCCATGCAAATGCCAGCCACAAACCGGTGCTTTTCAGTTCACCTCCTCCCGGCAGCGCTCGCAGTGCCAGAGCAGCCGGGACCAACGGGATGACCCAGGGGGATGAGTGGCTCCAGCCCGAGGTGCTCCATCTCCCCTCAGGTGCTTCGCTGCCTGCGCTCCTGCTCTCGGGAGGCATCGCATGCACACGGGGCTGACACATCCCTGGGCAGCCACTCCCAGTGGAGTGCTGGCTGCTGTTCCCAGTGCTCCTGCGGTGCTCCAGGCCTCGTGGGGATGTGATCCGGGACCTCAGCGGGCCAGCGACAGGCGCCCAACACGGAGCCAGCATCTCCAGCACGGTCTTTTCCCACTAAGACAAAGGAAAGGAATGGGAACACCAGCGCAAGGGCTGCACTCCCTGCCCTCCCTGCCTTGGCTGCAGCGAGTCGCATCACGTGGACAAGCGGCTTTCACAATCCCTGGCCCACATAACCCATCGGCACAGTCATCCAGGCTCCGGCTGCTCCAGCCGAGGAAATCAAGGTCACACGCAACGTCTGTGGCTGTTGGGTCCTGGCCGGGCACGGCAGGGTCTGCAGGGTCCCAGGAACATGGTGCTCCCGGAGACCTGCACGGCCACACACGCTTGGGAGGGCCGGACAATGGGCACAAAGCATCCTCCCTTCCCTCTGCCCCTTCCCTCGCTTCTCATTCCCATTTTGAAAGGAAAGGGGAAAAGATTGGTAATGGGAGAGAGAGTGGAGAGTGCTGCATTGGTGCGTGCGGGGCATCAATGTCTAAGGGGGCGAATGGGCAGCACCAGCACCTCAGGCAGGGCAGCAGAGATGGACACAGCAAAGCGCCCGAGCCCGCTCCCATCCCTGGCGCTGCTGAGTCCCCGTTGCCAGCAGCACCTCTCTTGCGCCGGTCCTCAGGGAGCCTCAAGAAGGCCTCTGGGAAGGCAACGAGGGTCCGGGCCGAGCTGCGGGCAAGCAGAAGCCACCTCGGACGAGCTCAGCGGGATGCGGGGGGACGCTGCGTGCCCAGGGCCGAGCGGGAGCGCGGGGCTGCCTGCTTGCTTTCCGAGAGCCCTGCCTGTGTGCTCGGAGCGGGAGCGCGCGGCCGAGCAGCCGCTGCCCCTGAGCGGCACCTCGAGGGTCTGAATTGTCCCTCAGGAGGGGAAGTATTTATTTAGGCAGCCTCCGGAGAGGTCTCACGGCTGCTGCTTGCCCTTCCCCAGGGCACAGCCTCTCCAAGAGGCTGCTCCGCATCCCTCTGCCGCTCCTGGGATGCGCAGCTCCCAGGCAAAGGCAAAGCTGCGGCATTGCGCAGCCTCTGCCCATCTCCTCAAGGTTGTCAGTGGGGTCTGTCCGAGGACCCCAACCCCGACCCATCCCTGCTTTGGGACCCACGTGCTCCCAGATCCATACTGAGGCCAGAAAACCGCATTGTGACGATGCAGCCCTGCTGATGAACACCAGATGAATCCCCAAATTAGTCACAGCTTCGTGTTTTCCCACTCGGCCTCAAACGCAGCGAGGGTGAAGCTTTGCCAGGGCTGTGCTGGCACCGCAGCCTCCAGCAGTGTTCACTCCCTGCTCTCTGCAGACCGGAGCACCACGGGCAGCCACAGGGCTGAGGCTGCTGCCTCGTGGTCCTGCTCCCCAAGGCAGCCACGGGGCTGCTCCAGCCCCGCAGGAAGGTGCTGTCCTGGTGCCCGGGCATGGCACGTCCCATTTCCCTGACACAGGCCATAAATCCTCCTGCATGGAGAGAGGGATGCACCCAGTGCTGCCGAAGCCACTGGATGCAGGGAAGAGCCTGCCCATGTCAGGATGGCCCCACCGTCCCCTGGGACCCAGGCATGACGCAGAGGGATCGGGCTGGAGCCAGCTGGGCTATTTCTGCTGCAGAGAAGGGATGGAAAGGGAGATCCTATGGGGGAGCCAGCCTGGATGATACCAAGGCTCAGACCTGCTGGAAGGGAGAAGATGGAAGACCCCAGGGACAACCGAGTATGGGGCTGTGGGCAGAGCAGGGCCAGGGTAGAGAGCACAGAGACAGGGCTCAGAGCTGACGGGCAGGGGAAAGCAGAGGGCACCCGGGAAGCTCATCACATTTGGAAGCTTGTCACCGCGACGCCTCATGGCAGCGGGAGGGGAGGATCTGCTCCAGCAAAAACCTGGGAAATGGCACTTGGTCCAAGGGGGAATTTCCACAGGAAACCTCTGTTCCAGACGCTTGGACAAGGCTGGGAGCAACCCCAGCAAATGCTTGGTCTCGGCAGCATCAGGCACTATTGCATGGGCAAAGGCCCTTTGTTCTCTCCATCACTCATCCAGCTCAGAAAACAGCGTCCTGGTTTCTGCCTGCTGGAAACCTCGGGGCAGCAACAGCCAATGTGGGGCTGCGATGGGAACCAGAGCCCCCCCAGCCCGGGGGGACAGGGGGGCATTGCCAGCACCCACAGCCCAGCCGGGACCAGGGGCACGGGCACCTCGCACCCACTGTGGGGCTGGGGCAGGCAGGGTCATGGGGGGGGCTCAAAGGGCAGCACTTGTCCCCCCTCCCCGCACGGTGCAGCCGCGCATCCCTCGCCGGCGCAGAGCCCGGGTTGCCACAGTAACGGCTCGGTCCCAGCCGGCTCCTGCCATAAACACGCTGCTCGGGTCAGCCCGGTTCAGCGGCGGCCACCCCAGCGCCAGCAAAGCCTCTGCAGGCAGAGCCGGGGTCCCTGCGCTCCGGTGCGGGATGCAGGATGCGGGATGCAGGATGCGGGATGCGGGATGCGGGATGCGGGGTGCGGGATGCAGGATGCGGGATGCGGGATGCAGGGTGCGGGATGCAGGGTGTGGGATGTAGGGTGCGGGATGCGGGATGCAGGATGCGGGATGCAGGATGCGGGGTGCGGGATGCGGGGTGCGGGATGCGGGATGCGGGATGCAGGGTGCAGGATGTGGGATGCAGGATGCAGGGTGCGAGATGTGGGCAGGCACAGCCAAGCACGGGCAGGGGCAGGCGGCAGGAATAGGAGTCAGCAGCTGGGTCTGAGGAGGAAGCAGAACGGGAGTGAAAGCAGGAACCTGAAAGTGAGAACAGCCCCGAGTGTGCCAGGGCTGGGCGCTGCCCCCATCATGGCTGAGCTGGAGCGATGGTGACCGGGCAGCTCGGAGGGGAAGGCCCAGTGGGGCAAGGCAGGGACCGCTGTGGGGCACATCCCATGGGTCTGGCTGCTGTGCTCGGAGCAGGGGCTTACCTCTGGGGACAACAGTGGGGGGCAGCTCACACACACAACCCCCGTGCTGGTGGGATTCCAGTGGCGCGGATGTGCCTGGATGAAGGGATGCAGGGGGCTCCCGTCCCTGCTAACAGTGGTGTGGTGCTAACAGACACCAAAGAAACCGTGTCTCTGGGTGGGCAGTGGTGCTGGCACAGGCAGACGCCACGCTCGGCTCCAGGATGGGATGAGCAGGGAACGGGCAGGTTGTGTCCGCCGGGCACGGCAGCTGCCGGTGGGGCTGGCAATGGTGGCACTTGGGGACCGCGCTGTGCTGCGGGTCTGACCTCTGGCACAGCTGGCAGTGGTGCCATCACCGGGACCTTGCTTGGCTCTGCTCTGCTCGAGTGATGCAATATTTGACTGTTGTTTTACAAGTGCTGGAGGCACCGATGGCTCCTGCTCCGCTGCTCGGCCCAAAGCCACCCTCGACGAGGCAGTGAGGAGGAGGAGGAGGCTTCCTTGGGTGCTCAGAGCAGAGCAGGAACCATTCCCGTTCCCCCTTGACAGCCACACACGCCGGGCAGGGGAAGGATGGAGGAGACCGCAGCACACGTGGCCCCTGGCAAACCAGCAGGTACAGAGCAGCGCCTCGTGGCTGCAGCCAGCCCTGGGCACAGAGGGACCGCAGGAGCTGGGGCCAGGGCAGGGTCCTGCCGTGCTCTGATCCCTGTCTGTGGGTTCATCCCTAAGGAACGGTCAGCGTTGCCCCAGCCAGGGGCCAGCAGGGCCCTGGGGTTTGGTCCCACAAGGGGCACCAGCTCCGGGTCCCCACATCCCTGGCAGGTGGCTGCCCCATCCATCCCCATCCCAAGCGGCTTATGTGCATCTGGAGACCCCTAATCCATCGCTTGGCTCAGACACCATCCCCGCTGCGCTGGGTAGGGGAAGGTGGGGGCCATGGTGCATGGGAAGGAGCAAAACCAGCCTGTGACCTCCTTTTGGGGCCACAAACAACCCCATGCCCGCAGCACCAGCGGGGGGCCCAGGGCAGCAGAAGGGGATGGGGTTGGTGGCGAGTGCCCGGTGCTGCAGGGTCCAGCCTGGCACAGGGACCTTCCTCCGGTGCAAATCAGGCCGCGGCACTCGCCCAGCCTGATGCCAACCGGAGCCTTGGGAGAGCAAACCCCGAGATCAGATCAGCGGCAAATTAACCCCACGAGCGAAGGGCCAGGCCCCCCGGCTAAACCCAGGGAGCGGGGCAGGTTCCGACAGGGATGCAGCAGGGCGTGTGGGCGCAGGGAGATAAGCAAGCACTTATCTGCAGGAGCGCGGGACAGGACGCCGCGTTCCCGACTGCAAACGGTTGTGGCAACCCCGGGGTTTGCATACGGGTAGGAAAATTCCTCGGTCCGGGGTTTTCCAGCCCATCCTGCAGCTGGCGGAGGGGAGCTGGGAACCACCGAGGGGAAGAGAAGAGGGGTCCCTGGGGCTGGGCTGGGTCAGGTTCCCGTGTGAGGAATGGGGGGGGATGATCCGTGTGAGCCCAGCGCCTGCCTCGGGCGCAGGAACGGGGTTGCCAGCGCCGTGCAGAGCCCTGGCTGGGGCTAAGGGGGAAATGGAGGGTCCTGGTGGGGCTGGCGCCCAGGCACAGGGAATGGCCTCGGCATTGAGCTCAAGCCCCAGCAGGATGCTCCAGCGCCAGCACCTCAACCAAGCCCAGCGCAGGCGGTTCCATAGGGGTTTGTTGAGCAGGACCTGCATGAAAACACCCCCGTGCTGACAGCAATGAGCTCCCTCCTGGCCGCACCAGACCCCGAACCCTGCCATGAAGGCTCTGCAGGCGATGCTGGTGCCTCGTGGGCAGCGCACTGGGGGCTGGCTGCTCCCAGCACATCCTCACTTGGCCCTGCAGAGCCTGGGCCCTGCTGCCCCAACCAGGCTTAAAGGACATGGGTGAGACGGAGCCGCACGCAGCCCCTGTGCCTGGTGCCATGGGGCAGCCCCATGGCACCGGCACCACCACGGCCTCATCCTCCCCAGCCCAGCACTGGAGTTTCCCTGACGCAAGCGGAGGGGCCATGGTTGGTGCCCCCCCCCTCTCCGTGCCCCCCGCCCCGGCAGGGCCCTGCCGAGCCCCGATAAGGGCCGAGCCGTGGCCCCCACAGCGCCGGAGCAAACCGCAGGCTGACGTCAGGGCCGACGGGGGCCCCGGTTCCCGGCGCGGGGCCCAGCACCAGCTTCAGAGCCTTTATTGTGGAGAACGTCAGAGCCGGTCGGTACAGCAATAAAATATACCAAAAATAAACCTTTGTAGAGGAGCGGTGCTGCCGGAGGCACCGCGCGGGCACGGCACCCGCGGCATCGCTCCCCCCGGCGCACGGAGCCTGCAGCCAAAGGGGTGGCTCCGTCCCGCAGCCCCAGCGCCGCTGCTGGCACCCACGGCCCCATTCACACTGTGCTGGGGGGGGGGGGGGGGCAGCTTTCCCCATTGGGAAATGGGCTCCCCCCAGTTTGGTAACTACAGCCCCACTCGGGGCAGCCGCTTCCCCCTCCCCTCCATCCCCTGGGCAAGGAAACCTGCCCCGAGCTGCCCCCGTGGCTCTGCTGAGCGCGGGCCAACAGCAGGGTCCTTGCCCTAGGTCCATCCTGCTCCCTCCGGCTCTTGCCCCTTCCTGCTGTAGCAGTGACAGCCAAAGCTCCGGCACAACTGGCACAAGCTGCAACCCCACTGCTGGGGCCAGCACCAGCCATGGCCCAGGGGCAGAGCTCGGCAAGGCCATCCACTGCCATCACATTGGCTCTATCTCCTGTCCTCCACCCAGGTCCAACGGGGCTACCTCCATGCAGCAAGGGCAGTGCCTGCTCCAGCCTGGCCCCAGGGCGAGCCACGGCCGGGGCAGCCACTGTGGTTATACCCAGGTCCCAGAACAGACCCAAGATGGGAATGCTGCTTGCTCACAAGCCTCTGCACCGCAGGGAAAGGGCTGCCCGGCCGGAGCCCTGCACCCGCAGCACGAAGCTGGTGCAAGAACAGGCCCCCAAAACCCCCTGCTCACGGCAAAGCCCAGGCTGAGCCCGCACAGCATCACCCGCAGGGCCCACGGGCAGCTGAACCCCTGAACCCCTGCTGCAGGGCAGGAAACCGGGGCGGGGGCCAGGACCAGCCCCGGGGGGGCAAATCCAGGGTCCCGAAGTGTCCATGGGCTGCTGGACTCGGGCCGGCAGGAGAGCAGCTTCCAGCAGCAGGGAGCAGGGCCGGGGCTGAAGCGTGTGTACAGAGGGCGGCTGCGGGCGGAGGGAGCAGGCACTTGAATGAGCAAACCAAGAGTAGAAAAGGGGCAGGGAAGGCAATAGAAAAGGTTCATCCCCCCCCCGGAGCCGCCCCGGGAGCACTGAGGTCACACGAGGGCTCCGTGGTGAGGACCCGGACCCAGCTCCTCCTCAAGAACGGCCCCGAGCAGCCACGAGCGAGACCGGGGGGGGGGCTCTGTGGGGACGGGAGCCGCATCCTGGGGGTCCCGCAGGTGCTGGCGAGCGCCTCACATGGGCGAGGAGGCACATTCCGGGGTCAGCTCCATGTCGAAGGTCAGCGACTCTGGGGGGAGATGCAGCCGGAGGTTACGGGACCCGTGCGTGCCCCCCACCACCACCACCACCACTTCGGGCGCCGCACCCCACCGCACTCACCGAACTGCCCCCCCGTGTTGGCCTCGGCTCCCTCGCTGGTGCTGCCGAACTGCATGAGCGTGTCCAGGGTGCGCGGGGACATGGGCAGGTCGATGGTGTTGCTGAAGGAGGTGCTGCGCGAGGCGGGGAAGAGCAGAGAGAGCCCCAGCGTCAGGGGCTGGATGGAGCCCTCCGACACCCCCGCTGCCCCCCGACGGGCCCCAGGGCACGGCCCAGCCGCTCCTGAGAGCTCCACACAGGAAAGGGGCCCCGGGAGGGGAAGGCCGGGCTGGGGCGCAGGCAGAGTGGAGCCCAGCGGCACCCAGACAGCACCCACATCCCCCCCCCAAACCAGGCTGAGCACACAAACCCCCCCCCAAACCCCCCCAGGAGCACTCACGGGGTGACGCAGATGAACTTGGTCTTCAGGTAGGGAGCAGCACCTGCGCAGGAGCAGCCTGGTCAGCAGCCACCCAAGGAGGAGCCCACCCCACCCCTGCCTGCACCCCCCATGGACCCCACCGCTCATCCCGCACCGTGGCTGTGCCCGGCGGGGTCCAGCACCCACCGGGGGCACAGGGGAGCACAGAAAGTCAACAACTACCTGAGTCAGTGGCTTCAGAGTGCTCCTGGCTCTCGGAGCGGCAGTACTTCCCAAACGCCTCCTCCTTGGGGATGTCTGGGTACAGGTACACCAGCGGGGACACCAGGATGTTGGTGGCATCCATGATCTTGTAGCCCATGATGATCTCCGCGAAGGACATGTTGTTCAGCTGCTGCTTGGTGTAAGGCTCCACGGACTGGATCTGGGTCTTCCCTGTACAAGGAGACTTTTGACATGGGGCAAGACCCCCGCGGTGCCCAAACACCCCAGGAACAGCGGGGATGGGAGCAGCCTGGGGCCATGCTCAGGGTCACAACGCGCCCAGCGGAGCGGGGCAGGACAGGGACCTGGAAAGTGCTTTCAGTGCCAGGAAAGCTGCACCACACGGGTGGCCCATGGGCAGGACACCCAGCAAAGGGCACCCAGGCTCAGAGAGCTAACGCAGGCAGGGTGCTTGGCAGGACAAGGACAAAGATGTCGTATGAGGAGGGTCCAAGCCCCGTTCAGGGTCAGGAAGGCTCCCAGGCACCCAGGGCAGCGAGGGGGGAGCCACGCACCGCTGATGTCCTTCTCCACCCATGTGAAGGTGATGCCACCCTCCTTGCTGCTCTCGCTGAACCGCAGCAGGAAGGTGCCTGGGGGCTTGGTGCTCAGGATCGCTCGCTCCCGCTCCTTGCTGATGAAGCCCATGATGTACCTGGGCAACAGGAAGCAAGGAGAGGTCAGGATACCAGGGCAGCTATTGCAGGGTGTGAGCCAGGCAGGACCCGGCCTGGCCACCATCAGAGGCACCCCAGTGCAGGGATCCCCAAGGGGGGGTCTGCTCTGAACCGGGCAATAGGGAGAAAACGCTTCCCACTCCATCAGCACGGTGGGACCCTGCCCCAGGCCCAGCCCAACCAAGGACCTGTGGACCAATGCTCACCCCTCATTCCACAGCGCCAGGATGTACTTTTTCACCAAGTCAATGATGTTGTCCAGCCAGACCCAGAAGGAGAAGCCTTTGCCAGCCATGTTCTCCTGAGGAGGAGGGCAGAGGGGCTGAGCCTCGGCGGAAGGCAAGAGCCAAGGGAAGGTGCTCAGCAGAAGGGAGGAGGTTGAGGTTGTACCTTGCAGAACTTGGCCCAGGTGATCTGGCAGCCGGAGTAATTCACACCCGGGCCTGGCAGGGAACACGAGCATCAACCTTTAGGGAAGAGCTCCTCTTCCAAAGGCACCAGCTCCAGGGAGCAGCCCCAGGTTTGTGTTGTTTGGCGGAGAACCAGGAACTGAACCTGCAGCTCCCCTCCCAAGCACACAGCCCTGCTCCTGCACTGCGCGACGAACGCGCAGGGACACGCACACCGGGTTACCTAGGAGCTTCTCCGCCAGCGTTGTCAGCTGCTCGATGCTGAGGCCACGCTTGGTGGTGGAGGAGAACTGCCAGCTCAGCACCTCTGCCACCTGGTCCCACGTCCCGATGGGGGGCTTGGTGAAGAAGTTCACGTTCTGCACAAGGAGAAACACAGCCCTGAGCAGGACGTGGGGCAGGAGCAGGGCCGGGTTCTGCTCCAGCCGTGTTCCAGGTCCCAAAGCTGCCCCGTAGTGCCCGGCCCTACCTTGGGGTTGTTGGTCAGCATGTTGTACCACAGGATGGAGGCCCAGGCATTTGGCATCTGGCAGATGTTGGAGATGACCACCACAGGCAGCGAGTGGGTCTGCAAAGGCAGGATGTGACCACAGGCTGGGACATCTCCCAGGGCTCCCCTGCACCCAGGCCCATGGCAGCGCAGGTAGGAACCCACAGCTCACCTCCAGGTCGATCTTCAGGCCCTGGTGATACACCTCTGTCTCGAAGGTGATGAGGTGCAGCTCCTCCGTGACTATGAGCGAGGCCTGGGGTGGAAGCACACAATGAGCACGCAGGAGCTTGGCCATCAGGCCCCACAAGCAGCTCGGGTCTGGGTGGAAGGGGCTCGGCTGCTGGTAAAGAGCTCTCAAAGCCAGGACACCAGCACTCACATCGCAGTTGGCTCGGCCTCCGTTACCGCAGCGCTGCTCCCGCAGGGTCTGTGGGCAGAGGGGACGGGCTGTGGTGACACCGTGACAGCGCACGGCCGGAGCAGGAGCGGCCCAAGAGCCTGCGGTACCTACCAGGTGCTTGAACTCGGCCGAGAGGCTGCCGTTGTTGGACTCTTCCATGTTCATGACCTTGGTGTTCGTGCCCAGGATGTTAAACTTGCGGGACCTCAAGAGAGGAAAGACAGAGCGTGGCTGACGGCGCTTCCAGAGCGGATGCGCCAGCCGGAGCTTTGCCAAAGGAAGCCAGGAAAACCCCCAAACCGCTGCACTTACCCCCGGAGGGCTGCAACGTCCCCAGAGTCCCTAGGGAAGGGGAGAGAGACGCCGGTCATGGCCATGGTCCTCCCATGCTGATGCAGACAAGCCGGTGTGCGGGGCTGCTGCATCACGGCATGGAGCCCCACAACCCCCCCCAGGCTGTCCCCCACCATGGGACTGAGCCCTCAGGACCCAGCTCCACCACACCCCCCCCGAGGGACACACTCGGTGCAGGGATGGAGCCTGAGCCAAGGAGAGCAGAATAAGTCCCACTGCAGTAACTGCCCCCAGCACCAGCAGGATCAGAGCAAGGGACTCACTTGTCGATGCAGACTTTGATCTTCAGCTGATAGTTCAGCTCTGGGAACTTGACCAACAACCTGCGCAGGGGCAGCAGATGCAGAGTGTGAACATCCCGCCCGGCTCCAGCTCACTGCAGCATCTTCAGAGGCTGCAGAGCTGCCCTGTGCGCAGCACTGGTGGCCCCCAGCGCCAGCAGCAGCACCCTTCACGGCACCCCTCCCTGCCGCAGGGCGCTGACCCACCTGACTTTGGTGGTGAACTGCACCCCGGTTTTGATGACCAGGGGCCGGTCGGGGTGCATGGGCATGCAGGGCTGCCTCTCCACGACGAAAGCGCTGCAGGGGAAAGGCATCAGAACCACACTCACACCTCAGGCCTGATGCAGGGAGCTGCCCCCCCACCCCTCCAGCCGGTGCCTGTGACCGGGGACTGCCCAGCAGCACCTTTTCATCAGGTTCCGGAACAGGTCCACGATCCGCTCCTCCAGCATGGGCCGGTGCTGGACAATGGGGTCACCCTTGTAGGACACTTTCTGCTGCAGCTCTTCCAACTTCTTGATCTGCTGCCGGGTCTGTAGCTGTGATTCGGCAAGAGAGGTTATCCTAGGGGAGCAGGAGGAACCGGCGTCAGCTCTGGCTGCAGAGCCCCCTCTGCCCTTGCTTGTGCGAGACAGGACCAGCAGAGAACAGGACACCTGGGGCACACATTACAAAAGGAACCCCCAGGCTCTGCAGAGCCTCTCACAGCAGCCTTAAACCCCCCCAGGCCTGGGGCTGACCATTCCAATGCCCACTGCTGGGGATCAGCCTGACTAATGGGTTACATGTCCCCAGGAGGCACCAGAAGCCCATTTGCAAGGCTGTTTCCAGAGGCAGGAGCTCATGTGCACTGCAGGGGTTGGAATGGCTCCTCTCTAGGGCCTGCTGCAGCCCCGGCGCAGCTCTCACCAGTTCTCCAGCCGGTCTAAGCAGATATTGGGGGGGCCGCCAATGCAGGCGATCTGCTGCCGTCTCTTCCAGTCTGCCAGTTCCTCATCTGCCAGCATCTTCTGCACATACTCCATGGCGGAGAGCAGCCCAGCCAGCTCGCTCACAATGCCCTGGTGAGGAAGAAAGCGGAACTATCACCGCCCTCCGAGTTACACACCCACAGACAGGCAGGGTCACACAGGCCTGCGGTCCCAGGCTCTCAGCTCTGGCCATGCAGGGACACCGAAGTCAGCCTCCTGGAAAAGGGCATCCCCAGACCAGCTCCACCGCGCACCCTTCGCATCTGGTCCAGCGCCGTCAGCATCTGCTCCAGCTGCTGCATCTTCTGCCGGGTCACGGACTGGTTGTTTCCATTCAGATCCTGCATGTCTGTGCAGAGGGGGGAGACCTCAGCCGCACGCAGAGACTGCTCCTACCCACCCACCACCACACAAACCAACCGCTTCAACCTCCAAGGAGCAGGCAGCTTAGAAAGCCTTCGCCAGTTAAGCACTATCACCTCCACAAGCCATTCCTTTGCTCACAGGCAGAGCTCTGGCTCAGCTCCCTCGCAGGCAGAGTCAGTGGCAGAAACAAAGGAGGTTTCTCCAATTGCCATGCAAATGCCCTGAGCCTAAGCCACCCTTCTGACTTGGGGAGGAGGCACTGGGAGGGCTGGAACATGCCCTCCAGCATGTTTCTGTGCAGGAACACACTTTGGTTCACCAGGTGCTAATGAGCTTCCATTACCTCCTTGGCTTTTCAAAGTCTTGTAGTTAAAATCAAAGTCATCCTGGAGATTCTCCACCACTTTCATCTTCTGCTCCAGATCCTGCAAGGCAAGAGACAGGGATTTATCCAAAGTACTAAAGCACTGCGGTGGGGAAAGGAGAAGATGCTGAGGCAGCACACGTACCTGCACCCTCTTCCTCACATCCTGCAGATGCTGCTCCAGCATCTGCTGCTTTTCTGTCACTACAGCTGCTGTGGGATGCGTGGCCTGTCCCCCTTGCTGCGGAGGGGACAAGGAGGGCATGAGAACAGGGCCACGGCTCCCCTCCCAGCCCGCACCCAGAGGTGCTGCAGGAAGGGTTTTCATCCCCTTCATCAACAAAAGCCAGTGCAGCTGCTCCCTTGCAGCATTAGCTCCAGGGCTGCGCAGCAAAGCGCACCCAAGCAAGGGGCGAGAGGAGAGATGGATGCACAAAGCAAAGAGCCACCCAGGCTGCATCCTGGAGGGAAGCAGCTGCTGTCTAGAGAACAGAAGTCATCACCCACCGCAGCCAAACCACCCCTCAGCACAAAGCAGCTTTGTTACTGAAGGGAGCACACGGGGAGCTGCGGCTGCAGCACCGAGTCCCGCACGGGCTGGGGTGGAGGCTGCAGGACACCCACCCAAACCACTGACCTGGGCTGCAGTGGCTGCGGTCTGGAGGAGCCGGGACTCTTCCCAGAGGCAGCGAGCCACGATGCGGGCGATCTCCATCGGCTTCTCCAGGTACCTGCTCTGTAAGAGGCGTCAAAGAGGCCCCAAGGTCAGCAGGCACAAAGGCACAGCCAAACCCCTGGGATCCCTGCATCCTTTACAGCCGCGGGTCAGGAAAGCCACCAGACTCCCACCGGTGCCAACCCAGCGCCTCCCATCTCACCTGCAGGAACTGCTTGATGCGCCGCAGGTTGTGCTGGTAGAGGACGTTGGACTCCTGCAGGAAGCGGCTGTACTGCTGGTCGATCTCCCCCAGCAGGTTGTGGAACACCAGCGTGGCATGGGACTCCTTGCTGGCAGCGTACGCCCTGCGCAGGGAGGGCAGAGCCCTGGGTGCCGGCACAGGGGAAGGGGCAGGCAGCTCCGGTGCAGTTTAACCCCCAGCCACCTTCCTAACCTGCACCACAGCACGGGAGGAGCAGGCCTGACCTGCTTCATGTCAATGAACCGAGCCCTCGGACTGTGCCTGCGGGCAGGGCGATGAGGAGGTTTTGAGCTCGGGCTTAAAGTGTGGCCTTAAGCCAGGGAGACAGCACCCGAGCACCTCAGCAGCCCCACGCTCTCTGTGGATGGGATCCAGGCACCGGTGCTCTGCATCAAGCCCATTTACAGCAGAGGTCAATGTCAGCCAGCCCTGGATGGGGACCCCTCTGCTTTGCAGCTCCCCCTTCCCCTGACCTGGGGTCTGTGCCACGCACACCGAGTCCTGCTCCCCTTTACGTCCCTCTTTAACCGCTGCCTCCTGCACCCAGGCTGGGTGTCCCGAGCAGAGTCCCCGCATCGGCGTTCCGCAAGGACTTACCAGTCCTGGCTCTCAATCCACGGGGCCAGGAACTGCCGGAGCTCCATGGGAAAGCTGTCGCTGTAGAGCTGGTGGAGCTGCTCCAGGTACCGCGTGTCGAGCTGCTGCAGCTGGTTCCATTGTGCCATCCTGGCCAGCTCCGGAGACCTGCTGGGATGGGCACACTCAGAGCCGGCACCGGCGCTCCAGGCTCCTCCTGCCACTGGTTCAGACCCAGCCATAGCCACAGTGCCGAGGGGCCGGCGCAGCTCCGGGTCCCCAGAGCCCCCAAGGGACGAGCCCAAGGCCGGTGTCCCTGCGGAGCCCATCCCACATCCAGGAGCTGGATGCGGAGCCAGCAGCCCTGGGACCAGCCCCGGTTTGTGCCTCTGGGCCGGGCTCTGAGCCGGATCACGGGAAGGTGGAACCGCGGCCTGGAACTGCATCCCTGGAGCGGGAGCACCGGCACCCACACCTCGGGGAGGGAGGGAAGGCGCGGAGCTGGCTGCGATAGGAAAACCCTCATCACCCCCAGCAGCACAGGAGGGACCTGCCCCTGAGCCCCCCCAGAGCTGCAGCACAGGGGGTCCACGCAGCCGCCCCAGCTGCGGAGCTGAATGGAGCCCACGTTGACTCATTCCCTTCCTGACGTTCACCTGGAACCCGTGAGGTCAGGGAGCAGAGCTCAGCGCTGCACCGGTCACAGGCACGCAGGGAACGCGGCTCTGGGCTCGCTTCAGCCTGGCGAGCGCCCCAGGACAGCACAGTTCCCAAGTGCCTGTGTCACCAAAGCTCTCCCCTGAGGTTTCCTACCTCCTTACCGGGGGGAAGGAGGAGTCTTGGAGGTCACCAGTGACAGGTACCAGGCTTTAATGCGGTGCCAGCATCGCCAGGCAGCCTCCGGTGGGCAGCACAAGCGCTGCTGTGCTCGGGAGGCAGGGAAGGAGCTGCAGAGCTTACAGGAAGGGGAAGGCGGAGACTGCCAGGAAGCAGCAGAAAGGAGGAAGGAGCAATCCTCGCGTCAGTGACTTGTGAAGGGATGGATGGAAGCAAGCGAGGGGCAGCGAGCGGCGGCTCTGCCCCCCGCCGCCAAAGGCATCTCCCTGCAGGAAGCCGTTTGCTCCCCGAGGAGCCGGGGGGAAGGCAAAGCCGGGGGGTGAGGGTGTGGGGATGGGATGGGAGGCAGGGAGCAGGGCCCGGCAGGCAGAGCTGGCAGTGAGGAGGGAGCAGGGGGGGTCACACCTGACACTGGCACCAGCGCTCTTCTGGAGCATCCCTGGATGCTTTTTGTACAAGGAAAGGAGGGAACATCCTGAGGCACAGGGACAAGACAATGGCACCTGACGTGGAGTTAGAGAGGGGTTTAGACCTTCACAGCCACAAAGACAGGAGCAACGTCCCCCGGACATCAACCTTGAACAGCAGACCCGTGGTGCAATCCTCAGAGAGGACCACGTGAGCCAAGCCTGTTCTCAGTGGAGCAATACATGAAAGGGAGGAGAGACGCTGGCCCATGCAAGACCCTGTGAACAAGAGAGGCTCCTTCAGCCTCAGGGCAAGACCTGGATTGATGTGACAGGGCCTCAGATCAGGGCTCTGCACTGGGCATCACACCAAAGCCCCCGTCCTGCTGTGGGCTCAGCTCTTTGCTGGCCATTTGAACCGGTGCAGCACGTGGGGAGCTTTCAATACGGTCCTGGGGCTCCTGGTACAGTGTGAGCCTTGTGGTGCTTCTGGGGGGAAAACCCAATAAACGCTTGGAGAGGGCAAGGGCTGAAAACCAACGAGGCACCAGAGTGCCCTGACCGGCCGGCGAGCGCAGCCTCCTCACTTCCTATTGCACCACAGCAGCCCCGTGCTGCTGCAAACAGCAGCGGCTGCTGCAGCCCCAGGCCAAGGACTGGAACCACCGGAGCCCCATCAGCTGCAGCCACCGGAGCCCCATCAGCTGCAGCCACCGGAGCCCCATCAGCTGCAGCCACCGGAGCCCCATCAGCTGCAGCCACCGGAGCCCCATCAGCTGCAGCCGCTGGAGCCCCATGAGACGCAGCCGTCTTCCTGGAGCAGCTCACGGATGGACTTTGCCCCTCCGGGCTGCAGCAGCCACTTCACTGCACCCTTGATCCCCGCAGCTCCTCCACAAGCAAGCCACAACCCGGGTACTCCGGGGCAGTAACGGGAGCCCCCCAGGCCAGGAGGGAGCCCCCAGCGCTGCCACATGGCATCTGGACAGGAATCGGCCACTGCTCTCGGCCACAAATAGCGCAGGAGGAGCCGCTGCGGCCCCGCTCAGCGCATGCTCTGCACCCGCAGGAAGCTGGTGCCCTGCCAGGCCCCGGCCCCATGCACCGAGCCCTGGGGACAGACCCAAGCGTGCGGGGACAGAAGCTGCTCCGGCGGCGGCAGCAGCCAGGAGGCAAAGGAAGCGCTGCAGAGGCACGGCCCCGGTGCCACCGGCAGCAGCAGCCCGGGCCAGGGGCTCCGCTGCATCCCGGTCCCACCTCGAGGGATGCCTCAGCAGCAGCAGTGCGCACCGAGCTCAAGCAGAGCCTGCCCCGGCCATGCCGATGCACTGCACCGCAGGTGGGAAGAGCCCCCGGTGGGCTTGGCTCGAGCACAGGCTCAGGCCAGCGTGGCAGCAGGGGGACAAGGCAGCCCTGGGCAGGGCCTGCAGCCCGTCAGAGCTGGGGGATGAGGGGAGGCGGCACCGGCTGGGAGCAGGAAGCGGCCAAGAGGAGACACTGCCTCCTGGAGCACAGCACCGAGCTCCAGCGCCTCCAGCACCAACAGAAGGCAGCCGGGCAGCCCGAAGCACCCATCAAAGGGGGGGAAAAGGTCCCTGTGATGCTCTTACTGATGCAGTCACCAGCAGGAGGGTAACTGGGCTCTAACCAGCCCCAAAGCCCTGCACAGGAGCCTCTCCCCATTGTGGGGAAACCTTGACCGGGTTGAAAGATTTGAAGGTTGAACCTTTCTGACGGCGCTGGACTCCGTGGTGAGCCTCTGGAGCAGAGCCAGGCAGCACCCAACACAGCCAGGGCCCTGCACAGCACGATGCAAGCTCCAGAGCTCCGAGCAAAGCTGCTAAAAGTAGCTCAAGAGCTCAAGCTCATCCTCCTTTAGCTCCCTGCCAAGGGCAGGGCACAACGGGCCCAAGCTGTGCAGCGTCCCCAGCTCCGTTACCCCCAGCAGCGCCCGGGTCACGTTCAGTTATCAGCAATGGGAGCATCACAGCCTCGCTCGGATCCAAGCGGCTGCAGTGACACCGGGTGCCTTCCTGCCCGGCTCCTGCACCCGCACCCGCAGCTGGATGGAAAGCTGCGCTCCACCAAAGCGGCGAATGGCTCCGGGCAACACGAGAGCTTTGCGAGGGCTGTTCCGGGAGGATTCGGCTCCAGCCCCTCGGGAGCGGTTTCAAAGCCAGCCCCAGAGGAGGGAAAAGCGAGCAGCGATGCCGGGATTTGCAGAGATTTGCAAAGGAGGGGAGGTGACAGCGCGGGGCAGAGCTCCCCAGGCAGCCGCGCACCTCCCCTGGCTGCTCCTCATCGCAGCCCCTCCGGGCTCCATCCCAGCTCCCTCTGCCCCTGTCCCCCTCCTGCCCCTTGTCACTGTGGGAGCAGCAGGAGGGGCTCCACTGCAGTGGACAGGGCCGGTGATCACCGCCGGGGTGGGAGCGGGGTTGGCTGCCCTGCCCCAAACACACGGGTAGGGCCAGTGCCCTGCAGAGGCAGAAGGGGGGTGCACACAGAGCCTGGGGGACAAGAGCCATGCCCGGCCCAGGGCAGCAGCCGACAGAGCCCTCCCAGAGCACTTGGGCAGCGCCACCAGCCATGGGCCATGTTCACCTTGCTCCGTGCCTGCTCCTCGGTCACTGCAGCAGCCCTACCCCTGCAGGATGCTCACCCAGGCACAGCACCGCTGAGCAGCTCTGTGCAAGGGGTTAAAGCCCCGCTAGAGGCGTCAGCCGGGTTCTTCCAGCCCCGGTGCAGGACCCTCCTCCGGCGTCAGCCTTGCTCACGCTGATGAAAGGAGCCCTCACCATTCCGCAGGCGGCACCAGGACCTGCCCCAAGCCCTGCTCCAGCCCGCACAGGGGTGTGTGAGCACCCATCGCGGCCACTGGCATCCTCTGGTCCGGATGCTCTGACCCCTCAATGGGGTCTGTGCGGGAACAGACCCGGCTCCGCACCGGGCCGGGAGGAACCAAGAGCCCTGGGAGCTGCCCCAGCCGAGCGCTGCGCCCGGGGCAGGAAAGAACCCCGGTGCCAGCGGGAGGGCTGGGGCAATCACTGCCCTGACCACGACCCGCGCTGCCCCCACCCGCTGCCGGTGCAGGGCGGCGCCGGCTCAGCCCCGCCGCCGGGATTCCAAAGCGAACCGGCGAGCACAGGGACCGGGGGCAGCGCCGCGGCCCGGCCCGGCCCGCTCCGCCCGGCACCGGCTCAGACCCAGCTCCGCCCCCCCCCCGGGTACAGCGGCCCCGCTCCCGGCCCCCCCGGCCCCCCCCGCTCACCGGCGGTCCCGACGGGGCGGGGCAGCGGCTCCCGGTGCCGGCGGCGATCGTGTCCGGACCCTGCCCGACGGCCGAGAACCTGCGGCCGCGCGGCCCCGCCCCGCTGCGTCACTGCGGGCACAGCCAATGGCGGCGCGGCGCTCCTACGGCCCTGCGAGGGACGGGCACTGACGGCCAATCAGCGTGGCCACCGCGCAGTACGTCACGGCTCTCGGCGGCGCGGGGGGCTGCCCCGTGACGGCTGTTCCCGGATGGCACCGCCTCCCGCCGCAGGGAGGCGCTGGGGAGGGGGCGGTGCGCGACGGCGCGGCGGGGGGGGCAGCGACTGCCGGGAACGGCCGTGCGGGAAACCCAGCTGAGTTCCGGGCAGCGCCGTGACGTCACCGCGCGGCCCACCGCCACCGCCACCGCCTCTTAAAGGGGCAGCGCCCACCTCAGGCTGCTGAGTCCCGACGGGGCGGTCGCCGGTGCCGCCGCTGCCCCCGGGCCGGTGCACGGACAGGCCGCACGCGGGTGGTTTAGAAAAGAGACTTTATTTGTCGCGCTCTCGCCGGGACGCAGCCGCGGGAGCGTTGGGGCTCGTCCGGCCGCGCCCGCCCTACCCGGCCCGGGGAAGGGGGGGAACCTGCGAGGAAACGGCCCGGGGGGGACCCGGAACTGCCGCCCCGTGCGCACAGCCGGTGCTCGGGGGCCGAGGGCTGCCCGCAACCGCCACCCGCTCGGGAACAGCGGCTGCGGCCGCGCTGCCCTGGGGCGGCTTTACCGGGGCACCGGGTCGAGCCCCGGGGCCAGGCCGGGTGCAGCGGACGATAAGCGGGACGCTTAGGGGAGAAGCGGGTTTATCTATTGGGTTACGCTGGCTCCGAGGGGACGGAAGCGACGGCGCTCCCGGGAAGGGTCGAGCCCGGCGAGCAGACGGGGACGGGCACGACCGGGTGCTCGCCGGGATCGGCCCTCCCGGGCGCAGCCGCTCCCGCAGGGCCGGGTCTGAGCCGGGGCCGTGCCCGCGGCTGCGCTGGCGCTGCCTTGTGCAAGGTGAAGCTGCAGAAAGCGGGAGAGAAGCGAGGAGGTGGCAGGAGCCTGCGCCGTGCCGGGACCCCCGGGGAAGGGGGAGCTCGGAAGCGCTCAAGGTCCGGGGCTGGCCGGTGTCGGGGCCGCTCTGCGGCAGCCACGAGCCTCGCGCCGTCGGCGCATCCCGAATCCCTCCGGTAACGTCGCGGGCGGCGGTGGCCGCTCCGGCGCTGTTGCTTGCGCGTCCCCTCGGTGCCTGCTGCCACCGCCGCTGCGGGTGTCGAGTGAGCGGATCCAGCACCACCTCCGTGGCGCTCCCTGGGCTCGCCGAGGCTCTGGCAGCCGGATCCATATCGCGGGCAGGGAGGGGGCAGCCCCGACGCTGCGATGGGCCCAGCACCGAGGGAGGGAGCATTGGGCCCGGCTGGGTGGTGCCACACGGGCACCCACGGCTGTCCCCGCTGCGGGGTGGCTCTGTGGCGAAGCCATCCAAGGCAGCAGTGGGTCACGGAGTCCTGGGGAGGGCAGAGCGGGGCAGGGCTGTGTGGTGGCCATGCAGGGCTCTGCCTGTCAGCAGGACTCCTGCGTGCTGGGGGCAACCGTAGCTCCTCAGCCCCCTCGGATGCCTGTGGGACAGCCGCAGGGGGGATACGGGCAGGATGCTGTCTTGACACCGGGTCTTGGCTTCTGGAGGACACTTGAGCTTTCCAGGTGTACAGCCGTTATCTTGGTTTTAGCACTGTCCAGCTGGGCCGGGTCCCCGTCACTCCAAGCCCGTCTTCAGGCTTGGTGCTAAAGGCTTTCTGCGGCAGGAATGGTCTCCAAAGGGTGATTGGACAGTGTAAGAAAAAGAGTCCCGTGTTCCTAACGTTTGTGTGCTAAAACTAAAACATAAACTACACCTTGTCCAAGCAGGCAGGGGATCGGCGTCGGCTCGGCGGGGTAGTAAAGATGCATCGTGTACACTTGCCCTGGGGCACCAGGGGCAGAGAGAGCTCTCGAATGTGAGTGAATACGTGTTCAGCCGCCGTCCACAGCCCTTCCGCGCTGCAGCTCCGGCCTACTCGCTGTCGCTCTTGTCCACCAGTACCGCGTCCGACTCCTCCGTGATCTCCAGCAGCGTGTGCGTCTCGGGGCTCTCCCCGCGCATCAGATCCGAGTTTTCTCCCTCCTCTCCACCCACCTCCACCAGCTCCGTGGCTTTCACTTCCACCTCGCCCTCTCTTATCTTCTTGACATGGAAAGTGAAGGGCGGCACTTTGTAGACGGCTGTCTTGGACCTGGCGTAGATGGTGTGGTCCGGGGTGAAAGACTTCCTCAGCTTGTCCCGAGAGGTCTTCATCTTCTCCCTCCTTTCATTAGTCACAATCTTGGTGCCCAGTTTATTCATCCTCTTCTCCAGGTTGTGGCGGGTCTTCTCCAAGTTGTGGCGGGTCTTCTCCAGGTTTTCCTTGGTCTTTAGCTTCGTTTTCTCCATCTTCTCCTTGGAGAATGCCTTCTTAAAGTCATCCACTCTTTTCATGCCGCTCCTTTTGATGCGCTCTGCCCGGGACTCTTCAATAATCTCTTCAATCTCCACCTCTTCATCTGAGGAGAGCTGGACGTGGTCCTCCTCCGCATGGTCCTCGCCCACAGGCCCCTCTTCGCCCTCACCTTCCTTCTCCAGCTTTTCGCCCTCCTTTAGGGACTTGCTGATGCTCAGTTTAGACGGGAGCTTCACTTCATCCTGCAAGACACAGAGCGGAGCCAGTGAGACACAGACACGCACACGGATACACGCAGCCTCCCCGGGCTCAGAGCCACCCATGGGTGACATCGGGCCTCCTTTGGGGCACCTGATGAGTTACTGGCAGGAGGCTCTGCCCCACCTGCAGCAGCTCAGGGCTCTCTGTAGCTAAGCTCAGGGTTCCAGGCTGGTTCTGAACCCGCTGCGTCTCCAGAGCTGCCAGCACTGAACCTGCAGCCTCTTCCCTTCGTGCTGTGCCCCTCTCGCAGCCCCAGTTTCACCCTCACCAGGACGGTCCCACCGCGCACTCCCAGCTCCAGGAATGCTCCCGCCGCATCCCGCTGCACAGGGAGCAGGGAACCCCTCGGAACAATGCGGAGCCCCCTTTGCCCCCCAGGGCCCCTCCTGCCCCGTCCCGCGGTGGTTCGCTGGGTGGCTCCTCTCGGCAGGGCACTGCCCGGGCTCGGTGGCCCGGGGCTCGGCGCTGCGCTGGGCTGCAGATGGCAGCACAGCCCGGAGCCGGGATCCGGCCATGCCGTAACGCACGCTCTGTGCACCCCGGCCTGCGCTCAGACCCTCCCAAGGCCCGCAGGATCCAGATGTGGGGCTGGGACATCCCTTGGGACGCAGCAGGCCACCCTGGTTTTCCCATTTCCCCGCTCGGGGTAAGGTAGGGAATTTATCCAAGCTGTGTCTGAAGACAGCAGGAACAGAGCCCTGACCTGCAGGGCTGCAAGGTTACGCTGCCTCTACTCAGCACGGGGTGAATTCATTCAGCTTCTCCGCTCTCCCGGGTCAGCCAAGTTTCTGATCCCAGTGGCAGAGGACAAGCATGTGCCCGGGAATGGGGCGCAGGTCTGGAGTGGGATTGGTTTTCATCCGAGCAGCACATAGTGTGCGTCCCTGCACTCAATCACCTCGTGTCCCGGCCAGGCTGGAAATAGCCCATCCCTGCCCGGAGCGGCGCAGCTGCGGGTCCCAGCGCTACTGCCCCACAGGTTTTAACCTCCGGGGCCGGGTGGGAGAGGTTGGAGCTGCCGCAAACCCAGCCCAATGGCAGCGCAGGGAGCAGGCAGGCACAGAGCGGAGCTGCCGGGCTGCAGGTGCAGGATCCTGGGCATTGCCAGCCCTGCGCAGGCAGGAGCTGAACGGGGGCTGCCGGTGCCCGCCATGTCCCTGGGTGCTGGCTGCTGCTCTGGGTCACACTTGCACAGCGGTACCCCACTGCACTGCCCTTCTCCGGCCCCGCTCCAGCCCCTCAATGTCTCTCTTGTCGTGAGGGGCCCAGAGCTGAACACAGGATTCGAGGTGCGGCCTCAAAGGTGCCCAGAGCAGGGGGAAGATGCCCAGAGCCAGGACACTCGTGATGCTCAAACCAGCAAAGCAGCCGCCCGGTCCCTGGTGCCTGCGCAGTGCCCGGTGTGTTGTGTGCACGCTGCGGGCTGGCCACGGTCACCACGAGGCAGGACAGGGGATGTTCCTCCTGCCCTCACATCAGTTGAGAACCGACGTGAGCTGATCGAGTACGTGACTGCAGCACAGCCCCACCCGGGGGGAAGCCAGATGCTTCCAGATGCTCCCCATGCGCTGCTCCTCGGGCAAGGGGCAGTGCTGAAGAGTGAGGGCATCAGGGGAAACCTCTGGGAGCAGCGACAGCTCGGCTCCGCGGAGCACGGGGCGGTGACACGGGCCGCAGTGTCTCAGTTGAAGGGCAGAGTGTGCAGAGCACCCAGCTGCACCCTCCGGCTCCCGGCTCAGGTCCCTGATGCTTTCTGGGATGGAGGTGAGGTGGCCACATGTGTTTTCTTCATTTGCTCTGCTGCTTGAAGGGAAAACAATAGCCAGGCTCTCCCGAGGGCCAGGTCAGCCCCGACCAAACCCCGGTGCTGGGCGGGCAGGATCCTGTTCTCCACAACAACACCTGCTGGAGCGATCCCAGAGACTCCCGGGGACCCAGCCCCGCCGGCTCAGAACATCAGGAACTCCGGCCGCTTCCTTCCCTCTGAGTCAACACAATGAGCCAGAACAAAGGCATCCCCCTCTCCCTGGCATCACTGGCCCTGGACACGGGCCATATCCTGCGAACTCAGATGCTTATCGGCCCCTTGTTAACTGCAGAACATGTGTCTGCAGGAGGAAACAGCACCTCAGAACCTCCCTTGCCTGCCACAGAGATAACCACCGGTCCTTGTGTTACGGCCCCAAACGCACCTTCGCACCAACTGCGGCTTTATGGGCTGCGCCAGCAACACAGCACCCAGCTCAGCGCCATCCTGCAGCTCTTCCCTTGCAGCCACAACAACGTGGTTGGCAGCAGCTCCCAGTACATGGGGCAGGGGGACAAGGTGGCTCTCTGCAGTCCCTGCCACTGCACCCAGGACCAGCCGTGCAGGCAGTTTGGTCCCAGCTCCCACAGGGTGCAGCAGGGACAGACCCACACTCACTGCCCCACGGTGCCCCACACTGAGCATCCCTCCCGTGCAGCTCCCCACCCGCACCCAGGCACTGCCCCAACGCAACCAATGCCCTCCTCCTCCTCCTCCTCCTCCCTGCCCAGTGCCTGCAGACACAGCACTGCCTGTGGGGAACAATGGGATCTCCCTGGAACAATCAAGAACCATCCCGGGTCTATGAGTGGCTGCTACACAGATCCCTGCTCTGGCGCTATGCTCTGCACTCTGCTTCACTGCGAGCCACATTTTGCATCCCGGGCATTCCAACTACTCGATTTTTACTGGGAAAACACTGACCCTTGAACAGGGCAAGTCCCAGCTCCTGGCTCTGGGCATCGCTGTCTGTTGGGGTGCTCAAACAGGGGCCCCCATCAGCAGATGTGAACCAGTTCGGTGCCCGGACGGCTCCCGCTGCCAAAGGCATTGGGCAAACAAGATTCCTCAGAGGGTTTTACACCAGCAGAAGGAACCCCCCCCCCGGAGCTGGGGCAGAGCCGTGCCTGCGGCAGGACGGGCAGCACGAGTGTCTGTGTGTGTGTGCTGGGCCGAGCCCGCTGCCATCCCAAGGCTTCACACACAGGCTCCTTCACCCACCCCGGCCCGTTCCGCTGTGCTGCCCCTCGCACGGACCTCCCTGGGGACACGGTTCCCTTTGGGAAGCTCCCTCTGGCTGGCAGAGCCCATGGGATGGCGGCTTGTGAGCACGCGGAGGGGCCCCGGTGCCTGTACCCAAGGCACTTGGCTGCCAGCGGATGGGTGCTGGGCTGCTCGTCCTGCGCCAGGCGCTGCTGTGGGATGTGCCTGCTCCGCCGAGCCCTGTTTTCCAGGCGAGTTCCCGTGCGGTGAGTCACGGCCACCCCATGGCCACCAGCACGTTGCTACAACACAAGTAAACACTTCCCCGGCCTTATAAAAGGCCAACGAGACCCAAAGCTGAGCTGCATTCCCAGCCCTGCCCGGCGCTTCAGCCCCCAGCAGCTCTTCCGAACGTTCCCAACGTGCGAGAGGGGCTCTGGGATTGCTCCGACTGGGTAAAGGACAGAGTCCCAGGACTCCCGGGCACTCCGGGCTCCGGTTGGAAGGTTTAATGGAAGGGTTTTACACACACACACATGCCAAGCACACCCGTAGGTCACTGTGCTCCGTTCCTGTCACACACGCGCAGCAGCACAGACGGTTCGGGCCGGCTCGCATGCAGCTGGAACATGCAGAACGTGCCCTGCTCGCATCCCCAGGCTCTGCTATGGGATGATCCCAGCTGCCGATGGGTGAAGTGGAGCTTCTGCCCCATCCTGCACTCGCCAGGGAGGGGGGTAACAAAACCTGCCCCCAAGCTTCCCCTGGCAGCTTCCCCAGGCAGCCCAGCTCCTGGGATGAGTTCACCTTTGATGGTCCTGTCCCTGGACCGATGTGGCTGCTCCCTGCACCCAAAGCGTGGGCTGCTGGAGCTGGGTGTTGCTCCAGCAGGCACACAATAAGAGGAAGGCTTTAACAGGGCCCTGTGCTGTTACCAGCAGCTCTTGCGGTGTGAGATAAGTGTTAGACAAACAGCAGTGGAAGTCATCACTGGCTCCTAGGGAACAGCACTGGGGGCTGCTGGTGCTGAGCAGGAACAGGTCCTGCCCGACACAACCGGAGCTTTACACACTCTTGTGCTCTCTGCCTGGCTTTATCTACTTGAAACAGCTTCAAACCATTCCACAAACACAAGCTAAACCTTACAAGAAGCCTGAGGAGCTTTGATCAGGTCTGTATGGCAGGGGGAGAAACTGAGGCTCAGCAAAGAGGTCGGATTTGCCCAGTCACAGCACGCACCAGCAGAGCCAACCGCTCCTGGCTACCAGCCCTTCATGCAAGCGCACAGCAATCCTGCCTCCCAGAGTGCGTGACAGCTCCCAGGATGCCTGGGAGAAAATCCCAGCTCCAGCAGCACCGGGAGGGCAGCAGCAAGCGCATGAGGCAACAGCGGAGGCGTTCGTGCCGACTGGAAGCTCAGCCTCGCAGCAGGCTGAAGGCTGCAGCAGCCACAAGCAGAGAGGCAAAGGCTCTGGAATCAGCAGCTTCAGGAGAGGTTCAAAGTCCTCTTCAGGGGGTTCTCCTGCTGAGGCCCTAAACTGCTGCCTCCTGGCACGTCTTCTGCTGGTGTGGGCCATGGCACCCTTCCTGCAGCCGGCTCACAGGGCAGTCCCTGGCGAAGGCTCAGAGGGCACAGGCTGGGTCTTCTCAGGCTAAGACGAGGAAAACGGCGTTTCAATGGCCACGGAAAGGAAGCACAATGGAAAAACTTACCTGTCCCTGCCGGGCATGGGGTCCGGAACGTCGCCGACAAAGTCATCCGGGTTAGCATGAGAAGAGGCAGAGGGAAAAGGCACAGGGGGTGTTTTAGTAAAGGCAGAAGCCAGGCAGCAAAATCTGACAGGAAAGACAGCAAAGATTTATCAGAGGGAAGAGCATCTCTGCCTCATCTACAGCAGGGCCTGGGAGACTCAGAATCCCTCCTATGGCTTCAGGCCCATTACCCTGAGTGCTGCCATAGGGCCAGATTCTGCTCTCTCCTCACACTGCTGCTCACAGGGATTTGATGGAGCTGTTCCAGAGGTTCCTCTGATCCCTGTGGCATAGCTGAAAGCAGAGGCTGCTCCTCTGTGCCAGCTTATGAAGAGACAGTGATTTTAAAGCTTGTGTTGCTCATCCCAGCACCCCAGCACTGGGTTTGTCAGCACATGGACCATACCCAACCCCAGCGCTGGGCAATACCCAGCAGCTCACAGACATCTGTACCCAGTAACACTGGGCTCCTCGACTCCTATGTCCCAAAGGTTGGACAGATTTTATCTCCGATAAAATCAGAAGCCTCCAGTCCTTAGAAGACTGAATCCTGCAGTTCCCAAAGAACATGGCAGAGGGAAAGATCCACGGTATGAGGGGTAAGAGCAAACTCAGCTGTGATTAAAGGGAGAAGCTGGTTTGCTCTCAAGCCGTACCTCCCTGACTAGCAGAAGGCCCTCTCTACATCTGTATTGTGCAACCTCCTTGGCACCTTTTCCTACCAGGCACGTCCAGTAACGCTGTGTCCTGGGGCTCTGAGAGGCTGCACCCTCCCTGGTAGCTGGGACAGAGAGCAGCACAGCTCCAGCGCTGGGGCTCCTTCAGACCTGGTGGTGCCAAGAGAGGAGCGGCAGGGGAGAGGAGGCTGTGCTTGGAGAAGGGTTTCAGCCACCAGTGAGGCAGAAGAAAGGCAGGGCTGGAGGAAACAGAGAAGTAAGTAGATGCAGAGTGAAGAGGTTGGGTTTTCTTCCCCTCTGACAGCAGAAAAGAACGGTTTGATCCTGTTACCAGGCTCTTTGTACAACTGGCTTTGCTCTCAGAACTTGCTCCTCCCGGAAAAACCTGTCTCAACGCTGGAGTCTGCACTACAGATGATGTGCAGATAGATCCGTGCTGATGCTGACATTCGCAGCCTCACTTAAAGCTACAGACTAAACATCCTGGGGCCTTTTACTCTAAATGCTTGATTTCCCCTCACTGGCACTGAGCATCTTTGTTTCTGGTCTTTGTCTTGTCTTGCAGCTGGACAGTGGAACCGGGGTTCTTCAGGTACCTTGTAAGTTGTAGGAGATCTTGCAGAACCCAGAGGATGACGTTAGCCCAGCCAGGGTAAAAGAGGGCAAAAGCAATGTGCCAACAAGCTTTGGAGTCACTGCCGTGCTCTGTATGGGTCACAGACACATCACAGCACATCAAAGAGGACACTGCATTGTTCTCTGGTCATTCCTTAGGGAAAGACAGCTTGGGGGAAGAGCAAGATGCAGGAAGAGCCCAACACTTCCCACCTGAGGCCAGGGTGTGCTGTGGGATGCTGCCTCACTCTTGTGTCTTGGCTGGAGCTGGGACAGGGGGGCCGCACAGGCAGCGCTGCGCTGGGAGCGATGCTGGAGGACAACTCCAGAGCGTTCCCATATCCATAAACTGGGGGAAATGGGGATAACAAACAGGAGCAGCACCTGCTATGGCACTCACACCCTTCCAGTGCTCTGCAGCGCCTACAGCACAAAGCAGCTTTTACCACCTACCAGTCAAATTCCCACCCAGGGCACACTGGAGAGGGATGGGGCTGTGTCTGAGCACTAAATGGCTTCTTGAAGGCTTTGATTTCTAATCCCAGACACTTAGATCCGCTGCTGACAGGCCCAGGGGAGGCCTGAGAGAGGGATACGTGATCAGAAGGAATATTACCTCTGGTTTGATTTTCCAGAGCCCTTAATAGCCCTTGGAGACAATTTCCTGCTGCACAGCTCAGTGTGCACCTATAATGCTGAAAGGCTTTCAGCAAAGCACAGTCCTGGCACTAACTGCTTATAAATAATACCTGAGCACTGAAATATTGATGCAGTTGATGCCAGGCTGCAACACAGAAATCCACGCTCCAGAGCTGAGTGGTTATGGTAGAAAGACAATAACCTGCACCAAGAAAAACCCTGGAAGTGGGAGCTCTTACATCCTGACATCGGTTTAAGGCTCAGACTCCCTCCCATGAGTTATTATCTCGAGACTCTTGTAGTGCAGTAACGTGCAGGGCGTGAAGGATTCTTTCCACAGGTTCACACGGTGCCCCTTACAAGGGATGGAGAACACGCAGGTCGAGGGCCTCCCCCCGTGCTGACACCTCTCTTCATTCTTGAATGCTTTTGCTCAGGCTCCATTGAACCCAGGGCATGGCCCCACGCTGCCAGCTTCCAGTGCCGGCAGAACACGCGGGCTCTGAACCCTCTGCTGCCATCGCACCCAAGCCTTGGGCGGTCTGGAGGCTGCAGCACAGGCGGTCGCACATCCTGCACTCCCTGCCCTGCTTCTCATCACACAAGTCCTTTTCCACGTGTTATTTTGGGGAGCACAGGCCCCAAACCCGAGGCCGCTCAGGTCTGCCTGCCCAGTCTGTGGCATTTGGGTGTGGGTTTGAAATTCACCCTCCTCCCCACCGCCCACAACCTCGCTGCTCTCGTCCCTATAAGGCCCCCTCAAGGCACAAAAGCCAAACTGTGCTATTTATACTCCCAGCCCTACCTACCCTCCACATTGTGTGCCTGAGGTTCGCGTTCCAGCCGCTCCCGTATCCACTCGGCCCTTCCCGGAGGAGCTCCATGTCCCACCAGGCGCCGGGTGGCCACCGGCATCCCCTGTAGAGCCATGGGAGCCCCAGCTGGACTGCATGGAGCAACCCTGGCCACAGGCTGCTTCTTCCAACAACCACCACCACCCATCGCAGCCAGACCTGCCTCGAGCCCAGCGCCCAAATAAAGGACTTCAGGAATTCCCTCCTGGATGTGCATGCTGAGGGCTGCCTGTAAGAAACCCCAGAATCCAGGCCTTTGGCATCTGCTGGAATAAGTTTAATTGTCAGAAAGCATTTGGAGGAATAATGCTGTGCTCTGGTGAGGGCTGCCACGTGCCGTTGCACAGCTGAGTGTGGCACGTGTCTGGCTTTAGAGCAGCAGCTTTATGCATGGGACATCTGTTATTTCATCACGAGCTGCAGTAACCAGCTCCACATTCTTGTCTCCTAAAACAAGGAGATTTGGGATGAGGTCACAGAATCATAGAACGGTTTGGGCTGGAAAAGACCTTAAGAGCATCCAGTTCCAACCCCTGCCATGGGCAGGGACATCTCACACTAAACCATGTCGCCCAAGGCTCCGTCCAGCCTGGTCTTGAACACTGCCAGGGATGGAGCAGCCACAGCTCCTCTGGGCACCCTGTGCCAGCGCCTCAGCACCCTCACAGGGAAGAACTCCTTCCTTAGATCTAACCTGAACTTCCCCTGTTTCAGTTTGAACCCATCACCCCTTGTCCTATCGCTGCAGTCCCTGATGAAGAGCCCCTCTCCAGCATCCTTGTAGCCCCTTTCAGACACTGGAAGCTGCTCTGAGGTCTCCACGCAGCTTCTCTTCTCCAGGCTGAACAGCCCCAATGTTCTCAGCCTGGCTCCATACAGGAGGTGCTCAGCCCCTGCTCATCCTCGTGGCCTCCTCTGGACCTGCTCCAATTTGTTTTTATTAGCAGCCACTCTCAACACATTTGCTGGTGTCCTGATTTCCCCCGAGGCCGGGAGCCTGGGACAGACACACAAAGGAAGCACTGAGGCTGCTACCGCCCGCACGCAGCCATCTGACAGCAGATTCCTTAGGAGGGCAAGTTCTGAGTATGGAAAGAGGACTAAAAGTCTGCCAAAAGCCTGTCCCCTTTGATTTTGGTAGGCAAGTCTTCCAAAGGGAAAAATGGGATCGTTTGGAGGTGGGTGGCTTTTTCAAATGTAATTCTCCAGAACTGATCAAATTCCCCACATTCCATCAATACAGCAACTCTCCTCTTGGCAGGAACCAAACCAGCTCCTGGCAAAATCAGGTACCAGTGTCTGTGAGAGGGAGCAAGGGAGCAGCACAGGCACACACCGGGCTGTGGGTACAGGGCTGGGTTAATGCCTGCTCCTCAGTTGCCCCAGTGGATGCGGTTTCAGTCCCTGCTTTCCCCCAGCCCAGCAGAGTCCTGGCTTCACAGCACTCCCCAAACACAACCTGATTTCAGTTCCTCCTCCTCCATCAGCAAAACACAACTTTCGCCTCGGCTCCCAAGGTGCCAAAAGGTCTTATTTGCACTCCTGAAACAGTCCATCTGTAACTGCCTCCATGCTGAGACAATGACCAAACCCCTACAACCAGTGGTGAGCTGGTTTACCTCCACCTCCCTTTAATCCTCCACAGCACAGGATCGATGACACTACACCCCACAGAGCACGCCAACTGTTTGACCTGGCTGTCGTGAAACAGCCACTCCTGGGTTTAAGTAACATTTTATGTCTCTTCAGATGATTTGAGCTCTTGTTCTCCAAAAAGCCCAATAAATCTTTGCATTTTTAGCCATAGCAACTGGAAGCGCAATTGCAGGGGCAAGTTAATCACAGCTTTCCAAAGGCAGCTTGCTCTGGGTTAGAAAGTAGTAAGAAGTTGCTCACCACCACAGAACGAATTACACTACAGCAAAGTCCCCAACACAGACCTTGGCAGGTGGATCTTGAGAAGTGAAACACTGAATTAGGAAAGGGTTATTGTGTGATTTTAGATTTGGTTTAAACCATAGACACAGAACTCAGAGACTTTTCCTCATTAACCCCCCACGGTGGAGCCTGTCACAGTTTCAGGTTTATAGATTCCTGCTCCAGCTTTTTTCATGTCATGGTTATTAATACTGAAGCACGGAAAGACATCAGGCCACGGGCAGTGAGGTGGGAATCACCAGCACCAAACAGCATTGGTCAGTCCTGGTAAAGCAGCCGCACATCAGCCTCTCGAATGTACACACAGAGCCAGCACCTCTTTCTGCAGAGCTTTATTGTTATGTGGATTGCACAAGCCCAGGCAGTGCCACTCTCGTGACTGGGGTGCCTGGAACTGAATCCCTGACAGTGCTGGAACAGTCAGGTAAAGACATGAGGACACAGAGCTGTGACCTGCTGCTCTGCACATCCGCTGTGGGCTTCCCACTGCCTGCCTGTGCCAGGGATCTGTGCAGAGTGACAGCTCCAGAGCTCCAGTGAGACACAAACTCCAACCCACCGCCCCCCCCATCCCTCCCAGGACAAAACCAAGCAAACAAACCCCCTAAAACTGAACCAAAACTTCCCAGATCCCCCTCAATGGTTAATAACTTCTTTGGAATAAGAGATCTCCATAAAGAAGAGAGCCTCCTGCATAGGACAGACAATTTTCCCTTACACCCAGCCACACAATTCCAGGTTCTGTACACTGAAAATGCCATGGTGATGTTTTCATGACATGTATCTACAGAATAATGCAGCTATCAAACAACCCTGTTCCACAGGAGAACTAATCATGACAATAGCTCTGAGACACATGGTACATTGGTATTGTTTAGAAACTTCCCCTGTTGACCAGCACTACACTGCAGGGAAGAGCAGCATTGCTGAGGAGTGCAAAGCCATCCCCTTTCTTCTGGAGGGCTGCCTGTGCCCAGGCCTGGCCACCCCATTCTGCTGTGCAGCTCTGTCTCTGTGCAGCATCATGACCCAGAGCAGCATTTGGTACTCAAGCACATTCATGTTGTTATTGCCTATTTCTTTCTAGTGTTCAAACACCCAAATTCCATCCCGGAGCTTGTTGTCCTGTTTAAGCACCACATGAAGAGATAATCCAAGAGTTTCACCTCCAAGAGAGACCTTTGGTTGCCTGAGCAGGTCTCCCCAAATGGGATCCTCGTCCTCTGCAGCCAGGCCTGCCCGGTCTTCCTGCAGAGGGGGGGGCACTGCCATAAGGAGCAAGAGGCTCCATTTCACATGAAGCAAACCTAGGGAATTTCTCACTTGGACTCTGTGGCCTCCCAGTCAAATCGCACTCAATTCCCTGCTGCGAAATTGCTCTGAATTACAAATCACTCCTTTTAGCTCCCTAATAGCTCCATGATCCACAAGATCTCTGTACTCCCTTGTCAACTGAAGCACTCAGAGGCTGTTCAGAGCTCGTTTCCTTCAGAAGCAGGACTGCTTTTTGATATTAAAGATAAACTCTACTCAATATTCCTAAGCAACAGCAAAACCAAAGGAGCAGCTCCCAAAGGCCCCAGGAGCTTGCCAACTTTCTACCTATTTCTGTAAGCCACATGGAATTCTCTGTTTAAACAATTCCCCTCACTCTTCTCACTTTGCATTGTCTGTTGCTTCTGCAGTACATGTAGAGTTCCATTCGATTTCTCCATGGGTAGATCTAGCCTCCCCCCCAAGCCTGATACAAATAACTTGCCATGAATCTATATCTCTACTGGTTAAGTTGCCGCCCAGTTGGAATAGGCTCGAGCATTGCAGCTTTTTGGGCATGATAAAACTACAAATGCTTAAGCTCTGAATCAGAGTTATGCAGGCCCCTGGACTTGGTAGATTCCTGAGCCTATTATGCTCCGCTCTCCCTTCAAACCTTGTGATAAGAAGCATTCCCCCTTTTTTTCCCCCTTTTTTCTTCTCTCCCTTCCCATGATGAGCACTTGATGCTTCTTTCTTTGTCCCCGGCGCTGTCTATTATTAACCCAGAGGCTTCTAACTGAATCATTAACTATTTCATTCACTTCTCTTCCATGGTCCAATATAAGAGTTTGCTCTGATAAGGAAGAATAACTCCAGCCAGGAACTGACAGGAACATTCTCCTCCCTTTCTTCTTGTTTAACATTAAATTCCAACACTTAGCCCAGGAGGGGAACATGAAACAAACCAAAGCTCCTCCTGACACCAGTTAACTCGAACACTCAACACTTCCAGCTTGCAGGAAAAAGGACGTGGGAGTCCGTACAACACAAGGGCAGACCCGAGCACTGGAGCTGCTCTGCCTTCCCTCCAATGTCTCTGCCTGTCCCAGTCAGTGCATTTCACCCCGATGCTGCCGTTACCATCTGCTTGTTACCAGAGGCATGTCCCAAATGTGAAACACTATCACTCTCCGAGCAGCAATACACGTTGTCTCTCAGTAGAGGAGACACTGGCACATGGATTTACAAGACCCCCTTCCTGAACCCAGCACATTCTTGTTCAGTTTTAGCTAAGCAGTAAAATCAGGTGATTTTGGTATTTCTGCTCAGTTGCAATGGGTGCTTAGGGCCGTCCTCGCTGTCTTCATTAAAACTCCTCTTAAATGTAGCAGCTCTACTAAACCTTGTCTTAGAACACCCTGTCAATGCTAACTCGTGAATGAGAGAGTGCTGCTGCTCGGTTTGGGCTGCCAGGCAGCGAGGGGAGAGCCACGGACCGACCACATAGCGTGACAGCCCCCTCCACAAAGAGAACACCCACCAACAGGACGCAAAGCACGCGTCAAATAGCTCCTTACCTGGTAGATCATGACTTTGAAGTTCCTGCGTTTCAGGAGCTCTGCTTCGTTGGCCTCCAGCTTCTTTATCTGCCCCGCTTGTTTCTCCAGGTTCTGCCGAACCGTCTTCACGTTCACGCTCACCTTGCGCACCTTCTCCAGCATCTTGTTCACAGTGTTGCTGGTGGTGGTGTGAGCCTTTGTCAGCTTGGTCAGCTCTCCCTGGATGCTGGTCACGGCGCTATCCATGTCTTGCTGTCTCTCCTCCAGCTGCGTTTGGGTCAGCTGGATCTGATCCACCGCTCCAATGATCTTGTCCAGAAGGGTCAGCACCATCACGCCATTGATCTGGTCTGGTTTGATGGGTTCTTCGGGCACGGGCTCCTCTGAGGCCTCAGAAACAGTCGGTGGTTCGATGATTTGCAGAGTCGTCTCCTCCATGATGGCTCGGGAGTGGTGGCGAGCGGAGCCCGGGAAGCTGTCACTGCAGGGACAGAGAGGAGGGAAAGCTAAACCCGAGCCTCAGCTAAACCCTGCGCTGGGAGCCGCGCCAGGAATGGGGAGCGCAGCGTGGGGATGTCTGTGCTGCACTGCAAATGGCACAGCCCCGCGGAGCCCTCCAGCCAAAGGGCCCTGCTAAAGTCTCCAGGCTTGCAGGTCATTGGCTGACTCCACCTCGGCAAAGGACCCGCTGCCAAATGCCTCTGACCCACCCTTTCTGAAATGACTAAAATAGTTGGAGGGGAGGCGATGGCTCCGCATGCAAACACAGGCACAGCTCAGCCAGGAATGCAGAGCTCCGAAACTACAACCACCTCCTCTGCACCACGAGTGCAAAGGATCGAGAGGAGAAACAAAAAGCCTCGAGTAAATAAATGCTCAGGAAGCTGCTGGAAAGAAGCTGTCCCCCGTCCGGGCACAGCTGTGTGCAGTAAAGGAAGGCTGCTTCAAACAACTGCACACGCTCAAGTTCAGCTGGAAAATTCACATCTTCTGCCAATACTCAGGGGCTGGGTTTGTTTTCCAGGACTCCAAGAGCCTGAGGTCAATACTTTACAGAAATGCTTCCATTTGGATTCAGCAGTGACAGCACATTAACTTCACAAACATGCAGGCTCCCTTGTGTGTGAATGTCCGCACGGTACAAACCTCTACGCAGGTTTAACATAGAGAGGAGGAGAATTCACTCCCATAGGGAAGCCCCCGGGCATTCCCACCTCAGCGCAGTTCCCTCTGTCCTCCAGACACTGACAAATCGAGGCTAGGCTTCGAAAAGCAAGACATGCTTCTGCACCCGCCATGCTGCAGTGTACTTGTAGGCAATGTCCAAATACACTGTGTTAACTAGGGCTTTATTGGTAAAAAACCCTGTTTCAGAACTCGCTCGCGTATGTATTGCTTTGGAAATCACGGGGCAGAGATAATCCTTATTTTGCTAGCTTTTAACCTCAGCATTGGCACAAAGCAATTCAGAGCCTTGTGTAGCATCGGCAGCTCACACCTCGTGGAGCCATCACCGGCTTCCTGCCTTAGAACACAGCGGGGAGGTGGCACCGGGGGCTGCCAACGGTGACCCCCGCAAGACCACGCACAGGAACGTGAAGGAGAATTCAGCTCCTGAGAGTGGCAATGGGCAGACTGGGAAGGCAGCACCCTCCCTCTCCTCCCGCAGCCCTAGAGATGGGGATTCACACTCAGCACATCCTGCCTCCGCAGGGGTCAAGCCCGCAAATGCCCTGCAGCATTCCCGGGCTCACCGCCTGCCTGGGACAGCGGAGCAACGCTGCATCCCAGGCCCAGGCTGGGAAACCCACGGGACACAGTGTACAGGGACATTGTTCCCTGCTGAATGCTCCCCACAGTCAGCACTTTCCCTGCCCCTGTGCTCTCCCCCCATGTGACAGCTTTTCTCTGCTGCAGCGCTGGGCTCGATCTGCTCTCTCTGGGCATCAGTCAGCCCTGCTGTGGGACTTCCACAATAGCCATTATGTCATGGATTAAAAATAGCTTGTTTTTCTACAGCCTGCTTTTTCCTGGAGGGACCCTTTTCTTTTCCTGAGCATTTCTTTCCAGTGTTTGCTGCCGATGAGTCAGTGCCATGAAAAAAACCCCCTCGCTGCAGTGAGGCCGCACTGAGGCTCTGCACTTCTCACTGGGAATATCTGCCTCAGAGTGGATTTCCACAGGCCAGGAGGCAGAGCAGCGCTCTACATCTGCCGTCTATTCCATGTGGGACTTCCAGTGCAGGCTCTGCTGCCCCATTTGGGAATCACACTGAACAGCTCACTCTGGACAGCATCAGCCCAGCAGCAGAGCAGGAAGGGGTGTCTGTGCCTGGCTCGCAGCAGGAGAGGTGCCGTGCTGCTCTCCGTGTTGCTGCGTGCGCAGCGCTCACCCCCTGAGCTGAACCACCATGACTAATTTTCCGTGTCAGGACATTTCATTTTCACACCAGGAAAAGCCAAGCGGTGGCAACCGGCAGCCTCCCCCTCGGAGCCGCTGGCCCGGGCACCAGGACGCTAGGACTGGACTCAACCCCTTCCAGCACAGCCAATGCTTTGCTGCTCGCTGGATCTGGTTTGATCTCCGGCTCTTCCATGCTGGTGTTAGATCCCATGAGCAGCGCAGCACCAGGGATGAGCCCAGAGCATCACACACACACGGAACCCCAGCCTGGTCTGAGCTGGGACCTCAACGCTCCTCCAGCTCCAACCACGGGCAGGGACCCCTTCCACTGGAGCAGCTTGCTCCAAGCCCCTGTGTCCAACCTGGCCTTGAACACTGCCAGGGATGGGGCAGCCACAGCTCCTCTGGGCACCCTGTGCCAGCGCCTCAGCTCCTCATCGCCATTAATCACAAGCATTTAACCCCCAAGAGCTGCTTCTGCTCTGCCCCTGCCCGTGCCCGTGCCCGTGCCCCTGCCCGTGCCCGGTACCCGCCGCCTTCGCCTGCCCCTCCCGTAGCCGAGCCCAGGCCGCGCCTTCGCGCCCCCGTCATTGCGTCACCGCTGGCGTCAGGTGACGTAACGAGCCCTGCAGCGCAGCGGGCGTTCCGGCTCCTCCCGCGCCGTGACGTCACTTCCGCTGCGGCTCCCAGCCGAGGCGCGCCGTCGCTAGGAGACGAGCCCGCGTGACACCGCCCCGCGTGCGCGGTGACGTCAGCGACGGGAGCCGCTGCGGGTCAGGCGGCGGCGGCGGCGGGTGCGGAGCGGGGTCGCTGTGGCAGGTAACGGGGGGCACCGGCCTGGGCCCGGCCCCGGCCCCGGCCCCCCTCCGCGGGGCACCGGGGGACGGAGCGGGGCGGCTGCGGTGTGCGCTCGGGTCCGGTTGTCACTGCGTTTCTCCTCAGAGGCCGCGGCGGGGAAGCGCCGCCATGGGGGAGCTGTTCCGCAGCGAGGAGATGACCCTGGCCCAGCTTTTCCTGCAGTCCGAGGCCGCGTACTGCTGTGTCAGCGAGCTGGGCGAGCTGGGCAAGGTCCAGTTCCGCGATGTGAGTACTCGCCGGTACCGAGCCCCCGGGCCCGCCGGCACCCGGCCCGAGCCTGCCGGGCCCCGCGGCTGAGCGGTGCAACCGCGTTTCTCTCCGCAGCTGAACCCGGACGTGAACGTGTTCCAGCGCAAGTTCGTCAATGAAGTCAGGAGGTGCGAGGAGATGGACCGAAAGCTCCGTACGTTGCTTCCGTAGGGCTCTGCTCTGCGCTTCCCCCGCAGAAGCAGGCACCGGGGTTAACCCTGCGAGGCAGCGTCGGGCAGCAGAGCGCTGGCCGGAGGGGCGGAGGCTGCCGGCTCTCTGTGCACCAGCCGGTTAAACCCCCTCCGGGGCTTGCTTCCGATGTGAGAGGCGTTCATAGCATCATAGATGTGTTGGAAGGCAGCTCAAAGCTCCTCCAGCTCCAACCCCTGCCACAGGGACCCCTTCCACTGGAGCAGCTTGCTCCAAGCCCCTGTGTCCAACGTGGCCTTGAGCACTGCCAGGGATGGGGCAGCCACAGCTTCTCTGGGCACCCTGTGCCTTTACCAAGTAGGACATCTTGGAATAGGAGGTGGAAGAATTCCCAGCCCCTGCTGGGGCTGAGTGGTGGTTACAGTGGCAGGTTGACATGGAAGTATCTTTTTAGTGAACACTGACAATGCTCTCTCTCCAGGGTTTGTTGAGAAGGAGATTAAGAAAGCAAATATTCCTATCATGGACACTGGTGAAAACCCAGAGGTGCCTTTTCCACGTGACATGATCGACTTGGAGGTGAGGATGTGTGTTAAGACGCTAATATTTGGCTCTAGATGAAGACAGGGGAACCATTCCCATTGGTAAAACCCAATGAATTTAGTGGCAGAGGTGCATTAAGCGTTGTCCCCAGCTGCCACCTGCAGTGCGAGCTCTGCCAGCTCACACCAGGCTGAGCTTTGGTCACAGGCATTGTTTCCTTGTGCATTTGCCCAAATACAATGAGAAGTGAAAGGACTTAAAAGGCATTTCACCCACTTCAGTGAACGCACAACTGCGGGGATTGCAGGGTTTACAGTGGGCCATTCTAAGGTATATAAGGGGTTTTAATGATGTGAAGACCACTGTGTTAATCCAGCCTATAAAAGTCTGCATTAACAGTCTATAAAAGCCTGCAGAGAATGTCCCAGACCCGGAGCTGTGTCTCATTGCGGGCTGGAGCCACGCCGCAATCGCGTGCAGACGTGAAGCATCCTGCCTGCTTCCTTGTTGTAACAGACCTAACAGCACTTGGCTGTGGAATTGCTTTGATCCCATTTTCCTTCTCCTTTTCACGTCTTGCAGGCAAACTTTGAGAAGATTGAAAATGAGCTTAAAGAAATCAACACGAACCAGGAAGCGCTGAAGAGAAACTTCTTGGAGCTGACAGAGTTAAAATTCATCCTGCGTAAAACTCAGCAGTTCTTTGATGAGGTCAGAATATGGGGGCTGACACCCGGGGAGCTGGCTCTTCCGCCACAAGCCACCATTTTTAGTCTCAGATATCCTTTAGTTGCTGGTTTGGACAGCAGAGTCATTCCTGTGCTTCGACATAGCTGCTCAAATGGTTTTCCATGCTCCATGCAGTACACGCAGCTACCCATGATTTACCTCTTATGCTGTTGCTTTGGGGTTGTTTTAGTTAAGCAATGGTTTATCTCAGAATTGTGTAAAGTCAGGAAGGTGCTGGTAGTCTTTCAAGCACATCAGCAGACCAAAGCCTTGGGGCTACAGTCGAGCCTTTTCTGCAGTGGGTAAGTTCTTTGGTACACAGGCAGATGAACAGTCCTGCCTCACTCACACAGGGGAATTGCAATCCAGCTTCATTTCTCTTCAGCTTTTGGAATGTTATGTGGAGATTCCATATAAATCAATAATACAAAGTCTCCTGAAGTCATTGATGATTTAATTGAGCCTTTGATCAAACCCTGAAGTTCTTGGAGGTAAGTTCTGGAGCAAAGCTGCAATTGAAAATCATCAACACTTTCTCAGACAGCAGCTGGGCCAGAAACTGGCAGCTCCTTCAGTGGACCTGAGAAGAGCTTCTCTGATGTTATTCATGATACCCGCATGGGAGAAGGCATGATCCTTCCTAGTAAAGCTTAAGTATCTCAGAGTGCAGGGAATTTTCTCAAAGAGTTGCCCAGTGTCTTTTAGAAGGACACTTTTTAGCTGAGTATATGTCCTGTTTCATCTAATCCGAGGATTTGATCAAAGAGTTCTTACTGCATTTGGCTTCTGGTATATACGAAGGTTGTGATCAAGCAGAGCTGGGCTCCTGCGAGCTTCAGCCTGTTTAGCTAATGGTTGGGGTTTGGGTTTTTGGCACAGGGTACTGCCTGTTCAGGCATTCAGGTTGTTCCTGTGCCAACACAAGTCTTAGTCTGTGCTGGCAGAGATACTGCTGCTGGTGTGAGGGGTTGATTGGTCTTGGGGTTGGTTTCATTACCAGATAAATGTCTTCGAGTGTTGAACGTTCATTCACAAGAGCCTCCCTGGACAAACAGCATTAACCTGATCATCTGGCACTTGGCTATGTTAGGTGCTGCTGCCAGCCTGTGCTACCTGAGTGCAGGTAGCTTCTGTCCTCTGGTGGGAGCTGCCTGCTGCTGTTCTTCCAGTGCAGTGTGCTCACACTGAATTGAGATCCAAATCCGTTTTCTAACCAGGCTCTGTCAGGTCACCCGCCAAGGGAACTGAGGTCACACTCCAGTGAACTGACCACAGGACGTTTCGATGGGTTCCTGCTCCTGTTGATAACTGGTTTCTCTAATAATAAACCAAACCACAAGCCATAAATGCACTGCTGTGTGTGAAAGCGACCTCAACATCTTGTTATCCTGAGCATGAATCCTGTCGTTTGCACAGTACCTTCAACACTTGAAGACTTCAATGACTAATAATTAAGATTGTGTTATTCATAGCAGTAAGTTGCACAAGAAATGGCTTCACAATCCAAATGACTTAGGTCTGGGCATTTGCTCTCTGGAGTTGGGGGAGGGCGGCTTGTTCCTTACAGGACCTTGTAGCCATTTCTTGTTTCAACGTACCATGTTGATGATTATGCTCCTTTTCTCAGTCTTCTTGTCTTTGCTTATGAAGAACAGTATGAGCTGGAGAGATTTCTCTGAAAGCTTTGCCTAGAGTGTGAGCGTAAAAGAAGACTGGAAAAGTAATGGTTAATGGCATGCAGTTCCCCATCTCTCCTCTGACTCTTCTCACCACCTGCTTCGTTTCTGTTTGCTTTGCATCTGTCATTTCTGTCTGTGCTCTGGGTTAATAAGTTGGTGGTGAAATGAATCCCTTTTAGTTTGTGTGGAAAATTGGTTTCCATTCTGTTTGTGCATTGGGAGGGGCTTGAATTGTATGGCAGAGTGCAGGGAGCCAGAGCAGGACTGTGATCAGGAGGGGAAGATTTAACCTGGTTTTCAGGCCGTGAGATTAAAGATGCTGATCAAGATAAAGGTTCTGGTCTCAGTGAACAAAAAGCAATTAAAAGTGTTTATTAATGAAGGGTCTACTTACTGGTTACCAGCATGCAAATGCTTGGGTTTCTCTTATCCAGAACAACCTGATGCGAGAAGTACTTCACAATCACTCTGATACTTCACTCCCTGCTGGTGAAAACTCTTATTCAAAGTTTCTTAGAGTCTCAATTCTCTGCCTTGTAGCTGTAGAGCTCTTTCATTTCCACACTGTCTCTTGGGCTTTTATTTCTGTTACACCTTGGAACACTGCTTTAGTTGCCCTTCCAGAACCGAAGCTATTGTTGCTGTGGCACTTCCTTTGCAGAAAGAGGGTGATCATCAAATCTAAGTAGTTGAGAGATGAACTAAAGTGATGGAGGGGTTTTATTATGCAAATTGTTCTTTTGTAAGAAAGTTCTTGTTTAGTAAAACTGGTCGAGACTTTGACTACTGATAAATACAATACAAGCCCCTTACAACTGTATCTTACTGGTTTTCAACATCGTGAAATCTAGGTACCAGCCAACCACCGGTATGTTTGCTTGGTGTGTGGGTACCAAACTTTCTTCTTTTGGTTGTGTCCTCTGTGAAGCAAAATTCTCATTCAGTTTTTGGTGTTGCCCCAAGTTACCTTAAAGTTGAAAGCATCAGAAATTCTTTTTGTTGGCTTTCCAGACTGGATTAGGGACTCCCTTCCTTGTGTAGCATCTGTGAGCTAAAACAAGCATGGGCACAAGCAGCCGAGCTGCCTTCGATGTCAGCCTTGCAAAACCTTGTATATGGCAAATACATTTATTTGATAAGCAAGTAAAATGTGGAGGGTTGGTTCTTCTTTCCACTAAAATGATGATGCAGCTGTTGCACAAGGCCACTCTGGCTGCATTACTCAACTTGCTATAGACTTTTGCAAGGCTGCGCTGAATCTGTGCGTGCATTTTACGTGTTCCAGGGTCAAACTCTACCTTCAAGTGTATTTTAGCAAGTTCCCTTGCAGGGAGACCTTGTGTGTACCACAGAAGGGTAGAGTTTGGCCTCTGTTTGTGCTAGGGAACTCTAATTTTCATCATTCCATTATATAAGCTGCAGAGGCAGAAATAATGATGATGTGGGCTTGAATCATGTGTGAAGATGCGGCACAAGAGGATGTGGTTTGAGCATCCATCCTGACTTGACTTGCTGACGCTTACAAGCTATATTCCCAAGAATTTTAACCTGCAAATCAGTTCCAGTGAAGGACAGTATAAAACTGCAGCCTGTTTTAATGCCTGCCTGGTCAAAAAATGAGCATCTTTTGTCAGAATGCCCTAAGCAATGCAGCTGGTGTGTCTGGCAATAGTACATAGGGTGAATGAGGATAAATAGCTTGAAGAATGAAAAGGTGTAATCAATAAGCATGTTTTTAAGCTGGAAGTATTTTGTGTTTTTCCTGGAGGGAGACCTTTGTGAAGCCAGTAAAGAAAATTACCATGCAGTGCTTCCAGGTTTTGTTCCTGATTCTGACCCCGTATGTACACTGATGTGGCAAGTAAGATGGAATCAATCAGACTCCTGTCATGTAATTCCCAACTGAATGAGGTTTTGCCTCCGCTCCAGGGCATGGCTGATGTGAGACCCGTGTACCCAACACATCTGGTTGTAGGGTCACAGCCTTGGGCAGCTGCAGGGGATCTCGAGGTGGGCTGAACCATCTGTGGAAGACCTCAGCATCTTCCTCTTGTGTAGGACCAGGCTTCCAGGCTCTTTATATGCAGGTGGAGTTGCCCAGGCTCCTCCTAGAAACACCTTTGGCATCTTTATTAGTGTGCAGAAGATACCCAAGAGGGAACAGCAGCTACCATCATGTTTTACTCCATTTAAGAGACAGGGAAGGATGAGGTGAAGTGTCTCACTCTGTTTTGTGCCATTAAAAATGGCTCTTGGGAGCATAAACTTGATAAACTTGGTTGAATTCTGCCTTTCTTCAGACTTGTGTATCCCACAGCCTCTGTTCAGCTGCAGCAATCTTTAAACTTGTCTTGTATGGAAGCTTTGCTGAGCCATTCCACTTTTCCTCTTGTTTTATCCCTTGCTTGTGTGATTCTTGCTGTGTTTTCTGTCATCTCCTTCCTCTTTCTGCTGTCTTCTGTTCGTTCTTTTCTTGTCTCCCCACTCTCTCTCCTGGTTCCTCGTGCCCTGCATGCCACTAACCAGTTTCATTAGATATTAATTGATTTGTGAATTCAGGCTGAATTGCATCATCAGCAGATGGCGGATCCAGACCTGTTGGAGGAATCCTCTTCGCTCCTGGAACCAAGCGAGATGGGAAGAGGTGCCCCGCTACGACTTGGGTAATGGCAGCTTGGGCTCCCTTTTAGCTGGCTTTAGGATCCCTGGGGTTCAGCCTCTGGAATCTGCAACCGTTTGTGTGCAGTTGTGGAACTTGCCAGACTGGCACATCAAGCAGATGAAGGCTGATCTAAACCCAGCTCATGGTCTCCATTCTTGTCCTGTGCCCGTTGATTTCCCAGCTCATATTTGTGCTTCACACTTTTTGCCCTGCACAAACGCCCTGTACTTGTTTGTTCCCTGTAAACCTGTTCTGGTGCTTTTTCAGACATTCTGAGCTCTCACAGCTGTGGTGAAACTCATAACTACTCTGAGCACCCAGTGCTCTGAGAAGCTGTGTAGTTCTGTGTCCTCTTCATTAGCTGCTTCCAGGCTGTCTTTGCATGTGTGTAATGGTTTATCCAGACATGGGTTTGAACCAGTGGCGTCTTCTGAAGCACATCCCCAGCACATAGTCAGTGGCAGCCATGGCTGCTGTAACCCTTGCCGTGTAATATATCAGGATCCTATTGAGATGAAGACTAACAGGCATAGAAACTGTATGTGTAAATGCATTTATTTCTCCTTTAACCAGTAATGTATACTTCCTTTACTAGACTACTTGATTCTGTTAAAAGGCATAGCTTGTGCTATAGTGCAGGTGTGGTTTTATCTCTGTATTTAGAGGACCTGCCATTTTGCTTCAAGAACCCATTTCAAAGGAAGATTTTAGTTGCTTTCAATGCTATGCTGAGCTCCAGCTGCCCTCAGTGCTTTGGGTGTTAGGCTGTGATTCCCTTTAGGTGCAGAACTTCATCTTTCTGCTGTGCCCTGGGCAGGTTTGTGGCTGGTGTGATCAACCGGGAGCGGATCCCCACGTTCGAGCGCATGCTGTGGCGAGTGTGCCGAGGGAACGTGTTCCTGCGCCAGGCAGAGATTGAAAACCCCCTGGAGGATCCTGTGACGGTAAAAGGACCTCCTGTTTACAGCAGCAGAAGCCTCAGCTACATGAAGGGGTCTCGGATCTACCCATTTAAGCCTCTGGCTTTCAGTGAGCTCCATGCAGGCAGATGTTTGGGTTGTGTTCCTTCCCAGCACTTACTTGCAGCCTCTGAGGCTTTAGTGACTAATGCTTTATTCAAACAAAAATAGCAGGATGATGGTGAATGCTGTTGAAAGAGGGAAGAACAACTCGAACTCTGGACTGCAGGAGGGCACATTTGCTTCTCTGGCACAAACAACAACTCACGTGTGCTGTCTGAATAGGTACTAATCCTCCTTGAGAGGCTCTTAGGGACAGGAGCAGTCCGTAATGTCTGTAGCTCATTTCCCCTGAGCTTGGACCCATTGTTTTTTCTTACTGTGCTAATCAATACTTTGAACACCCACCTGAGGTTTGCTGGCTTTCTTACAGATACAAATAGTAGGCATTGTGATTGGGCCTGGTTTTACATTCGGTGTCCTTCTTTGCCCAGACTTGAGCCCAAAGAGTGCCCAAACTTTGGGTACTGTTGCTGTTAACTGCTAAAAGGAAAGGCTGCACTGGAACAAAGCAGAGCTGAAACCCAGTAAGTGCCGCTTTGCTGCTCAGGGAAGGTGGATCCTCCTCCTGTCCCACCAACTGCTGGTAGTTGACCTGTTGAATTATCTGTCTACTAGGAGAGACTTTGTTCTTATTGTGCAACAACTTCCTCAAGTGGAGGTTACACCTAGTGTCATTATTCCTGAAGCATGATGTTAAAATTTCCTAAGTAAGGTAGAACAATAACTTGTCAACAAACGCAGGAAGGGGACCTGGCCACCCACTCCAGAGCAGCTCTGCAAGGAATGTGCCCTTGGCCTCCCTAGAGAGGCAGAGCTGTTAAACTCTTCTTGGTCTTGTTTTCATTCACTCTTTAGCTTCTTGTGCTGTTCTGAGGTGAGCTGACTGCAGGAAGAGCTGATACATGTTCCATGTTCTGTGTATTACACAGAGTTGATAATGGAGACTCCAGAATATCAGTAACACAAGTAGGGGTATTCCACTCTGAGGCTAAGAAAATGGCTTTCCTTAGGACTCTTAGTGCTGTAAGGTCCATTCTTGACTGACTGTGCAGATACAAGCTCTGTGTGTACAGATCCAGAGGAAGGGAAAGTAGAGCTGTGCTGTAATTTGCTGTAGTGCTGGTTTCTGGAGCTCTTACACGGTGCTCTTTCTTCTGTTCTAGGGGGATTATGTGCACAAGTCTGTGTTTATCATCTTCTTCCAAGGCGACCAGCTGAAGAACAGAGTCAAGAAGATATGTGAAGGGTATGAAAGTCTTCCACCTGGGCAGCTCTCTGAAATACACATTGACATGACTTAATACTGACATTGTTCAACGCCTGATCTCATGCTGACTGTAGGAGCAGAGGTTTTGACAGCAAATAAAATGTACCAGAAGTAGCTGAAACCTATTTTAGTCAAACTAGCCCCTCCCCAAGCCTGGCGTGCTCAGAGTAGATGAGTGTTTGACTAGAGAATGCCTCAGACCAAGGGGGTTCAAGTGTTGGACTCACAGACAGTCCCAGCGGGCTGTGAGCAGGCGATAGTCTCATGGGGGAGGCCAGCAGTGAGTACTTGCAGCAGCAGCTGTATTGGCTTGATAGCAGTACCCTGAGCTGGGGTGGCTGATGGACTGCGTGACAGTGCCTCTGAGCCGCTTGTCACCACAGGGAACAGAGGGCTTCCTCCCACTTCTGTTTCCTTAAGTGTTCAGCTTCTGTTTTGGCTGAAAGCAGACTCCTGTATCCACTTGATTTAAAGGCTGAAACTCTTGCTTGGCAGTTTCTGCTGATCAGAAGCTTCTCTTAAGGTGCTTCTTGCTTAGTTCAGCCTCAGCCAGCTATTTCCTTGACTAATCTCTCTCTTCCCATCTTTGTTACTAAGGTGGCTTGCATGTCTTTCAGATTCCGTGCCTCCCTCTACCCATGCCCAGAAACACCCCAGGAACGGAAGGAAATGGCTTCTGGTGTCAATACCAGAATTGATGATCTTCAGATGGTAAAATAAGGGGTCAATGCCCTTTTTTCTTTTTAACAATCTAGTTGAAAACTTCTTTGGCTCCTATTAAAACATGAGTATTTTGGGCCCTATTAGATGACTGTATTTTCAGCTCCAGGTAGCTTGAGACCAGCAGCTCAGCAGTGCAAGACAGACGTTGGGAGACTGCTCAGTTTTCCTTGTCAGGGGTTAGGATGATGGGGTGGGTTGATGTTTCTGGAGAGCTGAGTTCATTATAAGCGTGTATAAGTACAGCATTGACAGAGAACTGCATACCAGGGAGCAGAGAGGAGTATGCATGTGTAAGGAGATACCATGTTTTCCAGCTCTGAAAGCATGCTTGTCTGATTGCCTGCTTCATCTGCCAGAACTCTGAGAGCTCTTCCACTTATTTCCAAGCTAACAATGCTGACGTTAACTTAGCTCTTCTCTCTTTTTGCCTGTCTGTATTCTCACTTTGTGCTGTCCTGAAGAGCTTCTCCTTTACAGCTGATCTCTTGTGCAGCAGCCTGAGGTTATAATGCAGACAAATTTAAGGGATTTGAGACAAACAGGTTCAGAAACTAAAAGGAAAACTGGCTGAATCTGGAGTGCTGCTTTCATAAACTGCCTCGAGCTGGCATTGTGGAGTGCAGCTCTTTAGCAATTTTGAAGTAGACAAGAACTCAGAAGCAATTTAATGAGTAGGATGGAAAGCTGCATGTGCCCCGTGTCCTCCCCTTCCCTTGAGTCTAAGACTTTCCAGTCTGGAAATCTGACTTGGCCTGAGTTAGGTATGTTCCAGTTGGGAAACAGCCTCAGGAGAGAACACTTTCTCCTTTTCCCTTCAGTAAAAACCTCTCTCATTGTAATCTGTGTGTTTTCTTAAGGCAACATGCGCCTCATTTGTAGAACTCTGCTCTGCTCTTTTAACCTGGGTGGAGGGAAAAGTGTTCTGTGTGCTCTCTGCACAGTTCATTGTTTGAAATAGCCACTGCCCCTGGAGCTGCAGGAGGGAAGGAATCAGAAAGTAGCCCTGGAAAGAAGCCTTTAAACCTTTTAGCAGAACTATATTAATACAGAGCCTAAAGCATGTATTGTGGGCATGGGGCTGTCTTGTGCATAGGATGGGGAAAGGGCTCATTGTCTGCTGGTGGGTAGGGCTTGGTCAGCCCCATTTTGCTGGGTGCATCTGTATGCTTTGAGTTTTGGCCAGTGATTTGGCCTCATCCTCGTCCTCTGCTTCCCTTTGCAAGGTGCTGAACCAAACCGAGGATCATCGGCAGCGGGTCCTGCAGGCAGCTGCCAAAAACATCCGCGTGTGGTTCATCAAGGTGCGCAAGATGAAGGCCATCTACCACACCCTGAACCTTTGCAACATCGACGTCACGCAGAAGTGCCTCATTGCTGAAGTCTGGTGCCCTGTGGCTGACCTCGATTCCATCCAGTTTGCTCTCAGGAGAGGCACTGTGAGTAGCTGCTGAACTGCAGCAGCCGCAGCAGAGGATTGATTCCTCCAAATGGGATCCATCCCGTGGGGCTGTTGGAGTCAGTCCTCACAGAGGACAGTTTGTTTAGCGTGCAGGAGTCATGGCTTGGAGCTAAACTTTGTCACAAGGATGTGGTGGGAAGCTGTAAGTTCAGGGGAATGCTGTGATGCTGAGGCATTCTCCTGTGCTTCCAGTCTTTGGTACATTTAGCTAACCTGGCTGTGCTGCAGTCCTGCTGTTTAGATCTATAGTGGAACTTACTGAAAGGAACTCTACAGGACATGAGCAAGCTCACCTCCTGCTCAGACACGAGAGTTGGTTGCCTTGAAGTCCTTCCACTTGCTGTTTAAAAATCCCAGGCTCGCTCTTGCATGGGTTTTCTTGTCTGTCCTAATCAGACAATGCCCATCCTTACTACAAGTGCTGCTCCTCCTGCTACACTGAGTGGAGAGCAGTGGAAACTTGGCAGCCTTCCTCAGCTGCTCAAGTGTATGTCTCATGGTGGAAGCACACTGCAGACATTCAAGCTTGTGGTTTTCCAGCGCTAACAAGGAAGTGGTGTTGTGCTCTGTCCTCCGGTGCTCAGAGGGTGGGTTTTCTAATCTTCCTCTTTGTTTAAACAGGAGCACAGTGGATCCACTGTCCCATCCATTCTAAACAGGATGCAAACCAATCAGACCCCACCAACATACAACAAAACTAACAAGTTTACTTGTGGCTTTCAAAACATTGTTGATGCTTACGGCATTGGGACGTACCGGGAAATAAATCCAGGTACATTCAAACGTGGGGGAGGTCCAAGACATCTCTCTCAATTTTGCAGTTATGGTGTTCCTCTGTATTGTTTGCCCTGTGTGGAAATGCCTAACAGAGTTCTTCTCCTGGTAGAGGAGAAGCTTGGGAATAACATTGCTAAATGGCATGGATTGTGCTGTGCTAAATCAGGGCTTCCCCAAGTACAGCACATGAGGAGGGTCCTCTTTTGTCTTGCAGCACCCTATACAATCATTACCTTCCCCTTTCTGTTTGCTGTGATGTTTGGAGATTTTGGCCACGGAATCCTGATGACTCTGATTGCTGTTTGGATGGTGCTTAGGGAAAGTCGCATCCTCTCACAGAAGAGTGACAATGAGGTAAAGTGGCTGCTCATGCTGAGCTTTGCATTTAAACCAGAGTTGTAGCTGGTTTACTCCATCCTCCCCCTTCAGCTGACAATGCCCATTACTCTTTTCGTTTGGAATTTGGGAAGCCTGTAGACCACAGACTGAGTGGGATAATTTCATAGCAGTAGTGAGTTCCTTTGGGTTTCCTTTTGGCTATTTATAGGGAATGATTTCAGTTGTTTGAGGGAAGTGCTGTAGATAAGCTGTTGTAAACAGATCACCCAAAGCTTGGTTGGATCATAAAGGGGTTCAGTCACTGCAAAACTCCTACTTCCTGTACATGTAGATCTCCAAGACTCTTCCAGTTTGCTGATCCAGGTGGGTTTTGCTTGCTCAGGGCTTCGGCTGACAGGAGGTGAACCAGAGCTAAGCTGCACTGAGAGAGCTGAACAGGATCTATGTTGCCTGGTTCCAAACTGTGCTGCCAGTGGTGTCTGCATCAGTGTGTGCAGTGCAGTTTGTCCTCTTCAGCTCCTCCCAGCTGCTCTGTGCACAGCCACGCTCTTCTACAGCCTCTGGGTTCAGATTCTCTTCTGCAGAGCTGCTTCTTGCACCCTTCATGCCTGCCATGGGGAAACAGGAACTTTGGGCTTTTAGTCCATATAGCGGTGTTCTTGTCCTGCAGCTGACTGATTTTACTGTGTCATGAGGCAGCTTCCTTGTTCTCATGGACTTCCTTTGTTCCTTTTTGGGTTGTTTTTAATACAGATGTTCAACATGGTTTTTAGTGGCCGATACATCATCCTGCTGATGGGGCTCTTCTCCACCTACACCGGCCTCATCTACAATGACTGTTTCTCCAAGTCCCTGAATTTCTTTGGCTCATCATGGAGTGTCCGGCCCATGTTCACGAAAGGCAACTGGTCGTGAGTAAACAGTTGGTAACTAGCTAAAGAGTGACAGTGATAAGCAAGTGACTTATCTGTCCCCATTGTCCTCCATGCTCAGGAAATCAAATTTGAGCTCAGTCTCAAGCAGCACTGCAGGAGAGTGTAAATGTGCTCTCCGTCGAGTTTCAGACCAGCTTTTCTTTCTTCCAGAAAACTTGTGAAGATGTAGTTTAGCCCCTTTCTCACAGACATTCCTGCCCCCTGCATCTTTCTTCCTTGTGACTTGACTGAGCAACAGGTCAAGAAATAGATTTATTATTCGTTCACGAAAATCCCTAGGACCATGCAGGAACTTTAATGTTCTCTCTGTTTGAGACACTCATTGCTCTCACGAGGGGAGAACATTGTTAGTTTTTACAGAGAGAGGACACTGTTGCTTGTCTTAATGTTTGTATGATCTACTTCTACCCAAACAGAGATGCCTTGCTAGAGACTACTCCTCTGCTGCAGCTGAACCCTGCCATTCCCGGCGTGTTCGGTGGCCCCTACCCCTTCGGCATTGACCCGGTAGGAGCCATTCCTTTGCTGTCCTTAAAGAACATCCCTGTGTCAGCAGAAGCGCTTGTCTGGTTGACTATATTCACAGCTCAGCCATTCCCTTAGCAATCAGTGTTGGAAATACTCCTGAATGATCACATTAATTCAGCTCCCACTGAAATGCTAGATTCAGGATGGAGAGACTTGTTCACAGGTCATTAAAGGCCTCTTTCTCACCATCTCTGACCTGCAGGGGTTTAATCAGAACTGGTTAAACTTGCAAATCACTTGATGAAGTTACTTTTTGACCTTTTTCAGTCAGTCTTGGAACTGTAAGTTTTGAGTAATCCCATCATTTTATATCCACTGACATCAATAACACTGCTTGAAATGCTTGATACAAGACATGGTGTGTTCCACATTCACAGGAGGTGTAGAAAATCAGAACCATGTGTCATTGTTCATTGAAATGGATAAATGTTTTCTTTCCTGTCAAGGATACAGCCCCAGTTTTCCTGCAGCCTTTGCCTACCATAAAAACAAGCAGGGTTTGATTCCTGCTCTGCTGGTGGATCAGTTGCTGTAAGGGCTCCCAGCAGTAGAGGCTGGCTGCTCATTTCCCCAAAAGGTATCCGTGTGGCAAACACATCTTGAAAGGGAACCTGCTCTTGCAGCCTAATACTTCCTGGATGGTTAATAGTGTTTAGCTTAAAGTGAAGGTTTCCATCCTCCTCTGGTTTCCTTTTGGTGGGTGTTGCGCTGACCTTGTCCTGTTTTCCACAGATTTGGAATATTGCCAGCAATAAGCTGGCCTTCCTCAACTCCTTTAAGATGAAAATGTCTGTGATTCTTGGCATTATCCACATGCTCTTTGGTGTCACACTGAGTCTTCTCAACCACATGTAAGTGCTTTGCTCTGTTTTCCTCATTGGGGTGGGGGGGCTTCTTCGGGGGTGCATTAGTTTAAGCTGCAGGAGCCCATCAGGCTTCAACCTCTGCTGAAGGAGCAGCACAGTTGTTCCTGTCTGGCTGTGCAGAACCATGCGTGTCGCATCATTACTGGGTTTAAATCCCAGCTACTGCTGAGCCCCTGCAGTTTTGTTCTGAAGATGATAACAGCTTTTTGCCCTGCGTATACCTAACGCTGACCAAATGTAACATTAAACTCTGTTTCTTCCCCCCTGTCTCATAGCTATTTTAAGAAGCCACTGAACATATACCTGGGATTTATTCCAGAGATGATTTTCATGTCGTCACTCTTCGGATACCTTGTTATTCTCATTTTCTACAAATGGACAGCCTACGATGCTCACACCTCCAAGGATGCACCAAGCCTTTTAATACACTTTATCAACATGTTTCTCTTCTCCTATAGTGACACCAGTAATAAGATGCTTTATAAGGGGCAGGTAGGTGCTCTTGCTAGATAAAATCAGAAGTGCTTCATAATATATGTTAACCTTATGATAATTATGAAATTGAGCAGGAAATGTTTTTTCCTCTGTGATAGAGGAAATGTGGCATCGCTCCTGAAGCCTGATACTGTGTAATGTTGAAGAAGGAAGAAATAATCCCTATACCAGGAATTTATATCAGTCTGAGCATGTCAGCTCTGGCTCCAGAGCATTTGGATTCAGATTAGTAGTGGAAAGTGATTAGGAATATTGTCCTGCATCTGCAGTGTGATTCCTCTAAGCTTAGCTAAGATGCTAGCACCATTTCCTCCCAGCACTATCAGACATCTGTCAAATCCTCATTCCCTGCACAATCTTGTGGATTATTCCCTAATCTAACCCAGTACCAGCACTACATGCTGTGCACAGTCAGCTGGGGTGTGCAGGCAGGCTTTAAATACAGGGTTCCAGTTATTCAGTGCTGCCTGCAAGCTCTTGCTAGGTTTTGTGCGTGTGTTTGAGCATGTCAATCAGCTGAGACCTGTTTCTTTTGCAGCAAGGCCTCCAGTGTTTCCTTGTGGTGGTGGCGTTACTGTGTGTGCCCTGGATGCTGGTAGCTAAACCCCTGGTCCTTCGCCATCAGTATTTAAGGAGAAAGCACTTGGTGGGTGACAACCTCTTCTCTATTTTCAGTATGAAAACTAGTGATGGTTGAAAAGCCACATTCTCCATCTTGAGCTTGGATACGTGGGGTCACACTGTGTTGTGACCTGCAAAGTGGTTTTATGCATATTCCTAGGCATGAAGGCAGGCGGGTTTTACTGGAGGCACAGAGTTGCCTGCCTGCTTCTCAGATCTGCATCCAGCATCAAACCTGCTTCTAAAAGCCCTTTATGTTGGTCATGATAAAAACAATTGATCTGGGTTGGGCTTTGTCAGCTCTGTTACTGGTTGCTGGATGCACTTCTGTGCCTTTGCTAGGCTGGCAGTGTAAATGCAGAGATGTGACCTTGCTGGGGTGGCAGCCTGATAAAGCTGTTTGGATGGCAAAGAATAACAATGAAAAGGACAAAACCCAAAGTAGCCTTAGGCAGTCGTTATGTGAGGGGCTGTCTGCGGGGTCCTCTCGAGGTGCCCGACTGCGTGTAAAGTATCTGTATATAAAATGTAGGAACCTGGCACGTGTGCGCTGAGGAGACTTGCAAGTTCTCCCTGCATGTGTGGCAGAGAGCTTTTGGGATGTGAAGTGAGTCAAAGACGAGTTCAGTTAAAGACACTCCCTCTCCCTTCTCTGACCATCTTTCATCCTCCCATGTCCCCTCCATTCGTCTCCCTCTCTCTTTTTGTTTTCTTCCTCCTCCCTTTCTTTTCTTCCATTCACTATCAGGAAGGGCAGCCCGTGGAGGCCCAGGTCAGCCCAGTCCCGAACGAGCAGGCACTAGAGGCAGCAGCGGCTGCAACAGTGAGTGGATTTAAAAATCACCTGATGGATTTAAAGATGGGAGTTGCCTTTCTATCTAATGGTCAAGAGAGCACGGAATGTATCTGAATTCCCTAAGTGAATGACAACTGCACCTTTAGGGTGAAAAACGCTTTCTCTTGGAAAGAGCAAAGTTCAGCAAAATTGATACATTCTGGAAGAACTACCAGGCTGAAGGATAATAGTTATGTGTGCCCAGAATGCAGGAGTGCTGCTGAACTCAGACCCTGCAGAGCAGCATGAGAATACCACATCCCCCAGGTTAAGTTCCCCTTTTCTTTCCTTTTCTTGCATATTTGTTGAAGACACATGAGGATTCTTTTCAGTGAAGCATTTCTGTTTGCATTATGTGTTCCCAAACATCATGTTTATGTGATGGCCTCCCAGCAACTTCCTGTCAGGAATCATGGGATTTCTGACACCTGCACCCTTGGAGAAACTCTGAATTGAAGCTGTGGTGAAGTGGGTGTGCACAAATAAGCCTTTCAGCAGCAGTTGTCTCTTCTTCTTTGTGTCTGAACCTATAGAGAGCCCTTGACTGCCAAAGCTTTCTGGTGGAGTGAAGGTTGCAGCAGGACTTGGTCCCTTCCCCAGTGGCATTTCAGACTCACAGGTCTTAATTTATAGTCCCTCAGATCACTCATGAGCATTTTCTGTCCCTGGAGGGAGATAGAAATCCTGCTGTAGAGTGCCCAGTGCTGCTTGCTGAGCAGAAAGCCAGAGGTAGTGATGTGCATTTGTTGCCCAGCATGTTTCCAATGCACGTAAGCCCTGCTTGAGGGCCCTGTCAGGTGATGGGGACAGGTTTGTGCATCGTTCTTGGTGGTAAGCTGCTATGGGGAGGAAGCCTGCCATGAATCCAGTGTTAACTTTGCAGTGATCCCAGCGAAGTGGGAAGAGCTCCCGATGCAGATTTCCAGCTCGGGTTGTGGGTTATTCCTTTCCATTTGGAGCGCAGTGTTGGTACGGCCGGGGTCAGATGTGGAATGTCAGCACAGATGTCTAAAAAAGGAACTGCTCGCCCAATGTAGAGTTTCCAAGTAAGGGAAAGTCTGAATTCCCAGGAGTGCTGCGAGTTCGCCTGGCGCTGGTGGGGAGCAAGTGTGTGTGTTCGTGTCAGTCTCTTCTGCTGTGACTTGCCACGATGTGACTGTTCCATTTACAACAGCCGTGGTGTTTGGGTGCCTGTCCCCAGCTGCTGGGCAGAACGTTGCTCTGTTGCACGTCGGTGCCAGCGAATGTCCTCTTGAGAGATGTGCCTTTGATTTCACTTGGGGTTGCAATTACTGTGTAGAAATGTATCCAGGACTCACTCAGCCAGCCTTCTTTTCCCCAGCCCTAGCAGGAATCAGCATCTTTCCCATCCAAGCTGGGAAATAGAATTCTCCAGCTGGTTTAACCCGAGCCTTCGTACTTAATGTTTTGTTTCCTTCTGTGAGCTGCTGCTGCTGCACGTGGACTCGTAAGAAACCCACGCTCTTGCAGTAAAACACAAACAACACTTTGCTCTTTCTCTTTCTGCACGTGTTAGGGAACACACAACTTCGGTGGGATCCGGGTGGGCAATGGCCCGACTGAGGAGGATGCTGAGATCATTCAACATGACCAGTTATCTACCCATTCCGAGGAGGGGGAGGAGGTAAGCACCACCCTCTCTCGGGGCAATGTTCCCAGGAGCAGAATGTGCTAGCTTTTTGACTGCATTTCCTGATTTCCAAGCTGTTTAAATAGCAACCCTCTCAGTGAAGTGTTTTCGTAGCAGTTTTTGTACAGATTATCCCTTGGTTGTTCCCAGGACTCCAGAAAAAGCAGTTTAGTTTGCGTATAAAGAGAAATGGGGCTCTGTTTGTCCTCATTAGAAAGAACCATCATCTGTGGGGCTGCCCAGTGGGAGCTGCAGAGTACTGCTGGGTGGCTCATGCAGCCCCTGCTCTGGTTGAAGAGCAGTGCTGGTGCCTGCTGCTCCAGGGTCAGCAGAAACCCAGGGCTGTGTTTCTGGAGCCGTGCAATCTTGGTTATGTTCATTTTGATGGTTGGGGGTAATATTACTTGCTTTGCCTTCCCTGAGTTGATCTCATGTAGTTTGGGTGCATTCTGATGTCTCTTGAGCCGTATCTTGCCTCTGTCGTGCGTGTGATGTGTTACTGCTTTCCTGTGTCGTGTTTAGGAGGGAATTATTGAATGTGTTTATGCTGAATGTGATGCAGACCCTGCACTAAATGTAAACTTATGTTTTCAAGCCTGCAGAGGATGAGGTGGTAAGACTACAGCCAGCTTTGCCTTCATGTGTATCTGGACCATTCCCCATTGGTGTCAAACACGTGCCGAGTTAAAAACATGTCACAACATCTTGTTTTCCAAAGGATCTGGCTACTTCCATGCTACAGGCCATTCTGAATTCCTCATACATTCATGCCCATTAACACATCTTTAATTACTCCACCTACACAGCTGCTTTGCCTGCCCCTCTGTTGCAGCTCTTCCTTAGCTTACCCAGAAAGCCGGAAGTCTGAAACTGAAAAGTTTTTGCCTTTAAACTTCTGCAGGAGTCTCATTTGCCTCACGTTGTGTCTTTGGTCATTGTGCACTGCAAGAAGCTCTTCAGAGCTATCTCTGCCCAAACTCTCTGCTATTTTAAGGACAATCCAGGTTGTTGCCAGTCAGAAAATACAGCAAAAGTAGTCCAGCTTCGTGCAGCTCTTCAGCTGTAGAAGGGAAGCTGTGTTCTGAGAAACCGCTCATTCATTGTAGCAAGCAGGAGTATTAAAGAAATAGGGGGTTTAGGACTACTCATGCGGGGTTGATTGTGGGCTTCAGCACTCTCAGGTAACCAATCCTATTACAAAGCCTATAAATGCCATGAAATGAGAGCAGCTTCCCAGCAGTGGTGCTGCTGTGAATCGTGCTGAGAAGGTGCTTCTGCCTAGAGCCCTGTTACATACAGGGGTATCTGGAGCTGAGGGGGCCCAGAAACTGTTCCTTCGGGCAGGCTTCAGTGAAGACCTTTGCAGTTCATGCTCTGTGCAGAAAAGAGTGAGGCTTTTGATGTCTGATTTAACTTGTTTGCCACAGTTCTTGCCCTGGATACACGAGGGGAGAAAGAGGAATATAAATAGCTTTCTGTGCACGCTTAGAGCATTAGTCACTTGATGTATTTAAAACATCGTGTTCACTTCACTTAAATAAGAGCAGTTTCTGAAGCTTGGATTAAATCCAAAAGGCAGGGGATGCTTTTCCAAGCTGCAGAATAAGGAACCGGCCCCCATGGCAGACTTCCTTATAAGTTCCTTTGTTTCAGAAAACTGCCAAGACCCAGAGGCTTGGCCAGTGAATGGAGGCAGATGTGACCCTTTCACAGTTGCTTTATGCATTACCTTTGCCTTCCAAAGGTCACATTTATATCTTCAGAATGCTCTTGTCCTGTAGCAAAGGTACATACGCAGCAGTACCAGCTTGGAATACTGTCTCCTTTTATGTAGCGGTACATATCATGTACTGGTGAATTCATGTGAACACGACCTTGCTGCTGAACAGTCTTTTCCTGGCAAAGCCCATGGCTCAGTTTGGAATACCTGACTTTGATATGCTAGAATGTGAAAACAAGGATGCTGAGTCTGAGCCATCGCCCTACCAAAGGGGTTTCCTTTATAACCCCTCCATGCTAAACCAGGAGAAGACAGTGTCAGTGTGTGACCTCAAGCACCACGTCCTGGGTAGCAGCCCCAGCAGCGTGCTGGCTCAGCTCCCCCCATGGCCCGTGTTCTCTTTGCAGTTTGACTTTGGGGACACCGTGGTGTACCAGGCCATCCACACCATCGAGTACTGCCTGGGGTGCATTTCAAACACTGCATCCTACCTGAGGCTCTGGGCTCTCAGCTTAGCCCATGCACGTGAGTATTCCTTGTGGAACTGAGGTTTGCAGCAGTGTGGATGTGGGAATGCAGGGAGCCTCTCAGAGCTCAACTCTGGAGGACAGAGCTGTGCATGCACCAGCTGGGAGGAACAGAGTGTGAACAGCAGTGTCTGCACAGGGCTCTGCTCAAAGGGAGGGATGGAGCTGGAAGCACTGAATGAAGCAAAGAGCTGCTGAGCAAAGGCTCTGCCCTGCTCCGTGTGCGACAGTTGGAGGCAATGTCCTCACACACTTGGCTACAAAAGCTGTTGTCCCTCTTGTTCCCCACCTCACTGCAGTGGGAGTTTGCTTGAGTTTTTTGCTTGATGTGAATGGGAACAACCCCTCCACTCACCGAACCCTCCTCTCCCCTGCCTCCTGCAGAGCTCTCGGAGGTGCTCTGGACCATGGTGATCCACACTGGCCTCAGCGTGAGGAGCCTGGGGGGAGGCTTGGGCCTCTTCTTCATCTTCGCTGCTTTCGCTACCCTGACGGTGGCCATTCTGCTGGTCATGGAGGGGCTGTCTGCTTTTCTCCATGCTCTTCGCTTGCACTGGTGAGTTACTGGGGCAGCTGGAGCTGCAGAGCTCTTTGGGCAGGAAAACCGATGCCACCTGAGCTGTGCGGAGGTGCCATCTTCTCAAATAGTATTGACCCAGGCAGCTAAGGCTGTAAAATTGGGGTTGGGGATGATACCAAGCCAGGATCAGCGCTGGAGCACCACAGACCTGCCTGAACACCTGCATGTCCTGCAGCAGATGTGCTCTGACAGCAGGAAGCCTCTAACAGGGTTGGAGATTTCAGGCTTGTTTCTAGTGATGCAGCACAGTCCCGATGGGGTGCGTGACTGTTGCTTAGAAATGATGGAGAGTAACTGGTCTCTGCTTAACAATCAGATGAGAGCCTTGTGAGCAGTGGGATGGGATGGTTGTGCTGGATAGATGAGCGTGTTGTAGCTTTCAGTAGGGCTTTCTTGTTCTGTCTTTTGGTCCCAGTGTTCGCTTCCTTAGTGAGCAATAGCCACTGACTGCATGGTCTTGTTCCTCTTAGCCATACCTTGCACTGAACAGGGGCAGCTTTGCCCCTGCCCTTTGGCGTGCTGGGGAATGGCAGCTCTTTCTTGCTGGCCTTACTTATTGGCAGATGCTTTTGCAGCCCCTTTGCCATGACGATGGGGAAGGGGCTGCATCCTGCGCTTGCATCCAGCCAGGAATGAAGTGCTCATCGCTTTCTCTGCACCCAAGTATGGGAAGTATCCAAGAGCTTGCTCTAATCCCTACTTGAGAGCGCTCATTGTTCCCCTTCAGCTCCCTTGCTTCCCACTGGGTGGGATCACAGGAGCGATGTGGGAATGGGCTCTGCTGGCCGAGGGCTCTCCTCAGCCCGAGGTGTCGGAGGGGAGGACGCGTGTGCTCTGTGCAGCTCAGGTCCCTGCCATCCTGCCTGGTAAAGAGGAGAAGAAAGTGAAGTCCGGTGGGGTTCACAAGGGACGCTCTGCCTTGCTTCAATGGGGAGCGAAGGCAGAGTGGCAGAGGGAAAGGAAATGGGGCGGGGGGGGGGGAAGGCTCTGTCCTGGTCCCTCCCTGATGGGGGGGTCCCTGCGGTGTCGCCATCTTGTGCTGTGGGAGCCGGGGGCTGTGCAAATGGCTGCTGGCTGCTGCCTTTCCTGGCATCCAGCCTGGGAATCCTCCTGGCCGGCGCTCGGAGCTCGCTGCTCCCTGCCTGCTGTTTCCTCATCCCCGTCCGTGCAGCCGGGCGAAGGAGCTCTGCAAGCCCTGCCCCGTGTTCCTGCTGCAGCATCCAAGAGGAGCAGGGTGCAGGCAGGACCGTTCTGCAGGCAGGAACCCTTCTGCAGGCAGGGGCCCTACTGCAGGCAAGGGCCCTACTGCAGGCAGGGGCCCTACTGCAGGCAGGACTGTTCTGCAGGCGGGGCCCTACTGCAGGCAGGACCCTGATGCGTGTGGGGTGGGTTTAACCCGCAGTTGCTTGTGAATCAGCTCGGTTTCAGTCTTGCTCCTCGGGGCTGCGCGTCTCTGAGCAGCAGGAGATGGACAGTTCTGAAGGGCTTCGCTTGGCAGGCTCAGGGTGTTCCTCTTTACCCCGAGGGATGGGCTGAGATGATGAAGCATCGTTGGAGATACCTGTGTTTGTGGTGGTAAGGCCAGGCTCCCTCATGGGTACCGCTCACAGAGCACCTGGGCCAGGTGAAGCGGGGGCTGCAGCTCAGCCAAGAGGTGGCTCTCCCATTGCCAGGCCAGCTCCAAAGAGCGAGGAGGGGGGTTAAAACCTGCCTGGAAAGATGCACATCCCTGGAGTGGCACAGAGAGAAACCCAGCCCCAGCCGCGCAGAGCAGCGCAGGGCACGCGTGGGGAGCTGCAGCTTTCAATGCAGTTGTCTTTCCCCTAAATACGTTGAGGCAACTTTAATGGTTCTCTAAGAGAGAACGTGCTCGAGCTTAGAGCCGGGGAAGCAGGTTAAGGCAGCGTTTCAGACTGAACAGAATGACCTGGGCTTTGCTGGGGTGTCCCAGTGAGGAGGGAGGCACCTGCAGTGGTTGAAAGAACACGCTGTTAACATTCCTCCTTTTCGGTCCTGGATGTGAGATGGGGATGTTTGCAATGGGATGTTTGCAGCGGGGTGTTCCCTGTTTAGGAATGGGGGACACACACACACAACACACCCAGCTGTGCCGGGAGGAGCAGGGCAGATTTGCTGGCAGCGGCACAAGGGTCCCCTGGCAGGAATTCTGTAGGTGTGGGTGGCTCTTCCTGGAAGCCAGGAGGAATGGGGCGAGTGTGCTGGGAAGCCAGCACAGCGCCTTCCATGTGCTCTGCCTCTCGGTCCCAATCCGGGGGGGGGGGGGACAGGACTTGTGCTGTGCTTTCCAAGCACGCATTCCTTGCCCAGGCTGGGCTGGGGTGGAGGAAGCGCTCCCAGTGCTGCGCCGGGATTGAGGCACGTTGGGCCTCCCCTCCCTGTAACATCCCTGCTCTGCGTCTGTCTGCTCCTCAGCACCGTGGCTCGATGTGGATGCTTGCATTAAAGCAGCCTTTTCGAAGGCAGTCAGCTCCTGTGCTGCGGGCAAACACAGACTTTGGCCTAAGGAAGTTTGTAACTGAATCCCAGCCTCGGGTTGAGGCAGAAATGGTCTCAGTGGTTCTGTTTTCCTGTGGAAAACAGCCTTTTAGGCACAGTTTTGGGCCTGATTTGGAACCAGAAGCTCTTTTCCCTACAATATGTCCCATGCCCAGCCCACAGCTAGAAATCCCAGGTAGCAGTAGGCATAATACAAGCAAATCAGGTTAATTCAGAGCAGTGAGGAGTGGGGTTTACATCGCTCCGTAGGAGAGAGGTTGGTGTTAAACGAGCCCTGTGATGTAGGGGGTCAGTTCCAGAGCCTGGAGCAGCCAAACCACGTTGTCACAGTGCCAGCTGCCTGCTGGGTTCTTCCCCAGAGCTTCATCACTGGTGGGCGATGCTCAGCGCAAAGCTCAGCACTGGGGCTGGTGCAGTGGTCCTGGAAGCAGCGGCGTCGCATTGGGAAAGGGCCTTGGATTCTGCGTGTTCCTGTGGCCGCTTCCAGAAGGAACCCACAGAATGCTTGAGCCGTGGTAACTGGGTTAAATTCACTCCTTCCTCAGCCCGGAGCAGCCTCTCCTCGAGCTCCAGGCTCCCAGTTGTGGCCAGTTGTAAGCGAGCGTGGCCAAAGGGATGCGGGGCCAGCTGGAGCGGTGCATCACCAGGGTTAAGGTTTCATTGGCAGTGGCTCGGTGTGACTCAGATACCCAACCCTCTGCCTCCAGTTTCCCTTTGCTTACAGAATCCTTCCTTAGTCACAGGATACTCATGGAGATTATCAGGGTTCCTGCAAAGTGGAGCCGGTTGGCAAGGAGCCCTTCCTCCCACATGGAAAATCCTGCTCATCCTCGGGATTCCTCTGCAGATCTGCACGAACAGGCAGCAGAGATGAGCACGGAGCTGCTGTTCTGCACCTTTCCCTGCTGGGAAATCACTTCTTGCTGGCTGAAATACCAGGCTTTGCTGGTTCCCGACTGGGCAAAGCCCGATCCAAGGCCGCTTTGCTACACCTTGTGCGCTGCGTTCATGGCTCTGCAGTTCGTTGCCACCTGATTCCTGCAGCGACTTGGGCGTTGGAGCGCATCACGCAATGGGGAGTGCTGCTCACGAGGCTCCTGACCCACGGAGCCTGGTTTTGCGTGCTGGGGGGTGATCGGGTTCTCGGCCCCTGTTTGGCTCCCGCTGCGCATTGGGCTGTTCTCTGGAGCGCTGCTTTCTCTTCAGCAGAGTTCATTAGGGGGAGCAGGGAGATGGGGCCGAGTTAATGTTCAGCTGGAGGCAAGAGGCACAGCTCTGCCTCTGCTGCAGGCGTGGGCAGAAACCAAACATCCTGATGTAAATAGGCAGAAGCAGCTGGTGGGGAAGGCTGAGCACAGCATCACAGGAGCCAGGCTTGCTCCAACTAAAGGTGATGCGGAAACGCTCTGTGCTCCCTGGGGATGCTGCGGCAGGGAGCTCAGCCCGGTTCTGGTGCCCTTTCCTTGCCTGTGGGGTAGGATCAAGGTACCTGCAGAGTTCTGCTCTGCTACAGAAGCAGCGAACAGAAACGTGGGCTTTGTGCTACGTTCTAATCCCAGCTTTTCACTTTAAAGCTTCATTTTGGATGGTCGGTGATGGCACTCGGCTTGTTGCGAGCCCATAGCAGAGAGCTGCCTTTCTCCTGAGCTCTCCCTCTTTCTTCCCTTGCAGGATTGAGTTCCAGAACAAGTTCTACACTGGCACTGGATTCAAGTTTCTCCCTTTCTCCTTCGATACCATCCGCGAGGGGAGGTTTGACGATTAAGTGTCCCCCCTTCAGCAGTGCTCCTCGTGGCCAGCCCTATCCCGTGTGTCCCAGTTGCATGTAACCCTCCCATAGTGAACGTAACTTATTGCAGCACCCCAGGGCTTTGTCTCCGGGGTAGCGACTGACACTGGATCAAAGAAACTCTTATCCCTTAAGTTTACCCCTGCAGATAGCAAGTGCACGTGGTGTGTGAGCCGGGCTGTGCAGCGGGGCCGGACAGGGATGCAGCCACAGCTCAGGGGCCACACAGCGCACGGAGAAAGGGCTGAACGCCCTCAGCCTGCACAGAGCTGCTGGCGAAGAGGAAGGTTGATGTGTGGGGCCCATGTCCCTGCCTCTGAGCAAACCAGCTGGGAGCAGTTGGCAGGCTCGGGGCTCCCACATGTGCTGTGCTCCCATCTGTGTCTCATCCCGGGCAGGGATTCGGCTCTTTGAGGTGCTGGGGATGTGTTGGCATCGTGCTGGGGTTCTGAGGAGCCCTTAGGGCAAAACAGAGGCTGAGTCTTGCCAGAGCAGCCCCATGGCACGGGGCTCTCGCTGCCATTTCCCCGCAGTAGCTGTTGCTTTGTCTCTTGTGCAAGATGTGAATAATTCCTCACCCTCCTCACGTGGCTGTAGCTGTAGGAGCAGTGATGTGCGTGCGTGTTAGTGCTGTGTGTACCTGTCGTGTTGAACTCACCGTGCAGCTCAAGTACTTGTGTGTGACCGCGTTAGAATAACACCGAGGATCCTTGTAACCCGCAGTGGAGGGGGAAAGGCCACACGGTGCGGGCTGGGTCAAGCGATGAGAACTGGGTTCGTGCCGCACGGAGCTGCGTGGTCACAAGGGTGTTTGCAGACCCAGCGCTGGAATCGGGCCGTGGCTGCGGGTGCAGCAGTGGCCCTGGTCCTGCGTTGCTCACGGTCACTGTGTATTAAACCAAGTGCACAAGGACGAGCCTGGCCCCTCTCCTGCTTCCCCTGCGCTCAACGAGCTCCTCTCCCCCCTGCTGGGGGGGAGCTGGGGCTCCTGTCCAGGGCTCCCTCGATGGGCGGTGGAAGGAGCCCGGTGTAACCGTGCCCTGTTCGAGCACCCCCGTGCTGCGCTGCCGGAGCCGGGCACGGGCTGGTTTGTCCCGGAGCCTCCACAGCCCCCGGGGCCGCCCCCCCTGCCCGGCACCAGAGGCGCCCGGGGGGGGCCCCCGCTCCCGGTCTTGCGGCGCCCCCTGCAGGCCGCAGCGGGTCTCGGTGGGTCCCGGCGCGGGTGGAAAACGCGATCCGGAACCGGCCCGGAGCCACCGGGGCCAGCCCCGGGGGGGGGGGGGGGGCACCGCTCCCTGCCCGCTGCGGCGCCGCTTCCGCCCCGCTCCGCCGGTGCCAGCCCCTCCCCGGCCCCGCCTCCGGCGCTGGGGCAGGAGCGGCGATGGCGGCGCGCTGGGGCCCGGCGCTGGGGCCGCTGCTGCTGCTGCTGCTGCCGCCGGTGCTGCCGGGCGCGGGGGACGCGCGGCAGGAACGAGCGGTGCGGGCGCTGGCGCGGCGGCTGCTGGGCCCCCGCGCCGCCGCCGTGGCGCTGTCGGTGGACGCGGCGCTGGCGGAGGACGGGACCGGCACCGACACCTTCCGCCTGTGCTCCCCGCCCGGCGCCGCCGTGGCCGTGGCCGTGACGGGCTCCAGCGGCGTGGCGGCGGCCGCCGGCCTCTACCGGTACCTGCGCGACTTCTGCGGCTGCCACGTGTCATGGTCCGGGGCGCAGCTCCGCCTGCCCGACCCGCTCCCGCGGCTGCGGGCCGAGATCCGCGCCGCCGCCCCCGGCAGGTAACGGGGCCCCAGCGCGGCGGGGCCGGGCGCTGCTCACGCCTCGTTACCCCGGGACAAGGCGCCCCTTGTGTAACGGGAACGGGGCCCGGAACGGGGGCTGGGGGGGCGGCCCCATCCGCAGCCTCCCGCCCGCTCCGCAGGTACCGGTACTACCAGAACGTCTGCACCCAGAGCTACTCCTTCGCGTGGTGGGACTGGGCGCGCTGGGAGCGCGAGATCGACTGGATGGCGCTCAGCGGCATCAACCTGGCCCTGGCCTTCGTGGGGCAGGAGGAGACCTGGCAGCGGGTTGAGTATCCCAGGGCTGTGGGGCAGGGCTGTGGGGCAGGCGTGGGGCAGGCGTGGGGCCGGCTGAGCCCCCGCTGCCCGCGCAGGTTTACCGCTCGCTGGGCCTGAACCAGACGGAGATCGACGCGTACTTCACGGGGCCGGCGTTCCTGGCCTGGAACCGCATGGGGAACCTGCACGGCTGGGCCGGGCCGCTGCCGCCCGCCTGGCACCTCAAGCAGCGCTACCTGCAGGTACCGGCGGCCCCACGCGAGCCCCTGCCCTGGTCCTGCACATCCAGACCTTGGAGCCTTGGGGCCACCATCGCCTTCCCCAAGCTCCAGTAGAGCCCCGGGCCCCTCGCATGGACGTTGGGGCTCCTCTTCCCCCTGCTCCCTCCCTCCTTCTCTCTCCCAGTACCGGATCGTGGAGAGGATGCGCTCACTGGGGATGCTCACGGTGCTGCCGGCCTTCGCGGGCCACGTGCCCCAGGGCGTTCTGCGGTAGGTGCAGCCCCACGCGCTCACAGACCCCGTGGGGCAGATCGGCTCCGGTCCTGCTTCCATCCCTTGGGCTGCACAGGGCGCTCCCGAGGCCAGCACAGCTCCTGGCCCTCGTGCCTGTGCCGGCGTCCCAGCGAGGCTGCCCCGTGGTGCTCTTGTCCCGCTCCTGATCCCTTCTCTGCCCTTGGCACAGGGTTTTCCCGCGTGTGAACGCCACTCGGCTCGGGGGATGGAGCCACTTTGACTGCACCTACTCGTGTACCTACCTGCTGGACCCGCAGGACCCCATGTTCCAGGTGATCGGGACCCTCTTCCTGAAGGAGCTGATCAAGGAGTTTGGCACAGACCACATCTACAGCGCCGACACCTTCAACGAGATGACGCCGCTCTCCTCCGACCCTGCTTATCTCTCGAGGGTCAGCAACGCCGTCTTCAGGTCCATGACGGGAGGTGGGTCACCGGGGGCGAGAGGTGGCGACAGCGGGAGGGTGGCTGCGGGCCCCACGCGTGCTCAGACCCACGGGTGCCAGACCCTCGGCATCGCTCTGAGAGGTCGCTCGGTGGCTCTCGGGGCCCTGCCTGGAGGGGACCTCAGCCTGCACCTTCGTCCCCAGCCGACCCCGAGGCGCTGTGGCTGATGCAGGGCTGGCTCTTCCAGCACCAGCCCGAGTTCTGGCAGCCGGCGCAGGTGCGGGCGCTGCTGCACGGCGTGCCCCTCGGCCGGATGATCGTTCTTGACCTCTTCGCCGAGTCCAAGCCTGTCTACCAGTGGACAGAGTCCTTCTACGGGCAGCCCTTCATCTGGTGCATGCTGCACAACTTCGGCGGCAACCACGGCCTCTTCGGCGCCGTGGAGGCCATCAACCGCGGCCCCTTCGCGGCCCGACGCTTCCCAAACTCCACCATGGTGGGCACCGGCGTGGTGCCGGAGGGCATCGAGCAGAACGACATGGTGTACGAGCTGATGAACGAGCTGGGCTGGCGCCACGAGCCCCTGGACCTGCCCCGCTGGGTCTCCCGCTACGCCGAGCGCCGCTACGGTGCCGCCAACGCCGCCGCAGCCGGCGCCTGGCGCCTGCTGCTCCGCAGCGTCTACAACTGCACCGGCGTCTGCGTGAACCACAACCGCAGCCCGCTCGTGCGCCGGCCCTCGCTGCACATGGACACGGAGCTCTGGTACAACGGCAGCGACGTCTACGAGGCCTGGCGCCTGCTGCTGAGCGCCGGCGCGGAGCTGGGCTCCAGCACCGCCTTCCGCTACGACCTGGTGGACGTGACGCGCCAGGCGGCTCAGCAGCTCGTGAGCGGCTTCTACCGGAGCATCCGCGACGCCTTCCGGAGCCACGCGCTGCCCGAGCTGCTGACGGCCGGCGGCGTCCTGCTCTATGACCTGCTGCCGGAGCTCGACAGCCTCCTCTGCAGCCACAGCCTCTTCCTGCTGGGCCGCTGGCTGGAGAGCGCCCGCGCCGTGGCCACCAGCGCCCGGGAGGCCGAGCAGTACGAGCTGAACGCCCGGAACCAGCTGACGCTGTGGGGACCCAGCGGGAACATCCTGGACTACGCCAACAAGCAGCTGGGGGGGCTGGTGCTGGATTACTACGGCGTGCGCTGGAGCCTCTTCGTGTCCGCGCTGGTGGAGAGCCTCAACTCGGGCACCCCCTTCCACCAGGACCAGTTCAACCAGGCCGTGTTCCAGGTGGAGAGAGGCTTCGTGTACAACCAGAAGCGGTACCCGGCCATGCCGGCTGGGGACACGCTGGACATCTCCAGGAAGCTCTTCCTCAAGTACTACCCCAGCGCCCGCGCTGGGAGGCTGTGACTTGGACAGAGCCCCCCCCCTGCATCCCCCCTCCCCTGGACCCCTGCTTCCTGCACACGGGGGGGGGGCTGGCGGCCGGACCGGGGCAGGCTCAGCCCCAGGGACCCCTCCTGCTTCGTGCTCAGTGCTCAGCCCTGAGCAGCAGCCCCAGGGAAGGGGGGGATGCGGCCTCACTGTGGGCTTTGTCCTCCCTGGACGCCGGTGCCTGCGGGGACCCCCCCTCGCTTTGTGCCTTTTGTACTGAAAGAGACTTTGAGGAGGTTTCTGCCGGGCCGCGCTCCCCAGCCCAGGGCTTCGAGGCCTCCTGCGCTGCTGTGGAGCAATTAAACCCCGGCCGCCGAGTGCTTTGCTCCTCCCGTGTGCGTCCGTCCCCTCTCCCCTGCGGAACCCGGGCAAAGCGGGCGGCAGAGGAGGGCTCGGCGCTGGCAGATGGGGAGCCTGGCACGGCCCAGCCCGGCCCAGCCAGTGCCAACCCCGGGGCTGCGGCTTCCGCTCCCCCCCCGGCCTCCTCCCGCGGGGGGTCCTGGCTCCATCGCCGCAGCTGCACCAGCATCAAGGCGCAGGGAGGTGGGCGGAGGGGCCTTGAGATAAGGCGTCAGACACAACACCGGGGGGGGGACCCCCCCGCCAGCCCTCTTAAACCGTGTGCGGCCGCCGCGGCCGGCACCGCGGGGCCATGGAGAGAACCACGGTGCTGATCACGGGCTGCTCCTCGGGCATCGGCCTGGGCCTGGCCGCGCGCCTGGCGGCCGATGGCGGCTTCAAAGGTAAAGGGATGATGCTGCACCGCGGAGGGGAGGACGGACCACAGGGGGGTCCCAGGCTGGGCCAAGGGCAGCCGGTGCTCGCGGTGTGCTGTGGCCGGCACCGATGGCACCGTGGCCACGCTCTCTTCATGCAGTGTACGCCACCATGCGCGACCTGGCCAAGGGCGAGCGGCTGCTGCAGCGCCTCGGGGGCCGCTGCCCCGGCACGCTGGAGCTGCTGCAGCTCGATGTGACCGACCCGCGGTCGCTGGAAGCCGCCGCGCGCCGGGTGCAGGGGCAGGCGCTGGATGTGCTGGGTACGGCTCTTCGCAGGGGTCCTCGGGGGGGCGGTGGGACCCTCCCCAGGGCAGGGGCCAAATGATGGGGGGGTGCCGGAGGTCCTGCGGCTGGGATGTGCTCGGTGGGGCAGGGGTGTGGAAGCTGGGTTTGGGGGTACCAAGGGCTTCTGGCTCCTTGCGGGGTGTGCAGTGCTGGCTCACTCGTGCTGTGCCCGGCAGTCTGCAACGCTGGGGTGGGACTGATGGGCCCCCTGGAGACCTGCTCGGACCAGGACATGAAGAACGTGTTTGACGTGAACCTCTTCGGGGCCATCCGCACCATCCAGGCGTTCCTGCCCGCCATGAAGCGCCGCAGGGCCGGGCGCATCATCGTCTCCAGCAGCATCGGGGGGCTGCAAGGTGGGACCCCCGGCACCCTGCGAGCCGCGGAACCGCAGGGGAGGGCTCCCGGTGCTCAGGCCGCGGCTCTGCCCCAGGGCTGCCCTTCAACTCCGTGTACTGCGCCAGCAAGTTCGCGGTGGAGGGGCTGTGCGAGAGCCTGGCCATCGACCTGCGGCCCTTCAACATCCAGTGAGTGCCGCGGGGCTGCGCCCCTGCCGCCAGGCACCGCGATGGGGGGGACGAGTGCGGCTCATGGCCCAGCTCCCCCCGCAGCCTGACGCTGGTGGAGTGCGGGCCGGTGAACACGAGCTTCCTGGGCAACCTGCGGCGCCCGGACCCCGACGGCAGCGAACTGCAGGGCCTGGACGCCGAGACGCGAGGTCTCTACCGCCGGTACCTGCGGCACTGCCGGGGGCTCTTCCGCGCCGAGGCGCAGGAGGTGGAGGAGGTCGCGCAGGTGAGGCGGGGCGCGGGGCCCCGGGGCCGGTCCGTGCCGTGGGGCCGTGGCTCTGAGACCCCTCCGCGGTTCAGGTGTTCCTGGAGGCCATGGGCAGCCCCTGTCCCCCGCTGCGCTGCGCCACCACCCAGCTCCTGGCGCCGCTCGCCCGGCTCCGCCTGCCCGACGGCTCCGCGTACGTCCAGGCCATGCACGACTTCGTGTTCGGCCGCGCCGAGGCCGGCGGGGACCAGCCCTGACGGGGCGCGGGGGTCGGGCCCCACCGGGTCACAAATAAAGCCCCTCGGCAGCCGCACGCTCCCGGCTCTGTCGCTCTCCGCGGGGCCGCGCCTCCCTGCGCCCTCCCTCGGCGGGCGGAGCCCGGCCCCGCCGCTCCGCTCGCACCGGGGCTCCCTCGCGAGAGGCGGCGCTCGGGGCGGTCCCGCGGCGCGTTCCGGGGCGGGGGTGGCCGCGGCTTCCGGGGGGGGGGGGGCGGCGGCGATGCCTCCGTTCGGGCCGGGGCTGCTGGTGCTGACGGCTCCGCTGGGAGCGCTGCCCCGGCGGGCGGCGGCGGCGCTGGCGGCGGCGGCGGGGCTGGTGGCGGGGCCGCTGTACGTGCACCTGCAGCCGGGGCTGCGCCTCGCCGCGGCCCCGCCGCCGCTCCCCGCGGCCCCGCCGCCCGCCGGCCCCGCGCTGCTGCGGGCTCTGGCCGCGCTGTACGCGGCGGCGGCGCGGCGCGGGATGGACCTGCGCGTCCTGCTGGGCCCCGGCCGCCGCCTGGCCCGGCCGCCCCGCGTCCTGCTGCTGCCCGCCAGCGACGCGCCGGGGCCGCCGGGGCCGGTGCAGCTCGGGCTGCAGAGCTTGGCCGCCGCCGCCTACGGCTGCGCCCCGGACCTGCCCGCGCTGCTGCTGGGGGACCTCGATGGGGACCCCGAGGAGGAGGAGCCCGAGTGCGGCCCCGATGCGGAGCTTCCCAGCTTCTCCGCCGTGGCGGTCGGCGGCACCTTCGACCGCCTGCACGGCGCGCACCGCCTCCTGCTCAGTACTTGCTGCCTTCTGGCCCGGGACCGGCTCCTGGCCGGGGTGGCCGACGGTGACCTGCTCCGCAGTGAGTCCCGGGGCGGCCCCACCGTGCTGGGACGGGGGGAGCGGAGGGCAGCGGCGCTGCTGCTGGTGGGAGGCCAGGGGGGCTACCAGAGAGGGGCCAGAGCTCCGCGGTGCCCGGGTGGTGCTGCCCGGGGCAGCGCGACAGTAGGGGTACAGCGTTATGTCCATAGCAGCGAGGGAGGTGTGAGGGGCTGCCTCCCAAAGCCACAGGCGGGTTTTGTCTCCATCTCCGGGTCTGATGCTTTCCATCGCTGCTCTGGGAGCTGCCCGGTGTTAACCCCTCTCCCCTGTTCTCTGTGCCCGCAGACAAGGTCCTGATGGAGCTGATCGAGCCGTACGAGGTGCGGGTGGCAAAGCTGCGCGAGTTCCTGGAGGACGTGAAGCCGTCGCTGCGCTACGACATCGTGCGGCTCATGGACCCCTACGGCCCCAGCGTCACCGACCCCGACCTGCAGTGCCTGGTGGTCAGCCAGGAGACCCGCCGGGGCGGGGAGGCCGTGAACCAGCAGCGACTTGAGAATGTGAATGGCTGTGGGGCTGCCCCTGCCCATTGCCCTGGTGTGCCCCGGGCTGAAGGGCAGGATGCCCATGCCCGTGACTGCGGGCATCCTGTCCCATAGAGCTGCCTTCCTCTCTGCTGCTGGGAATGTGCCCCCCCGGGGACGGAGCTACCTCGTGGGGACACTGGGGGCAGCCGCAGCCGTGTCTGTGCTGCTCCATTGAGGCCTGGAGCCCCGTCCCCTCGGGGTGTCCCCGCTGCTGACAGCCCTCGGGGCTCTCCTCTCGCAGGGGCTCCCCGCGCTGGCTCTCTACGAGATCCTCCTGATGCAGGACCCCGACCACAGTGAGAACGAGGAGGAGAAGATCAGCTCCTCCAGCCTGCGGCACCGGCTGCTGGGGACGCTGCTGCGGCCCCCACGGGTGAGGGGGTCTGGGGGAGCGCCGGGAGGAGGGGGCAGCCCCGGGCCCTGCTGCAGGGGATGTGTTCCGGAGGCCCCGCTGCCCACGCTCTGCAGCACCAGCACCTCCCGTGCCCGTTTCCAGGCTGGGTGTGTGGGATCCTTCTCCAGCAAAGCCGTGTCCTCCGTGTGCTGGCAATGGGTTTCCTTCTCCCCATAGCAAGACCCTGCCCTGCCTTCGTGCCCGTACGTGATCGGCCTGACCGGAGGAACCGGGAGTGGGAAAACGTCCATCGCCAGGCTCCTGGGGTGCCTGGGAGCGTTCCTCATCGACGCTGACAAGCTGGGCCACGCCGTCTATGTCCCTGGTGGCCCTGCCTACAAGCAGGTGGTGGCGACCTTTGGTGCAGGTAGAGCCAAGGAAAGCTTCGGGGAAGGCTGGGAAGAGGAGGGAGGGATGCGCCATCATCCCAGGGAGCCATCCTGGCCTGTGCATTCTGGGCTCTGCAGCTCGTTCAGTGACAGCTGGGCTGGGCAGGACAAACCACTGCTTCCCCCACGTCCTGCACGCCCCACGGCAGAGCTACTGCAGGCAGTGCAGGAGGCTGAGCCGGGCTGCTGCTCATCTGGGGAAAGCTATTCCCTGTCCTTCTGGTGTAAGCTGCCGGGTCAGGTCCTGCAGCTCCTTTGTGGGTCCCTGTCACTGCGCCCTAGGCTGGCCACGGGGAAAGGAGTTGGGTTCATTCCTCCCAAGCCTGTTCTGCTTCTGCCTTGCAGAAATCCTGTACGAAGATGGGACAATCAACAGGAAAGTCCTTGGGGCCAAAGTGTTTGGAAACCAGGTAGGAGCAGCACAGGCACAGTGAGTGTTTAATCTCCATCCCTGACGTACGCGGAGCCGGTGCCCTCAGAGGTCTGGGCCAAGTCGTGGTCCTTTCTAGGAGCGGCTGAAGAGTCTCACAGACATCGTGTGGCCCGAGATAGCGCGGATGGTGAAGGAGCAGATCAGGGAGGCAGGAGCGCAAGGTACCCGAACACAGAGCGGGGGCTTGGGTGCGTGGCCTTGTGCAGCACCTCAGGACACAGCGCCCCGCGGAGCGGCTGCTGTGGGCAGCACTGGGAGCATGCTCCCTGCTCAGAGCCCTCTCTGCGGGGCAGAGGTTTTCACTGGCGCAGCTCTGAGCAAACCCCTGCCTCGGCTGGGCCAGGCTCAAGGAGCTGGAGCGTGGGGAGGAGCAGCCCCGTTGCCTTGCGACCGCAGGCGGCGAGGAATGAACTCATCCCATAGGAAAGGCCGTGTGCGTGCTGGACGCTGCCGTGCTGCTGGAGGCTGGCTGGCAGGACATGGTCCATGAGGTGTGGACGGCCGTCATCCCGGAGGACGAGGTGGGAGATGCCCCTGGGCCCGTTCCTCGCTGCCGGGGGCCGGTCCTCGCCTTGGCGTCGGAGCGCCTGAGGTGCCGGTGGTCCCCGCAGGCCGTGCGGCGGGTGATGGCGCGGGACGGGCTGAGCGAGGAGGCAGCGAGGAGCCGGCTGCGGAGCCAGACGGGCGCCGAGCAGCGCGTGCAGCAGGCGCACGTCGTGCTCTGCACGCTCTGGGAGCCGCACGTCACCCGCACGCAGGTGAGCCCCGGGCTGCCCCCGGCGGTGCTGCCGGCCCCGGGGGTGTAAAGGCGGCACGGAGGGGACGCTGCCCCCGGCGCTGAGCTGCCTGCTCCGCTGCAGGTGGAGAAGGCCTGGGAGCTCCTGCAGCAGCGCCTGCCCCATGCGCACAGCCCGTGATGGCTCCGCGCCTCCCGCCCGGCTCCAAACCGGGGGCGCCCGGCCCGGCACCGCCGGGAGCAGCGCCCGTCCCGTCCCGTCCCGTCCCGTCCCTGCGGGCAGCTCCGGCCGGGCCCTGCGCCCCGGGGCTTCCGTTCCACAGTAAAGGAGGAGGCCGCTGGCTCCGCGCCGTGCCTGTCCCGTGTGCGTGTCTATGGTGGTGGTGGTGGTGGGGGGGTACCGGTGCGGGCGCCCCCTGGCGGCCCGGCGGAACGGCGAGGGCTGCGTTTCCCGTTGGCTGTCGCGGCGGTCACGTGAGCGGGGCGGGCGGAAGATGGCGGAGCCGCCCTGCGCCGCGGCCGAGGACGCGTGGGGGAAGGTGGGAGCGGGGCCGGGACCGGGAGCGGGCGGGGGAGCGCGGGGGTCGGGGTCAAAGGTGACCGCGCAACGGGGGCGGGGCGGGGGCTGCTCCCGGTACCGGGAGGGGGGTGGGGAGGGGGGAGGGGGGGGGGGTCGGGGCCGCGGTTCCTGCCCCAGCCCCGCTCACGTCTCTGCCCCCGCCGGCCCCGCGCAAGGTGGACGCAGCGTACGGCGACAATGGCCTGGACTCGGGTACGTGCTCGGCCCCGGCTGCCGGGGCCCTGTCCCCTCGTCCCCGTTCCATGTCCCCCCCGTGTCCCCCTTACTGTGACCCGTCCCCTGCAGCGCTCTTCATGGAGAGCGCCCGGAAAAGCAGCATCGTGTCCCGGGCCAACAGCATCGGCTCCACCAGCGCCTCCTCTGTCCCCAACACAGGTGGGGTTTGCGCCCCGTGAGCGCGGGGCCTGCTCCCCGCAGTGCCCAGCCCGGAGCAGGGGGTCCCGCTCCCTCCCTGTGCCGAGGGGAGGTGGTGGGGAACCGCACCAGGGCACGCAGCGGGTTTGGTTTTGGTGCCTTCCCAAGGGAGCTGCAGGCGTCTTCCTCCTGCCCGGCTCTACGAGGGAAGGGCAGGGGTTGGCCGGGCCCCTTGGGGTGTTCGTCGGTGGCCTGGGGCAGAACCCAGCCCTGCTCCATCGCCCTCCCCCGGGCTCTCTCCATGCAGACGATGAGGACAGCGATTACCACCAGGAGCCCTACAAGGAGTCGTACAAGGACCGGCGCAGGCGGGCGCACACGCAGGCGGAGCAGAAGAGGCGAGATGCCATCAAGGTAACCGAGAGCCCTGCAGCACGCTCCTGCCCTCAGCACCTTCCCCTGGGCGTTCCTGCTGGATCAACCCTCCCCAGGCTCTGGCTGCCTGTGTGGTGGGAGCTGGGCTTTGATGCCTTTTGAAGCACCCCGTTCCACGCTGCTGCACCCCAAACGCATGCGCTGCGCCTCTGCTTCCCCACAGAAAGGCTACGATGACCTCCAGGCCATCGTTCCCACCTGCGAGCAGCAGGATTTCTCCATAGGCTCCCAGAAGCTGAGCAAGGCCATTGTTCTCCAGAAAAGTGAGTCTTGAGGGTGGGGAGAGGGAAGGGGGTGCCATGAACCCCCAAAACCCCCTCGCTAGAGCCGTGTAGCACAGGGGTTCAACACATTGGGACCTTCTGGTGTGATGATGCTCTGGGGGGAGCCCAGTGCTGGTCGCCTCCACCCAGCTCCTGAGGAGGACCAGGGCAGAGGGAGCTCTCTGGAACTCTTGGGGTGCATTCTCAGATCCTCGCTCTTGTGTTTTCATGCTCAGCCATTGACTACATCCAGTTCCTGCACAAGGAAAAGAAGAAGCAAGAGGAGGAGCTTTCCACCCTCAGGAAGGACGTGATGGCCTTGAAGATCATGAAAGCGTAAGGGAAGAGCTGTCGGGTGCTGCCCTCTTCTTCCTGCCCCAGCCTTGCCAGACTCTGTACCTGCAGCCCCAACCCCTCCCTGCCTGCTGCTGCCACGGCTTCTCCAGCAGCCCTTAGTGTGGGTGTCCTGGGGTTAGTGGTGGGGTTGTGTGAAGGTGACCCCGAGTTCCTGGCGCCGGGAGCGGCTGCAGCTTCCCAGTGTTGGTTCCCTGCAGGGTCTCCTTCCCCCTGTCCCTGCGGAGGCCTCTGCTGCTGACCGGGGGCACTCGCTTTGTTCCAGGAACTATGAGCAGATTGTGAAAGCTCATCAGGACAACCCCAACGAGGGGAAGAACCAGGTCTCCGACGAGGTGAAGTTCAACGTGTTCCAAGGCATTATGGATTCCCTCTTCCAGTCCTTTAACGCCTCCATCTCGGTGACGAGTTTCCAGGAGCTCTCGGCATGCGTCTTCAGCTGGATTGAGGAGCACTGCAAGCCCCAGGTGAGCGCTGGGAGGGGCTGCGGGTGCCAGCCCTGGGGCTGTTCCTCCATTGGAAGACCTCACCCTGGCTCTTGTCTCCCCCTGCCCCAGACGCTGCAGGACATCGTGATCGGGGTCCTGCACCAGCTCAAGAGCCAGCTCTACTGACCCCCTGCAGCGCCCCGGGGCTGCCGCCTCCCGCCCAGGGGCCGCGGTGATGGGCACCAGCAGGGGCTGGGCCAACCCCTCCACCTGCTTTTAAAGCTTCTCTGGATTATTTATTAACTACAAACCCAACCCCAGCACAGTCAAGATCACTAAATACTTGTAGGGACTTAGCAAAACGGGGGTAAGTGTGGATGGAGCAGAGGTGCCCGCACCCCTCCCCACATTTACCCCAAGTTCCAGCTCGGGCAGTTGTGGTGGGGTTTGCCTGGGCTACCAGTGCAGCAGCTCTGGCCCCTCAGGCCTCTGCCACAACCCCTCTGCTCCCAGGGACTGGGAAAGGAGACAAGAACGCATGTGAAAAGCTGTGGGTTTCTCTTAAAGAGGCTTCTCCCGTACCTGGGGCTTTCTGGTGCCCTTCTGAAGCAGCCGCTATGGGGCAGGGTTTGTAAGTTATGGAGTTGCTTCTGGCTTCTTTCTGGTTTTGATGTGGCCACGCTCAACAGGAAGGCAGGCGGGCAGCTGAAGGCAGTCGCTCACTGAGCTCCTTTCATCCACACACACACGAACAGCCCGGATTTGGTTTGATGAATCGGTGCAAAGACCCTGAAGCGTTCCCAGCCTCACTTTGCAGCCGGGCTCCGACACTCTTTGAACCTGCCCCATGGCACTGGTGGCGGGGGGGGGGGTCGTGGCTTTGGCCACACAAAGGCCTCGTGTGGAGGAGCAGCTGCTGGTGGGGTTTGGTCCCAGGGGGGTTCTTCCAGTGGGGCCTGAGCTCTGTGATCGTGCTTTGCTCCCACTGAGCGGGGTGGGTGCTTATTTTACACGGGGTATGCAGGAGGTGCGTCAGCTCCGTCGTTTCAATGCATGGGAATGGTTCAGTTACAGCTTCTACCCCAGCAGCAGTGCAGAATCGGGGTTAGGGGGTGGTTTTCTTACAGCATCATTCAACCCCTGCCTTTGGGTCAGTGCACCGCAAGGACAGCCCCCAGGCCAAGCCCTGCAGTGCTGCTCATAGGCTCAGCCCTGGGCAGACGCTGCTGGGGGTGGAAGCAAACTCGGGGTGCACAGGTCAGGGTTGGGGCTCTGCGGCATGGCCAGGAGCCCTGGCTCTGCTCCTGCTGCAGGAGGAGGCCGTGGATTTCACAGAGCTCCCCTGTGAAATCGCCTATTTTTTCTATTGTGAAAAGTAATTAAATTTTGCTGAATGTTTTAACGCTTTTCCTGGGGTTCTTTCTGTTGCTGAGGGCTCAGGGTTGCCCCCATCCCACCTCTTTGCCTTCCCCACCCCTCAGGGCTGCTGCAACCCAGAACCCAAACCCTGCTCGACCCCCTTCTGAACAGAGGCCACCACAAACCGAACCCAAATGCTGGTGTTTAATGGAGCCTGTGCTCGTGTTTCATGGCTGAAATACACGTGGAGCTCTGCAGGCACCAGCCCCCCTGGCCCACCAGGGCCCTGCTGTGAAGCATTCCGAACCACAACATCTATAAACGTGCAGGATGAGCCCAAGCCCCGCAAAAAGAGGACAAAAACCAACCCAAGAGCTGAGTTCCAGCACCGGCTCCTTCTCCTGGAGCAAAGGCTCCTCAGTACCTCACAGGGCCGCTGGCAGCACGACGTTGTGCTCCTCGTCCGTCTCTATCCCGACCTCCTCCTGCAGGAGCACAGTGGGCTCAGCACCGCGGAGCTCAGCACAGCGCCAGCCCCACAGAGCCCAGATTTGGGACTTACAAAGAATTGCTTCTTGCTTTTGGGGTACCCCTCCAGGATGGCGTCCAGCAGCTCGGTCGCCTGCAGGGACAGGGGTGACCTGAGCCAGGGCAGCGGGTGACAGGCGCTGGTTGTTCCCAAGGGCAGGCAGAGCTCTGCAGGGACCCTGTCCTCAGGCACCCTGGTACCCCAACCCCAAGCACAGCACTGTCTGCTCCACAGCTACGGCCTCAGCACTGCAGCAGTGGGAAGGGGCTCAGCTCAAGCTGGGGCTGCACCCCACGCTGCCCAGCACAACCCCCCCCCACCAGGGCATCCATGGCACCCAGTGTCACAACAGGATGGTCACCACCCTCCTGCTTGGTGGCACAACCATTACCATTCGCTTTCTGCGCCGCCACTCTCTGCAATACAGCTTCTGCTCACTGCAGACCTGCGGGCACCAAGACAAAAGTGAGACCCAGCCTGGCAGAAGCCACCCCACGAAGGTGCTGTAAGTGCCCGGTGCCAAGGACCTGCCTGAAGTCCCAACCAGGGGGTTATTTATCAGCCCAAGTGGTTCACAAGGGCCCTGCCGGGACATGGAGCTCCCCTTGAACCAGCTCACCCCAAACAGGGGCAGAGCACAGAACCAGAGAATCAACTGGGCTGGAAAAGCCCTTTAAGCTCATCCAATCCAACCCTTACCCCAGCACTGCCAAGGCCACCACTGACCCATGGCACCGAGGCCTTGGCTCCACAGTGTGTGAACACTCACAGGGACAGTGACTGCAGCCCTGCCCTGGGCAGCCTGTTCCAATGCCTGAGCACCCTCTGGGGCAGGAATTGTTCGCAGCTCCATCTAAACCTGCCCTGGTGCAGCTTGAGGCCGGTTCCTCTTGTCCCATCCCTTGGGAGCAGAGCCCAGCCCCTCCTGGCTCCATCCTCCTGGCAGGCACTTGTAGGGAGCGATCAGGTCCCCCCTGAGCCTTCTCTTCTCCAGACTGAACCCCCCAGGTCCCTCAGCCGTTCCCCATCACCGCTGTGCTCCAGGCCCTGCACCAGCTCCATTGCCTTTCTCTGGCCCTGCTCCAGCCCCTCAATGTCTGTCCTGCAGTGAGGGGCCCAGAACTGAGCACAGGATTCGAAATGAGCCCTCACCAGTGCCCAATGCAGAGGGGTTGCAGTGATCACTGCCCTGGCCCTGTTGGCTATACTATTTCTGATACAGGCCAGGATGCTGTCGGCTTTTTGGTTGCCTGGGCAAGATGATGTGACCCAGGTGTGTGAGGAAGAGGCAGCTCAGCTGCTGCCTGAAGGTGCCCTGAGGGTCTGGGGTGTGCTCGGCCCCAGCAGCTCTTCACCTTCTCCTTTTCTTCCGGAGTGACATGGTTCGTGGCCGACTTCATCCTCTCCAGTTTCTCTGTGTAACTCTCACAGTCCTTCTTCAGCTCCTCGATCTCTTTGGCCATCTCAGAGGTTGTCATGGAGCTGCTCAGGTCCTTCAGCTCTGGAAGGGAGGCACGGCTCAGCCCGCACCCCCGAGCAGCTGCCGGTACCGGGGAGGGGCTGCCCGGGCGCACTCACCCGCCTCCATCTGCCGGCAGCTCTGCTGCAGCGCCTGCACCCGGCCGGAGAGGGCCGCGATCTGCGCGTCCAGCCCGCGGAGCTCGGCATCGCTGGCGGCCGGGAGCTGCTCCTGCGGGGAGGCGGCGGCGGCTCAGCGCGGCGGGGGCGCGGGGGCAGCGCCCGGGGCCGGGCCTCACCTGGTCGGCGAAGTAGATCTTCTGCTTCCCGTAGGCCTTCTCCCGGATGCGGCCCTGCTGCGCCAGCTGCTCCAGCGCCTTCCCCACGGCCTGCGGGGCCCCGCGCCGTCAGCCGGGCCCTGCGCCCGGCCCTGCCCGCGCTCCCCGGCCCGGCCCGGCCCCGCTCACCGCCTTGCCGAGCCCGTGCTCCCGCTGCAGGTTGCTGAAGGCGTCCTGGGCACTGTAGGGCCGGTTCTGCTCCCGCAGGTACCGCAGCAGCACAGCGGCGGCGGCGCCTCCTGCGGGACACCGCGCCCGTCACCGCGGCCGCCCGGGCCCGGCCCCCGCCCGGCCCGGCCCCCGCTCACCGCCCGCCCCGGCGCCATCGCGGCCTTTGCTCATCCTCCCGCTCCGCTCCTCACGCTCCTCTCCCGGCCCGGCGACGATGACGCAATTCCGGCGCACCGCCCAATCCCCGCCAACTACGGAGACGGAGGCCGGCTCTGATTGGCTGGGAGGTGAAGCCGCGCCCCGAAGAGGCGGGGCCGCAGCGCTCCGGTCCCTGCCCCACGCTCCCCCGGTGCCCCCGAGCCCGCAGCGGCAGCACCGGGGCCTTCAGACAGACACAGGCAGAGGCGGGGGCCCGACGGGCGCGTCTCGTTCTTAGTGCACAAACGCGACCGCAACCGGGGTCTATGGCTTAGGAAAAGCAACGGAGAGGGCTCAGCGCGGCTCGGGACCGGGCACGGCTGCAGGCGGTCCGGCCCATGGAGGGTGCTGGTTTGTGTGACCACGACGGGCACAAAGGCTCCTCCGACACCGGTGCTGCCGTTGCAGGAAGTCACGGGCAGCTCCAGCTCCTCCCTCCACCAGCCCCAGGCAGGGGAGAGCAGGATGGGCACCGAGCAGGCGCTGGAGGAGCGCCGGGGTGGGGGGGGTTCAGCAAAGCATCAGTCCATTGTTTTAGGAAAGCAATACAAAGCAGCTGCCACACGGAGACGGTCACTGCAGGACTCTCATCATCACAGGAGGTGTCTTATTGCCATGGTGTCTCTTACAAAACAGCATCACTAGAGCCGGGACTGGAGGGGAGTGCTCATCACACACACACACACGTGGCCGTGCCCACAGCAGCTTTGTTTCGACCTGGAGCCGGACGTTGCTGGGAGAGAAGACCTGGATTCTGTGCACATTTTAGGAGCAGAGAATGGCTGTCTTTAAGACAGACCAGCACTAAGTCCCAGACAACAGGTCTAAGGGGAAACCAGCCCCAGAGGATCGGCTTCGAGCTTGTCCTGGGCGATGCTGGGCTGAGCCAAGCAGTGGCCTCTAGAATGACACACGCCAGGGTTACGGTCTCAGGTGAGGCAGTTTGGAGGAAGCAGCATCCTGGGTGCAGGGCAGCCCGTGGGTGACTGTGGAGCGATCACAGCAACGCCTTTGCTCTATGAATTACCAGTGTAGTTTATTTTAAAATCCAAGCGAGGCTACAGAGTCCCAGGTCACCGTGGTGTTCCCAGCCAGGCCCGGCCGTCACGTCACTCAGACTCACACAGGAGAGCATCTAGACAAGTGTGCAAGGCTTTTCCTGCCAGGATTCCCTCCACAACGCACAATAGAAAACCAGAGGGAAGTGCTGGGCTCACCTACTGGCCCCGGGAGCCCGCAGGATCCAGCTGGTTCAGCTCAGACTGATCCAGCAGTTCAAAGTCATCTCCTTCCGCATCAGTGTCCAAGTCCAAGCTGGCCATTCTGAGGTAAGTCTTTGCAGCCCTCTGGGGATTGTCGCTGCGTGAGGGGCCTGGCTGAGGGGCTCCTGCCAGGGCGAGCTGGATCATGCTTCTGGTGACGAAGCCGGCGATGTTGCCAGGCAGGTTCTGTACGGGGGGCAGGCCACTGCCTTCCTCCTGCTCATATGGGAGGTGCAGATCTTCAGTCACTTGTGAGCGGTAAGCCAGGCTTGGGATCCCAATGCTGGTGTCATCTTCATCATCTATGCCAGTTACCTCTGGGTTTATGGAAGGGAAGTCAGGGAGATCCCGGGCAAAAGATTCTTCTGGGTCACTGTGACCGTCCAGGTCTGGAAGAGGAGAAAGAGCTTTAAACACACACCAACAGCCCAGAGGCCAGGGCAGCACAGCACACGAAAGCTGGGCCACAGCTCCCCCTAAAGGCTCACAGACCAAACCCCTCTCCAGTGCCCCCCTCACACAGGTACTGGGGCTGCTGCTGAGCTCCCAGTTCACACACAAGGAACAAGGATGCGGAACCAGACACCCCCACGCAGACCAAGCTGCACCGTGTCCCTGCAAGCAGGGACTGGCAGAGCTGGCTCTGCCTGTGAGAGCAGTTCTAACCACTCACTAAAGCACCACAGGAATGAAGGAAGCTCCATCCTGAAAAAAACAGGTACTTGCATCTCATCTTAGGCAGCAAGAGAGACATCAAAGAGGCAGACCTCAAGGCCAGAACGCAACGCATCCTCCCTCTGACCCGTCACACTGGCGCCTGCTCAGCATTCCACACCTTCCAGAAGCTGCCCCATTCCCTCTCACCTTCTGACCCCTCTGTCAGGGGAGTCTGGCCCCTTGAAAGGTTGAACATCCCATTCTCTGTGTAGGAAACCTCAGCATCCGAATGCTCTGAGTCGGAGATGGTGAGCTCCTTGGCGACCACGGAGTCATCCAGCTTTCAAAGAGGAGATAACATTGAAAACATCACTACTGGGAAGCTTATTCCTGTGCCTCAAGACAAAACACATGATCCATTCGCCTCCAGTGAAAGCCAACCCTCATGGAGGCTCATTTCACACTTCACAGCCCAGCCTAGGAGACTGTAGTTGGTACAAGCAGCTCTGGACATATCTGAGTGAGACAGAATAAGAAAGACCTTTCTCAAAGGAGAATATCCTCATCTGATCTTCCACAAGAACTCAACTACAATGTGCTGGATACGTGCCCACTCACTACATGTCCACACAACACAGTGAGTTTATTGTATTCAGCTGCTGCTGTTACCTTAGGACAGAAGGCAGCAAGTTCCTCCTCACTGTCACTCCCATCATCCACAGCCTCCTGGTTCAGGGATCGGTGACGCACTGCCAGAAAGCAGAGTCAAAGCTCAGGGCTGCTGCTCTGGGACAAGGCGCTGTGCACAACCAGCCTTGTGCCAAGCACAAAGCCCCTTAATCTGGCAAGCTTGGACATGACCCAACACAGCATGCTTTGCTCCACAGCACAGCAACGTGATCATTTCCAGCTTGGGCTCCTGTACATCTTTCGCTGAGATGAGTATGTTTGGCAGCTGCCTTGCACTGAACCCTCCCTCTGTTTTCAGTGCAACACAAGACGGAACACACAGTTCTGGCAGCTGAGGGACGGAGCAGCTCAGCACCATGAGGAGCTGGCACTGGGAGGTGTCAGTGCTTGCTGGGAGCTGCTGCGAGGCAGAGATGCTTTGCCTCCTTCCCTGAGGGCACTGGGGTGGCTGCATGCTGGAGCCCAGCCCACTCCAGGCCCCCCTCATGGGCTGTTTCAGGTACTGAGGATCAGTGTCTGAAGGGTCACAAACACAGCACAGGAACTTACATTGCTTCTCCCGCTGCTTTGGTATCATGTAGCCTCGAAAGCTGAACCGCAGCCGCTGCAGAGCTGGCTCCAGCCTCACGTACATGCGCTGCCCCAGTCTGTGGTACACAGCAAGGGGCCACAGCAGGATGAAGAGCACTGAGGTAAGTGGGAACGCACATTAGAAGTTTGCCGAGAATGCAAACATCCTGCCCGTTTTGTGATGCAGTGCAACACACAGAGAATGCCACATCTGAAGGGAGGCAATGCCGCAGGAGGCTGTCAGAGCAGTGCAACCACCTCTGTCAGGGCAGCAAAATCGAGAGGCCAACCTCTTAGTGCTCTGGTGTGTGGTTACTGAGCACTCAAACATGTTCTCTCTGGACCAGAGACCTCAGAGTCCCAGTCAGGAACCACCACATTCCAGGCAGAACGTATTCTTTTCAATTGTAAAGCCATTCACACAAGCTTTCCTTCTGAGCAGAAGAGCCCCATCCCAGCCATTCAGATCCCACTCATCTCTACCCCTTTTCACTTCTAAGTCTGTATTTGCACAGAGTTCTACTTACATAGCAAGTAGGAGAGCAAGAGTCCAGGGATATAGCGGCCCAGGACAGCCAGGAAAGTAAAGACTCCACACACTAGAAGGCAAAACTGAAGACGGGGGAAACAGTGAGTTCCCAAAGCAGTGGATTCACTTGGTTCTTGCAGATGCTAAATCATAATTCTAATGACAGCAAAACCTTCCCAGTGCTCAAGCACCACCTCTGGGACCAGCACAGGCACAGGCGGCATTGCCAAGGCCTCTTGCCTCAGCATATGAAGAGCGTCTCAAAGATAGGGAGAGGCTTTGCAGAGACAGGAAGCTTGAAGGTGAAGAGGACAAGGACAGTTCCAGCACGTTACAAGTTGCTCTTTGCATAAGCCTCAAAAAAAGGGGAAGACAAAAAAAGCAGCTTGACACCTCTTTCTCACTGTTCAAATCCACTGAGGGAGTTTGACAGACACTGACAGAGCTGGAAACCTACAGAAGGAGCAGCTACATTTCACAACCAGCATGCCAACACTCGCTTCCTCCTCCCCAGCCCGGCTGTTCTGCCTGTGCTTTCCATCCCTCCCCAACACTTAACAGCACTGGGGGGGACGTGGTAACCTCCCATCTATGACTGCATTCAGCCAACGCTGGATGCCACCACAAGAGGATCCTGGTGGGCAGCAGAGGCTCCACACCACATGTTCTATGTGCTGAGGTCTGTATATTCTTACCTTGCCAGGGTTTTGCCTCTTGAAAATGAAGAGATTGCTGAAGAAGTTGGTCCCAGCCACCCATCCTTCAGCCAGGTGGTGACAGAGCTCTGGCACTCCGAGCAGCCGAGGGTGGACGTATCCCCAGCTGCAGGAAAGGCAGGAATTCAGGGAGAGAGCTCACTGCATCGACCAGAGCAGAAATCACTTGTTACAGACACTTGTCTCAATACTTCCTTCTCCCCTCCCACAGTACTGAGCTCTTCAGAGCTTTAGCTGAGGCTCAGCTGTCTTCTAGAACAGCACTTCCAGGGACTGCTCTCCAAGTGTCCCAGTTCTCCCACAGCTAAGGAGCAGCAATTCCAGTCTCTCATTCTTTGGCTTAGACCAGTTTCCATGCTACTTGAGGGACAGGGCAGTGCATAAGCAAATCCATTTGCTTTTTCTGCATTGACTTAATCAACTGCAACCCCCAAGAATTCAGCATGAGGTCTCTACAAGCAGCTTTGGACCTTACTTCATATATTCAGCTCCTTCGGAGGCACTGTTTTTGGCAAGTTCTATTAGTGCTTCTTAACTGCTAGTCACAAGTATGGAGGTTAAGGAAGAGCAGCTCCTTCTGTACCTGGGCCTCTTGCAAAAGAAAACAAAGTAAAACCTGCCATTTGGCACCAGCCCAAGCGATTTAATCAGGAGCTGAGCACCCAGCACAGCACCACAGGGCAGGAAGGTGTTATTAGTAAGGCAACACCCCAACGTTTCTCAAGCTATCATTAATGCTGCAGTCAGATCCCAAGTATGCAGTACCAGCTCCTGGAACAAGCTGTTAAACATTCCCTGTCAAGTCTCAGAAGACTTCATCCTTTCCAAAGGCAAGGCTGGTTTCCTGCTATTGGTGGCCCATACAGAAGGAGCTGCTTTTGAGGCAGCACCTCTAACTTAAGGGCACAAGGGAAGTTTTACAATGCTAAGAAAGCACTGCCAAGGGCTAGTAGGAAGGCAAAGTGTAACGTAACAGCTTAGGCAAGTCAAATACTTGTCCCAGCTGCTTGACAGGGTCGAGGGCTCCCTTCTCCTCCTTCCTTCCTCGCTCAAAAGAGCACATGCAGGTGGTAGTGATATGGTATCATCACAGCAAACACCAAGAGCAGAGAAGTCAATTAGTTTCCTACCTCTCATTGTCTAATTCGTCAGGTCTTGCCACTAAAATATTAAGAACAGACACTACATTAGTCGCAAGGAATTTGCCATGAGAACACTTAGGTCTTGGGATTTAAGTAAAGCTTTAATGAGTTGGGGAATACCTGGGAAAGGCATTAACTGTAATTAAGAACCAGAGATGGATCACTCCATAACACACTTTGAACGTGTACGTGTGACAGTAGGAGGTGCAAGAGGGTCTCCCTGTTGCTCCTGGGGATCTGTTGGATGTTGTCTGGAAGGTAATAGCAAAACCCAACCGCTTCCATCTCCCCCCTTCCCCTGTGCACACGTGAAGGAAGAGCAGGTGATTACTGAGAGGCGTCAGAGACTAAAGCCTTTGGATACTTTCGCACCCAGACTGGGATTGGAAAAGTTATCCTGACAAATGGAAACCAAGGATCTTAGGAAGCTGGGCAGACACTTCCTCATAAGCAGGAATGCTTCAGCTAAAGAGCCTGAGCCAAGCTGCTGCTGGAGCCCGAGGAAAGCTTTAATGTCTTCCCAAGAACTACACAGAACACAGGCTCAAGCAGAAAGCTGGGAGTTGTTCTTGCTCGTTAGTGAGGGACCCACCTCTGGGAGCATGCAAACCACACACACTGCTCAACACCGACCTGTCCATGCAAACCCTGTGCTGCAGGAGGGCTAGTAGTCATGAGTATATTAATATCAAATCACAGCTAGAGCAGCTCTGCTTCCTGAAAGCTCCAGGCTAACTTCCTTAACAGCCAGCAGGATGCCTCTCCTTTCAAAGAGCTCTCAACAGCAAGGCTGGGCCTCATCTTTGTCCTACACCGTGAAGCTGGTTTGTGATGGATTCTGAGGAGAAATCCAGATGTTTCCCACAAACACTTCCAAGCTTCTGCTCTTGGACTGAATGATGGGAAAGCGAATCCCTGCTTCAACCCCTGCGCTAGTCCACGTACACCTGATGGCTCAAGCTTAGGAGACAAATATCAGTGTCACGAGCATGAAAAGGCCTTTATGTTCCAGCTCCAGGAAGAACACACCTCTTGCTTCTAGACTCACAAAGCACAAGAGCCAGGATTTTAACTCTTTAACTCCAGAGCTTGCACCTCTGGGGCTAAACCCAGCGCTCGCTCTGCTGCTCTCAGCTCAAATGTTCCAACTTACCTCCGATTTCAGGCCAGATTTTGCTCTTCCACTTATCTACACAAACTACTACTATGAGGGTAAACGCAACCAGGAACAGCAAGCGAAGAGAAGTCAGAGCAAAAAACCTATGGGGAAGAAACGAAGACATGGTTCTGACCAGACCTGTGTGACAGACACCAGGGCGGTAACACAGCCTCACTCACACCAAGCCAGGCACTCGGAACAGTTGTAGCCAGAGCAAAGTAAGCAAGTGGTAATCAGCATCCCCAGCCTGCCCGTGGTGTATCAGGCAGCTGCAGGGACCCTTATCTGCTCGGGTCATTCCCAGCTCCCGGCAGAGCAGCAGGACCAGCGGGTTTTGCTGGTTAGTTCCGTGCTTTGGGATAACAAGGGAGAGACGCGGGCAGGGACAGAGCCGAAGCAGACACCAGCACCTCCACGTTCCCCTGAGCCGCTGGAGCAGGGCAGCAGCGGGACCTCTCGGGCTGCCTGCCCGGGGACCGGTCCCCAGCCCGCCCGGGGACCGCCACCCCCCAGGAGAGAGCCGGGCAGGGCCCCCGGGCCCCAGCGCCCACCCGGTACCCGCGTCTGGGAAGCGCGATACCCCCCCCCAACCACCACCCCCCCCGGCAGCCCCGGTACCGAGGGGCCGCGGGGGAGCGGCCCGGGGAGGAAGCACCTCCCGACACGGCAGAGCCCCGCAGCCCGGCGCCCCCGCGGGGCTCGGCTCCCCCCCGCCCGGGCCCCGCTCACCAGAAGAGGCCGTGCACCGCCGCCCACCACAGCGCGCTGCGGCCCGGCCGCTCCCACACCAGCGCAGCCTGCACGGCGCTCAGCACCGGCTCGTAGGGCCCGAGGCGGCTCCGCAGCGCCGCGCTCAGGGCCTGCACCCGCCGCTGCCGCTCGCCCGGGGCCGCCGCCGCCGCCGTCGCCGCCGCCATCGCTCCCTCACGGCGTCAACATCCGGCCGCCTCACGCGCGCGCACGGCCGCCGGCCGACATGGCGGCGCCCTGCCACGGCCGGAAGCACTGCAACCATGGGTGCCGCCATTTCGGCGCAGGCGCGGCAGCAGGCGTCCTGTCAGAGCGCATGCGCATTTCCAGGACTTGGTTGGTTGCCGGGGCGGGGGTGGTGAACGGCGCTCTCCCGGAAGTTGCCGGCGCGCGCGCGCAGTGCGGTTGGCGCCGGGCGGGAGCCGCGGCGGGGCAGCGGGCGGAGCGGGGCCGAACGGAACGGAACGGAACGGAACGGAACGGAACGGGGCCGGGCCGCGATGCCGCGGGAGATCATCACCCTGCAGCTGGGCCAGTGCGGCAACCAGAGTGAGCGCGGCGGCCGGCGCTGCGGGCTGCGGGCGGGGCCGGGATGCTGGGGCAGAGGGGGCGGCGGCCTGGTCAAGGGGGGCGTGGCTTGAGGATGAGGGCGGGGTCTGAAGTGGGCGGGGTCTGGTGGGGTGGGCGGGGCCGAGCCGCTCGACCTGGGGGTGCCCCGGGCTCTGCCCTGTGCCCGCACCCCGGCTCTGACCGATCCCCCCCCACCCAAAGTCGGGTTCGAGTTCTGGAAGCAGCTCTGCGCCGAGCACGGCATCAGCCCCGAGGGCATCGTGGAGGAGTTCGCCACCGAGGGCACCGACCGCAAGGACGTCTTCTTCTACCAGGTACTGCGGGCGCTGCCCCTGCCCCTGCTCGCTGTGCTGCGGGGTGCGCTGCCCGTGTCACCGGGGCCGCTGGCAGCGCCCCTGCAGCCCCCAGCCTCCGCGGGCCGCTGGGCTGGCGCTGCCCCTGGGCTGGTTGGAGCGGCAGCCTCAGGCAGGATGCTGCCAGCGCTCCTTCTGTGCTCTGCGCCTGTGGAGGCAGAAGCACGAAGCTGAGGTGCCATAGATACCTCCTGACGTAACTCTGGGGCTCATGGAGGTGGGCGGGTTGCGCGGAGCGAGTGTCCTTCCTCCTCCTCCTCCTCCTCGCAGTCAGGCGGCGGCTGTGCCGCGCTGTCCCGAGGCCACGGGGTGGCACAAGCATTCCCTGTTTCTTCTGCACTGATCTTGCTGCTCCTCCTCACAGGCGGACGATGAGCACTACATCCCACGAGCCGTGCTGCTGGACCTGGAGCCCCGCGTTATCCATTCCATCCTGAACTCCCCTTATGCCAACCTGTACAACCCAGAAAACATCTACTTGTCTGAGCATGGCGGGGGAGCTGGGAACAACTGGGCCAGTGGCTTCTCACAGGTAACAGCTTTGGTGCTCCTGGGTCGTTTGGTGTGAGGCTGAATCGTGGCTCTCTCGTGTCAGGCTCAGGACGTGGTTCCTGAGGTCCCTCAGCAGGCACTCACACCGGGGCACCCTGGGCACAGCGGCACGCTGCCAGCCTGGCGTGGTTCACTCCAGGCTTGAGCTGCTCTCCTCCGTTTTCTGGGGGAAAGGAACAAGATGTGGTCTGGTGTCTCTTGCAGGGAGAAAAAATCCACGAAGATATCTTTGATATAATAGACAGAGAGGCTGATGGGAGCGACAGCTTGGAAGTAAGTACATCTGGGGGGTTGGACCTGGTTGCCCTGCCCTCAAGTCAGGTAGAGCAAGTTTGGCCTTTAGGCACTGTAGAAGGAGGGGAATGGCATGGAGGGCCCAGGGAAAGGGTGGGGACGTGGACCTGTGTTTCATAGAACCGACTGGAGGTGACGTTGGAGCTCTTCTGGTCTGTTGTGGGGTGTTGTGAGCCGCAGTTGCGCGTTGTGGTGTGTGCAGAGACGCAGTTGCCCTGGCTGAAGGTGGTGGTGGTGGCACAGGGGGCTTTGCTCTGCCTGCTCCTGGCGCTGAGCTGCCCGTGTCCTGCTTCCTTGCAGGGCTTTGTGCTTTGCCACTCCATTGCTGGCGGAACGGGCTCGGGACTGGGCTCGTACCTCCTGGAGAGGCTGAATGACAGGTGAGTGCTCACTCAGGCTGTCCCTGTCCCTCCCAGCCCAGCCTCGGCGCCCTGCCAGAGCACAGCGCTGACTCAGAGCCACCACCCCCACCCAGACACTGCCTTGTGCAACCCCTGGCACGCTGCCCTGCGAGGGGACGGCTCCTGATACGCCTCAGGAGCTCAGAGACTCTGCAACTGGCCTCAGACTCTGCCTTCTCTCAGCCGTACTTTCAGGCAGCTGCCTTCAGACACCCTGGCTGTGCCGGGGAGGGTGGGAGGCTGTAGCTGTGGGCTCCGAGCTGCCATCGCTGCCTGTTTGAGCTTGCAGCCTCTTGACAAGGCTTGTAAGCAGCTGCTTAATCAGCCTATGGATGGCTCAGCCTTGCCTGCAGCGCTGTCTGGCAGCTTCCTCCTGTACTGCTGGGGTAGGCACTGCTGGGACAAATTCTCTCCCTCGCTGGGAGCCAACTCTGGCACGCAGCACTGGTGACTCAGTGCTGTCCTGAGCCCTGGAGACTGCACAGGGAGCTGGTGGGAGGAGAGTGCTGGCTCCATGGTGTTAACTGTTGAGATGGCTGGGCTTTCTCACCAGGTATCCCAAGAAGCTGGTGGAGACCTACTCAGTTTTCCCAAACCAGGATGAGATGAGCGATGTTGTGGTCCAGCCCTACAACTCTCTGCTGACACTGAAGAGGCTGACACAGAACGCTGACTGCGTGGTAAGAGGAGTCTCACTGTGTGCCAGGCAGCTCCTGCATGGCAGCCCCGTCCCTGCTGCTCAGCAGCGTGGCCTTTGCTGGGGCAAGTGCTGTAGGGGAGTGGGGTGAGGGCCACAGCAATGGGCCATGTGCCCCAGGCCCAGCATCCCTGTCTGGAAAGACTGAGCAGATGTGAGGTGTGGTGACTCCAGGGACGAGGGCTCTGTGCTGAGCGCTGCTGTGCTGTCCAGTTGGGCATTGGTGCCTCCATGACCCAGCACATTCTTCCCACGGCAGCACTGGCTCCACTTCCTCTGCTTGCACTCGAGCCCAGCCTTGCTTTCAGTACTCGCACGTCCCAGCCAGGCAGCATCTTCAGGCTGCACCAGTGCCTTCACTCAGCTCCTAACCAAGACACTGCTCATCTCTCCCAAGCTTATCTCTGTATGAGGCAGGGCAGGAGCTGCTCTCCAGAGCTGCTGGGGCTGATGGGAGCTGCAAGGTGCTGGCCCAGAGGCAGAGCTCTTTGAGAGAGCACTGAGGAGCTCAGCCAGGACAGGAGGGAAGAGCTTGCATCGACAGAGTCAGTTACACTGCACATGGGTCAGCGAGTGGGTTCTGGTGTTTGCCACCTACCCTGGTGCTCAGGGCCCGTGCTGGGCAGTGGATGCCCTAGGGCACAGGCTGGGACTGGCCCTGCGCAGGCTGAGGCTCCTCACAGAGCTGGTTCTTTCTTCTTGCAGGTGGTTCTGGACAACACAGCCTTGAACCGGATCGCGACAGACCGGCTGCACATCCAGAACCCATCCTTCTCTCAGATCAACCAGCTGGTGAGAAGGGGCAGCCTGCATGGGCTGTGAGAAGCAAGGTTGCAATGTGACCATGGGGTGATGCGGGTGCTCACCCCATCCTCTTCCCCCAGGTCTCCACCATCATGTCTGCCAGCACCACCACGCTCCGGTACCCCGGGTACATGAACAACGACCTCATTGGGCTCATTGCCTCGCTGATCCCCACACCCCGGCTGCACTTCCTCATGACGGGCTACACGCCGCTCACCACCGACCAGTCGGTAATGCCGCCCGCCGGGCATGCCCCTTCCCGGGGCAGGAGCTGCCACGCTCACCTCATAGCATCCATCAGTCCCGTGGTCCTGGTGTGAGCTGGAGTTGCGTGTTCCAAATCCCAGGCCCACGTGTGACGTGCATCAGACATGAGCAGGCCCTCGCACGCCTGCTGGGCTCCCTGCTGCAGCCATGGCAGAGCTGACAGCATCTGACCTGACAGAAGCCACCCTTAGAAACCATGGGAGTGAGCCCAGCAGAGTGGCCCTGCCAGTCCTGCTGCCCCGCTGGGCCACCAGCCCGGGCTCTCTGGGTCAGAACACTGCTGGGTGTTGTCATTCGTGGGCTCCAGGCATCGTGTTCTGGCGGGGGGGAAGTGCCACCCCTCTCCTGCCTCACATGCTTGTGTCCAGCTCATCCCCAGCCAGTGCCCCTCGTTAGGGTGAGGTGTGAGAGGCTCTCGCTGCGTTGGCCGTGCTGCAGCTCGCTCACAGCTGCTCTTCTCCTTATGTGCATTCCCTCAGGATGTTGCTCAGAGAAGCAAATCCGAGAAACTGCTGGCTCTGAAAAGGGTATCGAGTGTGTGATCTGTCCTCTGGCCAGGAGTGTGGGGAGGGCTCAGCCAGGGCCTGGAGCCGGGCTGCCACATGCGGCGCTGTCCTTGCCCCGGGCTCTCCCTTGGGGGCCAGCCCTGGCTCTGGCAGCTCCCTGTGCCTGTGGTGGCCGGTGGGATCGAGCCTCCTCCTGTCCTGCAGCCCCGCTGCTTGCCTGGGCAGCAGAACAGGACAGGAGATCGATAGGAACAACGTGCAACGTGTCCCTGTCACTCTGGTCTCACCTGAGCCTCACCCCAGCCCCTGCTGTGCTGCTGGGGGGCAGCTCAGCACCCTTGTGTTGGAGCCTCTGCCAACGCTCCGGTTCTCAGCCTGGCTGTGCCTGTTGTGTGGCTTTGGGATCTCCCTGTCCTGCATGTGGCTTTGCATGTGCATCCATCCCTGGGGCGAGGGCTTCTCCGTGCAGCTGCTCTCTGCTCCTCTGTGTGTGTGTGTGTGCGGGGCAGAAGCTCGCCTGCTCCCTCTCACCCCGGGCTGGCATTTGCAGGTGGCCAGCGTGAGGAAAACCACAGTCCTGGATGTGATGAGGCGATTGCTGCAGCCTAAGAACGTGATGGTGTCCACAGGCCGAGACAGGCAGACCAACCACTGCTACATTGCCATCCTCAACATCATCCAGGGGGAGGTGGATCCCACACAGGTGAGCTCCCACAGCCGTTCCAGATGGTGATGGTGATGGCATGGCCAGCCCGGGGAGAGCATGGTCACCCTGTTCCTGTGTGGGGATCCTGGGGTAAGACTGAGCCATACCTGAGAAGTGGCTCCAAGCTGCTCCTATGGGCCCTGGCCTTGTGGAAGGCTGCTGGTCCCTGACTATGAGCAGCTCTGTTTGCTGGAATCCACCTTCCTGCAGCCAAATACCCTGTGAGGAGCAGCTCCTGGCTCTGCCGGGACCAGGCTGCTCTGCCCATCACCCTGCTGCCCCTCGCTAATCTCATCCCACCAGGTTCACAAGAGTCTGCAGCGGATCCGGGAGAGGAAACTGGCCAACTTCATCCCCTGGGGTCCTGCCAGCATCCAGGTGGCTTTATCCCGCAAGTCCCCGTACCTGCCCTCGGCACACCGTGTCAGCGGCCTCATGATGGCAAACCACACCAACATCTCCTCGGTGAGCGCTTCCCTCTGCACCGCGGGGGCCCAGTCTGCAGCTCTCGTGTCCCTTTGTGAGTCCCCGGGGGTCTCACAACGCCGCAGCGGGCTGGGCAGCCGAGGGCAGGGGGGGGCACAGCAGGGCTGGGGTCCCGTTCATCTTGGTGCTGCCCTCCAAGGAGCCGGCTGCGGCCGGGCTCCTTCCTCCGTGCAGGGTGCAGTGGCGGCGATGGGGCTCCCTGGGGAGCCGTGGCCGCGCTGAGCCCCGCGCCGCCCGCAGCTGTTTGAGCGGACGTGCCGGCAGTACGACAAGCTGCGCAAGCGGGAGGCGTTCCTGGAGCAGTTCCGCAAGGAGGACATCTTCAAGGAGAACTTCGACGAGCTGGACAACTCCCGGGAGATCGTGCAGCAGCTCATCGACGAGTACCACGCGGCCACGCGCCCCGACTACATCTCCTGGGGCACGCAGGAGCAGTGAGCGGCCTGCCGCCGCCGCCACCTCCACGCACGCCGGCGGGGCTCGGCCCTGCCGTGCCCACGTTTAGCACCCCTCAGCGCTGCCCGGCCGCGGCGCCGGCGGCACCGGCTGCACACACACGCGCTGCGCTCCTCGGCGGCAGCAGCCCCGCAAGACCCTTGGCAGGGGACAGCCCCTGCTCCCCCCGTGCCCTGGCCCAGGACAGGACTGGGGCAGCTGCGCTGGGAGGGAAGCTCTGCCCATGCGAGCAACGCTCGCTCGGAGGAGGGTGATGAGAGCGAGCCCAGGGGCTTGGAACAGGCCTGGCCTCATGAGGTGGGTGCGCGCAACCCCTGCGGCCAAAGGCTCTGTGTGGCTGAGCTAGTCCTTGCCCTGGGCAGGAGCCTTGTTCCCTCGCCAGATCAGGCCTGGGGCACAGGCTGTATCTATATTTTTGTAGGTTATTTTGCTTTAATAAAGGCTGCTCCTGCACTGACGCTGCCTCCGCATCTCCCTACGCGAGCAGCTGGGCAAGGAGCAGCTGCAGATGCGGCCAGGGCCAGCGCTTGCTGTGTCCAGCCCCACTGCGCAGCCACAGCTCTGCAGGGTCCTGGGAGCACTTGGACCGGGGCCGCTGCTCCCCTGCACGTCCCGGTGGGGCCGGGAGCTGCGGCAGAGCCAGAAATACCGGCAGGACCTGCTGCCACGGGTGACCAGGGCCGGGAGCCGGCGCCGCCCTGCCCGCAGCGCTGGGTCACAGGGACGAGGCCCCATGCAGGGGCCACGAAGGGGCCCTCACCACGCAGGAGCCAAGGCAGGGGACGGCTCTGCAGGGCAGGACAGGAGCTCAGCACCGGCCGTGTCAATGGGGACGGCCAGACCTGGCAGTGCCCAGTGCTGCCCTGCGTGCTTCAGGCTGCAGGGGACAGGGGTGCGGGGCGGCGCTGGCGCAGGCACAAACCCACAGGGAGCCCAAGGTGAGAATTGGCCTTTTCCTCTGACCCTGTGGCACGCACCAAGAGGCTAAAAATACCCCCAGCACCGGGCTCCCACGGCCTCTTTGGCACCAGCCCTGCCGAGGCGGCCAGTGCCAGGGGGTGCCGGGGAGCCGGCGCTGCCCGCGCTGCTGGGGAGCTGCCAAAGGCAGTGGCCGGCAGCCGCTGCCCCCAAGGACGCGCTGTGCTGCTCCGGCTGCGTGCCCCGGCTCTGCCGCGCTCCCTGCCCCGGGATCAGCCCCACGGCAGCCCCACCAGCACCGCAGCCCCAGCCTGTCCTTTGTGCATTTATTAGAAAAACAACTCCCCCCATCCCCAGGACAGAACCGACAAACGGGACAGAGGCAACACCGAGGGGTCGAGCCCCCGCTGCCGTCCCGGCCACCCCTGCGCCAGGACCAGGAGGAGGGCGCTGGGCCAAAAGCCGCCCGCAGCTTTCCAAGAGGTGGGGGGTCAGCGGACGGAGGCAGAGGCTGGCGCAGCACCGCTGCCCGGTGCCGGCACACAGGCAGAGCTGCCGGGCAGCGCAGGTGCTGGAGGCGAAGGCACCGGGGCACAGGGACAGGCCTGGGGGCAGCGCAGGGACCCGCTGCCCTCCAGGGAAAGTGCTGGGGGAAGTGGGGGGCTCCAAATAAATTAAGGGAGTCACCAGAAAGGCACCGGCGGCACGGAGGGGAGGGGGGGGTTCGAGTCCCAGCCCCTGCTGCGGAGCCGCCGCGGATGGGCACAGACCTGCGGCTCGGCACCGGCCGTCACGAGCACCCTGCGTGGCCGCACCGGGCACCGGGCTGGCTGTGGAAGGAGCCCACCGGCGGCTGGTGCTGCCAGGGCCCAGCCGTGGGGCAGAGCCCCCGGGGCAGCGCGGTGGGGTCGGAGGCAGCGGGGCTGGGCGCCGGCTCCGGGGACCGGGGTGGCTGCCGGGCGGCCGCAGAGGCGAGGTAGGTGTTGAGGAGCTGCGCGATCTCCTCCACCTGCGGGCAGAGGGGACATGGGGCAGCCGGGGGCAGCCTGCATGGGGCAGGAGGGGTGCAGGGGGGATGGAGCCCCCCTTTACCTGGGAGGTCTCGAAGAGCAGGTCCCGGTCCTCCACGGAGATGCGGAAGGTGCTGCTGTCGGAGGCGCCGAAGGAGGAGATGCGGCCATAGCAGAAGCTGTCCAAGGGCTCGGGCTCCCCGGGCTTGTAGAGCGAAACGGCCTTGGCACCGATACCGAGCCAGAGCCGCTGCGGCGCGGCCCCCACGGGGCTCTGCGGGGACAGGGGGGTCACAGCGCTGCAGCAGCCAGGGCTACCCCCCCCCCCCCGCCCCAACCCGCAGCCCCCGGTGCCTCACCGCACGCACGTCTACGTCGAAGAGCGTGGAGCCGAAGCCGGGCCACTCGCGCACCAGCGCCACGTACGCGGCCATGGCCTCGGGCCGGCCCATGCCTTGCAGCAGCTTCCACTTCTCCAGGATGGCGGCCATGGTGCTGGCACCCTCCTCCCGCAGGCGGCCCCGCAGGCGCTGGTCCCGCTCCGCGCGCTGCTTGGCCAGCGCCTGCCCCCAGAGCCCCCCGGCCAGGAGCCCCGCGCGCAGCCGCGCGCCCCGGCACTTGGCGGGGGGCCGGCGGTGTGGGGCCGGCAGCCGCGCGTGCAGCACCTGGGGCGGGAAGAGCTCCTCCAGGCGCGGGAAGGGCGCGTGGGTGGAGAAGTCGCTGTTGAGGCTCTGCAGGCGCAGCGCGGCCAACGTCTGCAGCGTCTCCTCCGACGTGGGCACGTAGCCCCGCAGCACCATCTCGTGTGCCTGCGGGAGGACGGCGGGAGCTGGCACGGCACGAACACCATGGCACGGCACAGCCATCCCACCATGGCACAGCACAACCATCCCACCATGGCACGGCACGGCCATCCCACCATGGCACGGCACGAACACCATGGCACGGCACAGCCATCCCACCATGGCATAGCACGGCCACCATGGCACGGCACAGCCATCCCACCATGGCACGGCACAACCATCCCACCATGGCACAGCGTGGCCACCATGGCACGGCACAGCCATCCCACCATGGCACGGCACGGCCACCATGTCACGGCACAGCCATCCCACCATGGCATAGCACGGCCACCATGGCACGGCACAGCCATCCCACCATGGCACAGCACAACCATCCCACCATGGCACGGCACGGCCACCCCACCATGGCATGGCACGGCCACCATGGCACAGCCATCCCACCATGGCACGGCACAGCCACCATAGCCCAGCACAGCCACCATGGCATGGCACAGCCATCCCAGCATGGCACAGCACAGCTATCCCAGCGTGGCACGGCTCGGCACTGCCACCCCATCACGGCTCTCACCTGCTCAAAGAGGAGAGCGAACTCCAGGCTGTCCCGCGGGACGTTATCCGTATCCAGGAAGCCGTAGTGTTTGAAGCAGAGCCGGCACGGCGGGTCCTGCTCCCGCTCCTCCCCGGCCAGGCTGCAGGAGAAGAGACCAGCCCCATCAGCACAGGGGCAGGCAGGGGGAGGCGGCCCCATCCCATCCCATCCCACCCCATCCCACCCCATCCCATCCCGTCCCATCCCACCCCATCCCATCCCACCCCATCCCACCTCATCCCATCCCACCCCATCCCATCCCACCCCATCCCACCCCGTCCCATCCCATCCCATCCCACCCCATCCCATCCCGTCCCGTCCCATCCCACCCATCTTCCCCATAGGCAGCAGAGCGGGACATTTACTTTTCAAACCTGGTGAGGACGTCGGCCAGCAGCGTGGCGCTGCCCACGGGGTGCTCCCGCCGCCGGGACTGCTCATAGAGCGCAAAGAGGTTGGGGCTCTGGGACAGCCCCAGGCGCGACACCAGCTCCTGGGCCACCTGGGGTGAGACAAAGGCAAGGACAGAGAGGTCAAGGTGGGCAAAGCCCCCTCTCCACCGGGGCTCAGCTGGGGCAGACCCACAGGAGCCCTTCCCCACCCGGGGCTCGCTGCCTGCCCAGCCCCTCACGTCGAATGCCCCACGCCCGCTGTGGCTGCAGCCCCTCACCTCCTGGGCCGTGGTGTGGGAGCTGATGGCCACGCTGCAGGCTGGCGCGCCGGGGCAGTGCACGGTGCAGATCATCTCCTGCCGCCGCATCAGCACCAGGATCTCCTCCAGCGAGGGCACGCACTCCCGCCCCTTCGTCTTCCCCAGCGCCTCCCGGATGAAGCAGGCGTACTCGGCCATCTCCGAGGCGGGGAACCGGCTCTCTGTCCTGCAAAGGCACCGGGGATGGGGGGATCAGAGCAGCACTGACCGGGTGAGGGCTCCGGCACCCTCGCTGCCCGCAGCCGGTGCCCGGTGCTCCGCCGGCACTCGCCTGTCCAGGTGGAAGCGCAGGAAGCGCAGGACGGGCGGGGAGGGCAGGAAGGTGCAGCTCATGCAGGTGAGCAGCTGCCAGTAGTGCAGGTCGCCCTGCCCGCCCGGTGCCGGCGGCTCCGTGGTCTGCTTCACCAGCTGGCAGTAGATCTCGTCCACCAGCGGCGGCAGGTCCAGGCAGGTCTGCAGGACGCCCTGCATCAGCAGCACCGGGTCCCGCTCCGACTCCAGCTGCTGCAGCGAGTTGAAGAGCTTCACGGCCTCGTCGCGCAGCGCCGTGTAGCTGCGGGGGCCGGGGGCTGCGGGACAGCATCGGGGTTAACAGCCCCCCCCAAACCCAGGGAGCCCCAGGGCACCCCTGCCCTGCTCAGCACCCAGCAAGGCCATGGGACGGGGCTTTGTGCCCCCCGCCTGCCCCTCACCGCTTTGGTCCAGGCTGCCGTAGGGGAAGGGCAGCAGGGGAGCGTAGAGGGGGCTGCTGGTGTAGCGCAGGATGGGGTTGCAGCGGTAGATCTGCTCCAGCACCTCGGGGCTGCCGCAGTGCTCCTGGGAGGGTGAAACAATGAACTCAGCTGCAGAGCAGCTGGCAGGCTGGGATCTGGCACAGGTACCCACCATCACCTCTAGGCACAGGTACCCACCATCACCACCCAGCACAGGTACCCACCATCACTGCTGGGCACAGGTACCCACCATCACCACCCAGCACAGGTACCCACCATCACTGCTGGGCACAGGTACCCACCATCACCACCCAGCACAGGTACCCACCATCACTGCTGGGCACAGGTACCCACCATCACCGCCTGGCACAGGTACCCACCATCACCACCTAGCACAGGTACCCACCATCACTGCTGGGCACAGGTACCCACCATCAACGCCCAGCACAGGTACCCACCACCGCCACCCCCCCAGGGCACACGAGACCCCACCGACCACCCCCCACCACCACCAGCCCCACGGGGCTCACCTCGACATCGCGCATCAGCAGCTGCGTGGGTGTCTGCACCGGCGCTTTGCTGTCGATGACCTTCTGCACCGCGCACAACCCAGCGCACGGCCTCCTTCAGGCGCTCCGTGTACAGGCGGTAGCAATGCTTCCTGCCGAACACCGTCACGCTCCAGTAGCCTGCGAGGGACGGAGGCACAGACACAGCTCACCCGCTGCCCACCACTGCGCACAGCCCCTCCTCTGGGTGATGGGGACCCCCGGGCTGGGAGGGTGGCACAGGGCACAAGGTGCTTCCCAGCTGATGGGTGCCGGCGCCTTACCCGTCTCCTTGTAGGTCTGCTTGTCTGGCCACAGCACTGAGCAGAGGCTGGTGAGCACGAGGGAGCCCAGCCGCCGGGCCCCCTTCTCGTTGCTGCTGTAGTAGTCCAGGGAGTCGGGCGTCAGCACGAACCAGTACTTCCGAGGCCGGATCCAGGGGGTCTTCACGCCTCCCCGCACCTCCCGCTGCAGCCAGCCTGGGCAGGGGATGATGCTTCAGCTCCTACTGCCACCAGCAGCATCCATCCCACCAGCCCTTTGGTACAGGGCAGGGTCTGCCCAGACACGGTCAGAGCATGATCTGCCTGCTCCAGAGGCCCCTGCGCCCCGCATGGCTGCACTGACCTTTAATGAGAGCATCGGGATCATCCTCCACCGGCTCTGGGCCCTTCTCCACGATGAGGCTGCGCATCTCCTCTGCGACAAGCAGGGACCTGAGGGTGACAGGGGGCTGAGCACTGGTGCCCACCGGAACCTCGCACAGCCCTGGAGCAGGGACCTGGCCTGGGGACGGGGCGGATGCGGGTCCTGAGGGGCTCTGGGCACCCCACAACCCCACGGTGGGAAGGCAGCAAAGCCATCGGGTGCAGATGACCCTGGCTAAAAATAAGCTGTTTGCAGTCGTGGCCCTGCCAAGGAATTCGGAAAATGAACAACCAGGAAGGAATGTTGGCGGCCGTGTCGGCACTGGGAGGACAGGGAGCGAGCAGGCCCCTGTGCCCCGGCACCATACCCCTGGGCACGCACGGCCCCAAGGCACGGCCTCTGCTGGTGGACATGGCCCGGCAGAGCCTCCTGGCTCCAGCAGAGCCCCTGTTGGCTCAGCCTGCGGCAGCCATGCCATCAGCATGGCAGAGGGATGGAGACGTACCCAGTGATGCACTGGGGATGGGGACAGAGCACGGCAATCCTGGCTCTGCCAGCCTCTACTCCAGCCCATAGACCAGCGCAGCTTGGTGCTGGCTCCGTGGGCAAGATGGTGCAGCACACGCCAGCACCAGTGCATCCTACCACTGTGTGCCAGTGCCCCAGCCCCTGCAGCACCATGCAAGAGATGGGATGCCTAAACGGGACGGACACAGGGCATCACTCACCGCTCCGAGCCACTGCTGCTGCGGGTGGGCTGGCTCAGGCTCACCTCCAGGGACCCCTAGGGAGGAAGGAGATGTCTCAGCCCCACAGTCACTGCCTGGCACCCAGTATCTGCTCGCCTCCTCGCCAGCCCAGCTCCAGGCCTGCTGCAGTGGGGCCGGGAGCCCCGGTGTCCCCATGGCAGCCACGGGGGCACTCCGGGGTGCGGGGCAGGCGCCGGGCGCTGAGCCTGCGTGTCCTCGGCTGACCCGGCCGGCTGCACACCGTGCAGAATTGCACAAGGTCAGTGCTGAGTAATGCGCTTAGGGCACAAAGTCCCATTGTAATGGGGCCACTGACTTCCTGCCCGCGGCGGTGGGACGCGGCGCAGGGAAGTCCCTGGCCCCGCAGCAGGACAGGGGCCGGTTCCTCCTCGTGCAGCGCAACTCGGCATGGACGGTGCCGCTCACGTGACGACCCCGGGGCACGTGCTGGGACACGAGGCAGAGCCCAGGCACGGGCAGGCACCGGCAGTGCCCAGCGGGGCGGCCGGAGGAGCGGCAGGCCGGAGCGCGCCGCGGAGCGCCGGGGAAAGGACACGGCTGCTAAAAATAGTGCCAGGGAGGGGGGCAGCCGCTGCAGGTACGGCAGCGCCGGCACTGCTGAGCCAGGGCATTAAGGGCACTTGTTGCACGGGGCCAGTGACTGTCCCACTGCTGAGGACCCCGCAACGCTGCTGCATGGCTGCGGGCACCGAGATGGGCTCAGCTCCTTACCCCCGCGAGGACGAGGCCATGGCGGCTCCTTCTCAGGGATATAAATAACCAGGAGCGGAGCCGCGGTGGCAGGGTCAGGGTAGCTGCTCCCACGCTCCCAGGAAGGGGTGGCCGCTGCGGCCGGCTCCCAAAGAACCCTGGCCACGGTGACGGGCTCCCTGGGGAGCCGGCGTCACGGCTGCCTCTGCCAGCACCGGCCCATGGGATGCGGGAAGCCCAAAGACAGCTCCTGCCATTGCCGTGCCCTTGGCACTGCCACCGATGTCACCGGGCCCAGCTCCAGCCCTGCCGCTGTCCCTGTGGGGCTGGCAGAAGGAGACCCGCTGGCAGGGGATAGGTGGGGTGGGGGGGTCAGGCCGGTGCAGCAGGCACCGGGAAAGGGGCCGCAGCAACCGGGAGAGCGTCACCAGCCCCAGGCGGCGCAGGAGGCAGCCGGGATGGGCAGAAGAGCTCGGGACCGGGCTCCCCCCGCCGCCCCGCACTATCACCGCTCCCCACGCAGCCCGGCCGGAGGAAGCGCCGGTTTCCGCCGCTCCGCTTCTCTAAACAGAGGAAGCGACCGGAGCGGGGAGATCCAGGCCCGTTCCCCGCACGTGCTCCCGGGGTGCTGCGGGCCGGGAACAGCCCCGGCCGCTCCAGCAGGTCTGTGCGGAGCCGGTTCCACGCACCTCAGGCAACCCCGGCCGCCGCACGGGGCAGGTCCGGGCCCCGGTGCGGATCCGGTGCTGCCGATCCCCCGGGCAGCCCACCCGTCCCGGCAGCGCCCCGGATTCGCCCGCACCCCTGCACCCGACGGGCGCCCGGTGCCGCCGCCGCTGCACCAGGCAGGGCCCCGCACCAGGACCCAGCCAGCGGCGGTGCCCGCGCCCCTCGGTTCTGCCCTGCGGGCTCCGGGACCCCCGCGCCCCGCGGGGACGCGCCAAGGGCAGCCCCGGCGGGGGGACCGCGGGGACGTGCGCGGGCAGGCGCGGGGCCCGGGCCGAGCTGTGCGCACCACCGGCCCCGCCGCGCCGCGCCGTGCCCAGCCGGGGCCCCGCTGCGTGTCCCGGCGCCGGTACCGGCCCCACCTGGTCTCCCTGGGCGCGGAGCTCGAAGGAAGCTTCCTCGTCCTCCTCGCCGTCCGCCTCCCGGTCCGCCTCGCCGTAGTCCCGCCGCAGCAGCGTGAAGCCCTGCCGGCAGCACAGCAGCCACCACAGCCCGCCCGGGAACGGCATCGCCCCGCCGGCACCGGACGGCACCGGGACGGGACCGGCCCCGCCGCCCTCCCGCGTCGCGCACCGGCCGCCACAACCGGGACCGGCCCCGCCGCCGCCGCCGCCGCCCCGGGCGGGCCGGGCCGGGCGCGTCACCGGCAGCCGCCAATCGCCGTGCGCGGCCCGGGGCGGAGTCAGCGCGCCCGGGGCGGCGGAGCCGCCGCTTGCGTCATCTGCCTGGCGGGGGCGCGCGCCGAACGGGGGGGAGCACCGGGAGGAGCACCGGGGGGGGGCCAGGCTGCGGCGGGGCCGGTGCTGTGGGCACCAGGCACCGCCTGAGCCCGGTGTGAGCCCTGGCACCGCACGCAGCTCGCCGGTACCGGGCCCCGTGCCAGGCAGAGTGCGCAGAGCGCGCTGATCCAGCAGCCCCGGGGTTTCAGTGTCTGCACGTCGAGCCCCACGGCACCGGTGCCATGCGCTGCCCCTCATGCCCCAGTACCGACACCCATCCCGGGATGGCAGCTCGGCCGGTGTGGTGCCAGTGCCAAGCGTGTACCAGCGGCACCTCATGGGCTGGAGGGCCCCATGCTTGGCCTGGTGCTGCCACCATGGGGAGCTGGTACAGGGGGCTCATGGTGGGGTCACACCTGGTGCCGCAGCAAAGCAGCACAGCTCCGCTTGGCCCTGGGCCCTGCCTGGCCACAGAGGGGCCGTGGGTGCTGGTGCCGTGGGTGCTGTGCCGGTGCCTGGGCCATGGCCCTGCTCTCAGGGCCCCAGAAAGGGTTAAGCACATCAGCCCCGGCTCTGGCTGTGCTACAGCTGTTGGGTCACCACGGTCTGTGGGAGCCGGGTGCTGGGATGCGCACGCAGGAAGCGCCGCTGCCAGCTCTCCTCCCACACAGCCTGCGCCGGGGCTGAGCCCTGCTGCGGGGCCATTGGGGCAGCCAGAGCAGGCAGCAGCTCCACGACGGAGCCGTGGTGGGGGACACAGCGATGCGAGGAGATGGCAGCTCCGCTGCGGGGCCCAGCCCGGCACTGCCGTAGGGCCAGTGCAGGGAGATAGTGCCTGAATCTGGCCCCACCATCAGCAGGGTCAGCCGAGGGCTGTGGGGGATGAGGGTCCATCACCCGGGCGCTTCACTGCAGGGATGCGGATGCTGAGTCAGCAGTAAACGTGTTTCCGGCTCAGCAGGAGATGAAGGGTCCAGGACAGCTTCTCCCATCGGAACGCTGGGCTAATCCCGAGAGGGAGCTGGGGGTGGGCAGGGCGCAGCCTCCAGCCCGGCAGCACCAGGAGGTGCTTCCCCACATGCCTGGCTCCTCCGCGGACACCGCATGGGCGGCTGTGCCAAAGCCAGGCCCCGTCCCGCTCCTGGCACCCTGGTGCAGCCGCACGGCGCCGGGGCTCTGCGCCCTCGCCTGGGGCCAGCCCCGGGGCTCGCAGCCCCTCCGGCACCTGAGCTCGGCCAGGGGCTGCGCTGGGGGTGCCCCCCACTCCCTCCCCAGCTCTCCCCTCACGGGGGAGCCGCGCACCCCGCGAGTCCCCGCTCCCGGCCCGGTCCCTCCGCCCGCAGCCGGTCCCCGCCCGCTCCACGGCTGCCCGGGAGAGCCCAGGCAGAGGAGGCAGGAACGGGCAGGGAGCGGGCAGGAAGCGCGAGGCTCTGCTGCCGCCTGCAGGCATCCCCGGCCGGCACCGGTGGGCACGGCCTGACCCCAACCGGGGCAGCCCCCGCTCGCACGGAGACGGCGCTCACCCACCGGGATTCGACCGGGGTTTATTGCGAGGGTAGGAACCAGCCCGGGCCCACCGGAACCGCGCAGCCCCGCAGGACGTGGGCCACGGCCGCGCACCCCGGAGCACGCGTGACGCTGCATCATGCCCCGGAGCACGCGTGACACTGCGCGGCTCCCCAGGTCATGTGTGACATGACATGATCCCCTGGAGCACACATGACATTGCATGGTCCCCTGGAGCACGTGTGACATTGCAGGGTCCCCCCAGGCCAGCCGTTCACTGCGCAGGGCTCACGGGCTCTGTGGGGCTGCTCTTCCCTCTGCCTGTGCGTGCACAGGCACCGTGTGGGACATCGGTTCTGCCACACACAGACGGGGCCGACCCAAGGGAGCCGCCGAGGGTCCGAGCCCCGGGGTGCTGGTCCCTGGCCGGGCCATGGGCCCTGCATCCCTACACCACATCGGGGCAGGTGGAGAGCGACGAGCGCCGCCGGGGACTGGGGCAGCCGGGGCAGCGCGGGTCAAGGGGCCCCACGCAGCCGGCATCGCTGGCCAGCAGCCACAGCTCGCGGCGGAAGCGCTGGCCCAGGAAGGCGTAGAGCAGGGGGTTGAGGCAGCAGCGCAGGTACGCCAGCCCGCCCGTGACCAGCAGCGCCAGGTCCTTGCGGCGGCTCTGGGCGCAGCTCACCTCCCAGCTGGCCAAGAGCTCGGCCGTGTCCAGCAGCACCATCAGACTGTGGGGCAGCTGCAGGGCCACGAACACCAGGACGAGGGCCAGCAGCACCCGCAGCGCACGGTGGGGCTGGGCACCGCGGGCCGCCAGCAGCGTCCGTGCCACGGCCGCGTAGCAGCTCGCCATCACCAGGAAGGGCACCGCGAAGCCCAGCACGACCTGCACCAGGTTGGTGGCCCCTCGAGCCGCCCGCGAGACCGCGCGGGGGAAGACGACGCGGCAGAGCCGGAGGTCCTGGTGCTGCTCCACTCGGCCGTAGATGAACTGGGGCAGCGCCAGCAGCGCGGCCAGCAGCCAGGCCAGCCCTGCCGTTAGCCAGCCGTGGCGGCGAGCCCGTGGGCGCAGGCGGCAGGCGGCCGGCACCCGCACGATGGCCACATAGCGGTCCACGCTGATGCAGGTGAGGAAGAGGAAGCCGCTGTAGAAGTTGAGGGCATAGAGGCCCTGCAGCACCTTGCAGGTGGCTGTGCCCGGGGACCACCCCTGCAGCGTGTCGGTGACAGCGAAGGGCAGCGTCAGGAGCAGCAGGAGGTCGGACAGGGCGAGGTGCAGGAGGCAGACGTCGGTGATGCTGTGTGCCTGGCGGTACCGGGTGTGCGTGAGCAGCACCAGCCCGTTCCCCACCGTGCCCAGCAGTGAGAGCAGCAGGTAGACAGCAGGCTGGTAGGTGCGGGCAAAGCTCTGCACCGCCTGCTTGTCACAGAGCTCGGGCAGGATGCTCCCTTCCCATGAGTCCCCGTCCTCCCATGGGTAGAAGTCGGTGGTGGCCGTCAGCTCCATGGGGACGGGGCTGGGGGTCACCTGCGCGGAGGAGGGGGTTAGGGATGCTCGCACCCAGGGAGCCTCCTCCACCCGGCCCTGCGCTCGGGCAGTTTCCATCTCACACCCACCCCAAGCAGACGGAGCTTCACCGTGTGCTCAGTCATTGTGAGAGCAACCACAAGCTCCAGGAGCAGCCGCTTGCGGTGCAGAGCTGGTGGAGACGTGACCCCGGCCCTGGCGTCCCCAGTGCAGCTCCACATCCCACAGACAAAACGTGCTGCTCCTCAGCTCCCCAGGGGCTCAGCACCCAGCTCACAGCCCCGGCTGCCCTATGCAGATGGACCTGCCCAGAGCACCCATGCAGCACCCTGGGGACCCCAGTGCTGACAGCCCCACAACTGCCCAGTCCTGCTCCCAGCCTGGGAGGTCTTGGGGGGTCCCATTGCCTTGCCCAGCCTGCAGGCAGCTGTGCACAGTGCTCCCAGCTCCCAGGCCCTTGGTCCTGCTCCGGGCAGAGGCACAGCACCGCTCCTGGGACCCCATTGCCATGGAGGTCAGGATCCAGCATGGCTCTGGCTCAGAGCAGCCTCATGACAGCAGTTTCACCCCAGCTCCCACCAGTGAGCCTGATCCCCCAGCCATTCCAGAGCCGCAGGTGGGATGTGCGCTCAGTGCTGCACGAGGTTGACTCCCCAGCAGCTCCTGCAGCCCATTCCCTGCTCCAGGCCCTGGGGACCTGGGGCACTGGGTGCTGCCCTGTGTTCCTGGGGCTTTGCCCTTTGGCCCAAACCCACACAGCTCACGAGAGCCATTTAAAAGCAACAGGAAAAGCCAGCGAAGGGGGTGTCCCCCCGGCTCCAGCGAGCCCCTCGCCCCGCAGCCCTCACCTGCTCCTGCATGGCGCAACGGGACCCTTCCCCTGGCTGGTGGGTCTGGAGCCCTCGGTGTCTCGCACTCTGCAGCCTGTGGTTTGACCACGTGCGGCTCCCGATACTGAGAGCGGTGCAGAGCTCACAGGCCCAGCCCCGGGGAGGAAGGCGGGGAGGCAAACGTGACCCTGCTCTGGAGCGCATCCTGCATCTTTTACCCTGTGGCTACCACCTGTGCTCTGGAGATGGAAATAACAGCACTGCTCAGCCCCTGTCCCTCGGGGCTGGGGGCCTGCTGGGGGCATCCAGTGTTGGGAGATCCTGACCCTACTGGGCCTGTTTGGGGCTCCTGCCCCACAAGGGCTGCCTGGTTCCCAGCTGGAGAGAAAGGGCCATGGAGCTGAGCATGGGCTGGAGCTGAGCTGGGCACGGGCCGTACGCTGCTCCTAGCGCAGCCTTGCCCTGCACCCCGCAGCCCTGCAGCACTGGGCAACCTGTTCTGGTTGTTGACAACAGAATTCCCAGCTCCTCATTAAGGAGCAGCTTAGTTCTTGTAGGGCACAGGCCCCACTTTCCTCTCCCCAGGAAGGAACAAACTGATCCCCAGCTTTAACGGGCTTCCATCCATTTGCTGTGGTAATCCCTCAATCCCCCTTTCTCCCCGCTACAGCCGTCTCTGTCGTGGCTTATCCCAGCTCTGCCTCTGGCTCGCCTGCTGCCTGCAGCTGGGCAGGGTCCCTGCCAGGCCCCCCCTGCCTCGCCCCACCTGCGGGTTTCTCTTCCCTTTTTTGCCTGCCAGCCCAGGCTCGGCTCTGCCTGCGCAGGAAGCGGCCCTGGCACCCGCAGCCCTGCCCCGCGGTGCCCAGGACGGGTGGGCAGCACCCCAGTGCCAGCGGTGCGGAGCTGCCCGCACCGAGCCTTGCCAGGGCCCCGGTGCGCCCCATCCTCGGGGCTGGGTTTGTGGGGCTCGCTGCGGAGCAGGGGGACACAGAGCACTGCGCGGTCTGTGGGGCAGGCAGCATATGTAGGGCACGCGGCTGCCAGCCCCCCCCGCCCCGTCCCCTCTGTGGGTGTCTGGGGATGTTTGGGAACAGACAGGATAAATCCCATCTTGTGCACCACTGGAGAGAGACAGGCGGCCCCGAGACCCGCAGACCTTAATCTGCGGCTTGATTACAAACTGCTGCCACATCTGCTGCGGGTGCGCCGGGGGCACCGCTCCAGCCCCACCTCGCCCCTTCCCGGCTACCGCTGGCTCTGGACACCGAGACCAGGACCCGGTAACACCCGGGGAGCTCCCTGCACGTCCCTGTTCGCATCCCCAACCTTAACCCCCGGGAGCATCCCTCGGGGGCGCGGCACAAGGGAGAGCGGGGGGGGGGGCCGTGGCTTTGCGCTGCGCCGCATCCCGGTCCCGGGGACGCCCCCCCCCCTCCCCGCCGTGGGCGGAGCCGTCGGCCCCGCTCCGCCGCGCGGCTGCAGCACCGGGAGCGGCGGCGCCGAGGGCGCTCGGGGCGCTCCAGCATGAGCGCTCGCCGCCTCCTCGGACTCCTGCTCGCCGCCTGCACCGGCCTCCTGCGCCCCGGGCCCGGCTGCCTCGCACGTAAGTGGGGCCGCAGCCTCGGGAGCGGCCGCTCCGCACTGCGGGACCGCACCCGTTGCCCGGCCCCGCACCCCTGAGCAGCACCATTGCCCTCACCTCCGCTCTCCCGGACATCCCCCCCTTCTCCTCCGGGCATCCCTCGTTCTCCCCCGACTCCCCGGTCCGCATCGTCCCCAAGGTCACCCCCGGACACAGGCGTCCGTGCGCCCTCCCCCTGCCCTTCCCCGGTCCGCTCCTCCGCAGCCGCTCGCCGGTGGCACCGCACCGGCCCGGAGCCTCCGGGGATGCCCCAAGCACCCGCCCCGCTGCGCCGCATCCCCGGGCACGGCCGCGCTCCGCCAGCACCGCCAGCACCTCGGCCATCGCCGCCGCCGGTCCCGGCCCGGCCGCGGGGCAGCCCCGGACTGGTCCCTGCAGCCCCTTGGAGCCGGAGCCCTTGGCCCCGTCCCCCGGGGCCGGGGTGGCGTGAGGACGAGCGGGCTGCGGGGGATGGAGGCGGGGGACGGTGCAGGCAGGGACTATGCAGGCAAGGGAAGGTGCAGGCAGGAGCGGTGCAGGCAGGGACGGTGCAGGCAGGGGCGGTGCAGGCAGGGACGGTGCAGGCAGGGGTGATGCAGCATTAGGCGCAGCGCGGCTGCCCTGGCCCCGCAGTGCCCAGGCCGGGGGTGCTGCAAACGCTCCTGGGCTCCCCGGTTCCGTCCGACCCGGCCGGGGGGACCCTGCGAGGGGCTCGGGACCCGACTGGAGCCGTCTTTGGGGAGGGTTTGCCCGGGGCGGGGGGGTCCCTGCGCTCACGCCAGTGCAGCGGCGGCCGGTGCAGGGGCCCGCAGAGGTGTGTCAGCTCCGCTGCAGTGGGAGGGCAGAGCGGGAGCTGGACCCGCCGCTCCCGCGGGGTCCCGGGGTCCCCAGAGCCATAGAGGTCGCCGCAGGGCCCCGAGCCCGGCCCCAGCCCCGCTCTCCCCGCAGGACCCTGCTACGATGAGCTCGTCTCTCCCCTGTACTCCTGGTCCCTCGGTGCCTCCTCCAGATACAGCATCTTCTACTCGGCCAACTTTGCCCGGCTGCACAGTGAGTCCCCAGGGACCGGGGTACAGACGGGGTCGGGGGAGAGCCATGGGCAGGGGGTGTCCCTCTGGTGTGGGGCTGAAGGGTCCTCGGATGCTCACCCGGGCTGGGGGTGAGCCCCGCAGCCGTCCAGCTCCCACCCACAGGCGGGTGTTGCAGTGAGGCTGAGCCGCTCCCCCTGCAGGCACCAGCGGCTGGTCCCCTGACCCCCGGGACAAGCAACCCTGGCTCCAGATCGACCTGATGCAAAAGCACCGGATCAATGCAGTGGCCACGCAGGGGACCTTCAACACCTACGACTGGCTGACGCGCTACATCGTGCTCTACGGAGACCACCCCACCAGCTGGAAACCCTTCTTCCAGCAAGGCAGCAACTGGGTAAGGGCTGCCCAGGGGTCCCTGCAGAAGGGGGATCCTTGGGAGGAGCGACTGCCTGGAGCGAGGTGCTCATGGTGGCCCTTCATCCCCAGACGTTCTTTGGGAACGTGAATGAGAGCGGGGTGGTGCGGCACGACCTGCACTACCCCATCCTCGCGCGCTACATCCGCATCATCCCGGTGGCCTGGAACCCACGCGGGAAGATTGGGCTGCGCCTGGGCCTCTACGGCTGCCCCTATCGTGAGTACCCGAGCTGGGGCTCCAGCAGCCCTGCATGGGGGGGCTCCACTTGGCCCCCGGCTCCAGCACGTCTGGAGACCCCTTTCCCAGAGGGGTTGTGCCGGTGTTGCAGTCATCAGCTCTGGCATGAAACGTAACAGGATGGAGCATTCCCCATGCCAGGCGCCTGCTGCTGTGGGCAGTGACGTGACCGGGGCCACTCTGCTCTCCCCAGGGTCCCACGTGCTCTACTTCGATGGGGACGATGCCATCTCCTACCGCTTCCGGGCCAAGAGGATCAGCACCATGGAGGATGACATCTCCTTCAACTTCAAGACGCTGGAGCAGGACGGGGTGCTGATGCACAGCGAGGGCGCGCAGGGCGACTACATCACAGTGGAGCTCAAACAGGCTCAGCTCTTCCTGCACATCAGCTTAGGTGAAGCGGGGCTGGGGGCTGTAGGGCTGGGGGATGTGGGGCTGGGGGCTGTAGGGCTGGGGAGCCACCAGCTGAGGCTGCCCATCCCCAGGCAGCAGCCCGGTGCATGCCACCGAGGGCCATACGACGGTGACGGTGGGCAGCCTCCTGGACGACCAGCACTGGCACTCGCTGCACATCGAGCGCTATGGCCGCCACGTCAACCTCACGCTAGACGGGGAGGTCAAGCGCTTCCGCTGCCACGGCACCTTCGACCAGCTCGACCTCGACACGGAGGTGGGTGCAGTGGGCAGGGAGCTGCCAGGATGCTGATGCGCAGCAACCCCAGCAAGGGGCTGACCCTCTCCCTCTGCATCCCAGCTCTTCTTTGGGGGTGTGATTGACCAGGACAAGCAGCACCTCACCTACCGGCAAAACTTCCGGGGCTGCGTGGAGAACATCATCTTCAATGGGGTCAACATCGCCGACCTGGCCCGGCACCGGAGACCCAACATCCGCTTTGAGGTCCAGCCCTGGGTGGAAGCCCCTGCCCAGGGGCCCTATCCCTGCTGTGGGGGGACCGTTTTCCTGGAGGAGGACCAGGTCCTCAGCCCCACTGTGGGGTGACGTGAGGACGGGCAGCGGCTGTGCTCAGCCGAGCGGCACTGCATTGACCGCGGGAGGTTGTTCCTGGCCCGGGGCGTCTGCTGGTTCTGCCAGGCAACGGGATTGATCGGGAGCGATCGGGGCCAGGGCTGTGGGGATGGTTTGAGATGGGATGAGTGGAATGGGATGGGATGGGACGGGATGGGATGGGAGGGGCCAGGATACGATGGGATGAGGGGGCATCCCGCTGCTCACCGCCTCCTGTGGTCGCCCCCAGGGCAGCGTGGGCCACTACTGCCGGGACCAGCTGTACAGCCCCATCACCTTCGCCGGCATCAACAACTACGTGCGGGTGCCAGGGATCCCCCGGAGGAACCGGCTCTCCGTCAGCTTCCGCTTCCGCTCCTGGGACACCGCCGGGCTCCTGCTCTACACCAGCTTCGCCGACCGCCTGGGCTCCCTCGAGGTGGTGCTGAGCGAGGGCCAGATCAACGTCTCCATCGCCCAGCCCGGCAAGAAGAAGCTGGAGTTTGCCGCAGGTGGGCTGCGGGGCCAGCGCGGGGCCGGTGTCAGGCTGGCGGCAGCATCTCTGACGCACAATCCTGTCCCTGCACAGGGCATCGCCTGAACGACGGCTTCTGGCACTCGGTGCAGCTGGTGGCGCGGGACGGCTCGGCCGTGGTGACCATCGACGATGACGATGGTGCCGAGTTCCGGGTGGCGCATCCCTTCCAGCTCCGCACCGGCAGCCAGTACTTCTTCGGAGGTGGGTGGCGGGGGGAACCGGGGCGATGGGTGCCTGGGGACTGCTCACCACGCTGTGCCTTGCAGGCTGCCCCAAGCCAGCCTCAGTCACCGGCTGCCGCTCGAACCAGACGGCCTTCCACGGCTGCCTGCAGATGCTGAACGTGGACATGCAGCCCGTGGACATGGAGCTGCTGGAGCAGCACCGGCTGGGGCAGTACTTCAACGTGTTCTTCAACGTCTGTGGCATCACGGACAGGTATCAATGGAGACAGGGGTGCTGGTTGGGCACAGGCGGGCACTGGGGGCCGCACTGGTGCCAGGACAGGAGCCTTCTGCGCCCTCAGGTGCACCCCCAACCTCTGCGAGCACGACGGCCGCTGCATCCAGTCCTGGGATGACTTCATGTGCATCTGTGACCTGACAGGGTACAAGGGAGAGACCTGCCACAAATGTGAGCCTGGGGTGTCGGGGCAGCACGGGCGCCTGCACTCCTCCCACTTGCCCCCCACGCTGACCCCAGCCCTGTTTCCCTCTTCCAGCCCTTTACAAGGAGTCGTGCGATGCTTACCGGGTCAGCGGGAAAACCTCAGGGAACTACACCATCGACCCGGATGGCAGCGGCCCGCTCAAGCCCTTCACCGTGTACTGCGACATCCGAGGTGGGGGCAGCGGGAGGGTGCCCCCCGCTACCCAGTGCCCCCAGGGCCCATCCTCTGCCTGTGTATGGGGGCTGGAGCAGGATGGAGGGAGCAGGGGGGTCCTGGCGTTTGGACCTAGCATCCTCCTGCCCCCGCAGAGGACCGCGCATGGACCATCATCCGGCACAACCGCCACTACGCCACGCGGGTGACGGGCTCCAGCGTGGACCAGCCCTACCTGGGCGCTGTGGAGTACTGGAACGCTTCCTGGGCCGAGGTCTCGGCGCTGGCAAACGCCTCCGAGTACTGCGAGCAGCGCATCGAGCTCCACTGCTACAGCTCCCGCCTGCTCAACACCCCCTGTGAGCTGCGGGGGGAGCAGGGCCATAGCGCGGGGCCGTATGGTGGGTCCGCACTGCGGGACCACGTCCTCACCCTCCCCTGTGCCCGCAGCCGGGCTGCCCTTCAGCTTCTGGATGGGCCGTCACGACGAGCGGCACTACTACTGGGGGGGCTCTCGGCCGGGCATCCAGCGCTGCGCCTGCGGCCTGGACAAGAACTGCGCCGACCCCAAGTACTTCTGCAACTGTGACGCCGACCACGCGCTGTGGTGAGAGGTGGTGGGGTGGGATGGGGGGCACAAGGGCTGGGGTTCGGGCAGGGGCAGGTTGGCGAAGGGGCAGAAGCCCCTCACGGCCCCTCCAACACGTGTGCCATGCGCAGGAGGACGGACAAGGGTCTGCTGACCTTCGTGGACCACCTGCCCGTCACGCAGGTTGTGGTTGGAGACACCAACCGCACCGGCTCCGAAGCCCAGTTCCTGCTGGGGCCCCTGCGCTGCTACGGAGACCGTGAGTGACCGGATCCACAGCGGGTACCACGGGGCGCTGTGGCTGTGGTGGTCCATGCCCGGCCCTCACCGCTCCTGCTCCCCGCAGGCAACACCTGGAACACCATCTCCTTCAACAAGGGCGCAGCCCTGCTCTTCCCCACCTTCCAGGCCAACCACAGCCTCGACATCTCCTTCTACTTCAAGACCACCGCCCAGTCCGGCGTCTTCCTGGAGAATCCCGGCTCCCGGAACTACATCCGCGTGGAGCTCAACAGTAGGGGCAGGCAGGGGGGGCGAGGGGTGGCGCGACCGGGGGCTCCTGCCAACACCGTGTCCCTACAGCCACCAGGGACGTGGTGTTTGCCTACGACATCGGCAACGGGGACGAGAACCTGACGGTGCGGTCGGCGGTGCCCTGGAATGACGACGAGTGGCACCAGGTGAAGGCTGAGCTCAACGTGAAGCTGGCGCGGCTGCGGGTGGACAAACTGCCCTGGGTGGTGCGGCAGGCTCCGCCGCAGAGCTTCGTGCGCCTGGACTTCGACAGACCCCTCTATGTCGGTGAGAGCCCGCGGCCACGGCCCCGGTGCCCGGGTCCCCGCGTGCCGCCGGCGCTGACTCTCGGCCCCGCTGCAGGCGCGGCGGAGCACAAGATGCGCCCGTTCCTGGGGTGCCTGCGGGCGCTGCGGATGAACGGGGTGACGCTCAACCTGGAGGGCAAAGCCAACGAGACCGAGGGCGTGCGGGTCAACTGCACCGGGCACTGCCAGGACCCGCCAGTGCCCTGCCAGAACAGCGGGCTCTGCGTCGAGCGCTACAGCCACTACAGCTGCAACTGCAGCGTCTCTGCCTTCGACGGGCCCTTCTGCAACCACGGTGAGCGCGGGGTCCTCCCCCGGCTGGGATGGGGCTCCCTGGGGTTCCCCCGGTGCTCCCATCACCCTGCGCGTGCCCTGCAGACATCGGCGGGTACTTCGAGGAGGGCACCTGGGTGCGGTACAACATCTTGCCCATGTCGCTGTACGCTGCCCGCGAGTTTGCCAGCATCATCAGCAGCCCCTGGCAGCCCCTGCCCGGCTACAACCTCACCAGCGAGGAGGTGAGCTTCAGCTTCAGCACCACCGCGGCGCCCGCCGTGCTGCTCTACGTCAGCACCTTCGTCAAGGACTACATGGCCGTGCTCATCAAGGATGACGGTGGGGGAACCTGCGGGGACCCCCCCCGGGTACCGCAGCCGCACGGGACCCTCCTCCCTGCCAATGCCAGTCACCGGTGCTGCGGAGGGGCTGGGCCCACTGCCCAGGGCCCCGGCCCCACTGATGGCCCCACTCTGCCCACAGGGAGCCTGCAGCTGCGCTACCAGTTGGGCACCAGCCCCTACGTCTTCGCCCTCACCACTAAGCCAGTGACAGATGGGAGGCCCCATAGGGTGAACATCACCCGCCTGCACCGCACGCTGTACACGCAGGTATAGGCTGTGGGGAGCTGTGGGGCTCGGGTGAGGCTGGGAGGGGAGGCAGAGGAGGCTCGGCAGGAGCTGGCACCGTCCCTGTCCCCAGGTGGACTATCTCCCGGTGATGGAGCAGCAGTTCTCCCTGTTCGTGGACAGCAAGCTGGACTCGCCCAAAAACCTGTACCTGGGGCGCGTGATGGGTGAGCTGGGTCCTGCCCTCGGCTGCTCACTCCCATGCTGGGGTCTCGGGGTGCTCCCTGCCCAGCACGGTCCTTGCCCTCTGCAGGGGATGAGCCTTCTCCTTCTGTGCCCCCACAGAGACCGGTGTGATCGACCCCGAGATCCAGCGCTACAACACGCCCGGCTTCTCGGGCTGCCTCTCAGGGGTGAAGTTCAACACTCTCGTCCCCCTCAAAGCCATCTTCCACCCCACCAGTGTCCTGAAGCCCTACAGCATCCGTGGGGAGCTGGTGGAGTCGAACTGTGCCTCCATGCTCCCCCTCACCACCATCCTCATCCCTCCCGAGATGGACCCCTGGTACATGGACATAGGTAGGTGTTGTGGTGGGCCCGCCCCCCCCAGCAAGCATCGGCTGCGGAGGGGATGCTGCAGCAGCACAAGACCGCGCTGCAGCCGGGTCTCAGCCTCTCTGTCTCCGCAGAGTTCCCCCATGTGCACGATGATGGCTGGATCGGGATCATCATCGGGTGTAAGTGAAGCACCCGGGCGGTGCCCCCCACCTCTGCCCTAGCCCTGTGCTGCCCCCCAGCCCCTCACCGCTGCCTCTTCCCTGCAGTTGTGATCTTCCTGCTCCTGCTGCTCGGGGGGCTGCTGGTGCTGCTTTACTTCTACCACCACCGCTACAAGGGCTCCTACCACACCAACGAGCCCAAGGCCATCCAGGACTACGGCAGCGCTGCCAAACCGCCTTCGGCACGCAAGGACCAGAACCTGCCCCAGATCCTGGAGGAGCCCAAAGGGGATTAGCGGTGCCCGGGGGTGGGACGGGCTCGCAGCCCCACAGCCCTGGGGCCGAGCGAGCATCGCGGGACCAAAGGGCCGAGTGCTCCTGAACTGCCAACACCCGCCGCGGGGCACGACCGACCGGTCCCCGCCGCCACCGCCCCGGCCCCGGAGCGCGGCCAGGACCCAGCGCCAAGCCCCGGGCACGGGGGCAGCGCCAGCGCCCACCGTGCCCCGCCGGGTGCCCCGGTGCGGGCAGCATCGCCCCGCTCTCACGTAGCTGAGCCGCCGCTTCGCTCGCTTAAGCCAGAGCCACGAGGACCCCGGCTCCAGCCCCGCACCCAGCGATACCCACCCGTGCCGGTGCCCCCGGCCGCTGCCGCGCATGATGCCACCGCCCCTCGCTGCCGCTTTCACCCGCTCAGGTAACGGATCCTTTCGGGACGCTCTCTCCTGCACCCCGGGTTTTTTATTCTCTCCGTTTGTATAAAAAGCCAACGGGAAGCTCCTCCCGGGGGCTGCGTCCGCGGGGCCGGGTCTGTGCCGGTCCCCTCCAGCCCCGGGAACGCTCCCGCTCACTCGCTGTACCGTGGTAAGACGACGTTCCGGAAACGCATTTACCCACCCGAAGGCCGAGCTCCACTGGGCACTTTATTTTTACAAAACCCGTTTCGTTGACTGAGATGTGAGGATACTCAAATAAAGGCAGAATGACAGCGGCCGATGCTCCCCTGCCTCCCCCGGGCACCTGGGAGCTCCTCTCCTCGCTCACGGCTCGGCCGCATGGGCGACAGCAACGCCCGGGCTCAGAGCGGGATGCGGGATGGAGGAGCAGAGGCTGGGTGCAGCTCAGGGTCCTGCTATGCCCCTACACACACAGACCCTGCCCTCCCACCACACACCTCTGCTCCTCCCACACTTGAGCCAGTGGGGATCCAGGCACTGGTGGCACCGGGACCTGCTCACAAGCCCCGCTGGGCTCCGGGGCTGCCACCCAGGGCAGGCAGAGGAGGGGCAGGGGACACAGACCCCACCGCTGGCTGCTCCCTAGGGTAACAGAGGCCAGAGAGCCTTTGGAGGGGGGTTTCGCTACCACTTTATTATGACAAAGGCTACAAGCCACGTTATTTGTAAAGTGCATCATTGTCATCCACTGTCAAGAAACCACAGACACAAGCCTGGCCTAGTGCAGATGTGGCCAAAGTGGCGAGGGCGCTGAGCTGAGAGCAGAGTCGGGGGGAGCCGGGCAGGCGCAGGCGGGAGCTGGCATCTACAAGCACTGCTCCAGACAGACCCAGACCCTTCCGAGCCTCAGGAGGGCAGCGTGGACAGCACAAGGACGGACAGACAGAGCCTGCAGTGCAGGGCTTGGCTCCTGGGGCAGACCCAGCACCTCGCTCCATCCATGGACCACGGCAGCAGGGATGAGCTACGCCATGGTTATTCCACGGTTCCAAGGAGCCAGGCAAGGACCCAGCAGCGCTCCGCTCTGCAGTGCCCCCAAATGCTACCCCCACAAAGGGACACGGGGCTCTGCCCAATAACCCCATCCCAACATCCCTGCAATGGAGCTGCAGAGCAGCAATCTCAGCCCTCTGTGGTCCCTGCACCCCCAGAGCACAGACAGGACGCGGCTGCTGGCCGAGAGGAGCAGTTTAAAGTGCTTTGCTTTTTCTTTTTGCATGTGGTGCTAAGGCCAAACCTCACCCCGCAGAGAACGTTTCCCCTTTATCCTCAGGGCCAGGCCCATGCTCCTCCAACAGGGACTGTCCTACCAAAGGAGGGAGGACCCAGACCTTGGGGGCAGAGGCATCTGTGTGCCAGCCCCAGGATGAGCCAACAACCACCTGGACACACCAAAGGGCATCCTCAGGCTCATGGGGCTCTGCTGCCTCCAGCCTCCTCTTGTGCTGGCAGCAGCATTCCAGTAACATTATCTCCAACCAGCTCAGTGGTATTCCACTACCCAAAGTGACTTTTTGCATAGTGCTGCTCTCCACATCCCCCTGCATCACATCACCCGTGGTGAGCTGGTCCCTGTCCCCCAGCCAGCTGGGGCAGAGAGGAAACAGCCTCAGCCACAGCAATCCAGGCCCCACTGTGGCCATATCTGTATGGCTTCAACCCTCTTGCTGTTCCCATCAATGGGGCAAAATGAGCAGCAAGAGGAGGCACCTGAGACTGGAGCTTATCCCAGGGGACAGGGCTGGTCTCGGTGCGGGTGGTACCACACTCGGTCGTGTGCTTCCAGCAGTCAATGGAAAACAGAGAGAGACCGGGTGGCTGTCTCTGCTCCTGCAGCACAACTTTGCTTCAAGCCCCAGCCTCGGCCCATGGCTCCCTCCAGCCTGGGTGAGTAGAGCAGAGCTCCAGTGCTGGCAAAGCTGCCCCTGGCAGCAGCCGCTCCCACTCCTGCCCCGAGTCTCTCTCTGGGTGGGAAGTAGCGTTTGTGACACACTCAGCAACGGGAAGAGCAGCAGTCATGTCAGCGTGAAGCAAACATGGCATTGCTTACAGGGTGCAGCAGCAGGGTGGGCTAGGGACTGCCCCACACGGAGCCTAGATGATATCTGTCTCCCTCTCTATGCCGACATACTTCAGGGCATCGGCCTGGCTGTACCTATGAGACAGGAAAGTCACAGCTGCTGCAGTGAACCCCCCCCATGCTCCCCACAAGGAAGTGGGGCCAACCCTGCACCCCCATCCTCAGCAGCCGCTCCCCCGGTACCTGTAATCGAAGAAGAGCTCCTCTCCCGCCTGGATCGCCCTCTTGGCAAAGATCCCGATCCGGTGGTCTCCATTTACCATCACCACTGCAACAAAGAGACACCAGAGACACGGGGCTATGGCTGCAGCCCATTGCTCCTGCAGGGCTTCAGCCCTGCCCAGCCCCACCAGCAGGAATGGGACCGGCTGCAGAGAGGAGCCTCTGTCCAGGCTCAGGACAATCTGGGACCCCGGAGAATCCGCTGCAATCCCAGAGCTGAAGAGGACCCCAGAGAGCCACCCCTCAGAGGTGGGGCTGGGCTGTCTCACCTTTGGCATAGCAGTTGGGGTTCACCGAGTGATTGGCAAAGCGGATTTTATTGCCTTTGCGGGTGGCATCAACAACGAAATCTATAAAACACCAGAAAAAGCCCCAGACTGTAGCATGGACAGGCCCTGCTTGCAGGGGCTGCAATCGCCACCCGGCCACCAGCCCCTGCCAGGCTGCCCGGGTCTCATCCAACCCTCGCAGCCCCAGGCCAGTTACCGTTGTTGAGGTTGAAGAGGAAGCTGGACATGTACTTGTCATAGACCTTCCCTCGCCGGTCAGCCTCATCCTGTGAGATCAGCTGGAGAAGGAGAGCACCTTGAGAGACCCAGTGCCAGAGGGCACACCCAGGGGTGCTGCGAGGAGTGGGACTCGTCTCCCTCCTGCCCTCCCACCCCAGTGGCCAGAGCTCACCAGGGCTTTGGGGAGGGAGCAGAGAGAGGAGCTGAGGTCCCAAGGAGCAGCATGTACCTGACATGCTCCTCCATGGTGGAGGGCCTAGAAAGTACTGCGATAGGTCCCCAACAGTACAAGATTCAGCCTCCAAACCTGGTCAGACACAGCACAGCACCCTGGCATGGGCAGGAGCACTAACCTCACCACAGTACTCGGAGATGAACTCGTTCTTCTGCACGGATTCCTTGATGAAGGTCCCCCAGCCAGCGACATCCGATGGTGCCAGCAGCAAATGCTGGAGCCAGGGAGGAAAGGAAGCAGTCAATGGTCAGCAGGCCCATGACCCCAGCACCCAGATCCCACCCTGCCTTGGGAAGAGCAAGGAGCTCTGCACCTCCCGGCACACACCAGGGAACAGCCAATGCTACGCTCAAGGGCCCAGCACCACAAAGAGAAGGGGGACCAGTCTCTATGCAGCATCCCCTGGTTTAAGGGGACACACAGCTCCCTGCAGACGGAGGTGTCCCAGCACCACTAGACTGGAGCTGCACATTACCTGACACCCACTAATTTGTATCTTTCTCTGAACTTCTGTCTTTTTTACATGCAATCCCTTGTCCTGAATTCAGGACTGAGCCTTTCCCCAGAGTCACATTTTACACTACCTTGCTCTCAACCCTTCCTCATGCAATTCCCTTCTCTTGATTTCCATATCCATAGTCCCTACTGCAGGCTAAAGGCTACCGAAGGCTCAGAGCAGCTTCTCTTCCAGAGCTCCTCAGTGGCACGCAGCCGGGGCTCTGCTGGTACCAGTGCACCCGAGGCAGACGCCACCAGCCGCTGATGCTGGCAGTACCTTTTTGAGACCCCGCTGGATGCTGCAGTTCTTGCAGGAGACCACCTTGCAGTCCCAGTGCTCCGAAGCCCCGCAGGTCAGGCACAGGTCCGGGTCGCACTCCCTCACAGCCAGGTAGCACGGGCACTGCTTGGTGTTGCACTGGGTTTTACAGCGGCAGCCCGGGAAGCGGTTCTGACCTGCAGCAGCACAGCACAGGGCTCTGCACCCAGCGGCCATTCAGTGTCCCTGCCCCAGGGAAGCTCCTCCGGAGCCAGGTCTCACCCTGGCAGGCCCCTGGGCAGGTTCAGGACTAAGCCTGTGGCCGAGGGCCATGCTTCCTGCCCACCACCGTGCACACATAAGGAAGGTGCCTTTGTGCTAATGAGGAGCACTACATCCACTGTGCTCTGAGCAGCAGACAGGAGGCCCCAGCCAGCCTTCCTACCCCCAAAGTGACCAGGTCAGCACTTGCCAGGAGCACAAGGAGTCAAGGTGAATGTGAGGCAGCCTGGGCACCAGAGCTGGAAGTGAACCAGGAAACACTGTGTGCACGCTCACACCACGCACAGGGTCCTTCCCATCTGCATGGGTGGTGATGCAGATCTGCCTCTTGGGACTGCTTATGATGGCTGAAAGTCAACTGTTCTGATAGTATCAACATAACAGACCAGTAAAGGGAATCCTGGAGCCTGAGCTGGCTCCCTGTCACCCTGTGGTCCTTCCAGCCCCAAGCTCTGCCATAACCCTTAACTAATCCACCAACAGAAGCCACATTGATGTGGACAAATACAGTTATCTCCATTGCAGAGCTGGGAATGCAAGCCCAGAGAAGAAAAATAACCATGGCAGAGCAGTGACCCAACTCCCACCCTAACTGCTGCCCACACATCCTGCTCTCAGGGACCCACAGCATCACCCGCGGTTCCTGGTGCTGGATACAGGCACGCAGATGGGTATTCCCTAACAAGAGGGCGAATCATAGCTGTTGAGTCACGGGGCAGCACAGAAGTTTCCCTTTGGATTTCAGCAGACCGCAAATGGAGCTGCTGCAGATGGGCAGAGCAGTGAATGCAGGAATTAAGCCTCTAGCAAGTAGCAGCTCCGCACCCTCCCTCTGGCCGGTGCCAGGAGAGCTGGATGCTTTCCCACCCCCCGGTCCCAGGTTTTTCCTTACAGTCAGGGTTGCACTGGCAGAACTTCTCACAGAAATTCTGAGTCATGATGCAAGGGCAGGAGCTGTCACACGGGTGCTCGGGGTGGTCACAAGGCTGGTAGTTGTACACCTGGGTAGGCGAATTATCTAGAGCAAGAGGGGAAATGCCCGGATCAGAAGCCGCACATCTTAGGAAGGATGAAAAGCCTCAAACGCAGGGCTCTGGAGCAGGGAAGCTGCAACGTCGCCGTGTGCCTGCAGAGGGCAGGGAGCCCAGTGGCATCCAGCACCCACAGGCACACAGCTGCGATCACCAACGCCCACAACTGCTCTGCCCCCAACAGCAGGGCCAGACACCAAACCTCAGCCTCCGCTGTGGTGGAAGCAAGAGCAGGAGAGGCTCTGGCCAGGCTCAGGAGCACCAGCACCACGGCACCCCAAGGAGCAGGGCCGGGAGATGTGGCCATGGGGCTGTGTGACCAGGGAGCTCCCCGAGAACCCGGTGGGACGCAGCCACAGCCAACGTTACCTTTCTTCAGCTGAATCTTCCTGCAGTGCGCAGCCCACAGCCTGCAAGAGAAGCACAGAGGGGTTGAGAGGACACAGGAGCCTCCATTGGGAAGGGCAGGACACAAGCACCCAGCAGAGCAGACAGGCAATTCCAGCCTCAAGCATTAACAACCACCAGGCAGCCAGAAACAGGAGAAAGATGAGAATGATGCAGCTGCAGCTACTTAAGGCAAATGTTAGAGCCAGAATAATACGGGACACACTGGGATCAGCACACACAAAGGAGATTATGAGCCAGGGAGCTACGGCTGCTGGGAGGACACAGCACCAGCCCTCCAGTGGCACTGCTTGCTCCTGTGGGGCTCCAGCCTGGGGCCATAGAGCCCCCAGCACCAGGGACAGGCCAGGGCCAGCAGCACCAGCAGCCCTGTGTGACAGCGGGATGTGTGCACAGATGGGAGCCAGATGGGGATTACCAGGAATGCGTTGGCACAGAAAGCAGTGGATCTGGTTGCATTTTAAGAACAAAACAAGCATGTCCAACACTTGCCTGTGCTTCCTTTTCTTCTTCTGGGATGGATTCATTAATTCGTTTGTTGGCAGCTTTGTTATAAGCGATTCTTTTACTGCAAACTGAAAGACCTGCAAGGGAACAGAAGGAAAAAGACAACTAAAGTTCAATGCACTCAAGTTGTTTTGATGTGAAGCATAAACAGGAGTGCAAGGACACACACAAGGGGGCTCCCAGTCCCAGTAAGCAGTGCCCAGTGCCACCAACCACAGGTGCCATTGCATCTCTTGGCTGGGATTCAGGAGCACCCACCCTGCCAGCACCCATCCCCCTGCAAGGAGCCAACCAGACTGGTCCTTGCCAAGGGCCACGTAACACTGAGCTCCACCAAGGGTTGATGGAACACCTTCCTCGGGGCGAGTTACTGCAAGGGATTAAAACCAACAGGGAAGCTGCGGTGCTGCTGCACTCCCCAGGCCCCCACCTGCTTGCAGGTCTTTGTTCCCAGCAGCCTGGCAATGGAGCAGAAGTTGTTGAAGTAGGTCCCATGGAAGACACGGAAGAGCGACTCCTCAGCTCCCGTCCACTCGACGGGCTCCTGCGGCGTCTCCACCGCAAACAGCTGGGAGGAGGCCGGGCTCAGCTTCTGCTTGGTGGGCGTTTGGCAGCGGGAGTTTGCCTCTGGCAGGAACGGGAGATGTTGGACCGTGTACAGCATGGGAGAACTGCACCCGGCCGCGGGCAGCAGAGCTCAGCAGCGCCCAGTGCCTGCTGGGATGGGGGCGCTGGCCCATTGCTGCAAGGCAGCACCGGAGGCACAGTCCCACCTTCCCAGGACAGAGCCCCCGGGACTGGCATCGTACCTGAGGAGCTGGAAGCCCACTCGTTGCCCGTGTCTCGGTCGCTGTCGCCCTCCCTCGCCTCGGTGACGGTGGAAGCTGGGGTGTTTGAGCAGGAAGCGCCCACCACATGGTGCCTCCGGCGGCGCCGGCCTGAGCACTTGGACCTGGGGTTGTGCAGCGCAGCGAACTCCTTGGCTCCTTCCTGCAAGCAGAGCAGAAGACAAGGCGGGTGGCAGGTGACCAGGGAACACAGAAAAGGCTTTTCCACAGGGCCTGGGACAAACCCTGCCACCACCAAGAGAAGGTGAAGGCCTGCCCCAGTGCTCACTTCAGCAGCTGCCCACACTGCACGTTCCTGCTTTGTTCAGCATCACAGCCTGGTTGGAAGAAATGCCCTGGCCCTACTCCCCTGCCTCTTGCCCTGCAATGAGGTTCTCGTGGCCTCTCCCTCTGTTCCAGCTCCACGGCTGCCCAGAACAGTGCACATCTTGGAGCTGACTGACACCACCACGGGCACCCACATCCCTGCAGCTCCCACCCCATAACACGGCTGGGCTGCAGCTCTGAAAGAGCACTTAAAATAGCTCGAGTCTTTCCCCCCAGTGCTTTGAACCTGGGCTTCATTCTTCGAATGCCCCACAGGGCCCAGGGAAATCATTTGTCACCACAATTTCCCATCTGGTACCTACAAGCTTAGTCTTCATTGGAGATTTACTAAGATAATGGATCTGGTAAGGTCTGCATTTGGATTCCCTGAATCCAATGAGGATTAGAACTAATTCTGAAAGATCAGAGCTGTGAAAAGGAACCAGAGGGCTCTGCAGGGCCGGGCTGGACAAGCCACTTCTCCTGTGGTTTCAAAAGCAGCAATGCAGAAACATACCAGCCAGAGGAAACAGTCTGCTCCGCAAGGATCTGGCTCGATCTTGGTCTCTCTATTCTTTCGTTTGTACACATTAGGAGTAGCATGAAAAGCTGAAAAAGTAATAGTTATCTTTACTATTAGCACCCTCCAAGAGTCTCCCCACACACTGCAAGGGACAGGGCAGCACGAGCTCAGCGAAGGGAAGTGGGAGCCTGAGGCAGGCAGCAACAGCCCCGAGCAGCTCTCCTGGCAGCGGGGAAGGAGGTGGCAGGACTCCAACCCATGCTGCAACCCGTGACGGGGACTCGGCAGCAGTGGGGGAACACTTGGGAAGGAGAGGCCGTAGGAAAAAGATCTGCTTTCAGACTGAAACAAAAAGACCACATGATCTTAATATTACATCTTTTAATAAATAATTCACTGGAAAGAGTCCTGTGACTTTCCAAAGAAGCCCTCAGACCTGGGAAACAGCAGGTCCAACAGCATCCAAAAGGCTTTGGGCAGGACAAACCGCAGGAACATGACTAAGATGAAGCTGTAAGTTCCAGTGAAGTAACAAAACACAAGGGCATGTCCAGACTTTGGAAGCGAAACATTCATGGCTTTCCCTGATGAGCTTCTGCAAAGCAAGAGTGAAGTCTGGTCATGGCACAGATGCCCGGAGGCTCAAGCGCGGAGCAGTGGTGAAAGCGGGACGGCCACGCAGGTCGGTCCCGTCCGTCTGAGGAAACAAGTGGAGCCGTCTGTATAAAAGGCTTCTGGGCACCTGTAGGCTCCTAAGGCTTCACTGCAACCTCCGGGGAGGCACCACCCTCTAAAGCCTGCGGCACAGACACTAAGCACGGCGGGGAGAGGCACGAAGCACTGAGGAAAACTGAGGAGAGAAGGGCTCTAGGGAAGCGTCCGGCCGAGCCTGCACTTACGATGCAGAAAGCAGTCGTATTTGAAGCAGCGGCGGCAGAAGAGGGTGTGGAAGGAGTGCAGGGACTGCTCCCGCTGCACCGACTTCGCGCAGGGCCCGTCTATGTTGGGAGTGCACTGCGGCGGCAGCACGTTCGGGTCCGACACTTCTGTGAGCTCCCGGTACCTGTGGACACACAGACACCCACAGATGCACCCCCCTGCCTCCTGTGGGACACATCCCACAAGCAGGGACCATCTGGGGCAGCAGCACCCTGAGCCAGGTAACCTGGAGGCTAAACCAAAGCCTCTTAACACTTGAAAGCTGCTCTGCTGGCGGTGCCCGCAGCCGGCTGAGCTCTGCTTTGTGCTCAGGGCACAGCGCTGTTTGCTGACACAGAGATTTCAACTGACACCAAGGCAGGGAACAGACAAGTGCAGCACAAATCTACCTTTCTTTCATATCCTCTGGGAAGCCGTATTCAGGAAACATAGAAGAAATAGCAGTGAATATCATGTCATTCGGAAAGCGCTTCTTTGAACACTTCTTGTTACCTAAGAAGAGGAGGAGAGACAATTCCTCAGTTAAACCATATGAGAACATCTCTTTTCTGCTTCCACAGCGATTCCAGTAGGTGTTCAGGATTACATTTCTGCCTCTTAAAATATAATCCCATATACAATGGATAAGCCTTTTGCCCTGCAGCTAGGCCAAGGCGTTTCCAGATGCATTACTGCCAATTTAGAGCTGTAGCATCCCCACCACTTAATGACTTCTAAAGGATTGTTATCACTGCTTGTTTTTCCCAAAACAGGATTTGCAGACAATGCTTTTCTACCTTTAAAAAAGGGTCCCGATATTTTTGCTACCCATATCGCTATAAACCAAAGACAAAAACAGCAGTCAGCATTCCTAAGGTCATGCAGGACACAAGAAAAATCCCACAGACCAGAGCTATCTCTATGCAACAAGAGCTCCAGGTGGCACAGGAGAGGGAACAGGAACAAATACATGGAAAATGGGTCTGGAAGGGATTTGAAACCGTCCACCTTTGCCTGCAGCTGAATAGGACCTACCTACCAACTCCCTGGCAGGTGCCTGCCAGACCAGCACTTTGAAACCTCCAGGAGCAGAGCTCCCAGCCTCCTCAGATAACACCCACTGCTGCTCATCTCACCCTGACAGGGTTTTCCAGATGACGCATTAAATTCTCCTCACCGCACCCTAAACTGGAGACTTCTTATCCTGGCCAAGGGGATGGTGAGAACAACCAACTGCACCCCTGCTTTCGGGGACCAGAACCTGCCAAGCTGGTCACTACCCTCAGCAACGCATTAACAACCAGGCAGGGCAGGATGGAAATGTGACCAAAGGAACCCCAGTTTCTGTGGCCAAACCCACCTTCCGCTGCAATTCGCTTTCTTTTCCTTGTGACTGGCAGCTCCTCTTTCCCGTCCTCCTGTTTAACCTCAGAATCATTGTGTCCTTCCTCTTCCTCGTCCGAGTACTGATTGAGGGCATTCACCAGCTCCAGGAACACAGCATCGCTGATGAGGACTGACCCTGAAATCATTTCTGAAACACAGAGATGTCAGCCAGCTTGCGGCAGTGCCCTCCTCTTCCACGCTCCTCACGGTGGTAAATCACAAGCCAGAACCTCTCAGGTTTGAAGGGACGGGTGGGATTTTAATGCTAGGGAGTCACAAGAGCAGCGTGCATCATTCGTGCCATCTGAAGACAGGGCACCCCAGTTTTCCACTGCCTTCCTCCCTCCACGCAGCGTTTTATGATGGGGTAGGCAGCACTGCAGGGAATCACACTGCTCTGCATTTCTGAAAAGCCTGATTAAAGCCTTGACTGAGGTCACAAGCAAAGCAAAGCTGCTGAGCAACTCCTAACATATTGTTCAGCATCTTGGAGCACATGAACTCCCATTAACAACAGCTCCAGAAGAAGAGGCTAGAACAGCGCAGGGTATTGAAAGGCAGGACCGTATCGCTGCAAGCTAGAACAGCAGGCATGCTCCTGGTTTTCTGCTCTAAGAGCTCCCACAGCAATGCTGGTTACTGCTGCCACCTTTTGACTTCTTAACTACTTTGATATGTTCATCACAGGAGACTGAACCCAGCAGTGCTGACTGTTCTTACCTTCCTCTCCATGGACTTTCCCATCATAGTTATTAATAAGTTCTTCAATGAAAGTTTCATCTTCTTCCTTCACCTCATCTCCCATGTAAGGGATATTGCACAGAACCGTTTCATCCTCCACCTGCAGAGGTCAGATACAACTCAGAGCAGCGGCACCTGCAGCCTGGTCGAGGCTCCTCCTGCCCATGCAGACCCGCAGCACGAAGCAAAGCTTCACCCTCCCAAGTTGCAATTTCAGATGCCTCATCCCTGACATTCCATTGTTATCCCGTGCCAGCAGCATAAATCTGACCCCTGAAAGTGCTGTTTGCCTTAAGAAAGAAGAGCAGTGCCTCCAACGCTTGCAGAAACTCAGAACCACACACGCTGCCAGCAATAACCACCAAAAAACGTCAGAGACATTGTGCTCAGGCAGAGAGCACAGAACTGGAACAGCAAAAGGCAAACTGGTAACTCACTCCCAGAGGAACACAGCCAAAGCTGAGGAGCTGTTCTCATGTTAAGCACAGGAGCAAGGACACTGGCTCTCCATTGCCATGGCACCACGGCTGGCTCTGTGTTACAGTCGCTGGCCTCACACTGTGCCCCGGTCTGCAGTGGCGTGTAGCTGCCCTGCAGGGTGCAGGGACACAACCACACCCCAGAGCAGGCAAAGAGCCAGGCCAGGCCAGCTGCTTGCTTAACAGGTAATCTTAACAACATCACACCAAAACCTGCGTTAATTCACTCGCCTTTCTTCCACCACAAAGGAACTAACCCTCAGTAGCACCCTTACAATGGGACCAGCAGGGTAATCCAGTCACAAAGAAAAGGACCTGCCTAGGAAATAAAACTCTTCATTGAGAAAAGAAGAAAAATCTTAAAGGGGGGGAAAAACAAACCATCAAGCAACAAACCATATCTGCTCCATGGATCCTCTGAAATAACAGTGACCCTACCAAGGAGTCAGGTAGGACAGCATAGATACAAGGCTGTTTTATGGGATACAACAAAACAGACAGCCAAATGAACAGCTTCCCTCATCTTTAGAGCAGACATCACTTAAAACAAGTGGGTTGAAGAAGGCCCAATCACTCCACAGCCACACCACAACTACACACAAACTGTCCCAAGCCCTTGTGCCCCAGAGCCTCCCTACATACCATGAAGTTCTGCTGAAGAGGGGACCAGGAGTACATAATGGGCACCAGTGCCACTGTGTTCAGGGTCCTCATGTACAGCGTCTGGCTGGGAAACCCTGGGAAGATGCTCTCAACTGTACACTGGAACAGGAGGACAGAGAGAGGCAGTGAGGAAACAAGCAACCCCGGTCGCACAGCTCCCTGCAGAGGCTGCTTCCACTCCACACTTCTGCTGCTGAGCCCCTTTCCCTCTCCACACCTGCTTGAGAAACGGGTGCCCACTGACGGGCTTCATGAGCTGCACCGGCTGCACGCGGAGCTTCTTCCAGTCTTCATTCAGGATCTGAGTCTTTTCATGAACCTTCGCAAAGTTGGCCACAAACAGAGCCTGCAGTGAGGGAAAGCAGCACTCAGAGCTGAAGAAATCACACTGAGAACACTAAAACCCTTCCCGAGATGTTGGTTTGAGTATCAGAAGCATATGCAAGGCAGAGCATCTCAAACTGATGATACCTGTTAGAAGGAATTCAAATTAAACTCAGCATTGGTACAAAACTCTGCTTAAAGTCCTCCCAACAACCAGCAGCATTTGGTACCTCCTCATCCCAGCCGACATCCTCCAAAACCCTGCCTCTGAGGAGACGAGCAGCAGAGTCCCCTTGAACCCCCAGCAGGGAGACTTTAAGGCCCAAGTGGAGATGAGTCCCCTTTGCTGCACAAGCACCTCACGAGCACAACACCCAGCGCTGCCCGAGGAGGAGCAGGATCCCTTCCAACCTCCCCAGCTTGCAACTGGGGTGCAGCTGAGCAATCCACAGGATGAAGCACCCACCTGAGAGCTGCTCAAGTGCTACCAGCTGAGGCACTCAGCAGACCCCCCTTCAGCCAGAGCAGCCTTTACCTTAGCTCCCATGTTCGCCTGGAACCTCTTGAGCTGCCGGAGGCGCATGTATTCAGACTTGACTTTCCTCTTCCAGTAAATGATGCACTTGGACGTTGGAGGAGCAGCGATTTCCATTTTCCTGGGGAAGTGCAGAGGGAATAAACACCGAATAACGCGGAGCTCAACCCTGCCCAAGTGCTACCGGAACAGACCCCGCGGGGTCTGACCGCAGCGTGGACGTGAACTCGGAAAGAACCCGGTAACCCCGCACGAGTTCCTGTTTGCGAGCACGCAGAGCGCACCGAGAGGCCCAAGCAGCCCGGGGGCTCCGGGCCCGGCTCCCGAGGCACCTCCGGCCTGGCGCGGCCCCCGGCAAGGGCCGGGCCGGAGCCGCGGGGTGCGCTGCGAGCCGGGCCTCGGGCCGCGCCGGTTCTGAGGGCTCCTACAGAGCCCCCCCCCCACCCCCGCCGGGCCCGAGCCTCTCCCCGCGGGGCCGCACGGCTGCGGCGGTGACAGACACCGGAGCGGAAGAGCGGGCCCCGGCGCACCCACCCCTCCCGGTACCGCGGCTCCCCACCGGGCCCCGCACTCACTCCTCGGCCATCCCGCCGCCCCTGCGCGCCTGCGCATGCGCCGAGATAGCCCCGCCCCGTCAGAGGCACCGCCCCTGAATAGCTCCGCCCCTCTCTATAGCCACGCCCCCCCCGCGTGCACCCGCCGGTACCGGGGAGCTCGGGCACGCGGGTGTTGGGCGCACGGGCACTGGGCCCGGAGCGGCAGGACCCGGGCAGGGCTCCGGTTCTCTGGGTACAGCCCAGAGATCCCCAGCACCGGCTGCGGGGAACGGGCCTCACCCGGCGGGTCCGAGCCCGGTGTCTGCACACGTTCGGGTGCGTCTGGCCCCGTCTCCCCGTGGGCTCTGCCCGCCCCGGTCCCGGCAGCGCCCGTCCTCGCCCCGACTCTGCCGCACTCCGAGCCCGGGGGGAGCCGGGACCGAGGAGGCAACCCCGGCTCCGGTGGCCACTGCGCTTCTGGCTCCTGAGCGGCCAGGGACAGGCCGGAGACCCGGGGAGCGTGGGTTCTGCATCGCTGCGGGGCGATGGCGGGGCTGGGCCCCGCGGCCGGGCGGGCCCCGAGCTTCCTGCAGCGGCGCCGGGCAGGAAGCGGCTGTTGGCGGCGGCTTTCCTGCGCCGGGGGCCCCGGCGGCCTGAGCGGGTGGTGCCGGGCCCGGCCCCGGCGAGGGTCGCGTCCTCCCCTTCGGCCCTGCTGGACGGGGACCGAGGGCTGCGTTCTGGGGCTCCGCTTCCCGGCGGGAGGGGGGGGCGGCCCCGCAGGGGTGACCCTGGGGGACGAGCGGGGCTGTCCCGCGCCCGCAGCCCCGTACCGGGCCCGCATCTGATGCCCTTGGAGCTTCGCTGAGTCAGACGGGATGGGAGCGCGGCGTCCCCCCGACCTTCCCGGGCATTGGCTCGGAAGTGGGCAGGCAGCGCTGGGGCGGGCCGGGCACTGGGATAAACCCCCCGATCCCGGCCCCAGCCCGGGTGTCGAGGGCCCGGTGGCGGGAGGATGCTCCTCAGGGCGCGGATCCTCTGCTGCCTGCTCCTCGCCCTGCTCCAGCGCGGTAAGAGCAGCCCGGAGCTGGGGCTGTGCGGGGCGGAGAGGGGGTAGCAGCCGGGGGGCTGCATAGAGGTGCCCAAGAGGCTGGGCACGGGGTCTGGCCTGGCAGCGAGTCCCCATGGGTGCCCTGGCCCGTTTCTCCGCTCCATTCCAACGTGTCCTCTCCTGCCCTCCCCTTGGGTTTGCCCACAGGGCCGGTGTTTGCTCGGAAACCATTCTGCCTCTGTTGCCAATGCCAAGGCAGAGCCAGGAGCCTCCTGTTCCCCTTTCCTCCCCTCGGCCCAGTCACCTCTGTTCTGCTCAGCTCGGCCTGGGAGGAGGAGGAGGAGGCATGTCTGAGGTGCTGGGAGCATCCCAGCTCTGCCTCAGTGCAGCCCTAGCACCCCGTGTCTCTTTGCTGCAGGGTGTGGGGACACAGAGGATGGGGACCTAGAGGATGAAGGTAAGACCCTGATGCCATAGTCCCAGCATGGTTGTGGCCCCAGCTGCCACAGCATCCCCAGAGCCACGGGCTCTGCTGCCCTCACACAGTGCTGCAGGTCCTGCTGGTGCTGACAGCACTGTCTCTCCTTCCAGGTTACTACGTGTACCTGGATGATGACGGTGAGTAGAGCTGCCCTCCTGCGATCTGTTCTGGGGCTCACAAGGGCCCAGGTCACAGGGCCCTCATGGCCGTAGGCAGCCCAAGTGGGGACCCCCAGGGCCATGCGTTGAACTCCCATATGGCAGACGGGCCCACAATGGGCAGAGCTGGGAGTGTTCCCACTTGTGACCCCAAACATCCCCCTCAAAACCGAAATCGGAGGGAGAGGCGGGGGGGACATCCCAGGGACTGTCCGGTGCTCTGCAGAACTGCCGGAGGTGCTGGGGGGGGCAGCCCGCTGCCAGGACACCTACCAGGACTGGATCTCCCTCTACTGCTGGGCTCCCTTCCACGCCAGCCTCATGACCACCCCTGAGGGCAGCCGCTGCTGCTGGGAGCAGATCAGCAGGTGGGTCGGTGCTGGTCCCGGTGCTGGTCCCGGTGCTGCCGAATGCACACCCAAAGTGGGGCCACTGCAGCGGATGTGGTCTCACTCTGCCCCCCCTGCAGTGCCTACAGTGAGCTCTCCGGCTGCACCCAGCTGCTGGCCCAGCTCCTCTCCTGCCCCTGGCCCAACTCCATCCTCGACGCCTTCTTCCGACAGGTTCATGCTGAATACTTCACCAACTGCACAGGGGCTGAGCCCCCTCGGCCAAGCGTGATGCCCCCCGGGCTGGCTCTGGCTGTGGCCGTGGGGCTCAGCTGCCTCGTGCCCCTCGCAGCAGCCGTTGTGCTCAGCAGAGCCCCAAAGGGGGCTCACACCCCAGCCCCTGCCTCCCCCCATGCCTGTGAGGAGCCAGCGGCTGCCCCCTTCCTTTCCAGCCCTGGGAACTGAGGGGTGGGCTGGGGGTGCAGAGCGGTGATGGAGGTCTGGGCATCCCTGGGAATGGAGTGGGTCCCCATGGCACTGGGGAGGGGGAAGCTGGGTCTGGGGCTCCGGGTGCCTGCGTCTGCCCCGAAGCAGGGGAGAGTCAGGAGAAGGGGATTGGGCTCCTGATCCTGCATGGGACGAGCCCTTTCCCCAGCTGGCGCGGAGCAATGGGGATGCCAGGCTGGGCGGGGGGAGCCCCAAGCTTTGGCTGGCAGCCACTGCCCTGTCCCTGCCCATCGCGTCCCTGCCTATCCCCTCCGGACACCTCAGGAGCAGGGCAGCCGTCCCAGCCCCGGGGCTGTGCTGAGATCATTGGGTGTCTCCCTGGCAGAGGCTCCTGCCGCCCAGCCGGAGGCTTCAGTGGCTCCAACCAAGAGCTGGACCAGGGGGCTCCTGCCCCCGGAGCGCCAGGGCCCTGATGGCTTCCAGATGCAGCCGCTCGCCCATGAAAGGTCCCGGGCTGCTGCGGGGCGGTGGGGCAGGGTCAGGCGGCCCTGCCGGGGAGCGCAAAGCCCGGCGAGATCAGCTTTCTGCAGCAGGGAGGGTCCCTCCGAGTTGCGCTTCATCACGCTCCGACTCCACTCAGCGCATCCCATGGGCGGGTTGTTAAAGGGGAAGCTTCGGACGCGCACTGCCCGGGGCCGGGGGTGAAATGAGCTCCCTCGGCCTCAGCCTGCTCCTGGGGTGGGAATGCCGCGGGGCAGCGCTGCTGCCGGGGGGGTTCGGCCCCCACAGGCAGGAGCGGAGCCAGGAGCGAAGGGCGCGGGCAGGGCGGTGCGGGAGGAAGGCGGCGTGGCCGGGGACTGGCAACGTCGCCCAAGCCTCTGCCCCGTCCCCACCTCCCCGCCTGCATCGGGCAGGTCACGCCGCCACCCGGCCCTCCTTGGCTGAGGCAGCGGCCCGGGGCTACCGCGGCGATGCCGGCCACGGGGCAGGTGGCCGGGGGGAGGCAGGAGCCGCGCTGTCGGGGCTGTGGGTCCCCTGAGCCCGGGCGGCACCGGGGACACTGCGCTTCCCCATCCTCTCCCCCCGCTGCCGGGCTGCCTGCCTGCCCTCCACGCAGGAGACGAGGGATTTCACAACCCAGCCCAGACAGGATTAAAGAGAAATACACAAGTAAACAAACAGCGGCCTCGTAAAACTGGACGTGCGGCGCGGGGAGCGGAGCCTCCGGGCTGCCGGGTGAGGCGAGGGCTGCCCGGGCGCCGGCGTGCGGGAGCGATGCCCGCAGGGGCCGTTGGCCCCGCACGGCGGCGGGATCCCGCCGGGAGAGCCGCTTTAAAGCAGCGCTGAGCAATCTCATTTTTCACACGTCTCCTGTAGTCAAACTGCCCCTGTCAGAGGAAAGGAGTTGCTTCCTGTTATTTCCATTGAAATACTTGTCCCGGTCGTTAGCCGCAGGCTTCTGCGGGATGGCACCGCGCACGCCGATGGGCTCCGGCCCGCTCTCTGGAGGGGTCCTGCTGCTCTGGGGTAAGTGCGAGGGGGGCGGGAGGCTCCGGTGTCTTGCACCACCCCGGACGGGGGCCCGGGGCCAGGGTCTCGGCTCAGCCCAGCTTGCGCAGTGGGGACAGCATTGCCTGCGTGGCCAGGGACCAGTGGCAGGCAATGGGTGCTGTGGGGCAGCCCCCACCACATTCACCACCCAGCTTTTGGCAAATGACCCACAAGAGCGGCTGGAGAGCCCCGCGACAGCCCGGGCTGGGACAGGAGCTGCGGCACCACAAGTGCTCCGGCAGAGACAGGCTGGAAGGGGCTGTCAGGGACAAAGACCAGGACGTGGCAGCCTGCCCTCGCTGCTGCTGCTGTGCCAGCCCAGAATTACCCCGTGGCTGTGATGGAGCTCCCTATGAGAGGTCCAGGCAGTGCCCACCGGGGCAGTTCACCACACGTCCAGCACTGCTGCCCCATGCTGTAAGCCCTAGGCCGAGGGCAGAAGATGGACGGGATGGTTTCCTCAGGCTGTGGGGCTCTGGTGTTCCAGGCGGGATGTGCCCATGGCAGGCAGTGCTGCGTGTGAGGCAGCCAGCGGGTGGAGGGGCTCTCCGGCACTGCCGTGCTGCGGCCAGAGCTTCCTTTTCCTGCCCCAGCCCTGTCCAGCTGCAACGCAGCCATCAGGAGCGATGGGGCGGCCCCTGCAGTGGCTCCCCATGGGCAGGGGGCATGGCGGCCCTCTCACTGTGGCCCAGGGCCCCCTAAGACCCCTCCAAGACCTTGGGCAGCTGCCTGCAGCCTGGCTGCCCCCCCCAGTCCCTGCCCGTAGGGCTCCGGCAGCACGCTCCCCTGCAGCCCCAAGGGACACCCCAAACCAGTGTTCTTCTGCAGAGCCGGCTCTGTTGTGTCTGTCTCCTGCTGACCCTGTCCCCCCCACTCCACAGTGCTCCTGGGGACCAGGCTGTCCCCTGTGGTTGCCGAGGTGGAGGGTTTTGGCCAGGATGCCAGGACAAGCCCGCCCATGACCATAGCCATGTTCAACTGGACGGAGCAGCTCGTGGGTGAGTGCTGGGACTCGGGCAGGGCCGGGCAGTGGCGCAGGGCCAGCTCTGCACAGCAGGATGAACCCCGTCCTTTTGTCTGCAGAGGAGATGTACACCAACCTCACACAGAAGTGCTGGGATTTCTTTGTTGAAGTGATGAGGAACGTGACAGCGTCGGAGCTGTGCGAGTGGAAAGTCATCAGCAGGTATGGGGTGCCTGGAGACCCCCCTGGGCAGCACTGCTGGGGTATGGGGGGCTCTGGCCAGCTCTGGGGCTGGGCCTGGTGGGGGAAGCTTCATGTGGGGACTCTTTGATGGGGGCATTGCCTGTGGCCCCTCCATCCCCAGGGCCACATGGTGGAAGCAGCTCCCAAGACAGTGGGAAGGGTTTGATCAAGGCAAAGCCCTGACCAAAGCACCCAGGACCACCTTCTCCTCCAGCAGCTCCTCTGTGTCCAGCAGCTTCCTTGTGTCCCCATCCTCTCCCAGCACCCTGTGCTCTCTCCCCAGGCCCTACAGCTTGCTGCAGGCCTGCCTGGAGGACTGGGCTGACCACCTGCACTACGGCTACCCCAATGCGCTGGCAGAGCAGTACATCTTCCAGAGCCACCACCGCTACTTCCACAACTGCACCCTGGAGCACCAGGTCTACTTCGACCCGCCCGAGGACGTGTTGCTGGCCATGATCATCGCCCCCATCTGCCTCATCCCCTTCCTCGTCACCCTTGTCATCTGGCGCAGCAAGGATGGCAAGGCCCAGCCCTAGCGCTGCCGCTCGGGCACCACGGCTCCAGCTGCCCTGTCCCACAGCGGGCAGAGACCGGGCAGCGGCCGTACGTGTCCCGTGCACGTGCTGCCCGCCCGCAGGTTGTGGGGGGGTGGCAGTGTGTCTCCGCTGGGGGGTCCCGGGGCTACCGGCACACGCTGCTGGGGCAGCTCCCCTGCCCCGCTGGGCCCGGATGGGGATTAAACGCTTCTTCCCCCCTACACGTGCCCCGGGTTCTTGCACCGCTCGTTGCCACCGGCCCTGACACGGCCCCGCGGGGCAGCGCTGGGCGCGGCTGGAGCCCGCAGCCCTGGGCTGGGAACGCGCACGGCGCTGCACCGGGCACCGAGCACCGAGCACCGGGCACCGGGCACAGAGCACCGAGCACAGGGCACCGGGCACAGAGCACCGGGCACCGACCACCGGGCACTGGGTACCGAGCACAGAGCACCGGGCACCGACCACCGACCACCGGGCACCGAGCACAGAGCACCGGGCACCGGGCAGCGCCATGGGCCGTGCCGCCGCCGGCCACGCGGGGCGTAGCTCAGAGGGGGGCGTGGCTTATATGGAAGGCGGAGCTTCGAGGGGGCGGGTGCTCGGCGGGGCGGGCCGGAAGCGCTCCGGGCCGGGCGGAAGACGGCGGCGGTTCCGGTGGCGGCGATGAGCTTCGCGTGGCCGTGGCAGTACAGCTTTCCGCCGTTCTTCACGTGAGCGCCGCACCGGGACCGGGACCGGGACCGGGACCGGGACCGGGGGGGGGACGCGGAGCCGGGGCCGGGGGGGGTGCTTGGAGCCGCTGACCGGAGTCCCCGCAGGCTGCAGCCCAACGGCGAGACGCGGCAGAAGCAGCTCTCGGCCTGGTGCGCTCTGGCGCTCGCCTACAGCCAGCGGCACCGGCTGCCTGCCATGACGGTGCGGGAGGCGCAGGACAGCCCGCTCTTCGCCAACCACCGCCTGCAGCGTATCCTTTGGGCCCCGCTGCGCCCCGTGCCCCCCCCTCCGCACCCCGTTTCCCGCAGCCGGTGAACGTGTCCTTAACCCGTGCGCAGGGAAGCTCCCGCTGGAGTCCATCCAGGTGGTGCTGGAGGAGCTCCGCAAGAACGGTGCGTGCCGGCCGGCGCCCGTGCGGCGGGAGGGCAGCGGGCTCCGTGCGGGCCGGTGCAGGGCCCTGCCTTGCCGGGGTGGGCGGGGAAGAGGGGCCCGAAGGCCAAACTCCTTCCCGTACACACGGGGTGCGCAGAGCTGGGATGGGGAGGGAGCCTGCAGCTCCGCGGGTGCCGTGGCCAGCGCCTGTCGCAAAGCCCGTGGGTTGGATCCTTATCCTGCGCCCTGGTTCAACCCCTTTTCCTTGCTGATTGTAGGAAACCTGGAATGGTTGGATAAGAACAAAACCAGTTTTCTGATCATGTGGAGGAGACCGGAAGAATGGGGGAAGCTCATCTATCAGTGGGTGAGGGTGCAGACGCGGTGTGCGGGAGGGCTGGGACCACTGCAATGCGATTCCTTTGCTTCCTCCCTGCTTTTACCCTTCTTCTCCTATGTCTCTCTGTCGCAGTGAAGCACAGAGACATTAACAGTGTTTTACTTGCTGTAAGGTGCAGTTGTGTTCGTATGGCACAAGTCCTTATTGTGAAATACGTGCCTGAGAGAGCAGAGGTGCAGGGAAAGGAACCTCCTGAGTTGCCTTAGCTGTTGTTTCTTGGCTCCCCAGTGCCCCAGAGTGTTTCCAGGGTGTTTCTGCTCAGCGGGTGATGTCTGTGTTCCATTTCGCTTGCACCGAGAAGTCGTGCCGAGGGTATTAAATCACACGAATGACATTTGTTATATTGCTTTTATGTTTCCAGGTGTCAAAGAACGGCTTGACCAACTCTGTATTCACACTGTATGAATTGGTCAGTGGAGACGATACAGAGAACGAAGGTAAGGTCGTGTGTCATGTTCGGAGCAGGTTTCCAGAGCACGGTGATGACGGTGAGACTGTAGTTTTATAGACTAAATGTTTTTGAATTGCTTATGCAAGTCCATGAGTTTTATTGCTCACCCTTGGCGAATGTCCCTCTGAAGACTCTCTTACAGCCCTGGATGAACATCTCCCTTTGTTCTCACTGTTTGCATTTACACCTCTCCCCGCCCCAGCTCTTATCTGCCACGAGGTACCCGGTGCTTTGGGTTTGTGTCTAGCTCCTGCGCTGCCTTTGGGACTGCTGTGACTCATTCCCTCCTCTCTGTTGACCTTCAGGCTTTGTTCCCCATGCAGCAACATCAGGATGAGTGTGTAACTCCAGATTTGCTGGGGACTGAGAGGTGCTCCTCGGAGCCCTCTGCTTCACTGCTGCCAGCCCCTAGTGGGCTTTGTAAGCCTCTTTGTTTCCTGATGTGATTTTCTTCTCGCTGTTGATGGGCATCTCTGTCCTTCCCTAGAGTTCCACGGCTTGGATGAGGCGATGCTGCTCCGTGCCCTGCAAGCCTTGCAGCAGGAGCACAAGGCTGAGATCATCACGCTGGACGATGGCCGAGGCGTCAAGTTCTTCTGATAGGAGGCCCTGGCTCTGCCCTGGCTGCTGGAGCGGTTCTCTGTGAGGGTTTGCTCTCCTGGCCTGGGTGCAAGTGATGGCTGAAGCAGCTGCACACTCAGGACATCTTGGGGCAAGGAGAACCTGCGAAGGCTCCCAAAGACACGACTTAGAAACATTCAGAGATCCTCTTGTCTTTTCTCCCTGTTGGTTGTGTTTGAGAGGCTAAAGCTGCTCTAGAGAGGGACCGCCCGGAAGTGAGATGCTGGAACTGCTCCTGCTGCTGATCCCCACCCCGAGGGACACAGAGTGGCCTCTTCAGCTGGTCAGGCTGCGCCTCGCAGGGCAGCCCCTTCCCTCCCGCTGCCCAGTGCGTGGGCTCTGCAACCACACAGCATTGCCAAGGTGGGAGCGAGCACGAGAAGCTGGTTGTCGCTGCGCTGTGGAAGCCCTCAACAGCAGGATGATCCGTGCTTGCCGCAGAGCAGGCTGTGCAGCGGGGCGGGGTGGCTGCCAAAGAACTGATTTGGAGTAATTAAAATGAGTTGTATTTATAGAGCAGCCTGGATGGTTTAGTCTACCTTTATTTTAACATCAGGAACCAAACTGAGCAGCGTACCAAATTCTTGCCCTTCAGCCACGTTTCCTTACCGCACCAGTGGAGCGCGGCAGCGTGCTGGGAGCACTGCGCAGCTTCCCAAGTGAGAAGCGGACAGCACGAGTGCTTTTCTCCACATACCAGAGCCATGGGCTGTGTGTGGGCCCTTGCTGCCTGTCTTGAGGGCAACGTTTGCTTTCCTTTTCCATGTGCAGACTGCTGATAGCTGAGGGGATTGCTGCAGAGGTGTGTGGTAAAGCCTCTGCAACAGCGGCTGGTGCAGGATATGACTAAGGTCTTAGATTCCCAGTGCTGATAACAAAGGGCCCAGCTTGTAAGAAACCACCACCCAGTCCATGACCAGTAAATCCTGAATTGCTGATGGGGAAAGCTGTGCCAGGATCACACTTGCCTTCCCCGTCCTTCACCCGAGCATTGGGTGCTGGCTGCAGGCAGAGGTGGGGTTCTGGGCTGCAGCGACCTTTGGTCATTCCCAGTGTGGTCGCTCTCAGGATCCAGGTCCCCAGCACGCTGCATCCATCTGTCCCAGCCGGCGCTGAGCAGCCTGGCCTGCCCTTGCAGGATGACTTGGCACTGGTTCAGCTGCAACGCTCATTGACAGTGGGTGATGTTCAGTGCAGACGAGATGCTGGAGTCAGGCTCAGTTTGTGGGGTGGTGACAAGTGAAAATGTCCTGTTTGGAGCTGAACCCATGGAGCTGAGCTCGGTGGGTGTCCTGGTTTTATGTGGGCATGGCCAGAGCTGCAGCTGGTGCCCAGGGTTCCTCTCTGTGCTGGTGAATTCCTGTGTGACAGCACTTGTCCACTGGAGAAAGGCACCGGCAGCACGTCACGAGCCACTGACGCACTGGGCTAATGTGGAGTCTCATCCTTTCTGGAGACCATTGGCGCTGAGGTGAGCGAACAGGATGGCACAGGAAAGGCTGTGCTGTGCCAAGAGCCCTGCGGTGCGTCCCCACAGTGGGCATGGGGCTCCTGCCTCTGCAGCCAGCAGTCTCTGTAGGAACCATCAGCTACCAGTGGCTGCCCTGGGCTTATTTCAATGTCCAAGATCTGCCTCTTCCTCTCCATGCCACCCACACCGAGCCCTTCCCTCTCCGGTTGCTGCAGCTTCCCTGTATCCCTGCAGCAATCCCTGTTTCTGAGCCGGCTGCTCTAGGTTTGCTCCAGATGAGGAGCCTTTAGCAGCCAGGCTGGGGATGTTTGTGTTCCTTGCTCTCTGTATGCATGATGCCGATGCCTCAGCATTGTGTTGCCTGTGCTGTGTGTAACCTGACTGTCCTTGAGTCAGTCTGTGTTCTTAATTAAATTTGCTCCCTCCGAAGGAAATGGCTGATGTGACATTAGATAAGCCTAAACCAGCCTTTTTCTTTCCAGCACAGTCCTGGCAGTGATTCACTTCTTGCAGCTCCTTACTTAGTTGCTTACTTAGTGGAAGGAGGAGGAGGAGGAGGAAGAGCAAGTCCCCCCCTTCAGAACGGACACTGGGTAATCTTCCTTTTCCCACACCCTCTTGCCTGGTTCCAAAGGGTCGCATCCGGCTGCACCCATGGGGTCCTGGGGGACCAGCTCCCAGCAGCAGCTGTGTCCTCTGCAGGGAACGGTGCAGCCTGTAGCTGGGGGTGAGCTCAGCTCCTGCAGCAGGTAAAACAAGAGCCCTTTGAACCTGGCTTCCTTATCTTTATTCAGCACTTCATAATGGTTGATGGTGTAATCACAGCAACAGGACACCAGAGCCAGCCCAGAGATGCTGTGAGGCTGCTCTGGCGTCAAGCCCTCGGGTGCTGGGTAGAGATGGAAGAGTCATGATTAGACTGCTCAGAGGGAGTGTGGCAGCCTCCAACCACGACATTCCCATGACTGGGAGCAGGTTCACCTCTTCCTGGTGCTTCAGACACAGCATGGGAGAAGGGAGCTCCTGGAACAAAGTGAAGGAGGAGCTGAGTACGGAGCTGGATATGGCTGGAACCCATCCAGGTGGCTCTGTGCCTGCCACTTCTTTGCCTCCACCGTGCTGCCAGGGCCCAGGGTCTGCCCACCCCATCCCCGCTGGTCCCTTTGCATAGGAGTTTGGTGATGGAGAGTTTAAAACCCAGCCCTAAATCTCTGCCCCCCCCTCCCCGTGCCCCATCACAGGCACAGTTCAGGCTCTGTCCCCACCACGGGCCCCACTGGAGAAGGTGCCTTTTCCATGGGGGGGCTGGCACAGCCCCCGGCCTGTGGCCACTCTGAGGCCGTTGCCACGTCTGGCCGCAGTGATTAGGACTCGCTGCCCAGGGCGAGGCAGAGCCCAGGGGGCTGCTGCGAGATAAGGCGCTATCAGGTCACCCACACTCAGATCCCACTGTCACGGGGGGGAAGGTGCCAAGAGGGGGTTTATTTAACGTGGCTGGTTTGGAGCAAGAGTTGTTTCAGTTTGATAAATGCGTGTTAGCATGGACGTGCAGGCAGGTTCCAGTTGTAATTCTGGGCTAAGGAAATCCTCCGGGGTTATCAAGTTGTCTCCCTGCGGTTACAGCTACAACTGAGGTTTGGGTGACATCTCCTCCCCGAACCCATGTGTCAGGGCAAGGAGGAGGCTGCGAGCCCCAGGGCATGGGGTGCTGAAGCCAACCCTGACACAAGCCATGGGGCTCTGCAGAGCTCTCATCCATTCTGACCCTTCCCAAGATGGGCACCCTGTGCCTCGCAGCCCGAGCTGTGCATCCCCCGTCTGCATTCGACCCCTCCTGCACCCCCTGTGATCTCACCCCAAGCTCTGCAATCAGAACGGACAATTCCTGGCAGGGCTTGCTGGAGCAAGGAGCTGAGCAGGGCTTTGATTCACGATCTAATCCTGAGGAGGGCGATTACACAGTCCCCTGTTCTCTTCCTGGCAGCCAAACGCAAGCAAGAAATGGGCTCCGTTGCCTGATTGCAGCGGTTCCTCAAAGCAGAGGCCAGTGCTGGCACCCGCAGCCCAGAAATGTCACCCTGATAAGAAGGGAGCTGTGGGCACCATCACAGCGCTGCAATGGGCACCTGACTGCGCAGCGGGAAGCTTTTGTTTTCGGGCCAAGCTGGCTCCAGCCTGGAGGGGTGGGAGGGCAGCAGTCGGAGCGAACAGCTCCTGGATTTCCTTTCCTGCCTTCAGTGGCCTCACTGGGACGGGGACGCTCCTCTGGGATCTGTGGCATCTTGTTTCGCTTGATACGGGGACAGGAGCCTATCAGAGCCCAAGCTACGATCCCTGCCTGGCTCCGTGTCTCTTGCTGGGGAGCTGGGGCTCCCTGCCAGCCTGGAACCCCTCGAGTGGCAGCGGCCCCAGGGGCTTGGGCAGAGTTTGGGCTGGCCGTGACCAGGAGCCATGTGCTGCTCAGAGCTGGGCGGGTTGGTCCTCCCTGCTTCTCAGACATGGGAGTTCGTGGGGCTGCAACCTTATTGTGTATCCAGCAGCGCTGGACCCTCGAATCCCAGACTGGTTTGGGTAGGAAGGGACCTTAAAGCTCATCCAGTTCCAACCCCTGCCACGGGCAGGGACCCCTTCCACTGGAGCAGCTTGCTCTAAGCCCCGTCCAACCTGGCTTTGGATCGCTCTGTGTCACCCTGCATGTTCCAGGCCAGCGTTTGGGGGGTACACGGCTGTGCTCTGTGTCCATCCCTTCCTTCACGTTTCCAGTATCGCTGAGCAGAAACAATCTGACCTTAGGGAAAAGAAATTAGCGCCAGACTCAATTGCTTTGTGTTTTGTGTAAACAGCCTCACCGGGTAGAACAACCTCCTCCTTTCACCTGGAGAGACAACAAGCTCTTGTCCCAGCTTTTGGCTCGCACAACGCTGACAAACACCTTCGGATCTTCCTATTTGCACGACCCTAATGTCCGGGTGGGGAGCGGTGGGGAGCAGGACGGGGCTGCTCCTGGACACGCTGCTCCGGAACCCCGAGTCACAGCCCCGAGGAAATGTCTAAACCAGGCGCTTCCCTGCGCCCCGGCTTCGACTGCGCTGCTCCCTCCGGGGCTTCGGTTCAGCGGCCCCAGAACCTCCGGGGCGGCGACGGGAAGGGGGGCTCCGAGCCCCGGGTGCCAGCGCCACGGCAGCGCGGCCCCGGAGCCCTGCGAGGAGCCGGGCAGCGGCCCCCGGCCGGGGGAGCCCCGGGAGGGGGGGTGCCCCCCGTCCCCGCGGGCCGGGCTGCTCGGAGCCCGTTCCTCAGCGCCGCCCGTGCCCGGTGGCGGGGCCGGTGGCGCAGCGCAGGCGGGAGGCGGTGGCCGCGTGGGGGCGGGCCCGGGCGGGGCGGGGGAGGTGCCGCCGGGCTGGGCCGGGGCCGCGGCCGGTGCCCGGGCCGGTGCTCGTCGGTCGCTCGTGGCTGCGGGGCCGCGGCGGCACCGGGTGCGGAGCTGTGCGGGAGCGGTCGCCCCGGGCCGGGCTGAGCCGATGCTTGCGGCGGAGCCGGCCGGAGCCATGTCCCAGCCCGAGGCAGAGCGGGCGGGAGGCGACTCCGCGCCGGAGCCGGAGCCGGAGCCGGAGCCGGGGCCGGGGCTCCCCGGGCGGGCCCCGCACCGCAACCGGCGGCTCTCGGGACGCGACTCCCGCCGCGCCTCCTCCCGCTTCAACCGGCGGAGCTCGGCCGAGCTGGAGCTGCTGGGATACCCGGCACCGGGCGAGGGGCGCGGGGGGTCTCCGCCGCCGCCGCTGCTGCCACCGCCGGTGGCCGCCGGGTGCCGGGAGCCGGAGGAGACGGAGAGCGAGGAGGTGGAGACGCGAGCGGTCGCCACCTCCCCCGACGGCCGGTTCCTCAAGTTTGACATCGAGATCGGCCGCGGCTCCTTCAAGACCGTCTACAAGGGGCTGGACACGGAGACCACGGTGGAGGTGGCCTGGTGCGAGCTGCAGGTACGGCCGCTCTGCCCGCGCCCTGCCCCGTCAAGTTCCCCATCGTGGGCAGCCCCCCCCCCGGCCCCGAGCCCCTCTGCCCGCCGCTGCAGTGCGGGATCTTTCCGGGGGGCCCCGAGGTCCCCCGCTGGTGCCAGGCCCGTCGGTGCAGTCGGGCTGCAGCGGCAGAGAGGGGCAAGGCGCTGCACTGGGCCCAGTCTCCCCTCACGTTCCCCCACCCTTCCCTGGAGCCGCAGGGGCTCCTGCCCGGGCCTAGGCTCCCCGGGTGCCCCGCTGCTCCCGGCCGTCCTGCCCATCACATGCTGTTTGCCGTCTGCCTTCCCGCTGCCCGTGCTACGGAGCGCACCGGAGCTGTGGAGCGCCTGCACTCCTGGTGCCAGTCCCAGCTGTGGCAGTTTACAGGTGGATGCAGGACCTGCTGCAGGGGCTGAGCACCCGCTGCCTTTTCACTGCCCACCAGCCTGCAGCTTTCCCTTTGGAAGGGCAGCAAGGGCAGGAGCCCTCTCTGGTGCTGTGCCTGTGCCAGTGCTGGAGGTTTGCTCCGATAGCCCTCGGTGTGCGCAGGGGCACGTGCTGCAGCGAGCCCGGGGCTGGGCGTCCGTCGGGAGCGACCTTGCTGTGCTCTGGCTGCTTGACCTTGGCTGAAGCGGTGTCCGTGGGCACCCGCGTGTGGTTTCTGCGGTGCTGCCAGGGGCTCTCCGCAGGCAGCACCAGGACCGGTGGTTTTCCAGGTCTCTGAGCATGCCCCCAGCTCCTCCTGCTGCCCCACGCCTCCATCCCGTTTGCTGCCCTGCAGCAGGATGCTGACAGCAGGGCGCTGGTGGCAATGGTGAAGGTGTTGCCTCCGCAATGCCTGCTCCCACTTGTTGCTTTTGATGGGCCTGATCTTGTCCATGGAGCTGCGCAGGGAGAGCCATGCCATGGAGCTCCCCTTTCCTCATGGAGCCCCTGGGGAGGGACTTTGGTGAAGTCCAAAGTCTCCAACAGGCTCCTGATCCTGGGGTGGCTCCTGGGAGGTCCAAGTCCTTGTCAACACAGAAAAACGTGTCTTGCGAGTTTATTGCCTTGTTCCGAGAACCCTGGTGCAGCTGCAGGCGGGTGCCGGGCTGGGCCCAGCACTGCAAGATCCTGCGATAGCTGTGGGTGATGCTGGGGGGGCTGCGTGTGGAAGGTGAGGTCTTGGGCCTATGCCTGCCTCTGGGTTGCACAACTGCTTCAGCCAGCTCCGTGTTCCCTCCCCTGTGCAGCTCTGCCCAAATGCTCCTGAGCTCCATTTGAGTCCTCTGGCAGGGAAGGGCTCTCCCTGGTGAGCCAAGGACCTTCCTGGGATGAGTGAGCTGTGCCCAGTGCTTCCCACCAGCTGGCTCTATGGGCCTTAGCCCCTCAACCAGATGTGCCCCAGCTCCCTGCCCTCCTGCTGCTCGTTCCTGTGACCGGGCTGTGGGACCCCTGTCCCCATACCCCTGAGTCAGAGCAGCTCCTCCGTGTCCACTGGGTCTGGATGCGGCCCTGGTGCTTGTTGCGCAGCCCAGAGCAGTGCCAATGGGGCCAAAGGGCTGGTCACAGAGCAGGCAGGGGCAGCTCTGGTGTCTTGTGAGAGGACAAGGCTGCACCATCCTTGGTGGAAGGAATGGAGCTGGGAAGCAGAACCGGCTGCTGTACCCGAACCCAGTGGGCACGTGCCAGTGCCGCTGCCTGCCCTGAGCCTGCCGAGCTGCCCGAGAGGCCGAGCTCTGGCCGGGGATCATCCCATGAGCATCCCGCAGTGCCTGGCAGACCCGGCTCCTTGGGCCACCACCATCAGCTCCCAGGGGAGCCGCAGCCTGGCTGTACATGAGCCCCCCAAGGGGCAGCGCCGGTGCTTGCCCCTGCCCTATCCCTCTGCCCCAGCCCTTTCCCTTCTCCATCCCACTGACTGCTCTTCATCCACGTCCCACAAGGGTCTGAGAGCACAGAAAAGGACTTTCAGCAGTTTGTTGTTTTTTCAGCAATCATGCAAAGAATCAGACACTGTGACACAAATACGGGATTTGGAACCGCAAATAAAACTGGTTGTGGTTCTGCCCTTTTAAAAATAGCTTTGTCCCGGGTCTTTCACAGTTCTCCTTTTATTGCCTTTCAATTCTAAATGAATACCTGACCTCAGCCCTGACCTGTTCCGGTCCAGAGAGCCTTGTCCGGCTGCTCTGATGCCTCCCGATCCCAAATCCCAGCTCTCTGTTCCATCCTTGCCCTGCCCTTCCCTCCCGGGTACCTGGTGACCTGGAGGATGTTTCTGCCTGTCCCCCGCCTTCCTGTGGGGCCCCTCTGGGGACCTGCCCGTCCCTGTCCCCCTGTGCCGCTGCCCCCAGTCCTGAAGGCAGCATCTGTCTTTGCCTGCTGCCTGCGTCCCGCAGCCCCGCAGTGACCTGTTTGTGCTTTCCAGCTTTAGCCCGGGGACTATTTCTGTGGATAGGTGCTGCGGGCAGCGGGAAGGAGGAAGCAGGGAGGAAGCTGGAGGCCCGGAGCAGGATCGAGCTGTAAATACCTGCCTGTGAGCGGTTTTCCTGTGGGTCCCCTTGGGCTCCCTGGGTGCTGCCGTGCCCTCCCACCTCCTGCACCCCAAGGGCTGTGGGCACCTTCCCAAAGCCCTGCACCTCCTCACCCCCTGTCCATCGCTCACCAGCCTGTCCTGCCTGCGCTGTGCTTGGGAATCGTGCGAATGAGCCTGGCCAGGCCCTGGGACAGCGCCTGGGAGCTCTGCCCCTCCATGGGGTGAACTGAGCAGGGTGACAGGATTTGCTCGACGGGGTCCTGCGGGTTTGGGAGCATGAGTGTGTGCTCCCGAGCATGCACAAGGTCACTGCTCAGCACGCGGTGCTGGTGGTGGTGGCAGCGGTGATGCACAGGCACCCGCTGGGGTGCTGTGGCCGCAGGGAGGATGCTGGGCTGTCTCAGTGCTCCGTGCCCCACCACAGCACCACCGCGACCGTCCCTCCGGAGCCTAAATTCCCCCTTCCCAGGCACGGCTCTCAGCCCCTCACAAGCTGAGGGAGCCCCTGCCTGGGTCAGCAGGGAGCCAGGACACTGCGGGGGGTGCAGACCCCGAGGAGAGCGCTGGTGCTTCCCCGCTCCGGGCAGAGCCTCCTGCCGCAGAGCCGAGAGCAGAGCCGGGAGCCGTCCCCGGCCGTGCCCAGCGCTCCCTCCTCCCGCTGTTGGCCGTGACGGGCTCCCCAGCAGCCAGCTCCTGGCGCAGGGGATGGGGCTGGACCGCTGCCACCCAGCTCCTCACCCGTCCCCAGCGTCCTCCCCTGCCCTGCCCGAGCTGCTGCTGCGGGAGGACACGGCGTCCCCGTGCGGGGCTGGCAGCGCTGCGCTGTCCTCCCAGCACCGGCCCGGGGCTGAGCAGCTCCTCTGCCCGGGCTGGGGCCGGGCCGGGCCGCCCTGCCCGCTCCAGCGCTCGGTGGGTGCTCGGCAGGATGCCGGGGAACGGGACCCGCGGCTGCTTTTGCAGTGCGGGAGGAACGGAGCCGGGTGAGCCCTGGCACAGGCTTGGGGACAAGCGCAGCTCCCCCAGGCTTGTCTCCAGGCACCCGGGCTGCGCTGGCACAGCCGCTCCAAGGGGGGACCCCTCTTGCCAAGCTGGGAGAGCCGTGGCTGATGGGACTCCCTCCCTGCCTCTGTTTGCAGCCCCTCTTGGCTCCACCGTGCCCTCGCAGGGTTGTGGGGCGCAGTGAACCCCCAGGCTCCTCGGTGGGGATGGGGCCGGGCTGTGAGAGCAACCACGGCGCTGGGCAGGGCCGCCCCTGTGCCCTGGGCCATGCACAGGCTTCGGTTGCTGTTTTCCTGCTCGGGTATGAAAGGTCCTATTCATCCGCTGCAGCAGGGCTCAGGTTCTCATCTGGGCTGAGCCGGGTCCCTGAGCGTGTGTTAAAAGCAGAGGGGATTATGGAGCGGCTCCAGCCCGGGCGCGGGGCCGCTGTGATGCAATGAAGATGTTGGGAAAGCTGCTTGCGCTGATGGAGGCGGCCACCGGCCAAGGAGCCGAGCTCGGCTCTGGCTGCGCTGGTGGTGGCAGCACCGTGGCTGCCAGCAGCAGCTTGGGGGGTTTCCTTGGCCCCACAGCTCCACGGGGTTGGATGGGGGTCCTGGCTGGGGGGCTCCTGCTCAGCAGCAGCCGGGCCCTTTGGGGTCCCTGGTTGTGGTGTTTGCTGCTGCCCCCGGTCCCAGTCCCTCACCTCCCCCTGCCCTGCCTGGGGCTCAGTGACTGCAGCTCCCTGGGCTCGGGGCAGGACCTGGCTCCTGCTGGGTCTGGCTGGTGGCTCCCCCCTTATGGGGCCGTGTCTTTCGGGAAGAGGGGTCCATGTCCTCCCCGCTGGCCCCAGCCCCAGCTCCGCTCAGTGCCCTCGGCTTCGGTTTCCACTTTAATTAACTCGAGCAGGAGGAACATGGAAAAACCTGAGCTGGAGCCTCCCCCTCCTGCTCTCCCCAACAAAGGCCTCATTGAGGCTGGCCCAACACCCGGCCATGCCGGTGCCCAGCACCGGGAGCTGGTGGTGCCCCGGTGAGGGGCTGTGCTGGGGGGCAGCCGCTGCAGAGCCCCTGCACGTCCCCTCAGCTGGGTGGCTGCAGCAGGGGCTTCCCATCCCTTGGTGGGGGATAAGAACAATGGGGATGGGGGCAAGAGGCCCCCACACAGGGCACCTTTCCCAGCATCTGTCATGGGAGGCCTTGGCCATCCCTCCCCAGCCTGGGGGAGCAGCTCCATCCAGAGCAGGGCTGGGGTGCGGAGGCTGGCTCGATAGGGTGAGAGTATGGCCAGGGATGGCTTCAGCCCCACATGAGCCCCTGTGCTGGGGGACAGCAGGTCTGATCCCAGCTCTGCACTGGGGCCACAGCAGCCCCTGGTACCTATGTTGGGATGAGGGCATCTGGGTCTCTTATAAGCCAGAGCATCCCCCTGTGCTTTCCAGGGACCACAATGCCCCCATCACCTCTCCCCATTGCCCCCACAGACGCGGAAGCTGTCAAAGACAGAACGGCAGCGGTTCAGCGAGGAGGTGGAGATGCTGAAGGGGTTGCAGCATCCCAACATTGTCCGCTTCTATGACTCCTGGAAGTCGTCCATCAAAGGCCAGCTCTGCATCGTGCTGATCACAGAGCTCATGACGTCCGGCACCCTGAAAACGTGAGCAGGGGCCCAGTGCCAGGTTGGGGTGTTAGGGGAGGGAATGGCGTCCCTGCCGTGATGGGAGACACGGGTGCTGAGGTGGGACAACAGGCTCTGGTGGGCTCAGGTGGGATCTGGACACCCAGGAGCTTCCCTGGCACCACCCTGCATGGGAATGGGGTGGCCCCGGCACCCCGGCAGCACCGGCTGGTTCCTGGCACCGATGCTCGGAGCTCGGCTCCTCCTGGGCTGCATTTCCTGTGCTGTGTCTGCAGAGCCCAGCCAAGATGCTCTTTGCTGCTGGCCCTGCCTGGGCTGCTGCGCCTGGATGGGCTCAGCATGGCAGCGGGAGGAGGGGGGGCTGGGGCTGAGCCCCCTCGTGTCCCCCGACAGGTATCTGAAGCGGTTCAAGGAGATGAAGCTGAAGGTGCTGCAGCGCTGGAGCCGGCAGATCCTCAAGGGGCTGCACTTCCTGCACACCCGCTCGCCCCCCATCATCCACCGTGACCTCAAGTGCGACAACATCTTCATCACGGGGCCCACCGGCTCGGTCAAGATCGGGGACCTGGGTCTGGCCACGCTGAAGCGAGCCTCCTTCGCCAAGAGCGTCATAGGTGGGGTGCTGGTGGCACAGGGCTGGCGGCTGCCACAATGGGGCGGTGATTGGGGGTCACTGAGCCCCGCTCCTGCCCCCAGGTACCCCCGAGTTCATGGCACCGGAGATGTATGAGGAGAAGTACGACGAGGCGGTGGACGTCTATGCCTTCGGGATGTGCATGCTGGAGATGGCTACCTCGGAGTACCCCTACTCCGAGTGCCAGAACGCTGCCCAGATCTACCGCAAGGTCACCTCGGTGAGCGGCCCCGAGCTGGGGCGATGCTGGTGCTGGTGCTGAGCCGGGTGCGGGGGTCAGGGGGGGCTGGTCAGATGGAGCTGTTTGGCTTTGTTGCTCCCCAGAATGTGTCACTCTGCAGGTCCTGCAGCAGCTAAAACCAGCCTGGGTGGTGAGACGGGGCTGGGGGGTCGGTGGCTTGGCCAGGCCCCACGTCCCTCGCCCTGCGCCAGGCACTGCCAGCACGTTAATGGGGTGGAACGGGCGCAGGTTTGCTCAGCCACCCCTCGCCTGGGGCACCGCGGCTGCCCCGCACGGTGCTGGCTGGCTCCTGCTCACTGGGGTGGAAACCCGGCACCTCGGGGCACACAGGCTGGTGGGGCCACTGGCTGGGAGCCCTGTCCCCACATGTCCCTGCTGCCGGTGGGGCGGTGCCTGGTGGCACCATGGCCCTGCAGAGCCTGGGTTCAGCCCTGAGCCCTGGAAACCCAGCACCGTGGCAGGGTCCAGCACAGGAGATGCTGATGCACATCACCCCCAGGGCCTGAAGCCCAGCAGCTTCTACAAGGTGAAGGTGCCGGAGCTGAAGGAGATCATCGAGGGCTGCATCCGCATGGATAAGGATGAGAGGTAGCAGGGGAGCAGGGGCTTGGGTGGAAGAGCTCCCCCAGCCTCCTGCCCCATGCTGAGCTGTGCTCCCCACAGGTACACCATCCAGGACCTGCTGGAGCACTCCTTCTTCCAGGAGGACACGGGGGTGCACGTGGAGCTGGCAGAGGAGGACGATGGCGTCAAGTCTGGGCTCAAGCTCTGGCTGCGCATGGATGACACGAAGAAGCTCCATGGCAAGTACAAGGACAACAACGCCATCGAGTTCCTCTTTGAGCTCTACAAGGATGTGGCGGAGGAGGTGGCCCAGGAGATGGTGGGTTCAAGGATGGAGGAGCCCTGGTCGCTGCAGGGTCCCTGCACCCCGCCATGACAAACCCCTCCCATACAGGTGGTCCTGGGCTTCATCTGCGAGGCTGACTACAAGCTGGTGGCCAAGGCGGTGCGGGACCGTGTGGTCGCCATCAAGCGCAAGCGGGAGAAGCTGAAGCGCTCCAGGGAGATGCCGTCGCCTGCGGAGCCGGAGCAAGCACCGGGGGTCCTGCGGATGCTGGAGGAGCTCAAGTCCCCGCTGCCGCCCGGAGCCCCCGTGCCCACCCTGCTCACACCTGGCTCCGGGGAGTCCATCTTCAGCAGCACCTTCCCCCCCGAGCCTGAGGAGCCCGAGGCCGACCAGCACCAGCACTTCACCTACCAGCACACCAGCTACTCCTCGGCCACGTGTGAGCGGGGCGGCAGCGTGGGCTGGGGTGGGGGGACCAGAGGGGGCGGCCTAGGTGGGAAGTGGGGGGGGTGGTGGTGGTGGGGGGGGTCCCTCCTCACCTCCAACTGTGCCGTGACCGAGCCCCACAGCCCATGCGGGACCGCGCTCACGCGATGCTCCCGCAGCCGACGGCGAGACCGACGGGTACCTGAGCTCCTCCGGCTTCCTGGACTCCCCGGACCGGGCGCATCGCAGCTTCCCTGCGGGGGACCCGTCGAGCCCGCCGCCCGCCCGCCCTGCGCGCTGCTTCCCCACGGTGAGCGGGGCCCTGCGGCGCTGGGGCCGGGGCGGGCGCGGCACCGGCTGACGCCGTCCTCTCCCCGCAGAGCATCGCGGTGCAGCTGCCCCCCGAGCGCCTGCCCTCGGCCAGCGGCTTCTCCTCCCCGGTGGACAGGTGAGGGAGCGGGGCCGGCGGCGCGGGGCGGGCGGCTGCGAGCGGCGGCGCTGATGCTTCCCCGTCGGGGCTTCCCGCAGCTACGCCTCGGACGTGGCGTCGGGCATGAGCGACGGCTGCGAGGGGCTGTCGGCCGGCGAGCAGAGCTCCAAGGGGCCGGCCAAGCGGGCTGCGGGGAAGCTGCTGCGGCGCAGAGCCCGCTCCAGGCTCCGCATCACCAACGTGAGTGGGGCCGGCACCGGGTGGGTGGGCGGGCGGGAGGCTGACCCCGGGCTGAGCCGGCCGGGCTGCCCGCAGATCTCGGACAAGAACGACCGGGTGGTGGAGTGCCAGCTGCAGACCTACAACAACAAGATGGTGACCTTCAAGTTCGACCTGGACGGGGACAACCCAGAGGAGATCGCGGCCGTCATGGTGACTGTGGGGCAGGGTGAGGGCTGGAGTGTGCCCAGCCAAGCTGGGTGCTGACCACCCCTCTGCCCGCAGGTCCACAACGAGTTCATCCTCAAGTCGGAGCGGGACGGCTTCATCCACCGCATCCGGGACATCATCCACCGTGTGCAGACCCTGCTCCGCAAGGATGGGAGCAGCGCTGCGGAGCTGCCCCGGAGCCCTGAGACTGAGCGCGGCCCCGTGAGTGCCCAGGGCAGGCACTGGCACTGGGTATAGCTGTGGGTGCTGCTGGCCCCAGGGAGCCCAGCGGGAGAGGGCCAGGGTGAAGTGCCCTCCAGCCATGGGTAGGAGCTGCCCCATGCCTGCGGCTCCACGTCACTTGCCTGCTCCTGCAATGGGCTGTGGTGTACCCTGCCCAGTGGTGGGGCTGGGGAGGGAGCTCAGGGGGCTTGGGTCAGCCTGTGCAGGGCCTCCGCCCCAGCGCTGTCTCACTGCATCCCCTCAGCAGACGGACCTGCCGCTGCAGGAGCTGTCGCGCTCCATCTCCTCGTCCTCTCTCAGTGGTAGGTCTCTGCCTTGTGCAGGCTCTTCTCATCCCTCCCCAGGTCCAATGCAGGGCGGGTAATGGCCCTGGCCAAGCCCATGGGGCACATCCTGCCCTGGCTGAGTGCTGGCTGTCACCCCTGTGCCGCAGACCTGGGCTGCACCAGCCCCAGCCTCTCAGTCCAGTCGCCGGTCCTGCCGTTGCTGAGCAGCTCCCCATCAGAGAGCAACCTCGGCAGCCCCGCGGAGGCGCCGGCAGCCGGTGAGCTGCAGCCAGCGCTGCTGGGCTCCCCTGCAGGTACCAGCCTGGCACATCTGTCCTGGCGCCTGGGCCCATGCCCTTGGCAGCTCGAGGCTCCAAGGCGCCAGGGCAGGGACAAGAGGGGGCCTGCAGGGGCCGGGGTGCTCCTGATGCTCTTCTCTCTGCAGGCTCCGTGCAGACCTGGCCCCTTGTCTCGGTGGCTCCCTCCTGGCTGACAGCACCACCGGTGCTCCCACAGAGCCCCCCAAGCACCCCAGGCGGGCCCGTCCCCCCGGCCCTGCCCCAGCCCCTCCTGTCCCCGCTGCTGCTCCCCACATCCCCTGTCCCCAGCGAGCCCAGCAGCCCCCTGAGCCCCCCCGTGACCAGCACATCCTGGTCCCCCACCACCCCCTTCCTTTCTCTGGCCAATGTCTTCTCTCTGGCAGTGATGAGCGTGGCGCACACACTGCTGCCCGGCGTCTCCTCCATCGCCAGCTCCGGTGCGCACGTGTACCCACCGCTGCTGCCGCGGCCACAGAGCCTGGTCCTGGGGCCCCCGCGCTTTGTCTACCCCGACCCTGCCAGCATGGCCAAGCCAGCACCAGCCTCCAGTGGGACTCCGCTGTCAGCAGGGGCTGATGTCCCCCCTGTCAGAGGGCCCGTGCCGTTCCCTTCCCCGGCACCAGCCCCACCGTACCCCGCAGGCAGCAGTGCTGGGGACAGTCCCCTGCCATCACTGAGCACGTCCACGCCGGGGAGCCCAGAGGGGAGCACTGTGAGTGGTGGGATGGCAACGGCTCCTCAGGTGGGGAGCCCCTGGGATGCAGGGGGGGCTGAGCGGGCAGTGGGTCTCAGGGCATAGGATCAGCAATGGGGGCCAGGAGACGCAGGGGGACCTGGGTGGGGTGGCTGACAGTGTCTGAGTGCCTGCAGGTGCTGCCTGGCTCCCCCAAGCCCAGCCACTCGCTCATCATCTCGGAGTCACCAGCCCCTGGCGTGCCCAGGGCCCAGCTCTCACCCATCAATGAAGGTGAGGCGGGGAAGGGCTGAGGCTGTGCCAGGGCACTGGGAGACCCCTGACAGCCCTCGTGCCCTGAACCCCACCAACTGCCCCCTGTCCCCAGCAGAGGCCAAGCCCCAGATCCTGGGCCGGTTCCAGGTGACACCAACCAAAGACCTGACAGCGACGTCTCCGGTGCTGGGCAGCAGCGAGGGTGAGCAGCACGGCACAGAGCCGGCAGCCAGCGGCTCCCCCTTGCCTGCAGCCCCCGACACAAGGGGCAGCTCAAGCAGCGACTCGGACTCAGTGCTGGAGATGGCGGAGCAGGACCCTGAGGCTGAGGAGGTGCTGGCTGAGGAGGGCACGGCGGTGGCAGCGGAGAGTGACCGGGAGGGTCCTGGGGAGGACGGTGGCGAGAGCGCGCCGCAGGCAGTGATAAACCAGGTGTGGCTGAGCTACTCCCGCAGCCTGTCCTACCTGAGCAGCGACGACACCGAGAGCGAGGATGAGGAGATCTGGGAGGAGCTGCAGAACCTGCGCCAGAAGTGAGCAGAGCTGGTTGGGGGGGGTGTCCACCTGGGAGGCAGCACAGGGGTTGCCTGCGCTTGGCTTGGCGCAGCGCTCGGCTGCCAGCTCCTGCCTCCTCCCCAGGCACCTGGCCGAGGTGCAGCTGCTGCAGAGCGCACAGAAGAAGGAGATCGAGGAGCTGTACCTGCGCATGGGGAAGCAGCCGCCGCTGGGCATCGTGTCCCCCGCTGCCATGCTCTCCAGCCGCCAGCGCCGCCTCTCCAAGGGCAGCTTCAACCCGTCCCGCCGCAACAGCCTGCAGCGCCTGGAGCTGGCGCAGCCCCAAGGTGCCGACCCCTCCTCTGCTCCACCGCCGGGACCCTGCGGGCTGGGGACCGCGGGGCTGCGGCACCACTGGTGCCCGCGCTCAGGGCCGCCGTGTCCCCGCAGGCATCATGCGCCGTAACTCGCTGAGCGGCAGCAGCACGGGCTCACAGGAGCAGCGGCTCAGCAAAGGGGTGACCTTCGCCGATGACTTCAGCCGCGTGGTAAGGGCTCGGCGCCGGTGCTGCCCCCGGCTGCCCCGCGGGGCTCTCACTGCTCACGGCTGCTTCTCTCCCCAGTAGCCGGCTGGCCAGGAGTGACCTCAGGAACTACCTCAACCAAGTGCCTGCTGCCCCCGGCGTGGGGGAGAGCCCCCTCTGCACCTCCCGGGAGGCCAGCGCCAGCCCTGGGAGCAGGCAGCGCCGTGGGGCCGAGCCAGCCGGGTGCTTCAGCCCCTCACCCCCAGCCCTCTGGGTCTGCCCTCCCATCTCCTCCTTCCTTGTGCCCCCTGGACCCCTCCTTGTCATTCCCAGTCTGTTTCTCCAGCCCAACCCCAGCTGCAGGACACGTGCAAGGCGCTGCCACCCCTCATGGACCCCCGCAGGCAGAACCACCCCCCGCCCCCCCCCCAAAGTGATCTCAATCCATCCCAGCTCTGCCCCGGGGCTGTGTGGGATAACGCATGGGGCTGGACCCACGGCTCCAGGGCTGCCCTGCTTGCTGCCCCCCTCAGCTCATCCTGCACAGCGGAGCCGGCAGGAGCTTCCCTCGGCTCTGTAAGGTGCCCGGGACCAGCAGCGGGTGCACTTAGTTACGAACTGATGCCTGGACAGTGTTTCATAAATACAAATTAAACAGAGCTCGGGTCTGTTTGTGTCTGCCTGGCGGGACTCGTGACCTTGCTCCTGTAAGAGCACAAACCGAGCCGAGATGATAAAGAGCAAAGCGGAAACTTGCTCCATCTCAGCAGACACCGGAGCCGGGCTCTGCCCGGCAGCGACTTCACCAGGCACCGCCGCAGGCTGCAGTGGGGGTGTTTAATAACGGAAGCGATGGGCAGCGCTGCCCTCCCCAGGAGCAGGTCCCCGGCAAAGGCAGCCGCCTGCGCGGGAGCCCCGGGGTGGGGGGCGCGTGTCCCTGCCCCGCACCGGGCAGCCCAGACCCCGCAGCCGGGGCCGGGCGCTTCCCCCTCCCGCGGCGCGGGGGCTGCAGCTCACGGCGTTCAGCGGGGCCGGCCCGGGCGCTCCACGCTCAGCTCGCTGCGCTCTCAGCCCGCGCCCGGGCCCGCGCCCGCGCCGCCTCCGCCTCCTGCTCCAGATCGTCCAGGAACCGCTCCTGCGACACCGAGTAGAAGGTGTACGCGTCTGCGGGCTGCGTTAAGGGGAAGAGCGGGCGCGGAGCGCTCCCGGTCCCACCCCCGGTCCCGGTCCCGGTTCCACCCCCGGTCCCGGTCTCACCCCTGGTCCCGGTCTCACCCCCGGTCCCGATCCCGGTCCCACCCCCGCCCCCGGTCCCACCCCCGCCCCCGGTCCCGGTCCCACCCCCGCCCCCGGTCCCACCCCCGCCCCCGGTCCCGGTCCCACCCCCGGTCCCGGTCCCGGTGCCGCTCCCGGTCCCGGTCCCCCCCCGCAGGATACAGATCCCGACCGTGACGGCGCCGATGCCGAGCGCCAGCAGCGCGTTGCGGCGGCGGCTCCGCAGGGCGCGCTCCACCTGCTCCATGCGCAGCCGCTGCTGCGGGCTCAGCCCCGGCTCCCGCCGAGGGTCGATCCGCCGAGCGACCGCCGCCTCCCGGCCCGGCTCCTGCGCCGCCATCTTCCCCGCCACTTCCGTACGGCGTGCTGACGTCACATCCAGGAGGGACGCGCTTTCCAATCGGAAGTAGCTTTGGGAGCAGGGCGTCGAGTGGTTGGCTGCGGCGCGGCGCGCGGCAGGGCGGAGCGGAGGCGCGCGCTCTGATTGGCGGAGCGGGGGCCCCGTGACCGCGCGCGTGCGGAGGTGTGGCCCCGCTGAGGGGCCGCCGGTGCCGGTGGAGCGTTAACCGGAGCGGGCGATGGGCTCCGAGGCGCGGACAGCGTCCCGGTGCCGTGACCCGGGCCCCGCCTTTGGCAGGGTGTCCCCGGACGTCATCGAGGACGCTCTGATCCGCCTGGCCACGGAGAACGAGCGGCACCTGAGCGAGCTGCCCGACGGGGCCGGGTGCTTCAGGGAGGCACGGATCGTGGGTGAGGCCCAGCGCGGCGGCCTGCGCCGGTCGGGGCCGGGGCAGGGGTGACTCTGCTCTGCTCTGCTCTGCTCTCCTCCTGCAGAGTTCATCTTCCTCTTGGCTGAAAAGTTGCGCCTGGACCAGTCGGCGCGGTACCAGGCAGTGGAGTTACTTGAAAGGTAAGGACCACCCCGAGCGCTCAGTGCGTTCCTCGTCTCTCTCATGTGGTTCCGCTGCGTGTGTGTGCCCTGGACCGCTCGCTCAACCAACCCGTGATGGGGTTTTGCAGCCCCAGAGCTTTCTCTCTTTGCTCATTTAGCTCAAATTTTGAGCTGAATACATGCAGAACTGCTGCTTTTCCTTTTGCTTAGCAGAAGAGAACTGTTTTCTGAGCAGTTTTGGGTTTTGTAGGTTTATGATCAAGCAGGTGGAACAAATCTCTAAGTCCTCTAGGAAGAGCGTTAAAGACTGTGAGCGGGGGGGAGGCAGCAGCTGCAGCTCTCTGGAAGATCAGCTCTACAACACGTTTGTCCTGCGGCTCGTGTCATGCGTTCAGCTCGCAAGCAAACTGTCCCTGCACTATAACGTAAGCCCAATGAACCTGTTCTTGTCATGGCTTTTAGCAGTGTAGTGAGCTATGTGGTACACTTATGGCTGTTAAAAAGAGGATTAGAAAGAAAGAGGGCCATGAGAGCAATCAGGGGCTGGAGCAGCTCCCATATGGAGCCAGGCAGAGAACATTGGGGCTGTTGAGCCTGGAGAAGAGAAGCTGCGTGGAGACCTCAGAGCAGCTTCCAGTGTCTGAAGGGGGCTACAAGGATGCTGGAGAGGGACTCTTCATCGGGGACTGCAGTGACAGGGCAAGGGGTGATGGGTTCAAACTGAAACAGGGGAAGTTCAGGTCAGATATAAAGAAGAAGTTCTTTACTGTGAGGGTGGTGAGGCACTGGAATGGGTTGCCCAGAGAAGTTGTGAATGCTCCATCCCTGGCAGCGTTCAGGGCCAGGTTGGACAGAGCCTTGGGTGACATGGTTTAGTGTGAGGTGTCCCTGTCCATGCAGGGGGTTGGAACTGGATGATCTCAAGGTCCTTTCCAACCCAAACAATTCTCTTATTCTGTTATTTCCTCTTTGAAAGCTATTACTGATCATAAAATGCAAATTATATTGAAATGGAGACCTAAATTTAGGTTTAAACATTTAGGGCAGATGAATCGTCACTTGTCAAGTAGCAATTTGTCAGGAAATGTTCCCAATATTAGGGGGAAAAAGTACAGGCAGTGGGGAACAGTCTGTGGTTGTCAAAAGCTGTATGTCTGCAGCGGGAAAGATTGTGGGGTAGAGGAAACCTTGGGGAGAGAAGGTCTGAACTGGAGTTTTAATTCCAGCTCAATGGAGGAGTTAGACAGGGTTAGAGAGCCATGGGAGCTGCGGTGGTTCCGGCTGAAATCCAGTGGGAGGAGTAAACCAAAGAGGTGTTTGCTTCTCCCCGCTGCCCAGGAGCTCATTTGTCTTTTGTTCCCTCTTTTTCCTCCTCAGAGAGTTAACAGTGACATAGCTTTAAAATTTCTGCAGTCTCTGAAATACTCGTACACGAAGCAGGAGCTGCTCGAGTCAGAACTTGCTGTTCTAAAAACTCTGCACTTCCAGGTCAACGTCTCGACTCCTTTGGCTTACGTGGAATTGCTCCTGGAGGTTCTGGGTAAGAGGATTGAGAGGATGGTAAAAGGGTTTTTAAAAGGTGGAATAGAGCCATTGGGTTCAGGTCTAACAACCTGAATTTAGGTATCAGTGAGATGATACTGAGCTTGAGAAAGCCCGTGGCACTCAGAAACAAGGGGCAGTTGGCACCACGAATCTCCATCCGTGGCTTGCGGCTTCTTTCTCATCCAGTTTCATGCCCTGGGATGTGGTGCTGATCCCGTGTGATCTCTGTGCTAGGGTACAACGGCTGCTTGCTTCCCACCAAGCCCTTACATCAGATGTGTGTTCAGCTCCTCGACTTTTCCTACCTTGCACGAGATGCCATCTATGACACTCTGTTGAAGATGGCCATCGAAAACTCCACACCAAGCAAACTGCAAGTGTGAGTAGCTCCCGTGGCTGATGCTTTTAACTATTTGAAAGGAAAACCCTAAAAACACCCTTAAGAAATAGTAGCATAATTCCCACGATGCCATTTTTGGGGGGCATGTTTTTAAAAAACAGTAATTTTGAGGGGCTTTCAGCATTTATTGAGCTTAATGTTCAAAGCAATGTGCTTCTACACAGTGCTTTAGGGGCAAGCTAGGGAAATGTTTAATGTAATCATAAAACCCCAGCTTTGGCACTGTCCATTAAAGTTAACAGCATCAGGCTCTGTTTGGACTGAGCAAGTGAACATGTGCTTTGTAGCCCTGCCAGAAGCAGGTGCTTTCCAACTGCAAAGCTGGCACTGATGACACCAAAAGACACTTTTACTTCTGCAGAACAAAGTTTTTGACAGTGAAGGAAGATTTCATGCTCTTGGCTGTAGGAATCATCAGCACAAGCATGTTCGTACTAAACCCTGGGCACTGGAAGCAGGTACAGTCACTTCTAAAGATGTTGGCTCTATGTGGGTTGTTGAAGTGCAGCAGGAAGCACGTATGAGGGTGTTGGAAGGCTCCTGCGTGCACTAGTGTATGTCTTTGTGCTTCAGTGTCTCCACAGCCAGAACAAACCCCATACAGGTGAAGTAATCCATGGGACTACTTCACAGCCTGTAGCTTTTTCACCTCTTCAGTAGAAGTGATTAAAAAAGAAAATGCAAAACAAACATAAAAACCCCCGAAACCAAGCAAACAAGCCCCTAGCCACATAGAAAACATACTGAGAGGCTTCACATTTGTTGAAGTGTGGCCATGGAGCACTTACTCCTGTTATTCCCACTAGACTTGCAGGATTAAGAAGTATGTCTGTAAAGGACCATCTCTTAGGCACTGTTAGTAAGTAGCTCTCTTGGGTTTTTTTTAAGGTTGTGGAGCATTTGAACTGTATCACTGGCATCACTTCACAGAGCATACAAGATTTTTCTTATGCAGTACTGAAACAGGTCATTGGCAGCACCACTCCGAAGCAGTGCTACAGGAGCTGTGGAACAAAAGCTCTAGAACACAGAACTGGGCCTCAGTAGAGCTGCCTGCCCTGGGGCAGCAAAGCACTGCCACTGCCCAGAGCACCCCATGCAATTTGGTTTGCTTTTGTTTGGAACACCAGTGTTAAATTAGAAAAGCTCCTTTCAGGCAACATCCCAGTGCTGTGAAGGGAGGCACCAGGAGCCAAGTAGAAATAACCTCTTTGGGCAGAAAAAGTCTTTATTGTAAGACCTACATCAGCTTAGTTACAAACAGAAGTTTCCTTGAACAAGGAGAAAGCTCTAAGGAGTCGTTCTGAAAAGGCAGTGAGGCGCATGGTGTGGTAATGGCACAAGGAGCAGCTCACAAACCCATTACAGAGCTGTACTTGCTTTCTCTATTTGCTGCTGTTTTAAAGCTAACTCCTGTCTCAGGCAGCCGGGATGTTCCTGTGTCCCCTCTCTGCTCCCGCCCCAGCAGGCAGTTGCCCACCTCTGTGGTCAAAGGGACATCTCCCCCAGTTTGGAAAGCAATGCGACTGTCACGATAGCAGGGGCTTGCTGAGCCCGTCGCTGGGAGCTGTGCCCATGTCGCATGGAAGGACTCTCTGTGTAGAATAGTGTTTTATTATTTACTGGGTGCACCTCCAGGTGAGAACAGGCTGCAGGAAGTATCCCAAACACCAGCATCATCCCAGCTAACAGTACTTGAAGCAGTATCAAACCTTGCTACGTTGAGTGGCACAGAGTACTGACATGACTTAGAATCCTTTATTTCATACTGCAGTTACCTTGAGTTCCTCCACGTTCCTGTGTTTGCAGCATTTAACTTCTCTAACCTGTGTTCAGCTGTAAGAGTGGTACTGAACTCACCCGTTTGAAGTTCAGCAGTAATTTCAATCTATAAACCTCAAAGTGCCAGTTTAGCATTGATTTAACAGCTTTTTATTCTGTTCAGCTCCATGACACAACTTTACATATTGCTTTTCTACATACTACTTGTAATAATGGTCTTTTAAATAAAGTGTCTTGTGGTTTTTTGGTATTGTAAACATTTTATACTGGTTAATATTAAGAGACATCTTAATGTGACTTTCCCCAACGGAACACAGACATCCTGCAGCTGCCAGGACGCGTTCTTCCCATGGTTACTTGTTATAGAACTGGGATGAGACCCATGCAAGACCCCACTTCAGGTTAGTTAACATGAATTTCAGTGCTTTTGTCCATTGCTCCTCAGAGTTAAATTGTGTTTTAATAGAGTAAGAGCCACCGCTGCCACCTGTGTCTTCAATCTTTCCTTTCTCCACGTCCATCCTAGACCATACAAAGCTTCATTAGTGTGTTACTAGTGCGAGCATTTCATTTCCATGTGACATTTCAACCTAACGTTCATGTTATTTTATGTAAGAATAGTTTTAACTGAAATCTAGCAAGCCTCAGGTCTTCACCTGAGGAACAGGCTTTAAGTACTAAGAGAAATGGGGTAATCTTGCATGTTATAAAGATGATGGGCTGATTCCAGGGCAGAACTGGGTCAGTTGGTGCTGTGTGGGGCTGCACACGAGGTGTTCACTTGCTGTGTTAGACAGCAGCACTCACCTGTAGGGCAAACAAAACCGGGTTTCCCCTTTCTCCACTTCCTCTTTAAACTGCTGCACGCAGTCCAGGAAAGCCACCATTGCGTGGTCAAATTTATTGTCCCAGAAGAACCTCAGGCCTCCAGAACAGTACAAGGGAAGCTCCTGGAAAAGAGATGGGTTTCAAGTACTCTAAGCATTCCCATTTAGGTATAATCATTGCAGCTTTTTAGTCCTCTTTAGTGTGAGGCTTAAATTTCTCATGGGATCCTTAGAAATGGTTTGTGGCACATAGCAAGTGTGACTTATTTTGTGGTTGGTGCCTGTTATGTGCAGGCTTGGGTTCCTAACCACCACCAACCAGCCCAAACCATCTTCCTCTGGCCAGTGCACTGTTTGACTCCAGAGTCCTGTTGTTTTTAACCAGGTGGCAGGAAGAGCAGCTTGATACAGGACATGGAATTAATAGATTACATACTAGTTATTACATTAGGTATTTTGTTAGAGAAGTTGTGGCATGTAGTTGTCCTGTACCATAGACTCACAAAAAGCTAAGTTTGCCTTCTGTGACCAGGGCCCTGTGGCACTCAAGGCCAGTGTGACTTGTGTGGGGTCTCTTACCTTTGATTTGTCCGTGAGCGACTCCAAATATGAGTGGTTGCCATATGGTACAAGACGGTATCTGAAAGGAGAGAGGATTCACAGGCAGATGAGCTCAACTGTGTCTGGGCCAGAAGCAAAAGGTGTGTTATATGGCATGTACCTTTGAAACTTCAGGCCCATTTTGTTTGCAAGGGCATGGAGCAGCAGCACAGTCTGCCCCCAGGCAGCGTTGATCTCATTCCATTCCACAGGAACGCTGGGGAGACGGCCAAGTCTGAAGTTATTTATTGTGCCAAACTGACCACTGTGCCTGTGATAGGAGGAATTAGAAATAAACTGCTGGAGCAGGAACAGCTTCTGGCAGTAAAATGTGTGATGGCTGCAGTGTAACAGCCATCCCCCATGCACGAGGAGCTCAGCAAAGGGGGTTTGGGGCTCTGATTAGAAAGTGTATGTAAACAGCAAGCCCTTGTTATCTGTTTATCATGGAATCCCAGCCTGGTTTGTGTTGGAAGAGATCCTGAAGCTTATCCAGTTCCAACCCCTGCCACAGGCAGGGACACCTTCCACGAGACCCAGGTTGCTCCAGGCCCCTGTGTCCAACCTGGCCTTGAGCACTGCCAGGGATGGGGCAGCCATAGCTGCTCTGGGCACCCTGTGCCAGCGCCTCAGCACCCTCACAGGGAAGAGCTTCTGCCTAAGAGCTCATCTCAGTCTCCCCTCTGGCAGGTTAAAGCCATCCCCCTTGTCCTGTCCCTACAGGCCCTTATCAACAGCCTCTCTGCAGCCTCCTTTAGGTACATGTGACCCCATTAGTGCTGTCCCTACTCCGAGCAGCCCCACAGTACCAGATGTGGAAGGTGGCGTTGAACACGTTGGTTTTCTTTAGTTTATCCAGTTGCATTTGGGCGTAGCGCATCTGGTTCTCCACACTCTTCAGCTCATCGTCCAGCTCCAGCTGTTGCCTCTTGAATTCGCAGTATTCCTTCTGATATCTGTGAAAAAGAGCAGGACAACAAATGTCAAGTGCTTTTACAGACAAGCGATTGCTCTCCTGGTACTCCAGGGCTTATTTGGCCATGCCAACCCCAGTTTTGCAAAGACCAAGCCACCTGCATTTGGCTGTTACTTAACAGCTTTCTTTACATTATAATCTCATTTATCTGTTACTTAAAATCCCTGCCATAAGCTGAGCTGTGGGTCACTCACTGAGCTTCTTCCTGCTCCAGCCGCTCCGCCTCTGCCCGGACTCTCTCGAAGTCTTCAGCCACAACCTTGCGATTCTTCTCGACATCCTCCAGCTCCTGGATCAGCTGCTCTTCTTCCAGTGCGAGTTCCTTCAGTTCCATTTGCAGCTTCTCTTTATCATCCTCGTTCATTTGTTCCAAGATCTCCAGACACCTCCTAAAGGAGAGCGCCAAGATTACCAAACCAGGGATGCTGGGATGCTCCTGCTGGCAGCAGTGCAGACAGGGACTGGGATCTCCCACTGTTGTTGTTCCCAAGCTGTGTGGATCCTGCACCATGAGTCAGGAATACACAGAGCAGGGGAGCAAGATGCTGATACCGAGGGCTGCTGCTGCCTGACAGGAACTGTCTCTGTGGAGCCCTGGGTTGCACTGGAATACCACAGTCCTCAGCTGGAGAAGCTGTTACCACGGGACTCTCACAAGTTAAGGTTTCACGTCATTCAAAGAAAACCCCAAGTACTCAAGTCAGGAATATCCCAGTGGTCATGGGAAGGCTCTGGGCTTTCCCCAGCCTAAACCTGCTTGGTCCTGGGTGGCCTCCGGCTCACTCACTTGTAGTTCTGGCACTCGTTCTCCGTGATGTTAAGCTGGGTGTCCAGCTGGTCCAGCAGCGTGTCCGTGCACTCCTCACACAGAGGGTGATCCACGTCTGTCTGCCCGGACATGATGTCAAAGAGGTCGCCGGTGACCTGCAGGAAGCGTTTGCCATCAGGTTGGGTGAAGCCGTGGCTGCTGCTGGCTCCTCACCCAAAACTCACCGCCAGTACCACCGGGAGGCCAGTGCTGCATCTCCCAGAGCATCCAGAACTAGCGCTGCTCTGGCTCGGAGGTGCCCAAACTTACCAGCTCACACAAAACTTGCCTTCAGTCTGCGGCTGAGGTTTTCCATGGTGCCGCCATCTGACGCCTCCCCGATCAGCGTGAAGCTGTTGGCACTTTCTGTTGACATCATTCTTGGAAAGAATTTAATGGAGAGCTGAGTGCTCAGGGGCCAGGCTTAAACCTGAGGCTGGGTTAAGAGGCAGAAGGGACGAGCACAGGACAGGAGGAGCTGGACCGCAGGTGAGCTCTATGGGACGGTGGTTGGGTTCACCCGGAGGTAAGGGGCAGCCCCAGGCAGTGCCAATACACTCTTGGGGGAAACAAGAGGCCACACAGGACTGGCTGCTACGTGCAGGGCTCAGCTGGGCCCCGCTGCTGAGGGGACCCCGTTCTGCCGGTGGGGATGGCATGGACGGGACTCTGCTTCCCCGGGGCTGGGCTAGGGGCGGATGAGGCCTGCCGGGAGCGCGGCCGTACCTGGCCGGCGGGATGAACCGCCTGGACACGCCATCCTGCCGGTTCTCCGCGAAGGCTTCCTGCGGGACAAGCGGGCACCGTCACCGGGCGTGGTGGTGGTGGTGGTGGTGGTACCGGCAAGGGGACACCCCCGCCGCCGCGCCCGACCCCGCCGTACCTCCGTCAGGGCGCTCTCCTCTTCGTGCGCGTCCCCGGGCCGGGCAGGGGGGGCAGCGGCCAGCAGCGGGGCTGCGGGAGAGGAGGCGTTACCCGTGCCCGGGCCCGGCCCGCCGCCGCCGCCGCCCCCCGCCCGCCCGGCGCCCCGCGGTACCGGTGAGCTCCTGGATGGTGAGGCGGTCCAGGATCTTGAAGGAGGTGTCGAGCTTGAGCGGCTGCCCGCAGCGCTGGCACACGAAGCTCACGTGCGCCGTGCCGCCGGCCGCGCGGCTGCCCTCCATGCCCGCTCAGCCCCGCGCCATCGCCGCTCGCCGCGCGGCGGATGTGACGTCAAGCGGCGGGGCGCGGTCCTGTCAGGGGTGTAAGAGGGCTGCGTGAGGTGTGTGGAAACGGGGGGCGGCCATTTTTTCCCTTCCCCCCATCCCCTACCGTGAGCGGCCAGGACCTCGAACCGGCGGCGCGTGCGCGCGCCCCGGCGGAGGGAGGTGCGCGGCAATTGGCGGGCGCGCCGCGTGAGGTCAGTTCCGGTGAGTGGCGGCGACGCCGGTGTTGGGGCAGCGGCAGCCGCGGCATCCCCCGGACCGGACGCTCCCCGCCCGCCGCCGCCGCCGCCGCCGCCGCCATGGCCTCGCTGCTCAAGGTGGACCCGGAGGTGAAGCTCAAGGTGCGCGCCCCGCCGCCGGCCTCCTCCCTTCTTCAGCGCCCCCGCCGCGCGGGGCCGGGCCCGGGCCTCGGGGCGGGGCGGCCCCACGCCGCCGCCGCCGCCGCCGCTGCTGCCCGGTGGTTTCACCGAGGCCGTTGGTGCCTGAGCACGGCGCAGGCGCCGCCGCTGCACCGGGAGGGCGGGCGCTGGCCCAAGCGAGGCCTGGGGCCTGCCCCTCGGCGCCCGGTGCCGCCGCCAGCTGCGCGGTGCGGGGTTCTCCTCGTGCCCGTGGATGGTCCGCTGGGGCCCGGCCCGCGCAGGCGGGGCCCGGGGGAGCAGCTTCAGGCGCCCCCGGCCGCGGCCGCTCGGTGCCCAGCGGCTCGGTGAGCTCCCGGTGGGCCCTCGGAGGACGGGAGCCGCGGCCGAGGCGCTCGCTGGGACTCGGCAGTGACCGAGCTGCTGCTTTTCTCCTTCTGCAGGTTGATTCCTTCAGGGAGCGGATCACGAGCGAGGTGAGGGGCCCCTGCGCTGCCCGTGGTGGGACAGGGACGAGCCCATCGGGTCCGTGTCCCCGAGAGACCCGGCTGTGGTCCGAGCCTCTCCAGGAAGCTCCGCAGCGCGTCAGGCAGCAGCCGTGGCGAGGGGCTTGAGCCCCGTGCTCTCCTGGCGCGTTCTCACCCTGCCCCAGTGTGGCAGCAGCCCCAGCACTCGTGTTCTCCCCTGTTTCCTGCCTTTGGACAGTTGGTTTCCTGCTGTTCTCTGGCGGTGGGAGCCTCGCAGCGCTGTTCCCCATCATTGTCTGTGCTTTCTCTCTCAGGCTGAAGACCTGGTGGCCAACTTTTTCCCAAAGAAGCTGTTAGAACTCGATGGGTTCCTCAAGGTGAGATTTTTCCGTCTCCTTTTTCATCTCCGAGCTGAGCGCTGACAGCACCGTGGCAGATCCTGGCCTCTCGTGTCTTTCACTGTGTCGCACAGGGGGGGTGAAGCGGCAGCTCGGTCGCTTGCGTGCATTTGAGTGCTGTTGGCTCTAGAGGGGGTGCTTCCCCTTCCAGTTTTCTTTGTGTGATCGCCACATTTATCTTTCTTACACGTTTTGCTGCGTGGGGCTGTGCTGTGCTCTCGCATGGCTCCAGCCCTGCAGGCAGTTGATAGCTTTGATCCAGGCTGGAGCTGGCACGCTGCTCTTGGGTGGAGGGAGGGCTCCTCACAGGCTTATTGTTAGACCCTTTCTGTTTCATTTGTCCTTATTTTATAGTTGGATACGAGAGAGGGCTGAATCTTTTGTCTTCTCATTGAGTTTGGTGGGACAGAATTTCTTCACTCATAATTAAATAACAAATCTGCTTTATTTTCCAGGATCCTATCCTGAATATTCATGATCTCACTCAGATCCATTCGGACATGAACCTCCCAGTGCCTGACCCAATTCTTCTCACAAACAGCCACGATGGACTGGATGGGGTAAGGTTACTCTCTTGGCTGTGATCCCTGCTTCTCTTGATTAAAACTGCATGGCCTGCCCTGTGCTGGAGTAGGGTATATTCGCACTCAGTAAAAGGCTGTGGCTCTCCCAAAGGCTTTTAGGAGCTGGTCTCTCAAGCCTGGGAAGTCTGCGAAGGCAGTACTGTGCTCTGCAGACCATCTTTGCTTTTAAAGAAGGATACTTAGATCCAGGAGCGTAGCAGAGGCTCTGAAGTTTCCCTTGTTTCCTTTGGGACACTGCTGTTGCTCCTGAGTAGTTTGTGAGTAAAACGTTTTGTATGTTTTAGCCAAACATGAAAAAGAGGAAGCTGGAGGACCGCGAGGAGACCTTTCAGGGTAAGAGTCCCCAAGTCCCTTGTGTTGCTGCTTGCACCCTGAACCAGTGCACCATGCCCTGGGGATATGAAATGGCGTGAATCCCACTTGTCCTGTCCTGACAGCAGCTGCTGCTCATGCAGGCCTGTCCCCATGACCTATGCTTGAATGATTAAAGCTTGACCTACGCTTCTGTTGAGGAGGAGTCAGGTTCCAGCTCTCAGAAGCATAATTAGGACTTCTCTGATAGCCACAAGTAGTACTTGCTTGAGCTTGGCTTGTTGACAGAAGCGGCTCATCTCTCTGTGGCCCTCCTTTTCTGGAGGAAGATACCAGGCTTTGGCTTAAGCTGAGGCACAAACAGCTCGCACATGTGGAGCAGGAAATCCCTTGTGCCCAGGCTCAGCAGCCTGGAGCTCTTCAGCTCCACATTCTCTCTTCTCCTTCCCTTGAGGTAACTGCTGTCATCCCATGTCAGATCTCCCCTTCCCTGCAAGTTAGCTATAGCCTGACTCAGTGTCCACGAGCCTTTGCAGGAGATCGGATGCTCAGGTGGACCTTCAGTCTGATCCGCTGGTGCAGCTCTTCCTGTGTGTCCTGATGAGGTGTTTTTCTCCTCTGCTGGTAGGTACCAAAGTGTTTGTGATGCCCAATGGGATGCTGAAGAGCAACCAGCAGCTGGTGGACATCATTGAGAAAGTGAAACCAGAAATCAGGCTGCTTATTGAGAAGTGTAATACGGTGGGTATGAGCACTGGAACAAGTGGAAGCAGGAGGATGGAGGCAAAGCTGCTCTGGGTGGAAGGAGCCGACCCCTCTGTACTCTGTGGATGAGGAAAGGCAGGATTTGTATTGCAGTGGCTGGGGGTAGGTGTAGGGAAGTAATCCTAGAATCCCAGCTTGGAAGGGACCTCAAGGATCATCTGGTGCAACCTTTATAAGCAAAGCATGACCTACACTAGATATCTCAGCACTCTGACCAGCTGAATCTTAAGTGTCCAATGCTGAGGAATCCACCACTTCCTGGGGGGATTATCCCAGCAGCTGATAGTTCTCATTGGAAAAACTTTCCTGTGTCCAGCTGGAATCTCCCCAAGAGTAACTCGTGCCCATCACCCCTCCTCTCCTCCATGTGAGTCCTTGTCAAAAGGGAGTCTCGCTCTTCTTTGTAGCCACCCTTTAAACACTGGAACGTGGGGGTAAGGCCTTCCTGGAGCCTCCTCTTCTCTAGGCTGAACAAGCCCAGCTCTCGACTTTGGATCATCTTTGTGGCCCTTCTCTGGGCCCTCTCCATACCTTTTTGAGCACGGTCTCTGTGGAGATGTCGGTGTTGATCAGTGCTGTGATCTCTCCCCCACAGGTCAAAATGTGGGTGCAGCTTCTCATTCCCAGGATAGAAGATGGAAACAACTTTGGTGTTTCTATTCAGGTGAGGCACTGCTGGCTCTATTCCCCTGCTGCAGGAGGAGCTGTGCTCCAGGGACAGGGATCTCTTGGCTTCCTCTGAATCTTCCATGTGATAGTGTTCACTCAGGTTTTAAAAGCCCAGCCTGAGCCTGACATGGCACTGCTGGGACATGCTGCTTGCAGAGCCCTAGTGAGCAGTCTCGTGAAGCTAATGACTTCCTCCTCTTCCCTGCAGGAGGAAACAGTTGCTGAGCTTCGAACTGTGGAGAGTGAGGCAGCGTCCTACCTGGACCAGATTTCTAGGTAGGCATGCAAGGACAGGCCTCATTTGTGGGAGCCCCTTGGGAAAGGGAGGTGCTTGGGGAAGGTCCCCCAGCTTTCCTAGGGCAGCTTGGGCCTGAAAAAGATCTCGGTGCTGTTAATCTGACCTTTAGCCTCTCCCTTTTCTTACCAGATATTATATCACAAGAGCAAAATTGGTTTCCAAAATAGCTAAGTACCCTCATGTGGTAAGTGAGTGGGGAAGTGGAGATGTACGTGGTACATGCTGCTGCTTTTTGGGACTCTTTGGGCTGCTTCATCAATGTCCTTATTGGGGTGAGGGTTTTTGAGGGTCAGGGAAGGACCATGCAGGGATGCAGGACATCTGCGTTACAGGAGAGCAGCTGAAGGGAAGGGGTTCCCTTGGTGCTGGGGAGGCAGTGCTGGGCTCAGCCTCTGCTCCCTGCAGGAGGACTATCGCCGCACCGTGACCGAGATCGACGAGAAGGAGTACATTAGTCTGCGCCTGATCATTTCAGAGCTGAGGAATCAATATGTAAGTGGAAAACCAGAGCTTGCCAACAGGAGAGAGCCCTTGTGACCCTCGTGCTCTGCCCTTCCCCTCGGGGTACACCCGCTCCTGCCTCTTTCCCTCTCTGCTCTGGCTCTGATGAGAGGAGCTGACTGTCACCTCTCCTGTGGGTGCCGGTGTCTAGCACTACTCCTTCCACCTCCTGAACTCTCCATGCAGACCAAGCTATCCCTGGGGTCCTTAGAGGAATCTTTTCTGTGTTACGTGTGGCTACTTCTGCGCAGTCTGGCTGAAAGAAGCCCTTAAACTAGGGGTGCAACTGCATGCAAGGGGTGAGGGTAGTGCCAGTGTGAGCTCTGCTGCTGCTGCTTTAACCAGGACTCATTGTGAAGGCTGAATGCTGCATCCCCTCACCCTGTCTGAGTCCTTGTCTCCCTTTTTGCAGGTCACTTTGCATGACATGATCCTTAAAAACATCGAGAAGATCAAGAGGCCTCGGAGCAGCAATGCTGAGACCCTCTATTAAGTGTCAACGTTTGAACTTGAGAACTGTTCAGTCAGCTAAAGACCGTCATTGCCTTGGTTTGTTACGTGACTATCGAGATGGGAAACTGGCTGGAAATAGTATCGCATTCTTAGTTAAACTCTAAAGAAACTCTTGCCTAGTTTTGTGATTGGTTTTGTTCAGGTCTCAGGAGCTCTCCCTCCCTCTAGTAACTGGTACCGAGAAGGCCATGCTGCTTTGGGGTGCCCTAGAGGCTACTTTGGAGTGAGAGCACCAGCCAGGCAGGAACATTCCTTCATGCCTTTCTTCCTACCTGAGTAGGAGCGACACTAGAGACCAAGCCCCTGTCCTGCCCCATCTCTTAGCTGGGGTCTCTGGGAGTGGGGCAGACAGAGCATGCTGGGGTGGTGGTGCTGTGGGGGAGAAGCTGGCTCTTTGCTGCTGGGCCCCTCTGCTGCTGGTGCTCTGCAAGGACAGGGGAGCCTGCCCCTCCTGGCCCTGGTGCTGCTGCCTGCTCTGCACTCCTGGCTCTCTCCTGACTCAGCAGAACCTGCCCCATGTCCCTCTGCCTTGTCAGTTCTGGCTAGATCAGTGCAGAGCAGCACAAGGTGGTGCTTGAAACTCAGCTGGTCACTGTCCCAGCTGGTCAGGAGCTCGGGTGGCTTCTGCCCCTGGTTGTGATTCGACTTAGAGCCCCTTTCTTGGCTAAACCCAACGTTATTCACATGCATCCTGCTGCCCCTTCAGCATGAGAGGAGGCGGGGGGGCCGAGGTCCGATACTAACTCCTGGTAGTCTCCACACATGCTCAGGCTGAGCCCTGCTGTCCCCTGGCAGTGCTCCCGTGCAGCTGGTGCTTGTGGTGAGGATGCCTGGTGCCCACCTACCTGGTCCCATGGCAGACCCTGTAGTCCTTCCCCTGCAGAGGGCATGCTCGTGTGCCTGGGGATTCCACCGGAACGTTTCATGGTCCATTACAAACCCCTTTGGGAATGACTGGTTGTGTTGCATCAGTTTCTGTGTGTGGCAAATGGGCCCGGAACGCTGCAGGCTCCAAATTTTTTCTTATTTATAGTATTTCTACTTAAGTCCCCTCTTCAGGGAATGTGAAATCATTTGTTTCAGGAACCTCACTGTTGCCCAGGTCTCGCTGTTACACCTGTATATTCTCATTGTGCAGTAGCCTTAATAGTTGTGTTCCCCCCCATTGTAACAACAGTGACAAATGGAATTAATTCTCTCCCCTCCCTTTGTTTTTTACTTAGTTTCTTTGTTTCTTCTGCTTCCACCTCTAAGAGCCATGGTGTCTCTTGCTGGTTTCCCAGGGATTTGCCCCGAGTGTGGAGGGCTGCTGGCCCTTGCTATAGACTCTTCTGTTGTTGTTTGTAGTAAGTCAACTCTTAGTCTTCCCGCTAATAAATGCTCAGTAACAAACCAACTGCATTCTGGCTGCTGTCTGGGAGCAGCCCTTCCCCTTGTGTTTGTATTGATTCCTTTTCAGTTGTTGGGCTCTCTTTGCCAGATGAACGTATGTAAACTTTGACCATGTCAAGAAATTAAAATGAGGTACTTGGAATTCTTCTAAGGTAGCTCCTTGTGTGTGATGCTGAGCTCCCAGGCTACGCAGGGCCAGTGGCTGTGCCTTTGTCACATCCAGTTGCTCCTTCCCTGCCTTCTCCTCATTCCTCTCTCTGTTGTAAACTGTGCCGCACTGCTCTGTGGGTTGTCTCTCCTGCAGCTTGCTTTTGGGTCCATGGTTTTGTGTTTTAGCTGCTTTGTCCCACCTCAGCCCAGTGCATGGGACTCGAGCAGCTCATGGGGTTTGTGAGGTGTCTCCTTGAGACTGCAGCATCCATTGCTGTGTGTGTTCCATTCCTCTCTTGTCTGCTCCCTGCATGTGGTGCCAAGGGAAGGGCTGTCCCTGGCCTCTGTGTATCCTGCTGGGGGAGGCTCAAGGACACACTCCTGCTTTCCCTGTGCTGCTGGTGCCTGAGAGGCAGGAGCTGGGCTGGAAGCCAGGAGCAGGGGAGGGTTTCTTATCCATGACCCTCACCTCTCAGTGCAGGGGTTTGTGCTCTGCTCTCCAAGTGGCACTGCGCTGTTGGGGCTGTTCACGGGTGACATCCCAGCCCCTACAACGGGCACTGTTAAACTCTGGGAGGAGAACAAAGGCACAGCAGTTGGGTGCAGACGCAGACGCTCGCATTCGCAGCCGCCGTGGGGAAGGGTCAGGCAGTTCCCACTGTTCTGTTGTGCAGGAGCTGACCCCGTGAGATGAGGGAATGGGAGTTTTCCAAAGGCTGAGGTCTGCACTGGGGCGTGCTTCAGCCTTGCCTGTGTTGGGAGCACTGGCGCAGGATTTCCTGTGCTGTTCTCTCCCAGGTGTCTGCCAGTCCCGCAGTTTCCGCTGCCTGTCTCTGGGTTTGGTTTCTGTAGGTGTGAGAGGCTGGTGTTTGCTCCCTTCACGCCTCTGTGCGAGCAAACCCCAGCAGACTCCCTCCTTGCTTTGTCTGGGAGATGTCTGCAATTTAGCAGGGCACCGATGGGCAGTGTCCAAAAGAACTGGGAGCCAAAATAAACACCAGGAGGAGGATGTGAATTCTCCCCATCAGGTGTGGGCCAGGGTGATGGGCATCAAACACCATGAACCAAACAAGTCATGAACAAGTTATGCTGCTGTTTGAGAGACACGGCTTAAGCTGCTTCAGGCTTCTTTTGGAGAAGGCATCTCAGTGATATGGCCCTTAAAGACCCATGAGTGCTTCCATCAGGAAGGTATTGACATAGGTTTCCTGGCTCTGCAGGCTCCGTTAGTTACTTTGCTCCCTGAAATTCCTGCTGCAAGACCTAGATGGATTTAGGGCTGTCCTGTCCTAAACGTTGCTCCCAGCAAGTGCAGGCTGATTCTTGTGTTGTTTGTAAGAAGCTTTGCAAGTCCTCATCTTGAGAAGCGCAGCAGAAGCAGATGGGGTTCGATAACGTGGTATCAGACACGCACCCCCGGCACACACCCTGCAGCCCGGTCCTGCGGCGCTGGGTGTGTGCTGTGCGTTGGTTTGTCGTGGGGATGTCATTCCAGGTCAGGGTTTCTCTTTCTTTTCCAAACCCCGACATGCACAGAACCAGGGCTGTTCCCACACTTATATTTTCAGACGTCTCCCGGGCGAGCTGCAGGGTTGAGTTGTGATTTGTGGGGCACTAAAGCCTGTGGAGCTCATCCAGTTCTTTAAAGTACTGCTGCTCTGCTTAGAAAATGACCGTCTGTAATTGCAGCCTCTGCCTTGACCTTTAGGGACTTGGGATGCAAAACCAAGAGGCAAAGTGAAAACTGGAGGCTCTGCTCTTTGTATCAGTGTGAGCGCTGTGCCTGCGGCCTCAGGGGCTTGTGCATCCTCTTGCCTCGGCTCTGTAGGTGTGTGTTGGTGCAGAGCACTTGTGCAATGCTGGGTGAAACAGATTCCCTGTTCCAGGCTTACATGGAAAGGGAATTTTTCTTTCAGGCCTAGCCCCAAGTAACCCTCAAAGCCTTGACAGCATCCATTGAAAGATTGGCTTGGATGTCAGTGCATCTTTGCTTAATTTGTGGCTGCTCAGAGGCATTCTGCCATTAGAGGCCAGAGAGGCCAGTTGGGGAGAGCAGGGTACCTCTGAAACCTGTAGCTGCTGCATCCCGTGTAGCCAAGGCTCTGTCCTCATCTGTCCCATCTCTCCCCATCCCTCGTGTCCGTTCCCTCATCTGGCACCGCCGCCACGTGCACCGGGAGCCGTGGCTCTGCCGGTGCTGGCGCAGCGGCCGGCGAGGCAGCAATGACACATTGCTGGCAGGGAGCGGGCGTGCGTGTCCCTGCCCTGCACAGCTGCAGCCTGGGCTAAAGAAGGCTGAGGCTGCCTGCGGTGGTGAGGATAATGGAGCGTGTCCTATGGCAATGTGGCCTCCTGCCTACCAGTGTGGTGTCTGGTGAGCATGGCCGGGAAACTGCCGGGAGGAGGATGAGAAGGGCCAGGGTGAGGTGAGGTGAGGCTGGCAGCAGGAGTGGAAATGTTGGGTTGAATCTCCAGCCATGGCTCTCTTGGATGCCTTCTGCTTCCCAGCCCCAGTGGGGACAGGCAGGGATTGGAGCTGTTTGACCCCCAGCCTCTGCCGCGTGGCAGGATTGAGCCCCAAGCCCTGGCTGCCACCGCCTGCTCGGGTGCCACAGGTTGGGGTGGCTTTGGCCTTGAGGGAACTTCTCAGGAGCTGCGCTCCAGCCGCCTGTGACCTGGAAGCAGAGACAAAAGCGGCGAGGGCTCGTTTCAGTGGAATGAATGAGTTCATAGCTGCTCGGAGGTGCAGACTGAGAGCCGGTTGTTCACAGCGCACCGGTGCCTGAATCTCATCTTGAGCTACATCTCTCCATGCCTGCCAGAGCTGCTCCGGTGCTACACAAGTGATGTGTTCTCCTCAAAGGCTTCTGCGGGGAGGATTTAAGATAAAATAAATAAAAAGCCGCTGCAAGCTCGGAACGGGGCTGCCCGGGACGGTGTTTACAAGGAAGCAGCCTCATACACGAGGAAAGGCGATGAGCTGCAAAGAGGTGGAATTCTACAGCAGGGCAACAATTCCCAGCTTGTCAGAGCCGCGCAGAGGTCGCAGCCACCTCGGGCTGACGACAGGAGCTGCGCTTTTACAGGCAGCCGCAGGAAGCGAGGTTGGACTTGAACGAGTAACGGAGTTCTGTGGAGCCTGTCTGAGTCACTGACCCTGCATCTCCACTGCTGCCTTCAGACACTGCTTGGGGAGGACAGAGGAGGCTGCAGTGAGAGATCTGCCCTTTCTGGTCACCACCAAGCTCGGGTCTCCTCCCCTGGCCTCTCCCAGTCCTTTGTGCTCACCCTGCTCATCCATCCAGTGCAGCCTAAACTGACAGAGGAGCAGCTGGAAACCCCACTCGGAGCTGCTGCGAGAGCCCAGGGACCAGCAGAGCCATGCACGTGAGAACCGCGCTCGTGCTCCTCGCTCTGGCTTTAGCCACCGTACTCGCGCTGGTCTGTGTGCTGCTGAGCAGGGGCAGGGCCCCCGGCGCCTGCCCGCACCAGCCCCCGGTGCAGGAGGAGCCGGACGGTGGCCAGAGCCTGGTCTTTGCGGACCTGAGCCCCGCGGAGCTGGCCCAAGTGGTGCGGTACCTGCAGGGACACCTCGGGCTGCGGCTGGTGGACGCCGCGCGGGCAAAGCCCTCCGACAACTGCATCGCCTCGGTGGAGCTGCAGGTCCCGGCCAAGGCAGAGGCGCTGCGGTTCCTGGACGGGGCGGGGGCTCGTCCCCCCCGCGAGGCGCTGGCTGTGCTGTACTTTGGGGCCCAGGCAGAGCCCAACGTCACCGAGTACGTGGTGGGGCCGCTGCCGCTGCCGGGGTATCACCGGGACGTGACGGTGCGCAGGTACGGGGGGAAGGTGCCGTACCACCGCAGACCGACGCTGGCTGTCGAATACAAGCAGCTGGCTGGGTTTTTAAAGAGCCAAGTGTTCCCCGCAGCTCCATCCTTCATGCGTCAAGTGATGGAGTACGATGGAGGCAGCCTCGCAGCCCTGACGGCTGCTCCCCGTGGGTTCCAGTCCGGGGATCGCATCACCTGGTTCGCCTTGTTTCAGAACGTGAGCGGGTTCTTCGTGCACCCGGTGGGGCTGGAGGTGCTGGTTGACCACAGCAGCCTGGACGTCTCCCGCTGGGCGGTGAGCAGGGTCTTCTACAACGGGCAGTACTACAGGGACATGGTGCAGCTGGAGAGCGCCTACGTGCAGGGTCGCATCAGCGTGGAGAAGGTGAGGAGAGCGCCGCGGGACGGGGACTTCTCGTCCATGAAGCCACGAGCGCCTCCGGCCGCGCTCTTCCCTTTGCAGTACGAGGCGCAGGGTCCCCGCTACCACGTCCGGAGCAACCACGTCCTCTACCAGGCGTGGAGCTTTGCCTTTGGCATGAGCGTGAGCACGGGCCTGCGCCTCTTTGACGTCCGACACAAGGGGGAGAGGGTTGCCTACGAAATCAGCGTCCAAGAGGCCATGTCCGTGTACGGCTCCAACTGCCCCGCGGGGATGTCCACGAGGTACATGGACGGCAGCTTTGGCATCGGGCGCTACACGTCCCCCTTGGTGCGAGGGGTCGACTGCCCCTATGCAGCAACGTACGTGGACGTGCACTTCCTCGCTCATTCCCAGGTCCCTCGAGGCACTAAAGGTGCCATCTGCATCTTTGAGCAGAACCTGGGCTCCCCGCTGAGGCGCCACTACTCCAACCTGCAGTCGCTGTACTACGGGGGGCTGGTCAACTCCGCCCTGGTCCTTCGGTCCATTGCGACCGTGGGCAACTACGACTACGTCTGGGACTTCATCTTCTACCAGAACGGGGCCATTGAAGGCAAGGTCCAGGCCACGGGGTACGCGAGCTCGTCCTTCTTCTACGGGGATGGGCTGAGATACGGCAATAGGGTTTGGGAGCGCACGCTGGGTACGATACACACCCATTTCATCAACTATAAGGTGGACCTGGACGTGGGAGGTAGGTCTGGGTCTTCCTTTACTGCCTGCCATTATCCTGGTAAACCCCACTGCTCTGTGGGGTTGCCTCCTGTCTGTTGAGCCCCTCCTAAGTAACATCTGAGCTCTGCTTTTCCACTCTCCCAACCTCTCCTTTCACTGCAAAGTCTTTCCTATGCCTAGAGCAGCTGCTGAGGTGATGGAGTTGGAGGCAGTGGGAATTGTCTGGGAGCTCCGTGTCCAGGCCAAGGAAAGTATGAAGGTAGCAGCTGTGAAATGTTTGTGTTTCCTGGAGGCCTCTGCCTGGCACTGGGCGCGTTGCCATCGCCACGGCCCCGTCTGCAGCGCAGGAGGTGGGAACCGGCTCTTTGGTGCCGGCTGCCGGTCCTGCGGCTCTGGGAGCGTGGGGAAGTCCTTTTTGTACCTTGACTGCCCAGCGTGAGCCGGGCAGCGGGACCGGTGCCCTGCGGGGCTGGGCTCGTGCAGCTCCGTCCTGCTCCTCCTTTGCGGAAGCCCCGGTAAGCCGGATCCCAAGTCCCGGCTGCGGAGCTGCTGTAGGGAGCCAGCGAATTCCCTTTGCTCCTGCTCCGAGGCACGGGTTTTGGCCGCGGATCCCTGCGGAGTTCGGTGAGCGCAGAGCAGCCCCTTGCTGCTGCCGGGGCTGAGCAGCGAAGTGCTGGCACCTGCCCTGCGAGCCTCCAAGGGCTTTGCTTCCCCTTAAAGGCCATTGCAGCGCTCGCAGCCCGGGGAGGTGCGAGGGCAGTGCTGGTGGCGTTCGGTGTTCCTCAATCCTGCTCCTGTGGAACGCAGGGGGAAGGATGAATGCTCGGCATCTGCACAGGACCAGAGGCTGCGGCTGCAGCAGAGCGAGGGGAATGCAGCTCCGGTGGCTGCTGCTGCATGCGGGAGCGATGTGCATCCAGTGCAGCTGCCCCCGGGGCCGCTCTGGTACCCACCTGTGGTGCCGAGGTTTGTGTGGCCTTGAAAGGTGCCGCTGCCGTCGTTACAGCCAGGAAGATGCTGGTTCCCTTCCTGTGAGTGAGGCACGGAGACGTGCTAAGGCCCAGTTTGTGCACGGTGGCGATGCTCAGCTCCTTGCTCTGCTTCCAGACCCTGAGCCCCGGCTGCTGCAAAACGCTCTTGAGAAGAGCTGTGCGAGAGCCCAGACCGTTCCCCAGCCAGGGACCGGAGCCCTTTCCCAGCAGCAAAACTGCAGCACAGCAGCAACGGGGCATCTCCCACAGGGGCTGCCTGGATCTCATCCGGGGCTGGTGTGGGACCTGCAGGGGAGAAGGGTGAGGATGGAAGTGAGAATGAGAACTGAAGCTCCTGAATTAATGCGATCACAAGTGTGCTGAGCCGATCCAGTGGCTGCAGCCTCAGCCCGACCCTCCCATCTGTGCCTCAGACGGTCCCCACCAGCCGGCAGTGCCATGGACCACGCTCCTGCGCTCCATCCTTGGCTCTGGTGGAGCATCGCTGCCGCCTCGCATGGGGCCACAGTGGGAGCAGCCTCGCAGAAAGTGGTGCAGTGCAGGAGCAGCCTCCTCACCCCGCAGTGGGGTGGCCCTGAGCCCTGCTCGCTGCTCTCTATCGTGTGGTCAGGAATGTGCAGGTTTCCTGACAGTGGCCGTTTCTGTCTGGGGCAGCTTCTGTCCGAGGACCACGTCCTCTGGAGTGGGGCTGGGTTGGCTGAATGGGGACAGATTTGTCCCATTGGTCGCCCTGCAGCCTCTGCTCTTCCTGGTGCAGCAGCTCCAGGCGCTGCCCCTCGCTTGTGGGTGCTCCCAGGGCTTTGGTGGGTGCTGCCCGTTCTCACCGGGGAGCTTCCTCCTGCCTCAGGTTGTCTGCCCACGGCTGGAGCCAGGCTGGAGCAGCCGTGCCCCTTCCTGCAGGGCCGGGAGGGCCAGGGAGAACCGGCCTGTGGAGGAGCTGCCGGTCCTGGGCTCTCCTGGAGCGCCGTTCCCTCAAGGAAGCAGGGCTGGTCCCAGGGCACTGAGGTGCGGAAGGACTGACCTGGCGGAGCTGCCCCCCATGGCATCGCTGCGCTCCCACAGGAGGGATGGGGTCTCATAGGAGCTGCTGCAAGAAGCAAATGCCCCTTGGGCAGGCAGAGGATGGGGCTCTGTGGTGTCCCCCTGCAGCAGAGAAACCCATCAGCAGCTGGGGAGTGAGTCAGGCACCGGCTCCGTGGTGGCTTCCCTGGGGTGTCTGGGGTGGGGAGGAAACAGGATGAACTGGCTGGGGCCTGTGATCTCCTCTCAGCCCCATGCAAGCTCCAGGCTCCATCCCCACCTCTTGAGATGCCTTTACGCCCACAGACGGCAAAGGGGTTAAGAGCCTGGTCGGCAGGAGAGGGACGTATCCTGGATGCTGCAGCCGAACCCTGCTCGCGGGCTCTGCGCTCGGAGAGATGAAGCCCAGGCTGCCCTACGTGCTGCTGGTGGGGGCTGCGGTGGTGATCTTGGCTCTGTCCTGCGTGCTGCTGAGCAGGAGCAGGCGATCCCCCGGCTGTGACCCCCAGCCCCGCACCAAGGAGGAGCCGGGATCCACGAGCCAGAGCCTGGTCTTTGCGGACCTGAGCCCCGCGGAGCTGGCCCAAGTGGTGCGGTACCTGCAGGGACACCTCGGGCTGCGGCTGGTGGACGCCGCGCGGGCAAAGCCCTCCGACAACTGCATCGCCTCGGTGGAGCTGCAGGTCCCGGCCAAGGCAGAGGCGCTGCGGTTCCTGGACGGGGCGGGGGCTCGTCCCCCCCGCGAGGCGCTGGCTGTGCTGTACTTTGGGGCCCAGGCAGAGCCCAACGTCACCGAGTACGTGGTGGGGCCGCTGCCGCTGCCGGGGTATCACCGGGACGTGACGGTGCGCAGGTACGGGGGGAAGGTGCCGTACCACCGCAGACCGACGCTGGGCAGTGAGTACGAGCAAGTGGGAGCTTTCTTGAAGACGGTGGCGTTTGCTGCAGCCCCGACCTTCCTGAAGGAAGTCCTCGAATACGACAGCACCAATGTGGTGTTTGAGGGCGCAGCCCCCCACGGATTCCAGTCTGGAGACCGCAAGTCCTGGTTCGCCTTGTTTCAGAACGTGAGCGGGTTCTTCGTGCACCCGGTGGGGCTGGAGGTGCTGGTTGACCACAGCAGCCTGGACGTCTCCCGCTGGGCGGTGAGCAGGGTCTTCTACAACGGGCAGTACTACAGGGACATGGTGCAGCTGGAGAGCGCCTACGTGCAGGGTCGCATCAGCGTGGAGAAGGTGAGGAGAGCGCCGCGGGACGGGGACTTCTCGTCCATGAAGCCACGAGCGCCTCCGGCCGCGCTCTTCCCTTTGCAGTACGAGGCGCAGGGTCCCCGCTACCGCGTCCGGAGCAACCACGTCCTCTACCAGGCGTGGAGCTTTGCCTTTGGCATGAGCGTGAGCACGGGCCTGCGCCTCTTTGACGTCCGACACAAGGGGGAGAGGGTTGCCTACGAAATCAGCGTCCAAGAGGCCATGTCCGTGTACGGCTCCAACTGCCCCGCGGGGATGTCCACGAGGTACATGGACGGCAGCTTTGGCATCGGGCGCTACACGTCCCCCTTGGTGCGAGGGGTCGACTGCCCCTATGCAGCAACGTACGTGGACGTGCACTTCCTCGCTCATTCCCAGGTCCCTCGAGGCACTAAAGGTGCCATCTGCATCTTTGAGCAGAACCTGGGCTCCCCGCTGAGGCGCCACTACTCCAACCTGCAGTCGCTGTACTATGGGGGGCTGGTCAACTCCGCCCTGGTCCTTCGGTCCATTGCGACCGTGGGCAACTACGACTACGTCTGGGACTTCATCTTCTACCAGAACGGGGCCATTGAAGGCAAGGTCCAGGCTACAGGGTACTCCAGCTCATCCTTTCTCCATGGGGATGGGCTGAGATACGGCAATAGGGTTTGGGAGCGCACGCTGGGTACGATACATACCCATTTCATCAACTATAAGGTGGACCTGGACGTGGGAGGTAGGTCTGGGTCTTTTCTCTCTTTTGTGCCGTCTCTGAGTGCTTTTAGACTCCTAAAACTTGATGGTTTTGGTCCTTACACAGATTTTCCTTTCCATGTGGATGGGGGCTGTGCTCACACAGCCCTGCCTCCCTTCTGCTCTTAGAGCAGTGAAAAGCTGCTGCGATGCAGGGGTAGGTTCCCCCTCTGTCCATTGCAGTCACCCCTTGGTGCTGTGCAGATCCAGTCATGACCGTGCTGGTGCCTTTCCACTGTGGGACAGGTCCTTCCCCTCCTGCCCATGCACAGACCCTGTCCCGAGCCCCACATGATGGCAGTCAGGGTTGATCAAGCTGTTCTGTGGTTTCATTCCTGCTGCCTGGAGCTGCCTGGGGCTGTTTCTGCTGCTGGTGTGCGATGGGGCACAGGGACAGGCACTGAGCTTGCGGCTCTGCTGCTCAGAGCAGCAACAGGAGCAGCAGCTCCGGTTTTCTCTGCCTTTGCCGCCTTGTCCCTGGCTTTATTTGCTCCTGAGCCGCTCCTGTTGCTCCGAGCCTCTGGCCCATCCCTTTTCTCTGTAGGAAGACCTGAACTGGGCAGCAGTGCTCCGGCTCTGTGATGTGCAAATGCGCTCCGAGCCCGGGCTCTTCCTGGTGCTTTCCAGCTCGCAGGACTCATGCTGATGAGCACAAATGCAGTGCCTGGATCATCAGGCGCTTGACTTAATTAGAGTCTGCTTGCACTGGGAAGCAAACCTGTTCTTCTGCACTGGGATGGGGCTCCCCTCTGTCTCTCGCAGAGGGTGAGAGTCCCTGTGGGTGCTGGTGTTGCCTGGGTCAAAGCTAGAGCCGTACATAAGTGCACCCAACACCATGGAGCACTGGAGCTGCAGAGCAGTAACTGCTGTCACGGCAGGAGCCGGTGCTCAGAGACGGGGGTGCAGGTGGTGAGGATGGGGAGATGTCCGTGGGGAGCAGGGGGACTGCAGGGATGCTCCTCAGTGACTTTGCTTTTGCTTCACAGGGGTGAAGAACTCCCTGGTGGCCCACGACATGGCCTTTGAGATGGTGCGGGCTCCCTGGAACCCAGAGCAGCAGATAGAGCGGCCACGACTCACCAAGAAAGTCCTGGACACAGAGGACCAGGCTGCCTTCCGGCTCCAGGCAAAGATGCCCAGATACCTCTACTTCGCAGCCAACAGCAAAAACAAGTGGGGCCACCAGCGTGGCTACAGGATCCAGGTCACCAGTTCTGCAGGGGACCATGTCCCCGAAGCCAGCTCCATGGAGAGGGCCATCAGCTGGGCAAGGTCAGGCTGCTCTGACCGGGGCAGCAGGGTCTCGGAGATGCCCCCAGCCCCAGTGTCTGGGAAGGGTGTTCCTTGATGGGGAGGAGCAGGGAAAATGCTCTCCTGGGCTGGGGCTGCTCCATGGGAGCAGGGGGTGGGTTTAGCTCTGCCCTGTCCCCAGGGCGCTGCTCCCATCTCTTGTCTTCTCCCCAGGTACCAGTTGGCCGTCACCCGTCGGAAGGAGGAGGAGCCCACCAGCACCAGCATCTACAACCAGAACGACCCCTGGACGCCCACCGTTGCCTTCGCTGACTTCATCAACAACGAGACCATCACCAACGAGGTGAGCCGGGGTCCCCTGGGCTGGAGCTGTGGTACCCAGCCCCAGAGCTGCCCCAGTGGGCTCAGCTGGGAGAGGAACAGCCCCGGGGAATGAGGGAAGCAGGTTTGAGCATCCCCTTTGCTGTGTATCTGGTGCTTTGGTCGGAGCGCAGAGGTCAGCGTGCAGAGCAGGAGCTTGTTTTTCCCTATGGAGAAATGCAGCAGAACATCAGGAAAAATCCCTGTGGAGCCAGAGCTTGGCTGCAGAGCTCAGGGCAGGGCCTTTCCTGCTGGGTGGGCACCTACAGCCATGGCTGCGGGCAGGTCTTTGGGAAGGGAGGGGATCTTGGAGAAGGGAGCTCACGGTGTGGGAGCAGCCAGGCTGGGTCCCCTCCTGCTCTCCTGCAGCTTGCCATGGCCCCTGGGCAGGTTCTGGTTGCTGCTCTGCAGGGTTCTGCGATAACCATGGTCTTGTGGCTCTTCCCTGCCCAGGACCTGGTCGCCTGGATAACCGCCGGTTTCCTTCACATCCCGCACTCGGAGGATATTCCCAACACTGTGACAGTAGGAAACTCGGTTGGCTTTCTCCTGAGACCCTACAACTACTATGACCTGGACCCCTCCATATACTCGCACGATGGGGTCTTCTTCACCAGCGAGCAGGATTTCACGGCCTGTGAAGTCAACCCCCTTGCGTGCCTGCCCCAAACTGCCTCTTGTTTGCCAAACTTCCCCCCCTTCACCTACGAGGGCTTCCAAAACATGAGCAGGCTTTAATGCCAGAGGACAGTGTCGGGAGGCCCAGAGGCCCCAGGCTGCCTGCTCTGTCTCAGCTGCCTGTGTTTTGGAGGAGTTGTCTCAGTTGCCGGTTGTGCAACGGCTTCACTTTCTACCATTGCTTTAAGATAGTGCTCTGTAAAAGGGAAGCATGACCTTCCTGGCGTGCTGCCGCATGGGAGGTCTATGTGAGCTCTGTTACTTGCTGAATCTGAGTCTGTCGCAGAGGGAAAGCGAGGAGAAAACCCTGTTCCTCTGCTGTAGAAGCAAGCGCTGTGTAGTGCCTGTCTCAGGTTAAGAGAATGAAAACGGTTCTGGTCCAGTGCTCTCTTCGAGTGTCTCGTTCTTACGACCTACAGCAGCGCCTGCCGCAGGGATGCTGCGGGGTCTCTGCTGTGTCTCCTTAACCCACAGACCAGGCTCCGGGTGTGCGGGCATGGGACGGTCCAGGGATGGGCTGGGGAGTCCCAGGGTTTGGTGGGGGCAGAGCCAGGACCCTCTTGGGACTCAGGTCCTGAGCTCTCGCTGCGGGGTGCAGGGGGGACCGTTGCAGCGAGGGGTCTCATGGGTCCCTCTGTGCAAACCACACAGACTTCAGCCACCACAGAGAGCCCAGCGCAAGGCTCGTGCTGCTGCTCTTTGCCAGTGCTGGGTGGGCTCTGGAGCCCTCATCCGCCTCCTCACAGCCGTGTCTATGCCAGGGTGTACCCCAGCATCGGCAGGTGCCTTTGGGGGACAGCAGCCGCTGGCCTCTCCTTCCTTCCCCGCTGCAGGAGCACGCGTGGGGGGGTTGTCAGCAGTGTGCGATGCTGCAGTGTCTGCACAGGCTGTGGAGGTGCTGCTGGTGACGGTGGGGCCGTGGTGCTGAGCTCAGCGCTGCTCTGCACTGAGGAGCATCGTCCTCGCGGTCCCCGTTGCCGGCCTGGTTGCTTGTTTCTGCAGGGTTAAGAGGAGGAGCTGGAGGGAGATGGATTTATTTCCCCCAAGTGACTGGATCTGTTCTGCCCAAGCTCTGCAGTGGGACAGGGGGAGGAGGACAGACGCAGAAGCATTAAGCGTGCTCAAAATTACGACCCACGAGGGGGAGCAGAGGAAAGTTGCCTTTTATGGTCCCCAGCAAATGCTGGGCACGTCTGAGAACATCCCCCATGCGCAGCCCAATGGGCTGTTCCCTGTTGAGAGAACGGGGGCTTAGAGCCCAAACCCAACCAAACCCAGCCCCTTCTGGGCACTGGGGAGATTCTGCAGCTGGAAACTCGCTGTGCCGGCCCGCAGGAGCGCTGAGCCTCGGCAGCCATGCACGTGAGAACCGCGCTCGTGCTCCTCGCTCTGGCTTTAGCCACCGTACTCGCGCTGGTCTGTGTGCTGCTGAGCAGGGGCAGGGCCCCCGGCGCCTGCCCGCACCAGCCCCCGGTGCAGGAGGAGCCGGACGGTGGCCAGAGCCTGGTCTTTGCGGACCTGAGCCCCGCGGAGCTGGCCCAAGTGGTGCGGTACCTGCAGGGACACCTCGGGCTGCGGCTGGTGGACGCCGCGCGGGCAAAGCCCTCCGACAACTGCATCGCCTCGGTGGAGCTGCAGGTCCCGGCCAAGGCAGAGGCGCTGCGGTTCCTGGACGGGGCGGGGGCTCGTCCCCCCCGCGAGGCGCTGGCTGTGCTGTACTTTGGGGCCCAGGCAGAGCCCAACGTCACCGAGTACGTGGTGGGGCCGCTGCCGCTGCCGGGGTATCACCGGGACGTGACGGTGCGCAGGTACGGGGGGAAGGTGCCGTACCACCGCAGACCCGTTACCGGTAAGGAGTACATGGATATCAATGCCCTCATCCGGCGGGAGCTGAGAAAGGCTCCGCGCTTCCTCGCTGGGTGCTGTGAGTCTGATGGGACCGACCTGACCACCCTCACGACGGCCCCGCGCGGCTCCAAATCCGGCGACCGCGCGACCTGGTTTGTCCTCTTCCATAGCGTGGCTGGTTCTGGCTACTACCTCTCGCCAGTGGGGCTGGAGGTGCTGGTGGACCATGGGGATCTCGATGTCTCCCTCTGGCAGCTGCGCCGCGTCTTCTATAACGGGCAGTACTTTGCCAGCATGGGGGATCTGGAGGAAGCGTTCGTGGCCGACTCGCTGGTGGTTGTCAGGATCCAGAAGCCTCGGGGTGAATCGGTGCTGGGCTCAATGAGGCCTCGGCACCAGCCCGGCCCCCCGGCTCCGCTGCATTATGAGCCCCAGGGTCCCCGCTACAGCGTCGTGGACAACCGCGTCACCTTCCAGGGCTGGAGCATCACCTTCGGCATGAGCCCCAGCTCCGGCCCGCGCTTCTTTGACATCAGGTACCGCGGGGAGAGGATTGTCTATGAGCTGAGTCTCCAGGAAGCCTTAGCCCTGTACGGCTCCAACTGCCCCGGGGGCATGTCGACCCGCTACCTCGATGGGAGCTTTGGCATCGGCAGGTTTGCCTACGAGCTCGTCCGGGGCCTCGACTGCCCCTACACCGCGACCTACGTGGACCGGCACTACCTGGTGGAGTCAGATACCCCCAAAACCAACCAGAACTCCCTGTGCGTTTTTGAGCACGATGCCGCTCTCCCCCTGCGGCGCCACTTCTCTGACTCGCAGTCCTTGTACTACGGGGGGCTGCGGAAAACCACGCTGGTCATCCGCGCCGTCTCCACCCTCATCAACTACGACTACATCTGGGACTTCATGTTCCACAGCAGCGGGGCCGTGGAGGTCCGGGTGCACGCCACCGGCTACATCAGCACCTCCTTCCTCCACGGCCAAGGCACTGACTACGGCAGCAGGGTTGGGCCCCACACGCTGGGGACCATGCACCTCCACCACATGCACTACAAGGTGGACCTGGATGTCGACGGTAGGTCCGGGTGCCTTTGTGAGCGGCTGCGGTTCACTGCAGGCTGCGGTCCTGAGGGCTTTCCCTGCTGTTTCACAGGGCAGCTGAACTCCCTGGAGACCCAGGACATGGGGTACGAGCTCGTGAAAGAGCCCTGGAGCGCGCAGAACACCATTGAGAGGCTGCACCTCCGCAGGAAAAGGCTGGAGAGGGAGGATGAGGCGGCGTTCCTGCTCAATGCCCCCATGCCCCGTTACGTCTCCTTTGCTAGCCCCAATTCCAATAAGTGGGGGCATCCGCGCAGCTACCGGATCCAGATCACCAGCTTCGCTGGGGAGCCCCTTCCCACCAGCAGCCCCATGGAGAGAGCCATCAGCTGGGGCAGGTGGGTCCAGGCTTGGACACCGGGTCCCACCATTCGCAGCCGGTGCGGGGCTGCAGGGATGGGGTAAACACCAAACACGCGGTTCTTGGCTCTGAAAATCCCTGGAAAAGCTGCTGATATCCGTTTGCAGCAGTTCACAGGCACGAATCTGACCCTAGATAAGATTAATTTAGAGCAATTGCATGTGCCAGCCCCTTCTTTTTCCTCCCTCATGCGGGCCCGAGCTGGTGCCCCGGCACACACCAGGGATAGGCTCAGCCCCTGCGCATCCCCAGGCGGTGGTGCCCGGCACCGCATGGATGGGCCCCTCTGCTCCCTGTGCAGGTACCAGTTGGCTGTCACCCGCCGGAAGGAGGAGGAGCCCACCAGCACCAGCATCTACAACCAGAACGACCCCTGGACGCCCACCGTTGCCTTCGCTGACTTCATCAACAACGAGACCATCACCAACGAGGTGAGCCGGGGTCCCCAGGGAGCCCCAGTGCTGTGGGTGCAGCCCCGGCTCCTGCCCCATGAGTCCCACAGGCAGCCTGAGTGGGTGATGGGCTGAAAGGGACTCCCTGGGGCTGACGGGGTGCCCGGCTCCCCTCCTACCCAGGACCTGGTCGCTTGGATCTCGGTGGGGTTCCTGCACGTCCCCCATGCTGAAGACATCCCCAACACGGTGACCGTGGGGAACGGCGTCGGCTTTCTCCTGAGGCCCTACAACTACTTCGATGAGGACCCCTCTGTGGACTCACCCGACGGCGTCTACTTCAGCAGCGAGCAGGACCCCGGGGCGTGCGGATCCAACCCACTGGCCTGCCCGCCCCCAGCCTGTGCCCCCCATCTGCCCCCCTTCCGATACGGGGGGTTCCTCAACCTCAGCCTGGCCCCGCTGCCTGGTGCACTCTGATGGGGAAGGGGCTGCTGCTGCCCAGCCCCTTGGTGTGTGGGGTCCTTGGAGGGGCTCCGGTGCCCTCCCCGTGTCCGGGATGCTGCATGCTCAACGTGAGCTCAGTTCTCGTTTCAGCCCTGCAGCACAGCCAAAGGTGGGCTCACAGCCTCTAAAGGACAGCCCCAAGGAGTGACCTCTCAGAGACCGCATCCAGGATGCCACCCAAAATGCTGTGGGCTGCCCACAGCTGCTCTCCTCTTCCGGGACCGGGGCTCCTGCTGCTCCCCAAGGTAGGTCACTGCACACAGGGCCGCGGTGCCGGCCAGGGCTGGGCACTGCACAGAGCTGCAGCTCCCCTTGGAGCCGTGGTCCACGCTGAGGCTTTGCCCAGCCACCGTGGGGCCAGCAGCTCGGGGATGCCCAAAACGTCCACTCGACCCCATGGATGTGCAGCTCTGGGGCTGACGCTGAGCTGCGGCTGCTGCGGCAGTGCCAAGCTCTGGGGACAGGGACAGAGCCTGCAGGACAAGGACCATGGGATGGGCGCTGCCCTGTGTCCACCCTACCCCAATAAACAGGCACGTGGGTGCTTTTTCTGACTGAACCAATGTGTAGCTCATGGGTGCTGCTGCGGCTCCTGTGGCTGGAGGCCAGAACCCAGCGCTGCTGCGGGCTATTGCTGCCTGTAACAGGGGGTCCTGGCTCAGCTCTGCGGTGCTCCCGGGGTCCAAGGGCCGTGGGGCAGCGCCTGGCACCGGCCGTGCTCTTGGACCCGGGGTGTTGGCTGGAGGCTCCTGCCGGGGAACCTGGGACAAACAAGGGAGTTAATGTGTAACGGCCGGTCCGAGGTGCATCAATCGGCTCTGGCCTTGGCTGCTGCCCAGTGCGCTCAGCCCCCGCCGGCACAGGGACCCTTGCTCCTGTACCCCCCACTGAATTCCACACCATCCAAAGCTCATCCTCGCTCTACCGGGCTTGGCTGGGGACACTGTGGCTTGGGGAGGGTCGCTCAGCTCCAGCCTCATGCAGCTGCAGATGCCAAGTGCTGGCCAATGTGTCCCTGGGGGCATGGTGGGCATCCATCCCCTCTGCCCTCTCGCTGTGGACGCTGTGCAGCTCAGGGAAGGATGCTGTGCAGAGCAGGGAAGGATGCTGTGCAGTTCAGGGAAGGACGCTGTGCAGCGCAGGGAAGGATGCTGTGCAGTTCAGGGAAGGATGCTGTGCAGTGCAGGGACGGGTGCTGTGCAGTGCAGAGAAGGATGCTGTGCAGTGCAGAGAAGGATGCTGTGCAGCTCAGGGAAGGATGCTGTGCAGTGCAGGGACGGATGCTGTGCAGCGCAGGGAAGGATGCTGTGCAGCGCAGGGATGGATGCTGTGCAGCGCAGGGACGGATGCTGTGCAGCGCAGGGATGGATGCTGTGCAGCGCAGGGGCGGATGCTGTGCAGCGCAGGGAAGGATGCTGTGCAGCGCAGGGATGGATGCTGTGCAGCGCAGGGCATAGCTCATCGTGAGGCCCCGGGGTGTCCTGGGGTGACAGCAGGCGGAGCGCGGTGGAGCATGCGGGATGCTCCCTGCTGCGGCTCCCTGCCTGCCACTGCGTGCCCACGTGCTTGCGGTGCTGCCTGGACTCTGCCCGCACGCTGACGCAGGAAGGAGCAGGCAGCCCCATGCTGCGGCCACCCAGCTCGCTCCCTGCTGCTGCCCATGGGCTGGGAATGTTCTGGATGGAGCAGTGCCCCGTGTGCAGCACAGTGCGTTAGAGCTCCCGTGCGCGCAGCATCGCCTGCAGCTGCAGCCGGTGCCTTGGGAATCGTGGGGACACTGTGTCCCAAAGGCAGCTGCGCACAGCTCCGGGTGCCGAGCCGGATCCGAAGCTGGCTGTGCACAGAGCCCAGCGCAGGGGTGAAGCACCCGCAGCCTGGCCCTGCTCCTCCCATGGAAAAGCTGGAGCCAGTTTGGGGCCAGGGATTTACCTGGAGAGCAGGGCACTGGGAAGCAGCACTCACAGCCTGGCTGGTGCTGGACCGTGGGGCGGACGTGGCCTCTCCCTGCCATGGCCCCAGTTTTCCTGCAGGGATTCTTTCCAAGGATTTGCTAATCCCCATCCCCCAGCACCTTTTGCCCCCATTTTCCGCTGTGAAATCTCCCAGGGAGAATTTATTGCCGACTGTTGCAAAACGTTCTTGATGCGGAAGCCAAGGCTGCCGCATTCCTTCGCGCTGGCCAGAGCCGCGCTGGGTTGAAGACCCCGGAACGAGCTGCTGGGGAATTTGTTTTGCGAGAGTAATTCCGGTTCTGTGCAGCCTTCGGCTTCGCTGGGGTTTTGTGCCTGTATCCCCGGCAGGGAGGTGCGCAGTGCTTTTGCCTGTTTAGTCCCTGGGGCTCCCTGGGCTGTGTGCAGGCGAAGGGGGCAGGATGCTGCCCGCAGCCCCGCAGAGCCTGAGCACGACCTCTGCCTGCTCCGTGCCATGGCAGGCAGCGCATGGGCAGCGGTTCAAGGATCTTGACCTGAACTTTCCCGAGGAGGGGAGATAAGTGATGTATTTTCACTGGCTGCTAATCATTAACGCCTCTTGCCTGTCCCGCAGGCACGGGCACCGCGAGAGGCTCTGCTGGGGCACCCCGTGCATGGGGCTGCCATGGGGCTGCGGGTCCGTGCCCAGCAGGGTTCTCTGGCCAGGCTGATGCTGAGTGCTCAGGCTCCTGGAGCTCCACGTTCCTCATTCATGGCCCCCTCCCGGGGATGCTGCTGCCCGGGGGGATGAAGCTGCGGTGCCAGCACTGCTGCGGCAGCAGCCCCGGTGGCATGAGTGAGGTGTTCAGCTCCATCCCTGCAGGCAGGGCAGTTGTGCAGGAGGGGGTTAACCCAGAGGATCTGTGCTGGGAGGAATGAATGCCTTCCCTCGTTTGCGGGTTAAGGACCCTTCTTTGCACCCTGTAACCCCACACCAGGGACCAGAACAACGCCACTGGCAGCCAGGAGCTCCCCATGGCTTGGAAAGTTTCCATGACGCTCAAGCAGCCTGGTGTGGCAGCAAGGTGGCTCTTCATCAGCTGGAGGCACCCGGCCCTCCACTCCACACACGACCCAGTCCCCGCTCCTGGGCATCCCTGCAATGCTCTGGTGGTGCTGGGGGGATGGCAGAGGGATGGCGAATGCCTCACAGCTCCGTAGCGCTGCTCACACAGGGCACAGGCACCTGCATCTCCTCCCTGATAACTGCAAACGCCGCGGTTCAGTGGGAGCAGCTGAGCCGGGTGTCAGGGAGGGCAGGAGCTGCAGGAGCCCCCAGCACCCTGCAGGGAGGGCACGGCGTGGGAAGGGGTTAAGGTGCTGGTGCCGGAGCAGCCCGTGCTCCACGCGCCCTGGAGCCTGTTTTTACGTAAGCTGTTCCAAACATGTTTGTAACAACCCCTCGGTGATGCACCTTTGGCAAAAGTGGTTTTGGGTCCAAAGATCAGCGCTGGGACAAGCAACCTGCCCGCAGCAAACACGACCCTGCAGAGTATAAAACCCCGGCGGCGCGGTGCAGCGCGGGACAGCCCGAGCCACGCAGGAGGATGGAATCCAGCATGAACCTCCTGCACGACGCGGGCATCCAGGCCACGCACTGGCTGCAGGAGCACTTCCATGGCTCCCAGGACTTGTTCCTCTTCATCTCCTTCGCTGCCGACCTCAGGAACGCTTTCTTTGTCCTCTTCCCTATCTGGTTCCACTCCAACGAGGCCGTGGGCATCAGGCTCATCTGGGTGGCCGTGATCGGCGACTGGCTCAACCTCGTCTTCAAGTGGTGAGTGGCTCCGTGCCACAGCTCCCTCCATGCGTGCTGGCACAGCTGGAGCAGTGAGGGCCAGATGTGCACCCTTAGCCTTGACATGGACGTAAAACAGAGAAAAGAGGTCATGTCCCAGCCGGGCAGTTGGCTGTGGTACCCATGAGTACCATCCCTGCAGCAGCCTTTCAGCATCCCAAGGTTCTGGGGCTGCACCCCGTGGCCCTGCAGCAGGACCCAGGTCTGTGCCTTCCTGCAGCTCAAATCCCCCTGGATGCCGGTGCTTGTCTGCAGGTGTGGCAGGGATGGGTGCCCTCTGCCTTTGATGCCAGCACAAGACAGTTGCTCTTGGCCTGAAAAAGACTGAAGGGGAGCAGACACCACTCTTCTTTCTCAGCTTGTTGGCTTGCTCTCCCCTTTCAGGGGCCAGGGATGGGGACAGCACAGGCAGCGTTTGCTATTGGGACCAAGCAATCAGCTGGATCTTGTGTCTATTGGGACATCCTGGACCATTCCATGGGTCTTTTGCCTCTCCCAGCTCCCATGCCAGAGTGGAACCCGTGGCTGTGCCACCAGCTCTGCTGCCCAGGACCCCTACAGCCCCTGTTCTGCTTTCTTTGCAGGATCCTCTTTGGGGAAAGACCATACTGGTGGGTCCATGAGACGGATTATTACAGCAACGCCTCTGCCCCAGCCATCCAGCAGTTCCCACTCACCTGCGAGACCGGCCCTGGTGGGTCCCCAGAAGGAACAGTGGGTGCTTGCCAGGGGCCCTGCACATGCACCCTGTGGGGAGGGAGGCGGTGGCATGGCCATGGCTGTGGCTGCTGCCCACCGTAACCCTGCCTGGCTCCCCGGGGAGGGCTGGAACCGCTGCCGGTGGAGGCAGGACAGCCCCTGCGTGGAGCAGACCTTGACCCCGGTGCAGACGTGGCGGTTCAGCACCAAGCCCTGCCTGTGCTTGGCTGCAGCCCTGTGCCAGGGCCATGTTTGGCTGCAGCCCTGTGCCAGGGTCATGCTCTGCTCCAGCCCTGTGCCAGGGCCATGCTCTGCTCCAGCCCTGTGCCAGGGCCATGTTTGGCTGCAGCCCTGTGCCAGGGCCATGCTCTGCTCCAGCCCCATGCGCTGGCAGCCACTCAGTGGGGAAGGAGCTTTCCCAGCTCCAGAGCAGCAGCCGCAGGGAGATTGGTGCTGGGCACCATGCGGTCGGTGCCACTCTATGGGGGGGGATCTGATGTGGGGCTCTCTTCTCACTCAGGGAGCCCCTCCGGACACGCCATGGGCGCAGCAGGCGTGTATTATGTCATGGTGACGGCTCTCCTCTCCGCTGCCATGGGGAAGAAGCAGTTGAAGACACTCAAATACTGGTGAGCTGCGGGCTGCAAGTACCTGTGGTGGGCATGGGCTGCTCCCGAGCCAGCCGGGGCGCAGGGCTGGGGGCAGACCCGTGCAGTGCAAGTCAGCCCTGGGGCTGACACGGGTGCCTGCCCCTTGCAGGGTGCTGTGGACGGTGCTGTGGATGGGGTTCTGGGCAGTCCAGGTCTGTGTCTGCCTGTCCCGAGTCTTCATTGCTGCTCACTTCCCCCATCAGGTCATCGCAGGGGTCATCTCAGGTGAGTGCATCTGAACCCCATCCCCTTCCCCACAGCACCGGTCAGGAAAGGTGCCTGATAGACGCATGTGAGGTGTTGATGCAAAGCTGTCTCTGTGGCTTTGCAGACACTGCCCTCCTCCTCAGGGGCAGGATGCCCTCCAGTCCCTGCCCCACCTGAGGCAGGAGTCCCCGTGGGGCAGGCAGGGCACTGCTGGGCTCCGAGGGACCACAAACAGGAGCAGGGATGGAGCAGGGATCTCTCACTGATCGGTGCTGCCTCCTCTCTTGCTTCCTTACCGGCAGGGATGGCCGTGGCCAAGAGCTTCCAGCATGTCCGCTGCATCTACCATGCCAGCCTCCGCCGCTACGTGGGCATCACCTTCTTCCTCTTCAGCTTCGCCCTGGGCTTCTACCTGCTGCTGCGGGCGGTCGGCGTGGACCTGCTGTGGACACTGGAAAAGGCACAGAAGTGGTGCAAGCGCCCTGAGTGGGTCCACATCGACACCACCCCCTTCGCCAGCCTCCTCCGTAACCTGGGCATCCTCTTTGGGCTGGGGCTGGCCCTCAACTCCCACATGTACCTGGAGAGCTGCCGAGGGAAGCAGGGCCAGCGGCTGCCGTTCCGCCTGGGCTGCGCTGCTGCCTCCCTCCTCATCCTGCACCTCTTCGATGCCTTCAAGCTGCCCTCGCACATGCAGCTGCTCTTCTACGTCCTCTCGTTCTGCAAGAGCGCAGCGGTGCCGCTGGCCACTGTCGGCCTCGTCCCCTACTGCATCTCCCAGCTCCTGGCCACGCGGGACAAGAAGGCTGCATAGGAACGGCCCTGCAGGTAACGGCGTGCCCGGGCTCCGGGCTCGGGGACAGTCACAGACCGCGGGTGCACCCAGCACTGTTTGCTCCCCTCTAAACCTGCACAGACTGATTGAGGACAGTGAAGGTGCTGCCGGGCGGCTCCTGCATGGACCCATAGTGCTGGGCACGGTGTAGGCTCGGGTGGTCTGTGGCCAGCCGATGGCACAGCGAGCCCCGCGCTCCCAGGGCTCTGCTGCCGCCCTCCTCGCACCCAGGACCTGGTGCAGCGTTGGGACAAGGCTGTGCTCCCCTGCAGCTCATGGGGCCGCGCCACCTCCATGCTGCAGGGCTGGAGATGGCACCACCGGGAGCAGGGTGCTCGCCCATGGGTGCTCAGGGGCTGCTGGCAAGGCGGCTGTTACAGGAACAGGCAGACACTGTGATCTGAATCATAGAATCATAGAATAGTCAGGGTTGGAAAGGACCTCAAGATCATCCAGTTCCAACCCCCCTGCCATGGGCAGGGACACCTCACACTAAACCATCCCACCCAAGGCTTCATCCAACCTGGCCTTGAACACCGCCAGGGATGGAGCACTACAAAGCGCTGGCTTGCGGGATAGGCATAGGGATGCACATCTGTACACACGTATATCTGGGAGCAAGAGGTATTTTATTAAAGTGGAAAGTGTGTTTAGCTGCTGAGTGTGCCCGTATTGCTGGCTGCTGAGGTGGGATGGGTGACTGGCTCCAGGGCACGGGGGTGATGCGAGACTGCTGTTGGTGTTGACAGAAGGATTAAACCACCGGGAAAGGCAGTGCTGGGCCTCCCCGGTCCTCATCGCTGTTCACCCCTGGGGTGCAGTCAGATGCAGGCAGCACAGCAGGAGGGGATGAGCTGCTTTTTGTGCTGTTTATCCAGGGTTTCTGGGTATAGGAACGGGGACGTGCTTGTGCCACCTCACTGCTTACGGAAACAAGCACAGCTTTGGCACCGAGCAGCTCAGCTGGGGCTGTGCTGAGCCCCAGGGCTGCGGGGCAGGCCTGGGTGGGCAGTGCTGGCTCAGCCCCCGGACACTGTACATGCAGCATCCATCTCCCCCAGAGCACCAGCTCCTGCAGCATTTACCCCATACCCAGCTGTAAGCATCAACAGTGCTCTCCGCTGTGGCCCCTTTCCCCTGCCCGGATCTTGCAATACCATTGGGAGATGGTGTCCAGCAGCGCCCTGGTAACACCCGCGGTCTTGCTGCAGCTCGGCTCAGCCTTCACTACATGTGCCCGATGTGTGCAGGCTTTGCAGCCCTTGCCAGGCCTCCGATGGAGCCCTCTGCCAAAACACCCAGAGCCACCAGGCAAGAGAGCACCTTCCTTCTGACCCGATGGCAAATCAGCAGAACCCACGCCAAAACCCATCCCAGACACAGAACAGTGTGGGTTGGAAGGGACCTTAAAGCTCCTCCAGCTCCAACCACGGGCAGGGACCCCTTCCACTGGAGCAGCTTGCTCCAAGCCCCTGTGTCCAACCTGGCCTTGAGCACTGCCAGGGATGGGGCAGCCACAGCTTCTCTGGGCACCCTGTGCCAGCGCCTCAGCACCCTCACAGGGAAGAGCTTCTGCCTAAGAGCTCAGCTCAGCCTCCCCTCGGGCAGGTTCAAGCCATTCCCCTTGGCCTGTCCCTACAGGCCCTTGTCCCAAGCCCCTCTCCAGGTTTCCTGCAGCCCCTTCAGGCACTGGAGCTGCTCTCAGGTCTCCCCTTCAGGAGCCTTCTCTTCTCCACACTAAACCAGCCCAGCTCTCCCAGCTTGGCTCCATAGTGGAGGTGCTCCAGCCCTTGGAGCATCGGGAAGAGGCACATATCCTGTGTTCATCACAGATGAACCTCCTTAGGATAGAGCTTTCTTTTATTTCTCTATTTATTACCAGCACCTGGACCAAACCTGCCATTTCTTCCGGCAAGAGAGGGGGAAATTCCCCATTTACTGAGCCTATTCCACGCTGTGACTCCACAGCGCCCCTTAGCCCCCGCAGCTGAGATTGCAGCAGGTCCAGGACCCAGCCGGGCCGAAAGGCGAGCCAAGGAGCAGCTTTGCCAGATCCCAAGGGAGTTTACACCTGCATTAGCCAAGGAAACTTGCGAGGTTCAGAAACGGGCCAGTAACAACTGCAGCCCCCCAAGGGAAAGGTTTGTCTCTGCCCGGGCGAGGTGCGAGCTGGCAACACGCACCATTTCTCTAGGAACTGATGGATCCCTCGCAGCAAAGCACGGAGGGCAGGTCCCCTTCCCCAGCGTTCCATGAGCGCCAAACCAGCTCACAGAGAGCACACGAACACCAGCTGCTGGGGTGATGTCTTTATTCTCTGGGAGAGATGGTGCTGGGGTTTATGAAAGCAGGGAAGAACAGCCCTGCTTTGAGAACCGTTCTTACGCTTCAGGGCTCCCGCTGCTGGTGAATTCCTGGAGCAGAGCTTCCACTTCTCCTCGCCGGCTCATCTTGGTGGCCTTGCCCTGAAAGCGGCCTCGCTTCCCAGCTCCTTTGCCCCCCAGCAGCTCTGCCACCCTGCAGTAACAGCAGTACAGGCTCCTTCTCACTTGCAGAGAAGAGACTGGCCCGGCCCAACCCGCTCCAGAGAGCAAACACGGATCCATGCCGCAATGATGCTGCTCAGGCTGCAACATCAGATTCTTACTCATTTTAAAGAGCCCACAGAACATGTTACCTGGGACCTAAATTCTCAACTGCTTCAACTGGTCCAGCTAGAAGAAAGAGTCCTGCTTCTTTGTCATCTCCCACAGTCAGGAACAGCAGGGTTTCCTGTGGACAAACAGACGGATCTTGCTCCAGAATACCCAGTGCCCTCCTTGTCTGGAGGAGGACTGAGGCACTGCAATAGTCTATTCCATTCCCTTCCAACTGCAATAGTCTATTCTATTCCCTTCCAACTGCAATATTCCATCCTATCCTATTCCCAGTAAGGTTCTGTGCGGCTCTCTGGGCACAGGCTCTTCTACAGTGAGATTTTCCCTGTTGTATTTCCTGACTGTTGAGGATTATCCCCTGCAGACCCAGGCTGATGGGGACAATAATCTCAGGTAACTTTTGGAAGGAAACACACCTTGCTTGGGACCATGGGACAAACAGAAGCCCTGTCAGCCCCTGCTTGGGCTACAGCTTGAATGGAAGAGCCCATGGGGTCAGGTGAGTCTCCATCAGTCACTTACCTCTGTCCCAATCTCATTAGCGATGATGTTCATAAACTCAGAGTCACCCTCTTTCCTGTAGGGATAGGTAAAAAGAAAAAACCACTTCGGAAAGAGGCAAAAATCCCCTCTAGAGTCCAAAATATCAAGCAGAAACCAAAGGTCTGATGAGGCCTGGGGTTTTGGCCTCTTGCTGTCAGGATGGAGACCAGGGGTTTTCTGTGTATCTAACCCTCACTGTGCATTCCTATGGATATATGGGGAATTATTTGTGTTTAAGAAATAGAGCTCTTCAGTTTTATTTGAAAATATCAATGGCAGAGGGAAACCAGACACAGTTATTTCATAGCTATAAAAGCAGAAGAACTCAATGACTGAACTACTAACACGTTCCTTTAATGACACAACCTTCCAGCAGACTGAGGCAGTTTAATCCTCTATTCACCCTGTTTATATTCTTCCTTGAGAAACAAGCCTGAAAAGGTGTCGGAGAGATGCAACTGCCGTAACACGTGTAAGATACCGTGATGCCATTTCCCCCTTTTCCCTGAACTCCTCGGTACCTGTGTAGCACAAAGAGCTGACTTGGCACAGGCTTGCTCTTGAAGTCCCGGGCTATCAGAACAGCAATGTCTCTAAGCAGGTTCAAGTTATTCTGCAAGAAAAGCAACCAAACTGTGCTGCACATGGAGGAATCACGAACCCTCCGCTGTGTTCCAAGGGGCTGGAGCAGTTTTCCTAACGTCCACAGTTCAATTCCCAGTTAGGACTAAAGCTTGGCTCTACAGGAAGCCTTTCTCAGCCACCCTTGTACCTTCTGCAGCAGTTTCACCGAGCTCTGCAGTCTTTTCACGGCCTCTACGTGCTCACCCGGTCCATTTCTGAAAGAACAAGGGGAACTGGGGGTCACTGTTCTGGAGGACAAGGAAAGGGTTTCTTAAAGGAGCAAGAGAAGGCAACATCATAAAAAGCACTGCGCAGACATTTGCTGAAGCTTATGTGCTATTTGTCAGAAGGAATCGTAAAGATGAAGTAACAGAAGTGGAAAGGGTATTACTTGAGCAGTGAAGTCAGAGCCTTCTCAGTACTGTGGCTTTGTTCGAGTGACTTCAGCACTCTGTTTCCTGCCAGGAAAACCAAGTTGGTTTTGTTCTTTTTCCCTTTTTCTGTGCCGAGGAGTTTAATAACCTTAAAAAGAAAATCACCCCGGTCAGAAAAGAACAGTATTTTCCTTATACTCACCCAGGCGGCCAGTTCCTATCAGGTTATGCCTTGTTGTGAGTATTGACTCTGCCAGTGATTAAAATCAACCACAAGGTCAACACACAAAACCCCCAAAGGATGGGTGATACAGTGGAATGAGGACGATTTGCTCATCCTGGGATGCACTCTGCAGTGCACCTGGAGGCCTCTGGTGGGATACAGACCCCCACAAAAGACTGAAAAGACAAAAACACTTAAAAGCAGCTCTAGAATTTTCTCTCCACCTCCCTGCAGAGGTTTCTCTCTCATTCATGACAAGCACTCAAAAATATCAGTGCTTTAAGCAGAGAACTAATGGCTGCAAGCCAGCGTGGCACTGCCATGCTGGCAATCCAGCACACGCCCTTGCAGAGCACTGACACTTCACTTAATACCATTGCTGCAGGTGAGGGCTGAGTTCTGCTACGAAGAAAGGCCAGGCCAGGAGGGGCCTTTCCTGCATTCACCTGAGGGAGTGGATGCAGACTGTGCCCTGGGCATGGTGCTGGTGGGTTCACCCAGCACAGGCCTCCTGCTACCCCCTCTACCACTGGGGCAATGCCAACAGACCGTGGATCTCAGGGACTTCCAAAATGGTCCCGAGAGTAGCTCAGCACCTGCAGGTCACTCAGGTTGGAGACGTGGGTCCCACAGCACATGTTGGAGTCTATGCCTTCGATGTCAATAACTCGCACTGGTCCCACGTGGTCATCCGGCAAACCACGGCTTCTCACCTAGCATGAGGACATTGGCACCACGGTGGCATCCATGCTCTGGTTATCTCAGCCCCGCAGATATCATCAGTTCTCTCCCACTGCTCACTGTTTCAATGTCAGGGTCATCTGCAGCCAGTTCCCTCACTGTCACAGGCACCCTCTCCCTGATTTTCTCATTCACACTCCTCTCCAAGGCCTCTATTTGCTCTGCTGTCATGGAGGGGGTGTCCAGCTCAATGACGCTTCGCTGGCGGCCCAGTTCCCTGCACCAGTGAACATCCGCTGCTGTTGTTAAGAGCTGCCGGCAGGTTCCTCTGGGCAGCACCATCCCACTGCTGTAAATGTGACTGAAACAAGCATTCCCTCCTCTCTGTTACCTACAGAGCACACTGTGCGTATCAAACACGCAGAGAGAGAGCAAATGCTTTGCACAGCTTCTCCCCGAAGCTTCTCCCTGGCTCAGTCACCTCTCCCAGGCCCTCTGAGCCCGAGTGAAATGCCCCTGGGGAAACTGTTATATTCATGCTCGGCTCCTCACACAGTGGCACACGCTAAACAAGGTGAGACTGGGGGCAAAAGGAGCCTTTTTCCTGCTCACCACGAAGTTGTCTTGAATCCAAACATCTGGTCTGCGATGGCAGTGATGAGATGCTGCCCTGCGAGAGACGCGCAAGCCACGGCTTTGAGCGCCACCGGACGCAGGAGCAGGAGAAAGCACGCTTCAAACCAGGCCGAACGTGTCCTTCCCGGCCCGGGACGGCCAGAGCCGCCGGGCTGCCCCCTCCCCTGGCCGGGCTCCGAGCTGAGCACCGCCCGCCCCAGCGGGGCGGCGTTACCGGGCACGCACCTGAATGCTGCTGCATGTGGTCGAAGCGGCGCTCCCAGTCCAGCGACAGCAGCACCTCGGCGCCCGGCTCCAGCGCCGCCCGCACGAAGTGCACGGCCTCGGGGCCCCGCCGCGTCACCCGCAGCACCGGCACATCCCCGATGAGCCCGCGGTCATCCGGCTGCGGGCACGGCCATCAGCGCCACCGCCGCCGCCGCCGCCGCGGACCTGGCCCCCCCGCCCGGCCCGGCCCCTACCTGCCCGCCGCCCTCCGGGAAGAGGATGGTGTCCTCCAGCACCACCTGGAACCCGCGCACCGGCTCCCCGCCGCCCTCGGGCCGCAGCTCCGCCGCCCGGCACGACACCACCCTGGTGGCGAACTGCAACGGGGCCGACGGCTCCGTGAGGGCCCGAGCCTGCCCCGCGGCCCCGTCCGGCCCCGCGCCGGCCCCGCCGCTACCTGCCGGGCCCAGCTGTCCCGCTGGCACCGGAACACCATCGCCGCGCCGCGGACGCAACCGGGCCGGCGGAAACAGCGGCCGCGGGTAGGCGGCGCCTGCGGGGTGCGCGCTCCCGACGCCGCTGGGTCTCGGGGGCGGTACTCGAGGAGCGGACGGCAAACGGCGACGGCGGCGGCTCACGTTTATTGCAACTGCACGGGGAGGCCGCACGGCCCCCGCCGCCATGGGCCGGGGTCCGAAGCGCTGGGCGGGGGCGCGGCTCTGCTGCCCCGAGAGCCCTGCTCGTGGGTGCGCGCTCCCGGCGCACCGGGAGGGCTCCTGCGGCGTGCCCGGGTCCTGAGCTTCAGGGCTCGTCCTGCGGGAGGGAGGCGCCAGGGAAGCAGCAGCCGCCGGCACCGGTTGGGGGCTCCGGGTCGGGCTGCCCCAGCAGAGCCTTGAGCCGCTGCTGGAACCATGGCAGGCTCGTGGGCGGTACTTACATCCAGGTCATCCATGGCGGGGGGGGGCCCTTTGTCCGTCACCTTCTCCAGGAGCTGGATGGGAAACCAGCGGCCGTGGGCAGCCTGAACGCCCAGCTCCGCCATCCCCATCACCCAAAGATGCCCCGGGATGCCGTGGCCCGGCTCACCTCTGCATACTCCTCCATCATGGCCCTCTCCAACTCCTCATCCCCTTCCCAGTCTCGCCAGTTGTCAAAGTCCACGGAGAGCCAGGCTGGCTGCGGGCAGAGGGAGCATCCTCTGAGGGAGGGGACCTGGCAGCTCCCCCTTACAGCCTGGGGGGTTTGCTCTGTGGGGCTGCTGCTGCACGGGGTGAGCTGGGGAAGGGCAGGAAGGGGAGCGTGCCCCTCCTGACTCTGCCTGCATTGAGGGAAGGGGGTTCCGCGTCCTTCCTGCAGGGCAGAGCTCTGTGGACTGATGGTACCCGTGAGGCTGAGCTCCCTTTGGGGTCCCTGTGTGGGGCCCTCGGTTTCTGTCCCAGGGCAAGTTGGTCCGCAGGAGCCACGAGGTGCTGCATGGGGACAGCGCAAGCGCTGAGGCTGGTCCTGGCACGCCAGGCACCACACGCACCTTGATGTTCTCCTTGGTGATGCGGGGCCAGGCCACTTTCTCCTTCCACTTTCTCATAAAGCATGTGATGGAGCGGTCAGAGCGCTTCTCCCGCGAGTCCTGCCAAGACACCGGGGATGCCCCACTCCTGTCTGTAATCCACTGCAGCCACGCACAGGGTTAAACTCAGCCACATGCAGGCTGTGGGGGGACACAGAACCACAGAGGCAGGTTTTCTGGCCCAAGGCAGCACTGTGAGGGGCAGATTCAGGCTCAAGGCTCCCGAGTTGGTGCTCGCCACACTCAGGCTTTTGGGGAAGGGGCAGGACTCAACGTTAAGTAGCATCGCTCAAGGTTGGGTTTAACTCTGAGCCTAACGCAGGCTGTCTGAGAAGAGTTTGCTGGAGGGAAGCCTCACCTTAGAGTTGACCCTGGCGTACAGGTCGATCTCATTGTAGAACTCCACGCCGTCTGCATTTCTGCAACTGCCAAACCACCGCAACAGCCTGGCTGAGGGGAGTGAGGCCAGACGGGCCCTGCCCCTTCAGAGTCCCCCTGCATCCACACCACCCCGAGCCAAGGGACGCATCCCCGGTACAGGGCAGCTCACCTGAACACCAGCCGCTGCTCCTCAATGACCACCTCCACATCCCTGCTGTCCTCGACGCAGAACTCCAGGTACACGTACCGCGGGCGGTCGTACCACAGCGTCTTTGCGGGTTGCCTTGGCAAAAGAGCAGAGCAGCGGCTGCCTCCATGGTGCCCAGCAGGCAAGGAAGGCGCCCCAAACACATGCGCTCTGCCCACCACGGGGTGGGCGCCGGGCCGGGCACACGGGCAGCAGCGGGGCCCCGGGGCCCTGCCCTCGTTCTCCACTGCCGGTCCTGGAGCCACTCCCCCCCTGCCCGGGCTGAGGGTCGAGCCCGGTGGTGCCTCGGACTACGAGCCCTGGGTGGGTGCCAGACAGCGCCATCGAGTGCTGCCCGTCCCGTCCCGTCCCCCCGGGCCGCTCTCACCTCGCCATGGCCGTGCCGGCTCCGCCCCGCGCTATTTCGGGCCGGGGACGCGGCTGTCGCGGGGCCGGCGGCGGGGGCCGGGCCGGGCGGGGCGGGGCCTCCGGGCGGGGCGGGGCCTCCGGGCGGGGCGGGGCGGCAAGATGGCGGCGGAGCGGCGGCGCCGGTAGCGCCAGCCATGGAGGCGGAGGGCGGCCCGCTGGGCCCGGGGGAGCGCTGGGTGCCGGTGGGCGCCGTGTCGGCTGCGGCGGCGGAGGAAGAGGAGGAGGAGGAGGAAGACGAGGAGGAGGAGGAAGCGGCGGGCGGGTCGCCGCAGTCGGTGCCGCGGCTGCGGGCGGAGCGGCGGCGGCTGCACGGGGCGCTGCTGGCGCTCGCCTCGCACTTCGCGCAGGTGCAGTTCCGGCTGCGGCAGGTGGCGCGGGCCGGGCCGGGCGAGCAGCGCCGCCTGCTCCGCGACCTGGAGGACTTCGCCTTCCGCGGCTGCCCCGCGCCGCTCGGCCTCGGCCTCGGCGGAGCCCCGGTGAGTGCGGCCCCGGTGCCGGGGGCGGGGGCCGCGGTGGGCGGAACCGCACCGCGGGCCTGTTCCCCGGGGCTTGGCGTGCCAGCGCAGCTGCGGTTCTGTTCACGGGTCCCTGTTCCTCAGGGTGAGCGGGAGAAGCAGGAGCAGACGGAGGTGCAGAAGGAGAAGCAGAGGGAGCTGATACTGCAGCTCAAGACACAGCTGGATGACCTGGAGACGTTTGCTTACCAAGAGGGCAGCTATGATTCGCTGCCACAGTCTGTGGTTATGGAAAGACAACGGGTAAGGCCTGTGGACTCCCAAGCACTTGGGAGCCTTGTACGGACTGTAGGAGCTGGTGAGTGCTTGTTTCTCACCAGCAGCTGTAGTAAAGTATCAGTATCATAGAATCCCAGACTGATTTGGGGTTGAAAGGGAGCTCAAAGCTCCTCCAGCTCCAACCCCTGCCACGGGCAGGGACCCCTTCCATAGAGCAGCTTGCTCCAAGCCCCTGTGTCCAACCTGGCCTTGAGCACTGCCAGGGATGGAGCAGCCACAGCTTCTCTGGGCACCCTGTGCCAGCGCCTCAGCACCCTCACAGGGAAGAGCTTCTGCCTAAGAGCTCAGCTCAGTCTCCCCTCTGGCGGGTTAAAGCCATTCCCTCTGGTGCTGTCCGTACAGGCCCTTGTCCAAAGTCCCTCTCCATCAAGGCAACGAATATGTCAGGGAGGGATGTGGAGCTCATGGGTGGCGGTGCCACACAGACTGTGCTGCTAACGTATTTTGCAGATGATTATCAATGAGTTGATAAAGAAGCTGGACATGGACTTGAGTGAAGATTTTGCAACGCTCTCTCCAGAGGAATTGCGACAGCGTGTGGATGCTGCCATAGCACAGATTGTTAACCCAGCCAGGGTGAAGGAGCAGCTGGTGGAGCAGCTGAAGACACAGATAAGGGACCTTGAAATGTTCATCAACTTCATTCAGGGTCAGTGCTGAGTTTTTAGATGAGCAGACACTGAATTGCTTCTGATTCCCTGAGAAAGCCATGAGGGGGGGAGGTCACTGATGTCAGAGGGTGCAGAAGGAGGTTTTGGGTCACAGGGAAGTACAAGTCTCTGAACTGATGGTAGGAAGAAGGAGACTGACCAAGAAGGTGCAGAGAGGTAGAAGGAATATTGTCCTTAATATTTGGGATCTGCAGCTTAAATTTATGAGTGTGAGCTAATAGTGTGAAATTCTCATTCTAGATGAAGTTGGGAGCTCTGGTAAGGCGGAAGATGGACACTGTGAATGTGCAGGCAAAAAAGATGGTGGTGGCTCCCACAAACCAAATACACGTCCTCCTGGAAATAGAGGTGGGCACTGTGTGGCCTGGAGCTCCCGGCACGGCTCTTGCCAGCACTCACATGAGGTTCACGAGCAGGAACCAGCAGCCAGTCATGCCAGGCTGCTCTGCTGTTTTCCTGGCAGTTGGCATCCATGCTTTTCTGCTCCCACTGACAGCCTGTGTTCCAGTTCTATTCCCTTCCTCCATGGGCTCCCTGGAACCGTCAGAGAACCGGAACATGTGGCACTGAGGGTGGGATTGGTCCTCTGTGGAGATCAGGAAGTAAAGGGGCTTCTGAAGCAGACAGAGCTGTTGTCATGTACACACCATTGGGCAGCACTGTAATTAATGCTCTTTGAGCTCTTAGCTCTGTGAGCGGATACACTGAGCTGGATAGATCCAGAGCTCTTTAGATAATTTGAGACTTGGCTACTTAGACATGAATTTACTGGGGCTAGAATAGTGTACTAGAGAAATCCTGCAATACCTTTGCCTTCAGTAATCTGTCAGAGGTGTAAGACTGGCCCAGGTGGAATTTGGGTCTTACCCAGTGTGGCTACTCCTACGCATTGAATTTAATGATGGCATCAGGAGTAAGCACTGCATCTTAGCCTGCTGAAGCAAGGCACTGCTTGAAAATAGTGATCTCTATCAGCAAAGGTTTTGATATCTCCTAATTATCCATGTGGTATGGTAATGTCTATAGAATGGTCTTTCCTCACTGTGTGCATGCTCACTGGGAAGCCTGTTGTAGGATTTCCTCTCTGTAAGATGACCTCATTGTTGAGAACAGGCCATGCCAGTGTTTGCTTTTCTGGTGGGTTTCAGTGCTTTGAAACTAGAAAGAGTAGCATCAGTCCTAGTGCCAAAAGCCCTCGAGGAGGAGAACTTGTGATGGAGGAGGAGCAGACATTTGTACTGCCTTTGTGTGTCTGAAAGAGCAGAGCTGTTGTTTCCTTGATGATAAAGTTAATTTTTCTCTTGTCTAACCTGATCAGTGAACCCAGAAGATGCCAGAAAGATGAGAGAAACAGGCCTGCACCTCATGCGTCGCATGCTTGCTGTGCTGCAGATATTTGCTGTCAGTCAGTTTGGTTGTGCTACGGGTCAGATTCCTCGCACCCTCTGGCAGAAGGACCAAGACAACAAGGACTATTCCCCCTTAATCAAGAAACTGGAGCTGTCGGTAGAGCGGGTGAGGCAGCTGGCTATGAAGTACCAGCAGGAGGACCACGTTATCAGTTCCTCCGACCTGCAGGACATTCCCTTAGGAGGTAGGGATGAGCTGACTCTGGCTGTGCGGAAGGAGTTGACCATTGCTTTACGTGACCTGATGGCTCATGGGCTCTACGCCTCTTCCCAAGGAATGAGCCTGGTATTGGCACCCATCGCGTGCTTGATTCCTGCGTTCACCTCCTCGCCGCAGACCATGCACCCCTGGGAGCTCTTTGTGAAGTATTACAACGCTAAGAACGGACAAGCCTTTGTGGAATCCCCGGCTCGCAAACTCTCCCAGTCCTTTGCCTTGCCTGTGACAGGAGGCATGGCCGTGACACCCAAACAGAGCCTGCTGACAGCGATTCACACTGTCCTCACGGAGCATGACCCCTTCAAGCGCAGCGCGGACTCGGAGCTGAAGGCACTCGTGTGTATGGCACTGAACGAGCAGCGCCTCGTCTCCTGGGTCAATCTCATCTGCAAATCTGGAGCTCTGGTACAGGCCCACTACCAGCCATGGAGCTACATGGCAAACACAGGCTTTGAGAGCGCGCTCAACGTTCTCAGTCGCCTAAGCAACTTGAAATTCAACCTCCCAGTCGACCTGGCTGTCCGGCAGCTGAAAAACATCAAAGACGCTTTTTGATGTATTTTTATTGTACATCATCCCTTTTCCACAAGCAGGGCAGCTGCCGGGCTCAAAGCCTGGCTTTTTTAAGACCGAGTTTGGCTCTTTGAAATTGATACTTGCTTTTAGGGAAATCTCATGGTGTCTTGATGCTGGAAATCTGCCTGTTTACAAGGCTGCTGCTGTACAGCACCTCACCCTGCCCCTTTTATGCAGCCCTGAAGAGCAAAACCGCTTTGCTGGTGTGTGTTTGGTGTGTGGGGCTGCCGGTGGCCACAGAGCCCTGTGGAGCTGCAGCTTGGCCCCTGTGCTGCCTCTGCTGTAGATGCTGCCCTACAAGTCTCCTGTCCTGCAGACCGAGGCAGTGACTTGCCCTCCCTGCTGCGAACATGGGAGGAAACCGGGGCAGAGCTGCCGGGGGACCCTGTGGCTCCTCCGGTTTCTCTGCCCAGCAATCCCCGAGCCCCTTTACCCAAGCTTTAGCGCACACACCGGCTGCCCGCTGTTTCCTAGGGGTGCATTAAACCGCTTTAGCAAGCGTCCGTGTGCGACAACCCGGTGCCCGTGTTGTGTGTCCGTCACCAGCCGTTGCGCGGTGGGTGCTGGCTCACCGGCTCTGCGCTGTTAATAGCGGGAGCGGGGACTCGGTGCTGGCGTGGTTACCGGTGATGCCCCGCTCCGCCGTTACCGCGGGGACCGGTGCCTCCGCCTGTTGCCCGGCAACGGCGGCGTCGGTAGCAGGGCCGGTTCCTAAAGGAAGCGGAAGTGACGCACGGTGAAAGGTGGGCGGTGCGGCTGCGGCTGTCTCTTCCGGTCTGGGCGCCATCGCTGTGGAACCTTCGGTAAGTCGGGGCCCGGGGGCGGCATCCGCCGCCATCCGCGGCAGCGGGCGGGCCGGGGGCGGCGCGGGGCCCGGCCGTGACTCCCGCACGGTGTCTCCGCAGAGATGGGCAAGTTCATGAAGCCGGGGAAGGTGGTGCTGGTGCTGGCCGGCCGCTACTCGGGCCGCAAGGCTGTTATCGTGAAGGTGAGCGCGGGGCTGGCCTGGGGCGGGCAGGGCCCGGGAGGCGTCCCCGCAGCCGGAGCTCCGCGGTGCCATCGCCGGCTGCTCCCGGTGTGTTGCAGAACATCGACGATGGCACCTCGGACCGGCCCTACAGCCACGCGTTGGTGGCGGGCATCGACCGCTACCCGCGTAAGGTGACAGCCGCCATGGGCAAGAAGAAGATCGCCAAGAGGTCCAAGATCAAGTCCTTCGTGAAGGTTTACAACTACAACCACCTGATGCCCACCCGGTGAGTGCGGCCGCTGCCAGCAGTCGCTGTTCTCCTGCTCTCCCCCCGCAGTGAACGCTGGAGCTGTTGAGGCTTTTCATGAGGTGACTGGAGAAAAGCGGGATGCAGAACAGGGTCTGGGGGTGTGATGCTGAGGGGAAGTGTTAGTGATCATCCAAAATAAAGCAGCCGGTTCCTCCCTCAGCCGCACTCACTTTCCTCTTGGTTACGGGTGTTGGTGGATGTGCCTTTGAGGCAGCCGTGGGGGTCCGGGCTGCTGGCAGAGCTGTCATGGCCTGGACGCGTTTCTTCCCATCCCCTCTGAGCTCAGCTGAAGCCGCCTGCCCTGCACGCAGCGCTGCGTTCCAGCCTGAATTCCACCGCTACTGGGTGCTCGGGTTGTGTGGTGATTCCCTGACCTGAGGGGCTTTAGGAGCTGTGGTTGCTCATCCCAGCTCTTGTCCCGGCGCTGCCCGGTTCGGCCGTGTTCACCTCTGTGCCCAGTGCCATGGCTTTTTCCAGCATTGCTGCTCTCTCATCCAGGTATTCCGTCGATATTCCACTGGACAAAACAGTGGTCAACAAGGATGTGTTCAGGGACCCTGCTCTAAAGCGCAAAGCAAGACGTGAAGCCAAGGTGAAGTTTGAGGAAAGGTGAGTTGGAAGTTCATCTCTTCATGGTGTCACCTCCCAGCCCCAGGGTGAGGGCTCAGCGTGGCCAGTCCCAGGCTGAACACTTCTGCCCCAGCTTCCTTGGATGTATTTTGGGTTGAGGGTGTCCTCCATGAGCTTGTGGGGTGTCTGCCTGGTTGCTGCTGTGTTGGGGCAGGGAACACGTCGCTGGTGTTCGGGGCAGTGCTGCAGCCTTGTGCCAGCACCAGCAGGGCCTTCAGGTGCTGGTGGCCCAGGGGCGTTTGGGTTGATGCTGCTTCTCCTCAGTTTCTGTTCAGAGGCTCCTTCAGCAGCAGGAGCAGCACGGCCGCTCTTATCTTTTAGGGGGGACCTGCCAGAGCATGGGCATCCTTCATGAGGATGAGAACAAAGCTGGGAGCTGACCTCTTCCCTTGGGAGCTGGGATGTGCACAGCAGCTCTGGCTGCAGCCTGGGTGGAGGACATGGGCTGCATTGCCCCTGGGGTAGCCCTGGGGCCTGGGGACCGCTCGGGTGTGACTATGGGAGCATTTTCTGACCTCTGTGTCTTCCTGTTTCAGGTATAAGACAGGCAAGAACAAGTGGTTCTTCCAGAAGCTGCGATTCTAAAGGTGTAACCAGGTTGCATCAATAAATGTTTATTAAAACCCATTTTGTTCTGTTGCATAAAAGAAGTGGCAGTGTTGGGCCTTTTCCTCTGCGGTGCCAGTCATAGAATCATAGAAGAGTTAGGGTTGGAAAGGATCATGCAGTTCCAACCCCCTGCCATGGGCAGGGACACCTCACACTAAACCATCCCACCCAAGGCTCTGTCCAGCCTGGCCTTGAACACTGCCAGGGATGGAGCATTCACAACTTACCTGGGCAACCCATTCCAGTGCTTCAGCACCCTCACAGTAAAGAACTTCTTCCTTATATCCAATCTAAACTTCCCCTGTTTCAGTTTTAACCCGTTACCCCTTGTCCTGTCACTACAGTCCCTGATGAAGAGTCCCTCCCCAGCATCCCTATAGCCCCCCTTCAGATACTGGAAGGCTGCTCTGAGGTCTCCACGCAGCCTTCTCTTCTCCAGGCTGAACAGCCCCAACTTCCTCGGCCTGTCTTCATACGGGAGGTGCTCCAGTCCCCTGATCATCCTCATGGCCTCTGGTCTTGTTCCAGCAGTTCCATGTCCTTTTTATGTTGAGGACACCAGAACTGCACACAATGCTCCAGGTGAGGTCTCACAAGAGCAGAGTAGAGGGGCAGGATCACCTCTTTTGACCTGCTGGTCACGCTCCTTTTGATGCAGCCCAGGATACGGTTGCTTTCTGGGCTGTGAGCACACACTGCAGCCAGCTCATGTTCATTTTCTCATTGACCAGCACCACCAAGTCCTTCTCTGCAGGGCTGCTCTGAATCTCTTCTCTGCCCAGTCTGTATCTGTGCCTGGGATTGCTCTGACCCAGGTGTAGGACCTTGCACTTGTCATGGTTGAACTTCATAAGGTTGCCATCAGCCCACCTCACAAGCGTGTCGAGGTCCCTCTGGATGGCATCCCTTCCCTCCAGCGTATCAACCGGACCACACAGCTTGGTGCCATCGGCAAACTTGCTGAGGGCGCACTCAATCCCACTGTCCATGTCACTGACAAAGATGTTGAACAAGACCGGTCCCAGCACCGATCCCTGAGGGACACCACTCGTTACTGGTCTCCAGCCGGACACTGAGCCATTGACCACAACTCTTTGTGTGTGGCCGTCCAGCCAGTTCTTTATCCACTGAGTGCTCCACCTATCAAATTGATGTCTCTCCAATTTAGAGACAAGGATGTTGCGTGGGACAGCGTTGAAAGCTTTGCACAAGTCCAGGTAGATGACATCAACTGCTCTACCCCTGTCCATCAGTTCCATAGCCCCATCATAGAAGATCCTCCTGCTCTGGGACTGGGGAGAGCTTTGGAGCCTTTAGGGTGTGGGACTCCCCTGGAGCAGCTCCGCTTTCCCCTCCTCCTCTGCCCCTGCTGGGAATCCCCAGTGCCCGGAACGGTGTGAAGCCGGATGCGGGTGCAGGCCAGGCGGTTCCCGGTGTCTGTCCCGGCGGTGCCATGCAGTGATGCGCCAGCGGGCACCCAGGGCTGGCTCCGTGGGCGCCGTTTGCCGCAGCGGGAGGGGGAAGGCAGCCCGCGGGGCTGCTGCGGGAAGCGGAAAGGAGAGGAAAGGAGGGGCCGGGTGCGAAAGCGAAAGTGAAGGGACCCTGCTCCCGGCGATGGAACCGGAGGAGGTGCGGGCTGAGCCGCGGGGCTCGGCGCGGAGCTGGGAGCAGGGCCCCAGGCCCCCTCCCCTGAGACCTCTCTTGCCTTTAGGACTCCTTCGTGCAGCTGCCTTGCCCCTCGGGCCCGGGCACCGGCTCCTTGGCCCTCACCCCCGAGCGCGTCCGGCAGCAGATAGAGCGCTGTAAGGTGCGTCCCACTGCCGCCGGCTCGGGCTGGGAGCTTCCGTTCCCTCGCTTCCCCCGGGCTGCGAGTCGGGAGCTCAGGGGGCTTAAGGGAGCAGAAGCAGCGTGCGCTGGGGCCGGGCAGCCGGGGGGTTCTGCGGGGTCTCACTGATGGAACCTCTCGCAGGAGCTTTGCAGCGCTCTGGAGCAAGACCATGTGAAGGTACAAACGGCCACGGGAGCTCTGGAGCAAAGGACACGAGAGCTGAGGAAAGAGAGAGAACGCCTTTATGAAAACTTGAAGCAGCAGAAGTATTTAAACAGAGAAGAAGAGATCTGCCTCCAGGTTGGTGACCAGACCCCGCTCGGGCTTGGGGAGGTGGCCGTTGGGTGGAGGGGACGTGTCGCTGGGCACACTGCTCTGAGGTCGCTTTGCTCTGGACCCGGTGGAGGTTTCACAGGGCGCCACATCAGGCCTGTGCCACGCAGTGCAGGGCTGTGACCGAATGTGAGGAGCCAGAGTAGGGCTGCAGGCAGTCAAGAGCAGAAAATCAGTGCAAGTGGAGCTGTGTCCAAGCGCAGGGCTGTGCTTAAGGGCAGCATGCGTGTCTGAGTGGTTCCCTTGCTGCCTCCTCTTTCCTTCCTTGCAGGACAGCGTTTTGCTAGCAAGGGAGATGAAGAGCACACTGATGCAGAAGCATCAGATGCTGAACAAGACACTGGAAGACAAAAGGAAGAAGGTCTTCTGGAAGGATCCAGAGATGGTAACTGTGTGTGTGGGCACCCGCCTCTGCCGGCACAGGGCTGGAGAGGCTGCAGGCGAATGACGCTGGGCACTGTATGAGGACAGGCACGGCTCCTGCCGGCGGGTGGCTCCCGTGACAGGACCAGAAGCTCCACTCATGGCTTTGGGACTTCAGGCACAGCCATACCCTGGGAGAGACTCTGCAGAAGCTGTTTTAGCTGTTTATAGGACAAGGGGTGATGGGTTTAAACCTAAACAAGGCAAGTTCAGATTAGAACAGGGTGCCCAGAGGAGCTGTGGCTGCCCCATCCCTGGCAGTGCTCAAGGCCAGGTTGGACACAGGGGCTTGGAGCAAGCTGCTCCAGTGGAAGGGGTCCCTGCCCGGGGCAGGGGTTGGAGCTGGAGGAGCTTTCAGGTCCCTTCCAGTCCAAACCATTCCGTGATTCTGAGCCATGAGCTTGTCTCTAAGTCTGGATTGGCAGGGACAGGCCCTGTGCAGAGTCCAGTCTTCTCCAGGTGCTGTCTGTATATCAAACCTAGATGCTGCTGCCTACCTTGCCAGAGAAGAAGATGGCATTTAAGGGACTTGTGACAAACAAGGACGAGAACAAGCTGATGCTTACCCCACTGGTCCACTACCCTTTGCAGGGGGGCTCAGCTCTCATTACCTTTGAGAAGGCAGAGGGTAAGAGTGAGAAGAGCCCCACCACAGCTGAGTTGTGGTTACCTGACTTTGGAGCCTGCCTTGCTTCCCTTCCCTGGGCCAGGCTTTGGTGCTCTGTCTCCTCTGCCAGCATTGTGGGGGTTTTGCCCCCTCCCCACAGTGCTGCCCCATATCCCAGCCTACAGCGTGCTCGTGGCAGGCATCAATCCCCTGTGCTGGGGGCTCTCCCTGCTTGCAGTGGCCCAGAGGATCATAGAGGCAAAGGAACACACAGTGGATCTGAGCTGTGGGGAGGAGCTGGAGGAGCTCGGCCAGTGCAGAGTGCGGGTGCAGGCAGCGCCGGTGGATGTACTGCTGCCCTCTGCCCTGGAGGTAGGTCCCAAGGGCCTGCAGCTCCCCGTTGAGCTGCCCAGGGCATGAACCAGCTCTGCCCTGTCACCACCATGCCTCTGCTGGGTCCCCAGTAGCAGCCCAGCGTGTCAGTGTTGCAGCTCTGACACTGGCACTGACCAGTATGGGCTACCCGCAGATCAGGCTCACTCAGAACAGCAGGAGCATCATCCTCTCTGACCTGTCCAGCCTGGACATCCCTGACGAGACACTGCTGGACAAGTTGGAGGTCTTCTTCAGCAAGTCAAAGAATGGGGGTGGTGAGGTGGAGAGCACGGAGCTCCTGGACAACTCTGGCCAGGTGGTGCTGACCTTTGCAGAGGAAAGAGGTGCGTGGGCAAGGGCTGAGCACAGGTCATGTCCTGGGAGCAGACGGAGCTGTGTCTGTGCAGAGCGGGGAGGGCAAAGCGAGCTCTGGCTCTCCTGTCCCTCCTGAGGCTGCTGGTGCAGGTGAGCTGAGGCTGGGCAGTGCCAGCCTCAGGGTCTGTGCCAGGGCTGTCACCTCCCCAGGAGCCCAGCGGGGCTTTGGGTGATCCAGGGCTTTCCTCCCCGCCCCGCAGTGGCAGAGCTGCTGATTAAGAGAGGAAGCATCCAGGTGCCCTTGGGGAAGCAAACATACGAGCTCAAAATATCCCCGTGCATGAATGGAGAGGTCTCTAACCTGCAGGTAAGAGCCCGCACCCTGGTGCCAGGCAGCACCGTGGTGCCAGCCCAAGGCCAGGCAGAGCGGGGGTGCTCCTGAAGCCCCGCTCTTCACCCCGCTCCGCCCAGCTCCGGCCCTGCCGCTGTCCCCGGACCGTCCTGCTCTCGGGGATCCCGGACGTGCTGAACGAGGAGCCCATGAGGGACGTGCTGGAGATCCACTTCCAGAAGCCCAGCCGCGGCGGGGGGGAGGTGGACGCCGTCGGTTACGTCCCGGCGGGCCGCCACGGCGTGGCCGTGTTCACGGAGGACGCGGAGTAGCGTCCCGGCAATTAAAGCGTGCGACGGCAGCGGCGTGTCCGTGGTGCTGGGGCCGGGCGGGAGGTGCGGGGTCGGGGCGGTGGCGCTCCGGGGCGGGGCCGGGGCAGGTTTCGCTTTCGTTTCCCGACAGCGGCGGGGCCGGAGCCGGAGCGGGGCCGGGGTCAAGCGCCGAGGTGCGGGGGGAGCTGCGGGCCGGGGCGGGCGCTCGGCGCAGGCATGGCGGGCCGCACGGTGCGGGTCGGGGGCCTGCCCCCGGAGCTGCCCCCCGACAGGGTGGCCGACAAGCTGACCATCCACTTCCTGCGCTCCCTCAACGGCGGCGGCGAGATCGCCGACGTGCGGGTGCTGCGGGGCGGGCGCCAGGCTTGCGCCCTCGTCACCTTCGAGACGCCGGAAGGTAACGGCCCCTCGAGGGACCGGCCCGTGGGCTCTGCCCGCTCCCGGACCCCCCTGCCCCGTGTGGTCCGGGCAGGGGCGGTGCTGCTGCCCCTCGGTGCGGGGCTGGGCTGATGCCGGTGCTTTTCCCACCCAGTGGCCCAGAGGATCCTGAAGGTAAAGAATCACGTCTTGTCCGTCGGAGGGGAGAAATACCCGCTGGAGGTGACGGCGCACCCCGCAGAGCTGAGCCCCGACGAGGTAGCGCGGAGCAGACGTGGCCGTGGCATCCCCGCTGCCGCTGGGCCTGTGCTTGGGCGAGGGAGACCTCGCGCTCTCCTTTAACCTTAGACTTAAGGCAAATCCCCTTTTATTCCTAGTCAAAGGAGGAATCTTTTCCATGCTGGGGCCACAGGGAGAGTGGGACAGGCCGGGCACACGCTCCTTGGTGTCTGTGCCTGTCAAAGTGAGGAAGAGCAGTCAGACTGGAGGGAAGGGGCGCTTCTCCCTAGCCCATCTGGTGACAAGTGGGGGATCCTGTTAATGCCCTTGTGTGTCATCAGCTGGACACGCACAGTGTATTGCTCCTGAGTCCTGCGCAGCACAGCTCTGGAGACGCGCTGGTGGTAGGAGGCGCTGGGGAGCTTTTTCCTCTTTGTGCAGTTTCAGCAGGGTACGGCAGTAGCCACATCTTGTGTCTCCGTGTCTGCGCCCTGCCAAGGGCATGGGAGTCAGCCTGGCACTGCAAACCCTTCTGCAAGCCCGTGGTGCTTGAAAGTCTGCAGCGGAAGCTCTGGGAGAGCAGGAGAGCAACTGCATTCCAGACGCAGGAGGGACAATGGCTTTCTTGGGCGTGAGCTGTGTGCAGAGCTCTCTGGAGCTGCAGCTCTCTGCTATTTGCCCCTCGCGTTCCTTGCTTGCAGAAAGCTTTTGACCGTGTGTACAAGGTCCAAGAGCTGCTTGGGCTCCTGCCTGTATTGGCTCCCATCTCCGGTGAAAGCAGGATGCTGAGAGGTGTTTGGGTCATGTCGTCTTTCTGCCATAGTATCACAGGGGCTGTGGCAAGCGCTGGGTGCATCTGCCTCCCCCTTGCCTTGGAGAGGGGTATTTTTCATCCTTCTCTCACTCCTTTGCTATCTACTTGCAGATCTTCTTATATGCTTCCGTGATAGTTGACTATGGCAAGCTTCCTACTGGCAAAGCCCTCCTGAGGAACTTGTATAAAGGCTACAGCAATGTGCAGCTCAACTTTGACGCCAGGAATGCCCACTGCATAGTCAAGGGGCCGTTCACTGAGCTGCAGGCCTTCAGCAGAGAGCTGCTGGGCAGCCTGAACCTCCAGAGCCGAGCTGCTGGGGAGATCCTCCTGCCAGATTCCAGCCATGTGGCCAAAGAGACCAGAGTGCCTGATCCCCAGCAAGAGCCTGACTCTGCTGAGTCAGCACAAGACACAGCAAAGCTCCTGAACTGGGACCAGGCATGTGAAGAGGCGGGTACAGCTCCATCGCCCTGGGGCCCCGTGGATGAGAAAGCTGTGGAGCACCTGGAGGACTTTTCCCTAGTGATGGACTCAGACATTTACTTGTACATGCAGAGGTTCTGTGCTGCCAAGTACCAGGGCGTGCTACAGCAGCATCGTGTGGATGTGGTGGATGTCAGCAGCGATGGCATCACCATGCTGTACTTCCAACCCCAACCCGCTGCAGGGACGGCCGGGGACATGGATGCCCTGCGAGAGGCCCGCTTGGCCCTGCAGAAGCTTTACCAGCAGCTGGAGGTGAGCTTGCGCAAGGAGAAGATCACCAAGGGAGGACTGGGTATGGACAGCCAGGCTCTCAGGGCGCTGACACACGAGCTGCAGGAGCTGTATCCCCAGTTGCTCTGCCATGAGGACGTGAAGCAGCTTTATCTTATTGGAAACCTCATTGATGTGTCCGAGGCCAAGCAGTACCTTCAGGATTTCAGTGCCAGAAGAGGCACCACACAGGCCACAGTCAGCAGCTCCCTGCCCTCGCAGCCAACAACCTCCCACACCACAGAGAACACACTGCACAGGCCCAGGGAGCCTGCAGGCACCTCAGCCTCAAGGCTCAGCCCAGGCAGGCCAAAGCTGAGAGGTGAGCTCAAACCCCCTGCCAGCTTCAGCACCCTGAAAGCTGAGAGGTCTCAGGACCCCCCACCGGTGGGGCCCTCCGGAAAACACCCATTGCAAAGAGATGCTCTAATTCCAAGTCACCCGACGGCACTGACCCAGCGGTACCAGCCTCGTGTCTCTACAGCAGGTGTGGATTTGGGGTCAGCAGAGTCTCAGCAGAAGGACCCCAAAGAATGGGAGCAGATGAAAGGAGGTGCCAGGCTCACAAGACACAAGGCTCTGTCTGCCTTTGGGGGCAAAGACAACAGAGACTCTAAAGGCTCAGGTCCCATCAAGCATCACTCACTCGCTAGCACATCCAGTGCCTTTGACACAACAAGGACCTCTAAACCCTCCGAACCCAAGCCCCTTCTGCAGCGTTCCAACAGCTTCTCCCTGCCAAGAGCAAAGGAAAGCGAGAAGCCGCAGGGCACGGCGGGGGCAGGCAGGGGCGGTGGAAGGGTGAGTGAAGAGATGAGCCTGGACTCTCTGCAGTGGTCTTACCTGAAGGACGTTCACCGCGCCGCTGTCGCTGAGCTGTGCAGCGACGGGGGGGTGCAGCTCTCGGAGCACCGCGCTGGGGACTGCACCGTGCTGACGCTACAGGCGGAGGGTAGGGAGAAGCTTTTCCAGGCGAAATGGAAAGTGGAAGCTCTCGTGCAGAAGTGTCCTGACCTTGTGTGTCAGAGCATGAGCTATTCCGAGCTTGCTGTAGACGGTCCAGACGACAGTGCCCTGAGTGAACTATGCAGCCTCTTGCGAGGAAACTCCTTCCAGGTTGGCTTCAGCAAAGACAGGTACAACCTGTACCTTGCCTGCCCCAAGGAGATGCTGCCAGGAGTGACTGAGGCTTTCCAAGTGTTTTCTTCCAGTAGGCTCCCTGCCCTGAAGTCTCCAGGACCTGAGAGTACAGGGTGCCCTAGTGCTGTCCAGCCAAGCAGGAGCCAGGACACGGTGCTGGGTGCAGCCCTTTCTGGCAGCCTCGAGTCCCTACAGATGGACCTGCAGGACCTGACCATTAGCGATAAAGCAGAGCTCGCAGATGGGATCCGGGCTAAGAGGTCCCCAAGCCTTTGGGGGCTCCAGCACACACTGGGGCAGGAGGATGCCAATGGCTGCGTTGATTCGGGGGCTGAGCAAGGGGGAGGCGACCTTCTGAGCCCCGCTGTGGTGGATCACTCAAGCCCCACCGGTCTGAGGGAGTCCCAGGAGCAGCTGAAGACCCAACTGCCTGTGGGGGAGCCGGACGCGGCACGGCTGAGGCAGGTTTTGCCGGGCAGGTTCCAGTTTGCAAGAGACAAGAGCAGAGGAGGCAATGGCGAGGCGATGGGCCGGCTGCGCTCCCCCGTGCCTGCAGCGGATGGGGATGCTCACTCTCTGCCCGCCCGGCTGTGCAGCCCCATGGCCCCGGCCAGGGCTCTGCTCCCCGCAGGCAGGAGCAGTGCGCAGGAGGGGCAGACAAGAGGCCCCAGCCCTGGGCAGGAAAGCAGCAGGACCGCTCCGGGCCGGTGCGATGCCTGCCATGGCTCAGCCGTGACCTGCCCGGCGCGCTGCGGTCACTCGCTGTGCAGGACGTGCTTCGCAGGGGACAGCCCGCAGCTGCCCTGCTGCAGCCTCTCCACGCTTACCCCGGGCTGCAGGATCCCAGGGAAGTTCCAGATCTCCTCCTTGTCTCAGAGTCTGCCGGGCTACTACCGAGACCCAACGCTCCAGGTTGTCTACATCATCCCTGACGGTGTGCAAGGGGTAGGTACCAGCGCTGGGGCTTCCCCAGCCCGCTGCAGGACATGCGATGGGTTCTGCATGCAGGACGTGCAGTGTGGCTGGGGTGGGAGGGGGGGGCTGTGTGGCAGGAGGAGGAGGGCAGCCCCGGCTCCATGCCCCACGTGCAAAGCAGCGGAGGGGTTGAAGCGTGGCTCTGCTCCAGGTTCGGGAGCAGCTTGCTGCAAGCTCTGCTTTAGTTCCAAGTCACTAGCAGGCCATGGGGCCACAAGCTGGCGAGATGTCAGACGCCAGCCCCAAGGCACAGCACTCAGGGGGTTGTTTAAAACGTTTTCTTCCTGTTCCAAGGTTGGTGACCCCCACCCAGGACAGCCTTACAAAGGGGGGCATTTCTGTGCCTTCCTGCCGGACAACAGGGAAGGGCAGAAGACAGCAGTGCTTCTGAAGAAGGCATTTGATTGCGGGCTGACGTTTCACATCAAGTCCTGCAATGGCGAGGAAAGAGTGACATGGGGCCTTATCCCACACAAAACCTCCTGGGACGGAGGCAAAGCCAGGTATGACCCAGCTCATCCCAAGTTTCCAGGTGTGGGGTTTTCTAGTAGCAATTGAAGGGGGAGAACCATGGGCTCCAGCTCACCCCATCCTGCTGTGAGTGGCTCTTCCAGGCTCTCCCAGCAGCAGCTGGGGACTCTGCTTCAGCTCGCAGGGTCTGGCAGACCAGCTCTGGCCCCCCCCAGCTGGAGCTAAGCCCTTGCCCATCCCACACCTTTAAGTTCCCTATGGATGGGAATTCCCTATGGATGGGAATTCCGGGCCCCGTTCACTCACAGTTCCCCTGCCTTTCCCCGTGTCTCTGCAGCCCAGCCCTGGGTCCAAGCTGTGACTTCCACTCCCAGCCCCGCTGAATGCATGGGGCAAAAATAGGCTGCGCTCCCCTCTTCCTGTACTGGAAGGAACAGGAAGGTTCCGGAAGGTGGTTTTAGCACCATCAGCAGGATTCACACCACTTCCCTCTCCGCCCCACAGGAATGGTTATCCGGATGCCCTGTATCTCCGGGAGGTTTGCACTGTACTGAAGAAACTGGACATTGCATGAGCCTCCCTGCGCAGCAGCCACAGCTCCCGCCTCGCTTCACCTTCCTCTCCAGCTGAAACAAGAGCAGCTTAACACAGGCAGCTCAAGAGAGAGCTGATGTTTGTCCTCCTGTGGCCCCAGAGGCAGCCAGGAGTCAGGTTAGTGACAGCAGCACCTCCGTCCCCAGCCTCAGCATGGACCAGAGCTCCCCTGCAAGGCCGGGATGCGCATCCTCAGCAGCCGGTGATGCAGCTTGTGTCAGGCTGAGCCCTGACGTGGATTTCAGCAGCACGACCCAAGCCGGGGCAGGAGCCTGCCTCAGCTCGGGCAGATGGTGCAGTCCTAAAGCTGCCTGCACCCAGCTCCAGCCCTGCTCTGGGGCCAGCAGGAACCCTGCTGCTCTGCTGGGGGAGCACCGACAGCACAGGTGAGAGCTGCCTCCGTGGGACCATAGAGCCTGTCCCTGCCTGTCCCTGCAGGAACACAATAAACGTTTATCCCCACATGTTTAGTGGTTGGTCACCCCGTTATCACCCCAGGCACCTGCTTCAATCTCAACTGGCTACAGAGACACCCAGACACAGAGTAAAGGGCAGAGAGCAGCTAATGGCTTGCTACACACAAATAGGTGCCCTCTGGACCAGGGCGTTAGAGCATCACTGCAACAATGGAGTAGGCAGTGAGCAGCCCTCCTTGAGAGGAGAGATGCGTTCTCTCCCTTGGGAAGTAAACTGACTGTGTCCACCCGCTGCCTGCCTGGGGAAGGAAGAGGCAGAGCTGGGGCAGAGGGTTCGCTCCAACAGCAGATTGAGCAGCAGACCATGGGCAGGGTGGGTTGTTATGCTTTTAATTAACATCTGAAACACATAAGGCATATGGTAACATCAGACAGAAGAGCATTACACAGCATAGTCATGTAAACAGCATTGGCACACTTGCTTTCTGTCCAACTTGGTTACACGCACAAAGCGGAATACAAAGATCTGCCATGTGGCTGTAGGATGAGTTTCACTCGTGTCACACTCCAAACCAACACAACTCGGACAGCACAGACCAGACTGGATGGTGTGAGAGGCTCAGTCTAATGTATTTCACATCACGCTCGTGTAATACTCACCGGTCCACTTTGCCATCACCAGGGCTTGGCACACTAGAGCCTTCATTAGACAACAGTGTGGCTTCACACCTCTCACAGCAGCTGTAAGGGGGCCAGCATCCTGCACCAGTTAACGCCTGAGGCCCACAGTGCTGCTTACTTCTCCCTGGTCAACCGATTCTAGTTCAATCCCATTGTCCAAAACGGTACAGCTGAACTCCTTCCTCCAGCTCAAAAGTATCTGGCAGGGGTCATGCTCCTCTATGCAAACAGAAGCTGCAATGCAGGTGAGCTCGAGAGAATCCAGAGTCAAAAACGTGACAGAAGCAGCCTGGTGATAGCAAAGGGGTTGCATTTTGTCCCAGACCAGTCTGGGAAGGCGCCTGCAGTGAATGGCCCTGCACAGGCACCTCTGCACTGAGCAGCCACAGTGGACAGGGCCGGGCACGCTGCTCCTGCCGTGAGCTGCTCACTTCCACCACCTTTGGATCAGGCAATCAGCAACAGAAACGCTAAATGGCACTTGCTGGAGCTGGAATGGCACCCTGCCATCGAGCACAGGAAGCTCCTGTCTCCTCACTCTGCCCTAAGCAGTTAACAGGGAGTGGAATGAATCTGATCCTGGGGTTTCGTTTGGTTTTTGCTTTGGTCCTTAGTACACAAACCTGCTGGTTAACATGGAGTTAAGACACTTGGAGTTGTTGTACATCAGTTCTATACTTAGCCCATAAAATGTCCATTAGAAAAAGGTAAAAAAAAAAATCCCCAAACAAACCCAACCTAAGAAGAACCAACCCCAACCCATAGAGGGGAGCAGCGTGAGTGAGGCAGTGGAGAGCAAGGTTACACTTCATCCTGGCTTTCTGTAGAAAACGCTGTTGCTACCAAGGGACATAAAACAGACAGTGCTAAACACAAACCAATAGTAACTGCTCAGCACTTGGGCCCTGATAAGGGCTTCAGGAATGTGGAGGGAGAACACATGAGCAGCTACAGGAAGGGAGTCTGGAGCTGGAATTGATTCCAAGGCAGCAGATAAAGCCTTGCTCAAGGACTGCCTACAGCCAAGCAGCTGCCCTCGGGGAGACAAGGGCTCGATGGAGCTCTTCTGGACTGGGGAACACAGAACCCCAGCCTGGGAGGGCTGTAACACATGAAAAGGGAGCGCCTCATCCATGGCAAGTCAGACTACATCACTAGTGTTGACGAAACAGAGCTAGCAAAAGTCACAACAGGTTTTTGGCAATACTTTGAAAGGCCAGAATGGAAAAGGCTCCAGTGACCTCCTAGTCCTTACGGGCATGTCGAAGAAGGCACCGAGATACTGTTTTCTGAGGAGGAGCCCAAGGCAGCACGGCAGAGGTGTCCTATGGGGAGCTGCATCGGGAGGGACAGCCTGCGAGAGCCTTTCTATGCTGCCTGTTGTCTAACGAGCATCCAAGTAAGGCACTGAGCACACGCTTGGCCGAGAGTAAAGCAAGGAGAGGATGTTACTGGGACAGACAGTGGGAGAGTGTTCCCCTTTCCAAGTGTGCAGAACCTGAAGGTGTGCAGGGCTGTGCTGCGTGTGAGCACACCGCTCCCTCACCAAGGGGAAGTTCGGTTCCTCAGAGGTCCAGACTTCCCATTCTAGCGATTTAGACAGCGCTCCTGTTGTCAGACCCGGTAAAGCAGCATTAGACTCTGTCGGACTGAACCTGAATTGGCACGAGAGGGCAGGCTGAAAGGAGAAGCAGCAGGATTTTGGATTCAGAAAGGCTCAAAGTTGTGCTTGTGAGTTGCGTTAAGACCATGTTTGTGAAGCTCCCGTATGGAGCGCAGGAGATGCACTGACAAGGATGTGTGACAGGCTCCAGCCTCCTCTGAGCTCCAAGGGAATGGGGTTGGTTTAACGCTTCATGTGCCACGGCAGAGGCCAAACAAATCCCATGAAGCCTTCCCACCACAGCTCCTGTCATGCCCCCACAATGGGGGGCAGCAGGTACAAAGTGGGGAAGCTGGGGTCCTCAGGCAAGGGGGGATACCACAGATCAGATTTGACTGGGGTACAAATAGAGCCCTGCCAGAGCAGCATTGTGAGCTGGTCCTGCTCGGAGCACCAAGCCCGCAGCCAAGGACTCTCCCCTAGGGTCAGGATGCATCCAAGGAAGCTCCTCAAGGTCAAAGCCCTCCCTTTGTTAGGTGAGTGACTGCACAGTTTGGAGCACCGGCCATAACCTTAAGAATGAATTCTCGGGTCAGAAGCGTAGTGACAAATCCATGTGACACCCAAATCTGCAGGCGATGGAGCTTTAACTGAACAGCAGCTTTCATTTGGTCTCAAAGTATTGGCTCAGCAGCAGTAGAGCCAGGGCAAGGCCCCCAGGGGCTGTGCCTGTGCTCTGCTAAAGAACTAGGGTCTAAGCACCTGCAATACAACACTGAGAGGAGCATAGAGCTGGACCCTCCTCACCTGCACAGGAACCCCAGCCCTGCACAGTGCTGCTCTTTAGCATATGGGGTCCTTCACCCCCTCCTTGGGGTTTGTCACAATAGGCAGCTCTTCGTGGTGCCCTCAGGTTTACCTTTTCAAATCCAAAATGAAGCCTAAAAGCCTCCAGCAGCCCCAGTCCATGGCACAGCCTCGAGGCAGGCACAAACTGCATCTCAGACTGCTCCGGGCTGAAAAGGGTCCAGCAGGAAGAGGAAGCACCACCCTGGATGAGTGCTCACAGCACTGGGCTCAGGGCTCTGCACAGCTCCATTTCCAAATGTACAGAAGAAAGTAAGGAGAAACTGGAGTTCTGGCCTGGGAGGAGCATCCCAGGCAGCTCCTGAGCCCTCAGGGTTGGAAGAGAGCCCAAGAGTCCCATGACTTGCAGTTTCAGAGGAAGAAGAGGCAAGCCCTGCAGCAGCACTGAATCACGAGCTCAGAGCTGGTTCAAGTGGATACCTATCGAGCTAGCAAGAAGAGGATGGAAAGCACTATTTCAACTGCTCAAGATGCCCAGGCCAAGAGGCTTGGCAGAGCTGGGCTGTTTACCATCTACAGCAATAACCTGGCAATAGCTCCACTGAGCCAGAGAGGAGCCAGCCCAGGCTCCTGGGAAGTGCTTACAGGCCTGGTTCTTGCAAGTTACTCCCCCCGCTGCAGCCCCTTCCCAGCGCACACCGAAAAGCAAGCATTAACGGGCTTGGTTTGTTCCCATCCTGCTAAAGTCTGGTTCAACACTGCAGCCCTTGGAAACACAAACACGAGGGTGAACTTTAGCCTTAACAATACCAGCTTGGAGCCCAACATTAATAAAGCACAGAGCCAACATCAATTGTTCCAGTCATTTGAGACACAGTTGAGTCCTTATGGTCTCTAAAAATCAGACACAATTTAGATCTCCCTATGCAGTTTGGAAGCAGAAAATGGACAAGATCAAGTTACCCAATTGGACCTTTTCTTCTGTATTCACAGACCAGCCTGTCAGGTTATCTGCTGACTGCGCAGAGAAGTGACTGCAAATGAAGTGCAAGATGCCCTAGACTCCAGGATGGTCATTTAGAAGGCAAAGACAACGCAGCCTGTTACGAACTGACTGGTGTTAGAGGCCTACGAAGGCAGAGGGAAGAGGGTGGTTAGTGTAAAGAGAAGAGTAGCCAGTGCTAGAATGAAACTGGGCCAGCTCTGCTTTTGCTCTGGCTGTGGAGCAAACTTCCCAAGTCTGGCCCCATCTCCTGACAGAGCAGTGCTTCAGCAGGGCCAGGTTCAGTGGAGACCCCTTGGCAGTTCCTACAGCATTTAACACCTTGTCTCTACAGGGATGGGCTGGGCAGTTGTTAACCACCAACTGCTGGAAGCTGCAGCTGCACTGCCAGGGGAAAAGGAGGGGAGTTTGGAAACTCAGTAGGGAAACAAGTGATGAGGAAAGTGTATGAAATGAGCAGGCTTCAAACCAGACAGCGAGGGCAAGGGGTCGGTTACAATGAAAGCATGCAAACCTCAGCTGAACGTTAACCACGGTGTTCTGGTGAAGATGGAAGCTACTGATCTGTCCATTTCCAGGTCCCAAAGAGATCAAGGAGTTAACCCACGAATTCACAATCTGCACCCATCTCTTCTTAGTTCTCTTCTTTTTTGGACTCTTCCTTGGGTGCTTCAGGAACCAGGATGACCTTTCCAACATTCTTCTTCTCTTGCATCTGCCTCATGGCATCTGCCACCTGGAAGCGACAGGAACCCTGTGAGACCCACACCCACCATGCACTGGCCCTTCCTGGGTGCCTGGTCCACCCCGACTAGCCCAGGGCCCATCCAGGGGCAGCTTTCCTGGCAGGGTGCCTCTGCACAGAAGCATTTTGGACAGAGCTGGGCAGCTCCCCCAGTCTAGGGACATGAGGTATCCCCATGTGATCCCCATGTGAGAAACTGGCCTCATGGATTCACACAGACCAGCTCCAACAGGACGAAGGATGCTCTGCAAACCATGGAGAGAAGCGCACGTCTCCACAGCTTCCTCGCCACAGGGGAGCACCGCAGAAACCCAGGCAACGGCCAGGACAGCGCTTCTACCATCACCCCCCCACACAGAACAAGCATGCACAGGGGTCTATTGTTATAAAGCAGAACAGCACCTGGGCCAGGCCTGGATTCATCAGTTTTCCTTAAGCACTTGCACCAGACTATGGGTATGAACATTGACTGTCACTAAGCCCTACCCCAGCAAAGGATTCCCAAGGGGAGAATGTGCCTGGGCACATGGATGCAACAGCACAGAGCAGAGCTGCTGAACACTGCCACTCCCAACATCCTCATTCTGCTTCACTGCCGGGCTCTGTCTCCCTGGTGGAAGGGCAGTAGCAGCATTCCCAGCTGTCTGCTCCATTACAGGCTGCAAACTCAGGGCAGTTTCCAGTCTGATGCATAACCCAGACCCTCTATGGGCTGCTGCTGTGCATGGAGCACAGCTGAGCACCTGCCCTATTCCATAGGGATGCTGTCTGGTGCTGCCCAACTCTGTGTACTGGAGCAAAGAGCCCAGCCCCTCTACTCCCCCCTAACATCTTAAGAGCACAAAAGCACTGAATACCTGAGGAGAAATGGTTATTAAACATCTGCAACAGCTCAGCCCCCATGAGCAAGGTGTTCACACTGAACCAGAGCTCACTGTGCACAATACACTCACCCAGTAATTTCTGGGTGCCGCAACCTGTATGTTAACTCAGACTCACCTGATCAAAAGGCCATACAGAGTCTATTTTGGGCTTGATTTTGCCTTGACTGTAAAGGTTATCCAGCTTGGACAGAACACATCCAATGAGCTCGAATTCTTCGTCCATGGAGCCAAGGTCATAGCCACACACAGCCTTGTTATGATGTAGGAGCTGCAAGGCATTGATGCTGAACTGGTTCCACCAGGTTTTAGCCATAGCCACGAGGCTCTTCTTCTGCCCAGTGAGCAGGTTTGCTACCCCTAAAAAGAAAGGAAGCCACGGATGAGCTGGAATGACCACAACCCAAGAGGCAGCAGGCACCCCATGGAACAGCTCAGACTATATGCAGGGCAACAGCTAACCAGAGTGATGGAGGACAGAGGCAAGAACTGGATCACATCAGGATCAGCCCATTTGACCTTCCATGGAAGCAGGAACCTGCCTCGGCCTTGGGGCACGCACAACTTGGATCATAGGCACCCATAAAAGACCAAAATGCAGAACAACTCCTCTCTTGGGAGGGCAGCAGCAGCACAGCTGGACCGGCAGAGGCAAGAGAGGGTTACAGGTCACATCCAGGCAGGCTGGCAGGGCAGCACTCCCCTCTACAGCCAGGCTTCCCCAGGGGAGCCACACGCTGCAGCAGCGGGGACAGCAGAAGCCGTACACTGGTGCGTGTGTCTGGAATCCCACTGGGGGTTGTGTGAGGGCTTTGTCTGGGGGACAAAATCACAGTGTTCCAGGGCTGGGGAATGGAGAGATAAGTATTCAGTAGCCTCAAACCTCATCACCCACACATCCTCTGGCAGAAAAGCAAGGCTCTATTAGCGCTGTGCATTAAGTCAGCCTGGACAAAGCAGCTGTGCCAGCATTCCTCGTGAGGACATTCCAGCTTCCCCCTGCAGGCACTGGCTCGTACTTGGAGAGACATCTCACCATGGGAGCGAAGAGCCTCGGAGCCTGTGAGCAAAGCTCTGGAAGCACAGCACAAACCTCACTCCCCTCAGGCAAAGCGTCCTAAAGACCTTTTGTGAAATAGCAGCACTTCACACACACAGCAGTGAGCAACAGGCACGGAGCATCCCATGCAGATCCCCATGCACGCTGCCATCACACGCTCCCCCCGGTGCAGGAGCAGGGCTTTGGGCACACTCTGCTCACACTCACCGTAAGTGATGAGTTTGCCCATCGGCTTCAAGAGGTGAAACGCTTTGGACGTATCAGATCCTCCCAGGGGGTCCAGGACAATGTCGACACCTAGAAGGAATCGAGAGTAACCAGGAGTTTCTGTGCACCAGAGACACACGCAGGACGGGTGTTTGAGTCCTCCAGCACTCAGTACCTTTGGGAGAGATTTTCCGGACCTCCTCCGCGTAATCCATCGTTCTGTAGTCAATGGGGTGAGCGACCCCGCTGCTCCGGAGCGCGTCGTGCTTGGAGGCAGACGCTGTGCCAAAAATGGTGACGTTTTCGACAGTCTTGCACAGCTGGATGGCAGCAGTGCCCACGCCACCTGAGAAGAGCAGTGAGAAAGGCTTAGAGGCAAACATCCCCAGCAGGCAGGAAAGCCGCTGGAGAGGTAAATTATCCCTGCTTGGACTGATGGCACAGCGCCGGGAGGGGACGGAACAACCCGATGCCTGTGACACACTGGTGGAGACTGACCCCAGCTGCTGGGAAATGGGGTCAGTCCCGACCTGTTCTGATCGCTTCCTCCCCATGGTACCCGTTCAGAGGCTGCACACTGAAGGCAAGAGTCTCAGCATGGGCTGGCAAGGACTATTTACCTGCAGCCATGTGGATGAGGACACTTTGGTTTGGTCTCAGGTTTCCAAAGTCGAACAGGATCATGTAGGCAGTGATGTAGTTGACAGGAAGAGCAGCCGCTTCCTCGAAGCTCATCCCCGCAGGCATCAGGAAAGTCTGACGGGCTGGAACGTTCACCACTTCTTGCCAGAGCCCCGACTTCGCCAGGACCATCACCTTATCACCAACCTACAATCAAACAGAGGACAAGGCGGTCTGAAACAAGGCCAGGTTTGCAGAAGTCATCACACAGCAGAGCCAGGCACACACGTGTCTGCGGGCACTGCAGCACCCCGTGATGCACTCCCTGAGCACCAACACCAGGGCACCTCCTGCCATGGACCCGCATGTACCAACAGACCCCCGAGGAGGTCAGAGGGATGGGGCCTGTGTCCTGCCCTGGGAGCAGGAGTCTGAGCACTGAAACATCGCTGCTGCCCCTTGTAAAGGATCGTTCTGCTCACAGGCAGGAGGCTTGGGGCAATGCTTAACAGGAAGAGCCCTGCAAAACGCATGTCCAAGCTTAGAAAAACCTCCCAGGTCTCAACCTCAAGCCTGAAGTCTGAGGCACCCCCAAACATCTGCTCTTAATGCCACTGGGCAAGAAATATCTGCTCGCTCTGCGATGGGAAAGATACAGCGAAACACAGCAAGCAGACAAGAGACAGAGCCACAGCAGGGAGCACAAAGGCTCCTCAGCTTGTGGGTCTGGCATTTCCACTTCAGTCAACCAAGATGTTTTCCTGGAGGAACAGGAATCACCTTTGAGCACTGTGGTTTTTGAGACACTCCGTTTCCCTCGCTGTTCACCCCAGAATCGTTTTAAAGCACCACAACTGCAGGAGCCCTGAGACCCGAAGGTCTGGGATGTGCAGAGCCAACTCTCCTGTCCCCTGAGGTGCTGGAAATGAGGCAACCAGAGCCTCGCAAACCACAAACCCAGCACCAAGAGCAGCCAACCTGCTCCTGCCGGCACCTCAGCACCCTCAGACGGCTCCTGAAAGCCCTGCAGCAGCTAGAGGTTTCCTTCCACATTCGTGGAGTTGAAAAGGATGTTCACAAATGTGTTCAGGAACGGCACAGTCCTGCTTTAGCTCAACATCCTACCAGGGCTTGCCACCACCAAGAACAGCTTGCACAGAGAACCACGGAAAGGTTTGAGTAGGAAGGGATCGTAAAGCCCATCCAGCTCCAACCACGGGCAGGGACCCCTTCCACTGGGGCAGCTTGCTCCAAGCCCCTGTGTCCAACCTGGCCTTGAGCACTGCCAGGGATGGGGCAGCCACAGCTTCTCTGGGCACCCTGTGCCAGCGCCTCAGCACCCTCACAGGGAAGAGCTTCTGCCTAAGAGCTCAGCTCAGGCTCCCCTCGGGCAGGTTCAAGCCGTGCCCCTGGCCCTGGCCCTCGCCCCTTGCCCAAAGCCCCCCTCCAGGCTCCCTCAGGCTCCGCCGCCCTTTGTCCCGGGGCTTTGTTTGCTGCCGGGGCTGCACGGGCGGGGAACCGCCCCCCCCCCCCCCCGCCGGTCGGGCCGGGACCGGGACCTCGCGGGGCCACCGGGGCCGCACCTGCCGGGCGGCGGGGCGGGGCCAACGCAGTGCGGCGGGGAGAGCCGAGCCCATCCGAACCGAACCGAACCGAACCGAGCCGAGCCCAACGGAGCCGCCCCGCCCTCACCTGCCGGTCGTCGACGCCGTCCCCGAGGGCGCGGACGACGCCGGCGCACTCCATGCCGGGGCAGACGGGCGGCGGCGGCAGGCGGTCGTACAGCCCCTGCCTCGCCAGCAGGTCCGCGAAGTTGAGGCCGCAGGCGTGGACGCGCACCGAGACCTCTCCCGGCCCCGGGCCGCTGCTGCGCCGCGACTGCACCTTCAGCTTCTCGTAGCCGCCGAAGCCCGTCAGCACCAGCGCCCGGTGCTCGGCCGCTTCATCGCCGCCCGCGGGAGGCTCGGGGCCGGGGGCCGGCTCGGGGGCGGTGGCGGCGGCCGGGGCCGGTTCGGCGGACATGGCGGAGCGGAGCTGCGGGAGCGGATGCGGGAGCGGGGCGGCGGCGGGCGGCGAAAAGCCGGGGCCCGGCCGAGGGCGGGGTGGGGCGGGGCGTGCGGTTGTGCTGGTGGAGCCGCCGAAGGGCTGGGTTCCTCGGGGACAGCCGTGCAGCTGGAGCGGCGTCTGGCCGAGCTGCTGCGGTTCCTGTAACTGCTGTCACTGGCGCGGGGGGGTCATCAGCATCTCTTCGGGTAGCCCTGAAATGGCTGCGGGGAGTGGAATCGGACAAGAGGGAGGAGTGGAGCTCCAGTCCGCAGGAGCAAGAGTAGAGCTTTGAAACAGAGCTCTAGGAACTAAAGGCAGATAAAAAGGATGTGGAGCTGTTGGAGCGAGTCCAGAGGGGGCCACGGAGCTGCTGCGAGGGCTGGGGCTGCTCTGCTCTGGAGCCAGGCTGAGAGAGCTGGGCTGGGGCAGCCTGGACAAGAGAAGGCTCCTGAAGGGGAGACCTGAGAGCAGCTCCAGTGCCTAAAGGGGCTGCAGGGAACCTGGAGAGGGGCTTGGGACAAGGGCCTGTAGGGACAGGCCAAGGGGAATGGCTTTATCCTGACACAGGGGAGCCTCTGGCAGTGGGACGCACCCCGTGCCGGCCACCCTGCCTAGGGCTTTGTTCCACATCCCTTTATTTTCATGCAGGGCTCTCCTCTCCTCTGCTCTCAAGGAACTGAACAAGGAACAGGCAGGAGATAACAAAGCCGTGGTGGGTCCGCAGGCAGCTGCCTGTGGGAGCTTGGCCTTTGCCCCAGGGCTCATTCACGATGGACCCCAGCAGGGCCAAGCCCACAAAAGCCTCCCCTCATCTGTCGAGGCAGCCTTGGCCAGGGGCTGAAAGTGCCTTGATCTGTCTGGGTTTGTGAGAACTCAAGAGTCCTCCTGCCTTTGTTCTGTCTTTGTCTCACCTGTGTTAGCAGCATTGGGATGCACACAGATGAGATCTCCCAGCTGTATCACACACAGAAGGATGCTGTGCCTCCTGGATGACACTGTGCCTGTATCACAGTAAATTACATTTAGATATGACAGGTAGAGCAGCAGGTAGAAGAAATGTGACACAACCCCTCAAACGTTCCTGCCACTCACAGCCACAGTTCCCTGCACCACTGTTTTGATCACAGAGACAATGGAGGTGATTGCCAAGTGATAACTGATGCTCAGTGAACAGGAGTCCTCATGATAACAGACTGAAGAAACCCTTCCAGCACAGCGCATCATTCCCACAAAGAACACTGCTGAGGATGCTTCAGCATCTTTCCCTCCACAAAGCCAAGCTGCAGAGGCTGAGGATGTGCAGCACAAGCGAGCAGTGCGGCTGGCACGAGGCCGGTTTCCTGGTGTGCACAGAACAGCATCCCACCATGTCCTCCTCTGGAGGCAGGCACCTTTTCCACTGCGGTCCTTGCAGAAATCCTGTGTAATGAGAATCCTTCTCCTTAACTTCAACCTTCCACCGCAGCATCAATAATTTACTGACAATGGCCGTCCCAAAATTATGGCCTTAGCGCATCCACATGCTGTGCACCCGTGAGGAGCTGATCATTTGGCCAGCGTGTCTTCCCTTGCTGAAGATCCCTTCCCCTCAGTGTGCTCATCGCGGCTTGCAGGGATGAGGTAACCATTGGACACGGTGCGTATCTTGTAAGGGGAGATGGTTTTCTCTGCACCACAGAGAACTGCTGCGTCTCAAGGGCTGTGCCGCACGCACGGCATTCCCTGGCCTCACCCCGGGGATGTGGGCTGCTCTGCAAGGAAAAGCAAGCGTGGTGCTGAGACACAGTGGGGCGCAGAGCCCGAGAGCCTCACCCCCACCCAGCCCCTGCCCGCACTGTGCTGAGCCTGCTGGAAGGAGGACTTGAAAAGCCCGATGCGTGTTCGTGATGTGCAGTTCATGTGTGACATTAAATGGGAAAGAAGCTGAAGTTTGGAGAGTTCATTTTGGTTCGTTCCCCGCCCTCCACCACTCTCCATGTGAAAAAGAACTGCAAAACTGAAACCGCTTCATTTTGACGAACGATTTCAGACGTGAAGGTGGTGGAGATCACTCCTACTGCTGGAGAAGCTGTTCCCTCTGAGCCCCTCAGCAGCCAGGCTCCCCTGTAACCCACAGCAGCGGTGCTGGGAGCCGCTGGTGCTGGCTGAAGGGGCACAATGGGCAGGACCATGCACATCCTGCACTGCCTACACCCAGGGCAAGGCCAGTGCTGGCTGGAAGCTGCATTTCAAGCAGCCGGATGCAGTGTGGGAGGGGATGTGTGTGGTGAGGAGGACAGAATGAGAGAATCAGCCATTTCCCTCCTCCCACCCTGACCCTCTTTATTTGCCTGTGGTGCTGCCAGTCCCTGCACAGTGATCCGTCCGCAGCCAACCTCTGGAGTCCCCCAGACCCTCCCATATCCCTTCAGCTGCTGCTGGGCCCCATGGATCCTAAGAGGTGTCCTGAGAGCGGGGCAGAAGGGAGCTGCTCACCTCCACGGGGTGTTGCAGAGGCTCCGCATCACTTTCTCCATAGAGAGAAACCCGCAGCCGTAACTGAGGCATTGTGCGTCCCACACCACGCGTGCTCCGACTGCAGTCCTGCCAGCAGAAGACTTGTCAGTTGAACGCCTCCTTGCTTTAATCCCTGAGATTGCTGAAGGATGCTGCTTTCATCTGATAGCATTTATGGGCTCTTATAATGAGTTTTGGCTTGCTGAGATAAATTAATGTGCTCAACCAGAGGTGTAAACTTCATTAATGGCAGCAGTGAGTCAGATCAGTGTTATTCTAGTATAGGATGTAAACAGGCTGGACACATGAAAGGGGATTTGGCTGTTGGGTTGGCTCTTTTCTCTCGCTTCCTTTTAACCTTCCTGATTGCCGCTGATTTGTATCTTTTCTGCTGTGTGTGTGGTCAAACTCCACTGCTTTGCCACCTCTTCATCTTGCAGTGGAAACCATCAAATAACACACCATCGGGACTGAATGATGTAACTGCTGAGCGTTAACAGCAACACGCCGCAGTTCTGCCTGGCACGTTTCTAGCTCTTTCACATATTTGACAAGTCAGACAAAAAGACACAAGGTCTGATGAGAAATTACAGTGTGTCCCTTATTCCTGTCCCAGGTTTTTGGCTTACCAGTGGAAATAGGATGCTGTGGTGGTTGTCAAGGACCAGACTTTGAGACTCTGTGCAAGCACGAGAACAAGATGTCACAGGCTCCAGGTTTCAGGTTGTGGGTCCTTCGGTAAAGGTTGGCTTCTCCCAGTACATTTCCCTATTGCAGGTCCTGAGGATGCTTTCTAGTTCCTTTGTATAGGAAATAACACAAACATAACACAAGAAAGCTAATTCCTAAGGGCAGTTAGAATCCTGGAGAGCATGGATCAGCAAGGGAGGGTCTAGCCACTGGAGAAGCGTTTTCAGGAGCAGACATGCCAGAGCCATCTGTCGCCTCACCAGACGTGGTGACAGCCACAGCACGTCTCTCTCTGCATCCTACTCGGAACATTTACACCGTGACTGAAGGTTGCCGGGATTCAGCAAGTGGCGCCTGCCAAAAGGTGCATTGCACCAAATGGAGCACGGGGCTCGGCACTGACAGTGCCCCAAGTGGCTCCAAGCAAAAGGCGCTCGCAGCTGCTTTCCCTCCGCGAGGAAAGCCCCATGTGGCTGGCAGATTTACAGAGGTCTGGAGTGTTACATATTGATGTACAGACCATTGTGATATGCATTAATAGGATTTAACACATGTTTTATGTATTGAGAGCAGCCCTGAGGAGGGGTTGGGGGTGTTGGGTGATGGGAAGCTCCCCATGACCCGGCTTCAGTGTGCACTTGAGCCCAGAATCCCCCCGTGTGCAGGGCTGCATCCCCAGAGCGTGAGCAGCAGCTTGGGGCGGGGGGGATCCTGCCCCTCTGCTGCGCTCTGGGGAGACCCCCCCTGCAGCTCCCATCCAGCTCTGGGGCAACAGCACAAAAGGGACGTGGAGCTGCTGGAGCGAGGCCACAGAGATGCTGCGAGGGCTGGAGCAGCTCTGCTCTGGAGCCAGGCTGAGAGAGCTGGGCTGGGGCAGCCTGGAGAAGAGAAGGCTCCTGAAGGGGAGACCTGAGAGCAGCTCCAGTGCCTAAAGGGGCTGCAGGGAACCTGGAGAGGGGCTTGGGACAAGGGCCTGTAGGGACAGGCCAAGGGGAATGGCTTGAACCTGCCTGAGGGGTGACTGAGCTGAGCTCTTAGGCAGAAGCTCTTCCCTGTGAGGGTGCTGAGGCGCTGGCACAGGGTGCCCAGAGAAGCTGTGGCTGCCCCATCCCTGGCAGTGCTCAAGACCAGGTTGGACACAGGGGCTTGGAGCAAGTGGAAGGAAGGTGTCCCTTCCCATGGCTGGGGGTTGGAACTGGATGAGCTTTGAGCTCCCATTCAACACAAACCAGTCTGGGATTTCTATGATTCACTACAGAGAGTTTCCTGCTTCCTCTGAAGCAGGGTCACAATAATCTGTTGGTTGGAAGCAAAACACTAATTCCTTTTGAGAAACACAGTGAAAAGCTTTCCCAAGAAAGGGTGTTGTCCGGGGGAACAGCCTGTTCCAGGTGACAGTGATGGCCACCAGGCACTCCTTTACCCACAGTCGCAAGCACAATGAACTTTTCTTGCCGTGTCTCCACAGAAAAGCTGGGTGACACACACACACAGAGACAAGAAGGCAAAGAACCCTACAGGGCTTTACAAAACATGACACAGTGCAGCACAAGCTTCTTTCCCTGGGGAGGGTGGAAGGAAACAAGCATGTGACAGTTACTCATCACATTGCTTAAGGCAAGGCTGGGAGGCACAGAGATGCGGCAGCAACACGCACGGAAGGCGGAATCAACTGACAATAGCTTCCTGGCCCATATAATGCAGGAGTCAGACTGGGTGAGCTACACTACCATGGTCCCAGGGCAGCCTTATCCCTCTCTCTTGTCTGGTCTTGTCTTAGGTCTTGTCTGGTATGTGATGATAGGGTGGATGTGGGGGGCCTGGATTCTCGTTTGACCAGCTGGATGTGCTCAGGACACACCTCCAGCCCCGCCTGCACTTGGCCCCAAGACACGGGGCGGTTCTGCCAAGTGCACACTGGCCGAGGTTGATGTGTCCCAGCAGAAAGCAAAGCAATGCTGGAAGCCAAGGGGTGCCTTCATGGCCCCGTGCCTTGCCCCATGCCTGCGGGCGTTCCTCATCCCGGCCCCATGCGCAGCACCAGTATTTATACATGAAAAGAGACTGTGATTTCCACAGAAACAAACTGCCCCCTCAGTCCATTAATAAATGCAGTTTTCACTGCCAAAACATTTCAGTTTCCGTTCCTTAAGACTTGCTTTGCTTTCATTGTCTGTTTTCACTGCATTTTGTGACAGCTTGTCTCTGGCAAATGAAAGTTTGCTATTATGGTAAATCTTCCTGCAGCGTGGCCAGCAAAGCAGCGGCAGTAACTACAGGAGCCGTTGCTTTCTCAAGGGTTCTACTTCAAATGGCCGGCTCTGATTTCCAGCCGCACTGCCCGGACGTGGGGGGGATGGAAGGCACAAGGTGCTGCTCTCCCTGCGCAAAGCCGTGAGCCAGGCCCCGGCTGGGGCAGCCTCCACACGGACCCTCGCCAGCATCAGGCTCAGGGGCACGGGCCGAAGCTCGCGTGGAGCGGGGCAAAATGCCGGCAGTTCCCGTTCCGCCGAACTCCTCGGGGGAACGAGCCCCGTTCCTTGCGCAGTGCCCGGGGGAACGGGGCAGCTTCCGCGCAGGGACCGGAGCGATCGCGGCCCCGCTGCGCCCGCGCCGTGCCCGTCCGCAGCCCTCGGCAGCGCGGGGCTGGGGGGGGGGCCGGGGCCTCCGCGGGGCTGCGGGAGGTGCCGGACGTGGGGAGCCCCCTCGGGGCCGTGCCCGACCCCCGGCTCTGGCCCCTGCTCCGAGCCTGGGGAGGGGGGGGGCCGCGGAGGGCGGAGGGGGGGGCGGCGCATCCCTGCCCAGCGCCGGCTCCGCTCCGCGCCTGGTTGGTGCGGCCGGGGCCGGGGGCGCGGCCAGGCCGGGGCCGTCCCGGTAAAGCGGCGGCGCGGACGGCGCGGTCCCGCACCATGGAGGGGCACCTGGCGCGCTGCAAGATCGTGGTGGTGGGGGACACGCAGTGCGGCAAGACCGCGCTGCTGCACGTCTTCGCCAAGGACTGCTACCCCGAGGTGCGCGGGCCGGGCGGGCGCGGCGGGGCCGGGCTCGGTTTGGCCCGGCTGGGCTCACCTCCGCTCACCTCTGCTCTCCCTCCGTCCCCCCAGAGCTACGTGCCCACCGTCTTCGAGAACTACACGGCCAGCTTCGAGATCGACAAGCAGCGCACCGAGCTCAACATGTGGGACACCTCAGGTGGGCCGGGGGCTGCGCGGGGTGGGGGGGGGGACACGCGCGGTGGGACCGGGACAGGGTCTCCCCATCCCTGAGCTCCAGCAGCCTGCGAGCCCCCGCCCGGGGCCCGGGCAGGCTCCGCCGCCGAGCTGGGGAGGCTCCGGGGCCGCATCCGCGGCGGAGCGGCCGCATCCGTGTCCGCGCAAGGATGCACCGAGTGGGGAGCGAGGCGCAGCCCGAGGAGAGCCCTCGCCGTGGGGAGGAATGCGCTGCCCTTCACTGCCCTCTGCGGCGGAGCCCCTGGGGTTCTTCGCCGGTTTTTGGTCTGGTTTGGTTGTGCCTCTTCATGTCCTGTTTTGATTCTGCATGAAGCCTTCGTCACAGCAGCCTCAGCCCATCGGGACCCTTCCCAAACTTCGTGCTGCTTTGCATGGAGGGGCAAATTAAATCGAATCGCACAATGGTTTGGTTTGGAAGGGACCTTAAAGCTCCTCGAGCTCCAACCCCGTGACACAGGCAGGAACCCCTTCCACTAGAGCAGGTTGCTCCAAACCCCGTCCAGGGATGGGGCAAGGGAGTTGCAAACGAAGTGCTTGATGAAAGCTAATAAAAATGCTGGCATCCAGCAAAGTTCACGTGCACTTTTTGATTTGCCCCTGACAAGCTTTTTAGGCTGTTCTCTACACATGGTGCAGCTGAATGCTGTGCTATGTTAATACACGTACATCAGAGACTTGCTGATGCTCTTTCCCTGTAATTTCTGGAGTCCTTATGTCCTCTCAATGTCCAATAGCAATAGCAAATTAAAACGTGACCTAGGTCTTTCCTGGCTCTTGTACAAATTCCTTGCTGTGATCTTACATCCATCAAATTACAGCTGTAGTATGCGCACAGCTTTACCTGGAGTAGCGGCTTTACTGAGGCTTGGATCAGCTCTAACATGTAAAATGTGTTTGAGTCTGCTCTGGGCCTTCCTGACCCATGAGATCTTGCTTTTGCTGTTTTTTATTCCCTGAAACGAAAAGGGGTCTTTTGCTTTGCCCACACGATGTGTGCTGGGATGCGAGCCGCAAAGATGCTGGCTCTTAGGGCAGCTTTTGGTGCTGGGGCTCTGGATGAAGCGTTGGCTCCCAGCATTTCACTGGGAGCTGCGCCTGAAGTGCAGAGCAGTGGCTGTGACTTCGAGTCACTGCGTGGTGGATGGTGCTGGGCTGATGTGTCTGTGTGAAGTCCAGTGGGAACAGCGAAGCCACCCTGGTCCCCCAGGGCCTTCCAGCAGAAGCTGGAGCTGCTCCAGTGGGGTGAGTGCTATTGGGGTGCATGGGAGTGAGGCTGACCCCGTGTGTCACCCGCAGCGCGATGCCCCGTGGCTGTGGGGACTTCTGCAGCCTGCCAAAGGGGCTGCGAGGGGCATCTTTGTTAGGGTGGCTGTGCTCCCGGTGTCTACTTGACAGGAAAAACTTCCCCGTGCGTGTCGAAGCGCGTGTGATGACTTGTCTGCTTTTCAGGAATTCTCCAGAATGCTTGGCTTTGATCTTACAAATGTCAAAAGAGAAAGGCTATGATAGAAAGTCTTTAAAACTGTGTAGGAGTATCTGATACCTGCATCTGATGCTGTCACAAAATTCAACAGAAGAAGTAAGTTTGTCTAATACTTGTCTCTACAGCCAATACGAAATGGACTTTCTTTCTCCCTTCTCCTTATGGAAAAGCGTAAGACCTTTTTAAGAGCTTAGTTGTAGTTGTCCAGATAAGTTCCCTTCTGCTGTAGCTTTGATTTGAAGTACATAGGAGCCAGTTCTTCACTTAATGGTCATGCAAAGCAATGCACCGTCATAATCAAACTGGTGTTTTCAGCTGTAGACTGCAAGCTGCTGTTGGTACCCTTTGGAGACAATTGTGAGCAGGAGCTTTGGTAGAAGAACTTTGGCACAACAGCGAACCAGCTGAGCTGAGGAGCTCCTTGCCCTCCTCACGCAGGATGACAGGCGCCGGGGTGCACTTTCCCTTGTCCCTGTGCTACCTCCTGTCTGTTTTGAGCAGCTTTGCACACAGGGGCTTCTTGTCCATGATAAATTCCATCCCAGCAAGAGTGGGAAGGGAGGTGCTGGAAAACTGCTCCCCCCTCCTGCCAGCATCACCCTGGTGTGATAGTTTTACTTTAAGCACTTGCCACCTCTTAGCTGGGTGACTGGAGCTGAAGGGCTCCTCCAGCAACCAGACCTGGGCAGCGGAGCTGGCTGTGAGTTAATTCATTTAAGTTCCTCCTGCCCCATAGCTGTGGAGGTGGTTGGAGGCTCTGGAAGCTGTGCAGGGTGAGCTGAGCATCGTCTGCCAGCAGTGCTGGGGCAAGGACAGGCTGCCTGGAAAAATCCCTTCCGTGGGACCAAGCGTGGCCATGGCCTGCCTGGAGTCCTGCTGCTGATCCCTGTACAAACAGGAATGTTGTCTGCTCCCTGGGGCTGATAGAGGTGTGTTGCAAAATGCACCTTTCAGGCTGAATGTGCCCCTCCTGCTAAGTGGCAAATGCAGGCTCTGACATTAGCAGCTGCCAGGCAGTAAATCTGGTTAGAGAAATGCTGCCATAGGGTGGACAGAAGTGATGGAGAACTGAATGGCTCCCAAATGGCTCTGTTTTCCTTTAAAAGCCGTACGGGATGAATAGGGGTTTTGCTCCAAGCCTTACAGGGGATGCGGTGCTTTGCTGCTCCTCCTGCTCCTGCTCTGGCAAATTCTTTCTTTGTTGCCTGTTGGCCAAATGTGCTCAGTGCAGAAGCCGCACGGTGCCGGTATCTTGTGGCAGGGTGAAACTCCTGTTTGACAGGATGCCTGCTGGCTTGGGAGTGCTGCTCCCAAAGGGCTGGGTGCCTCCCAGACCCGCAGTGCTGGTCCCAGCCCTGTCAGGGAGGGCTTTCATCCTGGCGGCCAGGTGGAGGGAGGATGGATGGTTTTGATCACCAGCGATGCTTTACAAGGAGTAGGCGAGTTTCATTTCTGTGCTTCAGAGGTGTAAAAGGGAGAGCAGTTCCCAGTAGGTGTGCGCTGGGCGGGTAGGTTTTCACCATGCAGTACCTGTGTTCCCTGTGGGATTGGGGAGCGTCCAGGGCTCTGTCCTGCTCTGGTGGGAGCAGAGCTGCTGCGGTGCTCAGCAGGTGCCCAGCGCTCCTGAGCTCCCTTCTTCCCAGGGACCAGCTCCTGATGCTTTCCCAGGGGGACTCAGGCATTGCCCATGGATGCGCTGCCGCAGCTCCGGGCTGACCCAATGCCTTGCTGGGGAGAGATGGGCACAGCCAGGGTGCTCCAGCACCAGAGCTGGCAGCTCTGGGGCTGTGCCCTCTACCTGGGTGAGGGTTTGGTTTGTTTCCAGTAAAGACGGGCAGGAAGCTGCTCTCTGCACGGCAGCCTGGGCTCAGTTCTGTGCTTTTGGTTCATGTCCCTTTGTGCCCAGAGGCTCTTGTGCGCCTTCTGTGTCCTCAAAGTGCAGGCAGGCAGGGCAGTGATGTGACCTGAGGCCCTGTAGCTGCTTTGCTGATGCAGATCCCGATGCAGGGTAGAGCTGCCTGGTTCTGGTAGGGGCATCTGTGCCAGTGGCTCGGGGTGAGGGGGGACCAGGCTTGGCACTGTGCCTTGCACATTATCATTGTTGCCTTGGAAAGCTGGCCTTGGAGAGGCCATTCCTGTCCTTTTGTGGACCAGCGGGATGCACTGCTGCCAAGAGCCACAGCGGCTACCAAAGCCTGTGCCACTGCCGAGATCAGTGGCCATGGGTTCAGCAGTGCTGCCTTGCTCCCCCCTGTGCTGCAGCTCACAACAGGGGACTTGCACGGCTGCCAGGCCTTTGCCAGAGCTTCTGTCTCTCAAGCAGATGTGCTTTCAAGTCAAGAATAACACAGTGAGTTGCAAATCCCCCTCCACCTCCCTCTTTGCCTGTACTCAGCAAACAGTCTGCCTTCGTATGGCCTGTGTGGGAACCTACAGACTGTGATAACAGATCCTTCTTTAGGGGAACTACCCAGGAATGTTGATTAGATTAGAGCTGAAAGGGACTGAGTTTAGCAATGGCATCTCCATGGATGCTGGGGCTGTGCCTGGATTCCCAGCGCGGGGCTCGGGGATTGCCATGGCTGCCTCTTCCAGCGTGCAAGAGCGAGTTCTCTCTTGGGGAAGAGTTCAATGCCACTTGCACTCTGAGGCAGAGAAAAAATGTGGAGCTGCCCTTTCCATACCAAAATAGCTCCTCCCATGCTCCGGGTTGAGGCTGGGAGCCCGAAACCGGCGTAGTTATGTTCTGCCTCAGCACAAATACGCAGTTAAACCTAAAAATATGTGCAGCTGGGTCACGTTCTCAGGCGGGTCAGTAACCACGCACAGGCTCAAAGAGCTGCAGCAGAAGCAATGCTCGTGCTGGAGTGGGTGGAGGATGCGCCTGAGAAGCCAGGGCAGGACAGTCCCTGGGCAGGGAGTGGGGCTCAGGTGGAGGCTGCTGCTCCTGCGCTGCCGTGCACAAGGGCAGCATCGTCCTTTCTCCCTTAGGGATGCGGGAGGCTCGGCCTCTGTGGGGTATCCTGCGAGTTACAGGAGCGGCTGAGGAGCGGTGCCATAGTGACAACTTGCAGGCAGGAATGGGCTGCCTTGGAGGGGGGGGTTGGCTCTTGGCTTTGATGCAGCCCCTTTCCGGCAGCACAGAGCTGATCCGTGCTCTCCCATGGGCAAGGGCAGCACTGCTGTGCTCTTCCTATTCCTTCTGTCAGCCTGGCTGCCCTGTGGCTCCTGATGCTGTTTTAACACTGATTTACTGCATGTTTAGGGTAAGTGGAAGCTTCTTATCGAGGCGGTCACACACACAGACCTGCAGAAACTCCCTGGAGCAGCGCAGTCACACCCTGGCCTCTGCTTGTGCTGACTTGCCTTTCCAATAGCCTTCACCCTGCGTGGTGCCAGGGATGCTCCTCCTGCCCCACCAAGCTGTGCCAGGGTGCTTTGGGATGGCAGGAGGCTTTGTGGACGGGAGAGCTGTGAAGGACCGGGCAGCATCCCCCCGGTGCCATGGGCAGTGAGGACATGGGCGCAGCTTTCATCTTGCCCCACGTTCTGCAGATTGCATCTCCTCTGGATTAAGCTTCAGGAGTGCACAGGCCCAGCCTTTGCTGCGGGGAAAAGCCTTATCTGGTAGCTGAGCAGTCAGGGAGGGGTCTGCTGCTTACGCACAGCAGACCTGGAACATGCAACCTTGCATAAAGATAATTGTGTTTGTGCAGCCCTCGGATGCGTTCCCCAGAGCCAAAGCCGTGCTGTGGGAATCTGTTGCCACTCCTGGTGCTTGCTGTACCCGGGGAAAGGGTGACGGGCAGGTTGCGGCAATGCCGGCTGCCCTTGTGACACGGCAAGAGGGCCAGGAAGGGGCTTCTGGCTCCCGTTTGTCTCCCTTGCCCGCTGCCGCAGGCGTGACTTCCAGCCTGCGTGTGGGAAGCCTGGATGAGCTGCTCAGGCTGCTTCTGCAGCCCGAGATGCCAGTGGGGACTTCCTCAAGGAGCATCCAGAGCTTCCGTCAATTGCCAGAGTGAGGTTTGCATCTGGGCAAGCTCCTCTGAGCCTTAAGGTAGAAGAGGGGAGACTGAGCTGAGCTCTTAGGCAGAAGCTCTTCCCTGGGAGGGTGCGGAGGCGCTGGCACAGGGTGCCCAGAGAAGCTGTGGCTGCCCCATCCCTGGCAGTGCCCAAGGCCAGGTTGGACACAGGGGCTTGGAGCAAGCTGCTCCAGTGGAAGGGGTCCCTGCCCGGGGCAGGGGTTGGAACTGGATGGGCTTTAAGGTCCCAAACCAGGCTGGGATTCTATGAACCTGTGTGAGCTGCGTATGTGAGATGGGGCACAGGATCTGGAAGAGGCAGAAGGACCCTGTGCCTGCCTGGGCTGGGGATTCCTCTGCCAGTAAATCCAGCAGAACAGCCTCCTCCTGAGGGGCAGGTTTCCAGTAATAAGCTCTGGAGAGGGGCCTGGGAATGCCACCTCAGCCCGTGCAAATACCGTTCCCTTCATCCTGATCATGCCCATCCTGCATCCATGCCAGCTGGGCTGTTTGGGAGTTCACTCATTTTCACATGCGCACTGTAGGAGCTGGGAGCAGAGGTTGATTGTCCAAGGTGAGGAGCAATTGTTTCAGTCATGCATTCTCTAGGCGATTGCTTGCTCCATGGCATGGAACAACGTCCTTCTTCCCCACACCTGAGGGGTTTGCAGGGATGCTGCGCAAGAGCAATGCCATGGTCCAGCCAGGAGAGAAGCTTCTGCACATCCCAGGGCCAATGGCTGTGCCGTGCTTGGTGTCCCATGGAAGCCTGCCCCGGGGTAGTTGCAGTTCCCTCTGCTGCTCTCTCCCTCCCTCCAGCTTTGCTGGATGCCTTGGTTTTGGACTCGGTACGGCCAGAGCCTGTCACTACCAGTGTCTCTGCCACCAGTGCTTTGGTGTTTTAATTCCTGTCTCTGTCACTTCTCCCTCTTCCAAGCTGGCCTCTAAAGAACACTGTATCCGTGTCACAAATGTGTTTTATACCAGTGGGATCTGCATTATCCTCCCCTTCCGGGCAATAATCAGCCAGGGAGGACTGGGGATTTTTAGCCTGCTCTGAGCCCCGGCTGTGCTGGGACCTGCAGGGTGCTCAGCAGTATTGCAGCAGTTTATCAATCTTCAGACAAAGAAACCTGATTTGCTTTCCAAAGAGAGGGTTTGGTTTCACACTGAGGACAAAGCCGGTCTCTGGACTCGGGGTGCTTCAAATCTTTGTCTCCCTGACGTGCATCTATTGCAGTCTGGAAGGCTGCAGTGGCTTGTTGCTTGGCCTCCTGTTCGTAGGGCCCATCAGCACCGATGACACAGGGAATGAGGAGGGCATTTGCATACCCTGCTCTGTCATGTGCCAGGCATGCAGAGCCATTCTCTTTCAAATCTTGCCTTCTGCCTTTATAAAGGCAACTAAAGCATTGAGGCAGGGCCCCGTATCCGCAGCGCTGCCCGTGCCTGTGGGCCCTGGGGAGCTGCTTGTCAACTTGGGTAAAAGGATCACGGAAGAAAAATGCCTTTCATAGTCTGTCCCCAGTAGGATAAAGGGACTGGGCATGACCTTTGGGGCTGTTTAACTCTGATCTCCAGTGTTCCCTGGGGCTGAATTCCTCCTTTCTCTCTGCTGTAGACTCTGCCATTGTTTCCCTGCACCCATTTCCCCTATTCTAGCAGTGGGAAGTATTTTCGGATGACTCTGTGCCCTCTGGTTGCATCTGCAGAGGAAGTGGGAGCTCTGGAGCATCCTGGATGGCCCGGAACAGCAGCTGAGATTCCTGCGGGCTCTCCATGGGGACTGGCCCCTCTGTGCTGGGCTGGCCAGGGTCTGTGCCTGCACTGCGGAGCCCTGGAGCTCAGCTCCTCGCTGGGGCTGGGTGAAGGATGAGGGCACCCACCAGAAGCTGCAGCCCCATCCCGGAGCAGCCGGGTGGGCTGTTCCTGCCTTGGGAATTGCACAGAGATCTCGTTTTCCATCTTAATGGTGTGGTATAAATGAAATATGTTGTTATTATTATTATTAACACCTTCATCATCATCTGCCTCGGCAGAGGAATGAGTAATGGTGTTCATTGACACCTCATGTAATATTAACCGGGTCTGGAGCACTCAGGTGTGGAAAGCGTGCAGTGATTCAATGTGAGCATCCTCCTCACACATCAGAGCTCTGCTGCAGCTGCCCAGCGTGGGGAGGTGGGAAGGGGGCTCAGAGCTGTGCCTCTGCATGCAGAGCCTTTTCTTCTAGTAAGAAATCGCTCAGATGAATTTCTCTTACAACTGAAAAGCCGTGAATTCAGCTCCAGAAAGCCCTGCGTCACCTCAGGAAACCCCGAGTGTGTGTGCTGGTGCTGAGCAGCTCCCAAGGACCTGAGCCCTGATTGGGAAGCACTGGAGGACCATGTGGCTGAAGCTCAGTGAAGCGTGATTTGGACCCATGGCAGTGGAGGAGATAGTCTTGTGTCTGATGCTGGCTGAGAGGTGGTGCAGGCTTCTTGCCATGCATGGGGAGAGGATACCAAGAGAGCTTCGCCTTGGCTCTGCTTTGGCAGAGGACAAGGGCCTGGCTGAGCTGGCGGTGGGATTTGCCTAGCAAAGAAGACATCCCATGTAGTCTCGGAAGCCACTGCTCCCGGCATTGCTGCACAGGGAGGTAACCTGGAGCTCTTTGGGCTGGTTGAGGCAGCACCCGATAAAGCTGGGATGTATTTCTGCTTCATTCTGTGAAGGATGCTCTTGGCTGTCCCCACGGAAAGCAGCGTGTGCCACAGCATCGCTGGCTCTATGGGGAGCGTTCACAGCGAGTCCTCCAAGGCAAGTGCAATGCTGAAAAATTTAGGTCTTGGCAGTGCTCATCTCTGTTCCAAGCCAGAGCTGGCTGGGGCTGCAGGAGCCCCTCACGGAGCAGAGCATGGCTCTGCATGCGTATTTGCTTTCCTGGTTTGTAATATGCTATTGTTGGAAGGAGGGTGCCCATGGGAGGAGGCTCATTATCTCTCAGGACAGCTAATAGGGAACAAATGTAGATTAACGCTGTGCTGGTAGAGATGAAACAGCACGTTTCAGTCCCCTGCCCGTGAGTGGCATCTCTGAGTGGCAGTGCCAGGCATTGAGGAGCTGCCAGCTGATGGGAAAGAGGAGCTGCTCCTGATGCACCCGCCCTGGATTTCAGACTCCAACTGCGTGGGTTTGTGTTTAAGCTGGGTTTTGGTTGCTCCAATTTAATCACAAACAGATGCTCATAGGGTCTGCTTCTTGCAAACCTGGGTGCCAAGTGGGAGAGTGACTCATGCAGTGGAGGAAGGTTGGATCTCGGGTTCCTGTGTATTCGGAAGTGCCTCTGCGGGGTCTTGCTTGGAGGTGTCAAGTGCTCAGAAGCAATAGAACTGCAGACCTGGAGCTGAGGGCACTGGGGCCTTTGGAGGCTTCTGTGTTCTGGGGTGGCTCTTTTCTTAGCTGTTGTACTCGATGAAGAAGTAACAGATGCAAAACCTGGAGGAATAACCTCCCCAAAGGAGCTTCCTGATTCAGTAAGGACACAGAAGCATCAAATCCCAGGTTGGATGCTGGCACCATGCCTGGCACTGGGGCGGGGATGGCGGTGGCTCTGCAGGGTGACAGAGGGGCTGCGGGCTCTGTGCCGAGGAGCTGGCTGGCGGCTGCGGGAGCAGCAGGTTGCTATGATACAGTTTGCTGTGGCAGTGTCTGCGCTGAATGGAGCCAGAGCCACCTCTACAAAAGGAGCATTCCTGGGCTGGGAGGGGGCAGATTTATCTGCAGTGTTTATGTAAAGCTGAGGAGCTGCGGGGAGGGGATGTGTGTGGGAATGCTTTCCTGCAGCGTGCGCTGGGGCCCCTGTCTGCAGGCAGATCCCCCCTGTGTGCGCTGGGGAGAGGGCATGGCTCAGATAAAGGACTCGGCAAACCCGAGTGCAGATCAGTGCTGGATCTCGCATCCCATCCGGTAAACCCGCACCAGGCAGGAGGCTGACGGCTCGGCTCAAAGGGGAGCTCGGTGCTGCCTGCAGGGGAGCTGGGTCACCTTGCTGTGCTGCAGCGGGATGGGAGGCAGCAGCTCCTCGGTGCCAGCTCTGCCCGTCACGCTCGGGAGCAGCTTGAGCCTGAAGCGAGGTCAGAGACCGCTGGGCCTGGGATGCGGGGTCACCTCGCTGGGTACCAGCCTGCATCCCCTGGCCTCGGAGCCAGCCAGGGCGCCGCCGGGACTGCCTGCTTCCCATGCAGGGAGCGTGACTTTCCCTCTAGGAAAACGGCTGCGCTTTGCAGAGGTCAGGGTCTGCTGCTTCTGTGCTGCATCCCAACTGCTGCTCTTCCCGGTGACTTGGCAGGGACAGAGACCCACGCTGTGGCTTCCCATGATGGGAGCAGGGATGTGCCGGGTGCCTTTGCTCCTGGGGCTGGCAGCAGTGTGGTGTCTGGAGATACCGGTAGCTGGTTTTGCTGTGACCCCAAATGCTCTGGAGCTGGGCAGGGTTTGGGGAGACACAAAGCAGCCCCCAGCCTGCCCTGTGCAGGTCTGCTCCCCTGGCAGAGCTTTGCAGAGGTATCTGGGGTGTTTGCTTTGCTGTGCTGGAGGGGCTGCCTCCCGCTGTGAGGGATGCAGTTGTGAGCCCCTGTGGAGCCAAGAGCCAGGGTGGGAGCTCCTGTGGAAGATCAGCCTGTTCCGCTGTCACGCTTATCCCAGGCAGATTCCTGGGATACATCAGCCGCCATCATCCATAATTCATCGAGGAGCCACCTGACACCTGGCCTGGGTGCTCCACCTCTTCCCAGAGTGGGAAGGTGCCTGGGCCGAGCATCCTGAGGGGCCGAGCATCCTGAGGGGCCGTGTCAGGAAGCGCATCCGGTTTCCTTGGCCTTGGGGTGGGCGATCCTTTGGGAGGAGCAGATTCAACAAGGACTCTGGTGTCTCTGCTTCCCCTTTGCATAAACAAACATCTGCTTCTCATCCCTCCAGGAAGCTGAAGCCCATTGTAAAGCCCAATACGCAACCGAGTCAGTGTTTTTAAGTCGCAATGAGCCGGTTGCTCCGTTGCTGTTGACGGAGGCATCTGCAGTTGCACGCAGAGCACACTTCAAACAACATCGTTGTGGGGCAATGACTTGAATGCCTGGAATGTTCATTGAAGGTGTGTGTGTGGCAGAAGCTGGGCAGGATTCAGGCTGGGCTTTCTGCCTGCTCACAGAGAAATCCTGCACAATACAGAGTCATCCCCTCCAATTTACAGCTTGCTCACCAAAACCTGGCACATCTTTCATGTACCAGAAAGAATCTGTCTGACTTTTCCCAGCGCAAATCCAGAGTACAAGGCAGTTCTTTTTATACTTGTCTTCAATTCTCACCATCCATGTGAGCAAGCTCTCGTGTATAAAGATAGCTAGAGAGGATAAAAAATAGCACCCTGTCTTCTCTCAGCTGTACTTTTCCACCATTAGTAGTGCAGCAACTGCATGACAATAGGATCCATACGTACAATAGCAGTGGTGGAGCGGCATGTGCTGCTCTCCAGCCTTGCAGCCCTTCCAAGCTCTGGCATCTCAGCATGCGCTGGCATCGCAACTCCATCGCTTCTTCCTTGCCAGATGTTTATTAGGGAGGGAGAGAGATGCAAACCTTGCCTTTGTTTCCACTCTGCAAAGGGATAAATGCAAGAGCACAAAACCTCTGACTTCCGCACCTGAACGAAAGGGCCACGTCCTCTGCAGAACCGAACAGTGCCTGGTCACTGGTTGGAAGTTTGGGTCAACGTCCTCTGGCTCTTGGCAGAGCAGTTTGCACCCTGTGGCAGTGTCTGCAGTGCCTGGCAGAGGGCTGGGGGTCCCAACCTGCCCGTTCAGGTAGTAGCATCAGTTGGGGGGGGATGCTCTGCTCACAGGCTGCTCCTCTCCTCAGGCTCGGCGTACTACGATAATGTCCGTCCCTTGGCCTACCCGGACTCGGATGCTGTGCTCATCTGCTTTGACATCAGCCGCCCGGAGACCCTCGACAGCGTGCTCAAGAAGGTGAGTGCCCAGTGTGCTTCTACCTGGTGAGATGGGTCCTCTGCAGCAGCACCATTCCTGCTTCCTGGGACTGCCATCAGGGCTAAAAGCCTTGGCTGGAGATAAGGTCCTCGGATGAGGATGGTTGTGCTCGGATGAGGATGCTCGTGCTCGGATGAGGATGGTTGTGCTCAGATGAAGATGCTGCTGCTGATCCCTCCATGGTCTGTGCAGAAAGCCGATATTTCCATTTGAAAGGAGCCCAGTGAATGGGAGCTTGCAGCATGGAGAGGGGGAGATCTGTGTGTATGCATACATACAAATGTGTGGACAGAGAAATGTAGGGCATTTGTTCTGTTTTTCATGAAGGCCTTGGAAGGTGGTGTGCGTCTCTTGTTAGCGTAACCACCAATGGGGCTGCTCTGGGTTGCTTGCAGCAGTTGAGAAGTGGCCCCTGGTGCCGTTTCCATGCAAGGAGAGAGCTCAATTTTTCGGCTGTCCCCTCAGTTCAACGTCTGCGCAGTAAGAAAGACATCAGTCACTTCCCTATAGCTCGACAAGAAGGGTTCAGAGCTGTGGCACTGCATCTCAAATGCTGGGCTGGATGGCCCATGGGGCCCTGAGCACCGTCTGCCCTCACAGAGCTCAGTGGCCACACTCTGCGGTAGCGTGAAGGTTAGCACCTTCCAGGGCAGCAGATACCTCGAGCTGCAGGTCCCAGAGAGCCCCGCTGACCCCCGGCCACTCGCATCCCTTGGTCTGTCTGTACCCTGCTTCCTCCCATGGAACCCAAGGAGCTGTGGTTTCGCTGAGCTCACGGCAGAGCAGAGCAGCAGAGCGCTCGCTGGCGCTGTCTCCTTTTCCAGGGGTGAGTTTTTGTCTGGCGTCTCATTTGTGAGGCTCTCTGAGACGCCGAGGCGTGACAAGCACGGCAGAACAGGGATGCTGAGGCTGTTCTCCGGGCTGCTGGGCTGGGTGGCCACTGTCCGAACCAGTCCCATTGTACCGACTGCCCCCTTCGGCCTCTCCACATCTTGCCAGATGTTGTGCTGGAGCAAGTGCCTCTTATTCAGTCGCTGGGAGGGCTGAGAAGTGGGTCTGTGTCTCCGAAGTGTCCTGGTGAGGGGACAAAGACCCTTCAGATAGCTCGGTCAATGGCTCAGTGTTCGTTCCTGAGCTGGGTGCTGAGCGTGCTGGGTGGAAGGAGGCGTTTCGTGTGGACTGAAAGAATTCACAGCTCAGCTTGGCAGTCAGCAGAATAATAATGCAAGCAAATCACTTGCACCTTAATGAGATGCAAACCCATCAATAATTAGCCCGGGCTGGGGTTTATTTGTGTCTCTCTTCACACTCTTCATGGGAGTCCACGTTGCTCAGTGCATGCTCTTCCCTGTGCAGCCTCGCGGATGCTTTGAGTACTGTTAGGCAATGTCTTTGATACGGTGGCTTAAGAAATCCCCTGTGAATTAGGTTTTAAGTGCCTCTGAGTAGATGCCTTGTTTCCTTTGGTGCAGCCTATGAAGGTGAGGAAAATTCCTAAGACACCATGAAGTTGAAATGGGTTTTAGCTTTTGATATCGGGGGAAGAAGGAAAGTAACGCTCCCTATGCAAGCCTTAGGCTAAAACGCTAATTCAGCAGAGGAAATCTTTATTCTTCTTGCTGCCCTTGTGATGCCCGGGCTGCCTGTGCAGCATGTACACTTGAAGGGAAGGAGAAGGCAAACAAGCAGCTCTTCACTGCACGCAAAGCAGGTTTCTGTGGGGTGGTGCCCTCATTCTCACAAGTCTCCGTAGCGCAGCAAATCTTTGGCTCCCTCGAGTCAGTCATGCACCTCTCCCCATAGACAGGGAGCCTGCATCATCACAGAGAGCCCTGACCTCTGCCTGGTGAGAACAGACCCCATAGCTCAGTCCCTTTGAGAGTTTCCATCCTTCGGGTAAATGAGGGTGCTTGAATTCCTGCTCGGAAAGAACCGCATCCTCCTCTTCTAGCGGCTGTGTTGGCTCTTGACACCAGAAGCTGTGCTGCCCATGTGCTGGGGATGTGTGTGAGTCCCGATGGATGCATGTCCTTTGCAGCAGGGGGTTTGGGTTCGTGGTGAAGACACTTGAGCCCATCTCCTGGTGTTTTGCAGTTGCTTTGGTCTGATATTGGTTGGATGAAACTTGGGTCATTCTTGGCACTGCCTCTCCCCACCAGCTCATGGACACTGGGCTGTGGGCTTGGTTTTCTTTCCCCTTCTAATTGCCTAGGGCATGTGCTTAACCATCAGTCAGTGCAGCAGGGAATCCTTGTTTCCAAGTGACATCTTTAGCCAGGGGTAATCTCCATTTATCATCTGCCTCCTTTAGAAACACTACATAAGGAAGCAGGGTGTTGACAGGCTGATGGGGTCTGCCCTGGGGGAGGTCATAGGTGATGGCTTGATTTACTGCTGCGGCCACTTAGCTGCAAATTGGTCATTAGCTTTTGGAACTCTGAAAGGAGCCATTGGTGCGAAGGAAGTGGGTGTTTGATGTGGCCTTCTCCTGCCATTGCTTCAATTCTCCATCTCCCTGGCTGTAGTTATGCTCTGAACGTTGTAATGTCTTTAACATGCGGCTCCCAATAACAAGCAAATGGTGGGTGCGCTGAGCAGAGAGCTCCCCGTGACCATGGGCTCTTCAAGTGCCTCACCCCTGAGCATCTTCTCCCTCTTGTCCCCTCTGCAGTGGCAAGGGGAGACTCAGGAGTTCTGCCCCAACGCGAAGATCGTGCTGGTGGGCTGCAAGCTGGACATGCGGACGGACCTGAACACGCTGCGGGAGCTCTCCAAGCAGCGCCTCATCCCTGTCACACACGAGCAGGTACGTTCAGCAGCCGCCCCACTGGGGCTGCGCTGCAGGACCTACTGGACAGGGAAGCTCAGCAGCAGATGACCCACGGAGCCCAGGTCTTGGTCTGAAGCTGGTTTATATTGGCTTGTGGGCGCTGAGCTGCTCACGCTTACAGCACTCGTCCCCAGCTCTGGCAGCCCTTGACCTATTCCTGGTGCTCTGCACAACAGCTTCCTTGTTAGTAGCTGAAAAGTCTTCCCTTGGATGCGGTGGAGACGCCTGATTTGACAAGTTGGACTGGCTAAAGGGGAGCCTTGTGCTCCTGCAGCTCCTTCAGCTCCAAGTGACTCTGCTGTTGGGGAGCACTGCTGGGGATGGGGGAACCACAGCCGGGGGGGGCTGGGATGTGCTGTGTGGACCCAGCAGTGTCTATGTGCTGGCTGCAGCCCCAGTATTTGGTGCACTCTGTGCCTGGCTCCACGCTGTGCACAGCAGGTCCCAGGTGACTGTCCTAGTAAGCAGGGTTGTCCAGGACCCTGCTGCGGGGCTGGCACTGCCTTGGTGACAGGCACTTGGTAGCACTGCCTGCTGGGGAGGCCACCCTCGTGTCTGATGCTCTCACAGCACTTTAGAGGCGATGAGTAAACGCTGTGGGCGCTCTGACAGGGCTGCCCCTGCTCTGAAAGGATGCTCTTGCAGAGCGCTGCTGTCCTAACCCGCTCCCTCTTCCCCCCTCTCCCTGCGGAGCACAGGGCAGCGCGCTGGCGCGGCAGATCGGGGCCGTGGCCTATGCGGAGTGCTCCTCCAAGGTGTCCGAGAACAGCGTGCGGGACGTGTTCCATGTGACCACGCTCGCCTCCGTCAACAGGATGCACAAGAACTTGAAGCGCAGCAACTCCAAACGGGGACTGAAGCGGGCGTCACAGATGCCCGGCAGGACGGACTTACTGAGCGACACGGAGATCAGGAAAGAGCGAGCCAAGAGCTGCTCCATCATGTGAAAGCCCGGCTGTAAATAACGTGTGTGTGTTGTCCATTTTGTACAGGAACTGGCGGAGGCAAGGCTGCGTTGCCAGCCTGCCTTTCCAAAGCCTTTCTCTCAAGTCCCTAGGGCTGAGCAAAGGTCCCAGCTGCAAACAGGGGTGCACAAGTTGCCCCTTACCATGGAGACTTTTGGGTTGGCTGCTGCTGCGTGGATTGCTTGGGGTGAAGGAGCCACTTGGCAGAGGAGTATTGAGGTGCTGGCAGGTCTGTGACTGGGTGAAACGGAGTGAAGGGGAGTGATGCTGTGTGTGCCACCCCTCCTCTTCCCATGGCCCAGCCTCTGTGCTTGTGTGCAGCTAAAACACCCCCGTAGCGTGGCGCTGAGCGGGACCTGGGCTGGCGGGTGGGAGATGGGTGGTGTTGCCAGCAGCGGAGTGCAATCAGAAGGTGTTCTTCCAGTCTTCCTTCAGAAGAGAAATGATGTTTGAGGTGGTGCTGCCTTGAGCTAGGCTGGGCAGCAAATCACCATGGAAGGTGCAGGTCTCGGCCGGAGCTGGGAGGGATGGGATGTCCTGGGAAGGAGCCTTAACCCGACAAGACACTGCAGTAGCCCACCTCCTGCTGTAGATAGGTGGTTCTTTTCATGCTGTTTTAGGTACTTGAGCTCCATATGAAATGCAGCAGAGCGGATCTGGCTCCAGGGGAGAGGTCTATCCCAGTAGCTGCATCCCGCGAATTGTGGTTCCCTTCAGCAAGCAAATGCCGCTCAGGAGCTGGTGCCCCTGCTGCTGACAGCCTGGTTACTCATCAGGCCTGCTCCTGCCACGCTTCTGAGGCAGCAGACTGCCGCAGAACCATCCCTGTCCTGCTCTCCACCCATTCCCAGCTGCAGCTTGTGTTGCATGGTGCTGTGTTTGTCTGGTCCGGGTAACCAAAAGGATTACACGTGTATCTGCACCCTGTCTCCATTGTGGCTGTGGGAGGGAAGGTGCTCGTTCCCCTCCTGCCTGCTGGAAGCTTCCTCCCACACCTCCCATTGCTTCTGCTGCTGTCCTCTCTAAATGCCTTTTGACTACAGTGTTCGCCTTGACTTCATGTCACATAGACACTTTAAGGAATAAAGAATCTGCTCCATTGCCAGGTCCAGCTGTGTCAGTGGGTTCAGAAAACAAATAAACCTGGTTGGAAAATGCGCAGCTCTTGACTCTGTTCATTTGTCATAGCCAGAACCAGGCATCCTCTCATGATGTCTTGCTGCCCAACTGGTATGTGTGTCCTAATGCATCTCTAGCTCTTGAAATACACCTGAGAGAAGAACAGAGGACTTTGCTGCGTGTATTCATTTGGAGGCTGAAACAACTGCCTTGAATAACCTTACTCCATCCTGAACCCTCAAATGCTGTGGAGCATTTGCAGGCTGTCTGTGCCTGCCTTAGGGGGATGATCACAGCTTTCACGCTCCAGCCTGTCTTTTCACAGCCACTGAGAACTGCAGAGGATGAAGGATGCTGATGGTCCTTCAAACCTAGAGGCAAGCAGTCAATTCTCTGCTGCTTCCATCTGCGGTGCACCTGGTGCCAATATGCCTCTAGGTTGGAGGTATCAGGCAGGAGGAACGTGGAGCTGTGCAGGAGGGCCTCAAGCATCCCCACCTTCAGTTTAGGGAGCTGTTTGTGCCGTGTTGGATGCTGTGCTGTGCAGGCACACGCAGCACGCTGGCGCACAGTGCTGTCGAGGCCAGATGAAGCACAATGTGTGTGTGGATCGAGCCTCGCAGCTCAGAAGCAGTGGCCTGCATGAACACTGTTCATTGCTGGGCTGGGTGTTAGCTTAGGGGATGGGGTACCCTTGACTCCTGCATCGCCAATGGAGGGAATCAGGTCCCCCAAAGCAATGACTCCAATCACTACCAGTAGCTTCTGGTCTAAATCACAGCCTCGAGAGCTCTTGCTCACCTGGGAGTGCTAGATCCTGGTTCTAGCTTACATGGTGTGAGCTCTCAGCTCTCTCTGTGCTGCTGAATGCCAGCTCGACACGGTGCCCGTCCCGGTGCAGTCGCATCTCCAGCTCACAGGCATGGGACACGAGGAGGCTCCTCACATATGGGCTGCCTGTGGCAGATGAGTCAGCGCAGAGAAGAGAGGAACAAAACCATGCAGATGGAAGAAGTGGAACTGACACAAAAATGACAAGTGGGGAGGACTCGAGGCCTCTAATTACTGCCTACAGAAAAATCTATGAGCAACACTGCCAGTGCAGGTGTCCTGCCTAGGAAAACATTCCGTCTCCGTGGGGCCGGATGAGCAGCTAGCTGGGTGGGACAGACAGCCCCTTCAGTCTGCATCATGGCAGGAAACAGTCCGCTCCTGAGTGTGGTACCTTGGTAACCCTCTTAAAGGCCAGATCTCCCCCAGGAGAGCTCTGCATCAGCTGCTCCTGCAGGGATGGTGCCCCATCAGGATGCCCAGAAGCCCTCAGCTTCTGAGGAAGGATGCAAGCAGCAGGACCAGTAGTGATGCTCTGCTGCAGGAGGGGGGGTTTGGTCTGACAGCAGGGCTGCACCATCCTGGGCTGGGCTCATGAGGGGTCACTCAAGCAACAGAAGTAAAACAAAGGTGCAAGAACTGTGCCTCTCAGGTCCTGTGTGGTTTTGTGCCCTCCCTGAGTGGGGTTCACCCACCTCACTCATGTCTCCTGTGGCCCCAGCATCACTTGGCATTTGCCAGCTCTTTGCAGCAATCTGGGTGCTCTGGCCAAAAGCAGCCTGGAGCAATCCCCACGTTTCAGCACAGTGGAGCAGATTTCCAGGAGGAATCTGGACACGAGTCCGAGCTGTGTTGGTGAGGACGCAGACACGCACTACTGAAAGGTTAGACCCTCAGACAAGTCTACCAGGCTGCTCGTGCCCTTTAGATGATCCTATCCCTACCTCAGCAGCATTCTCCAGCTATCACTGAAGTGGATACTAAGCCCGGGACTGGTTTCAGCTATTTTGTGCCCAGAGGATTAGAAAGAGCACCAGGAGGTGCCACAGGGAGGAAGGCAGATGCATGAGGACACAGCCTGGTGTGACACTGCAGCAGAGCCATCAGAACACCGGAGTGGTGTCAGTGCTGCGGTTTGTGCCTGTGCATGGATGGGAAGAGATGAACACAGGAACCTGGCACTGTGCTCAGCTCTAACCAGCACCATTAACCCCTCACAGTCATGGCAAATGGATAATGTGGAAAAGAGATGCCAGGCTCAGAGCATGGATCAGAGGCCAGGAGAAGCACAGAGGAGACACTGGGGTTTCTGGCTCTGCTTTGGTTTTCAGTGCTAATAGCCCCTGTATCTAGGAAGAGACTGAGAACCACTGATCCAAGGTGAAAATGGAATTGTAAGTGAACCACTTGCCTTTGCCATGTGTTTCCTCTGACCCCAGCTGATTTCTACAACTGTCACTTAATCATCTGATTTCATTTCATCAATCAGCCCATTGTAATTCGTTGAAATGTATGCATGCAAACTGGCAAATGCTTCTCCCAGGAAGGGCCTCGAGGGAACGTGCTGTCAGCAGCAGCGCTCTGGGAAGCTTGTTCCATTTATATCTAAAGGAATAAATACAAATGCTGATGACTCCATGGCCTGAATATTAACACAGATGATGAAACACACTTTTTCTGCAGGTACCAGCAGGCCAGGCCTTGGCTGGGGAGGCTCATAAAGAGAACCTCCTCCCTGAGCCTCTTGCTATCGCCTGTGCTGCGCAAATGTATTCTTGGCTCTTGCTTTATCGCCATAGAAAGGTGGAAGGGGAGGCACAAAGGCAGATAGGAAAGATAACGATGTGCAAGACACAGCTGAAGTTTCCTCCTCTTTGAGTCAGCTTGTTGACATCCAGGTAGTGGAACAAGCCTGGCCTGCTGCTTTGACATCAGAACTGAGATTGATGAGTGGCTCCTGCGTGGATACTTCATGACTGACTACGAGTAGCCCCCTTTGTAGTACATGGGCTCTGTCTATGCTGCAGGCTGTCGAACCAGGCTGTGTTGCTGCAGTTGCCTTTTCCTTCACTTAGGCACCTCTACACCATGCTGTGGTCTGCAACAGAGATGGCTCCAGCACCTCATCAGGCACCTCTGTCTCTGCTCCAGCAGTGCTTTTGTCCCCGGTGCTCCCAGCAGTTAGCTCGAGGTCTGGCTGCTCTGTACACAGTTCATTTGGAGTTATGAGCTTCATGATAAGTTTTGGATATTTCAGAGGAAGGCAAACCCTTTCAAACAGTTGGCAACCTTTTTGCCTTAGGAAGACCATCTCTCGGGAGCACATTTCTGTCCCATCACAAGAACTGAAGAGTTTCTACTTGAATTCAAGACCAAGAAGTATGTCCAGGACATGTTGCAAGAAAAAGTTCACCTATATCCCATAGAGCTGACATAATTCCAGTCAGTGGCTATCCTTTCCCAGTCTTCTGCTTCCATTTACAGGATCAGTTAGAGACATCTCATGTAAAGATGTTGGTTTCCAGATTGTATCAGCTGGAAGCACGAGAAAGTGACACTGTGGTTCCTGCACGGTGACCCCCAGCACTGCGGCTCAGCCTTGCCTTTTACAGCTGTTTTTGTTACAATCCTCTATAATTGTGGAGATCTGAAGAGCCACTCTGCAGCTCAGGTGCAAGCCCACCTCTTTACCTGTTCACCCGTGGAGGGCTTTCCCCACACCCAGCCCCATTCCCAGCTCCTGTTTTTCATGTACAGCAACAGGAAACCTTGTACTTGCCCTGGTACCGTGCAGGGAAACAGCAACCCCGGAGCCTGGTTGCCAGAGTGAGCTGAAGATCAAGAAAGGGTCAGTGATTTCTAGAGAGCTGCTGGTGGTGAGCAGCAAAACAAGGAGCTGCCGCTGTACAGCGGAGCGGCTGCATTAGTATTGCCAGCACACACTTGCACAGATGCATGTCTGGTTGCTTGGTGAGGGCAGAGTCAGCTCAGCCTTCTCTCCCCTCCCCTGCAGCTCTCAAGAGGGGTATTATCTGCAGGACACACCACACAAAACTGCCCCCGATTCAGTGACCCTAGCAAAAATAAGACTAGGAATTAAAAGATTAATAATCCTGTGCTCAGCAGCTCTCAAGAACTGATGCTTTTCAAGCCTAAGTTGGTGGTAGGCACATAACAAATAGCGCATCCTTTCAAATAGAGATAAACCTGCATAGAAAATGAGTTGAATCTAATGTGTGTTTGACTTGAGAGCAACTATACCAGCCTCCTCCAGTTCTGTAACCTCCTGGTAATACATTTAATATACAGCAAAGAAAGGCACATAGTGCAACTTGCACTAAAGCTTCCCTGCACAAACCCTGCAGGGTCTGAACAGTGCTTTTGCAGTGCTGGGATCACAGCTGAGATTCTAAAGGAGAGACAGCAAATAGCCAGGACAACATTGGGAGAGGACGAAGCCCTTCAGTGCTTACCCCCAGCTCACATCATCTGGCCTGTGAAGCAGGTGAGCTCATGGGCATTTTCTATCATGATGGATCATTGCAGATTGTGCACAAGGTTTTTATTCATAATATCAGCAACATAAAACCAGACCCACGATGAGACATTCCAGCAGATCCCCCAGAATAATTATAGGTACAGACTGAATATTTCTTTGATTTACCATTAGCTCTAGTAATGAGTCAGACAAGTGCTCTAATTGCATCCCTGAATAAGCTGCTTCCTTATAAATGGCTTCAGATCTGCAAGGAAGTAACTCTCTGTGTATGGATCCAAATGTAGAGGGAGGATTTTAAAGAGTAAACTACTTCAGCAGAAAGCTGTGCAGTAGTCCCTGCCACTCACCAGTGGTAGGTCAGGTACCAAAACATGCCTGACTTTGCAGAATTCAAAGGAGCACTATTTCAATAAGGCACCCACAGAGAAGCCACAGAATGAAGTTGTTGCAAGATCCCCTTGCTGAGCAAATCCCTACCATCCCAAACCGCAGGCAAGCTCTTGCCAGTCTGCTTTTGCAGGGCAGGAGCAGTTGATCTGGCAAACAGACACTGCTAGGGCTGGGATGCCTCCAGCAGCAGAGGGGTATGCACACTGAGCAGCAACAGAGCTCAGGTTCCTTGGAAGTTGACCCGGCTCCAGAAAAGCTCCTGTTAATTTACAAAAGCAGAGCAGTTCTAATTACAAACACAGCACTTGCCTAACAGCAGAGCCTCAGGCAAACTTCGAACCAGCACCAGCCTATACTTTGTTTCTTCCCTCACTTTAGGGAATAGTATAAAAGGCACATGTTGCTGACTAGGATTGTCTGTATGCAGCTGCTTTAACTACCTGTCTAGTCCTTTCATGGTGTTTGATTCTACTTGTTACCCTGAGGTAACTACTGTAAAGGGCACAGCATGGCCTAGGCATGTCTGAAAACTGCATTCCCAGGGTAGGAAGCCTCTGAGGTGAGGTGCCATGAAGCTGCACATGAGCAAACAGAGGAATTGCAGCTTGACCCTCATGTACAAAATGGCATTTCCAATCCACAGAGTGGCTGTGAAGCTCCAGGTGCTGGGCTTTATTGCTGAAGCTGGAAGGCAGATTAGAGAAGTCAATATGGATTTGATCAAGGCCACATCAGCTCCCCTTAAACCATCTGCTTCTCTGGAAACATGGCCCCCCTTTAGCTGGCTATCTGCTTAGTCAAACCCTTTCCCTTCATTCACATCTATATGAGACACAGATTACTCCAGGAATTCATAGATGATAGCTGCTTTATCAGAAACACCGTTTCCACAGCTCCAGTCACCTCCAAGGAGGAAGGGCAATATCCCAGGCGTCATTCCAGCAACAAAACAACCCCTCAAGCAATGTGGGCTCTAGAGATAAGAGAAGCATCACTCTGAAGGGGAAGCTGGTACAACAGCCTCAATAGTTAAGAAATATTGTCACACAGAAGCAAACTGTGAGGTATGGCAGCTGAACAAACGCTTCCGGCACTTACACTACCAGTAGCAATGCCTCATTAAGAGACCATTTGCTTCCACTTGGCAACTGCAGGACACTTGATAACATACTGGCTTCTCAGGTCAATGGAAACTACAGTTCTGATTCCAGCCCCCAAATTGTAATTTACGTTTTTGGCCTCCTCCAGTCAATCCCCACTTGCAGGAGGCTGACTCCAGATATGTTTTGTATTCACCTCATTGCAGAGACCGAGTGATTCACATCACAAACTGAATAAATAAGGAAACCAGTTTCCAAACTCATTTTATTTCCTTTGAGCATTCAGTATTTCTCAACAGACTTTCTGTACTTCCCAAGACAACCCAGCAGCATTCCAGCACTGAACAATTCTCTGAACTTAGCTACATTTTTCTTTAAACAACAACTTTCTGAAAACAGGTTCTCTTTCTGCTTTGAAGTCCAAGATCATCTGTGAGGGGAATTGCTTGGCAACAGAATCAAGCAATGTATTTTCAACCATAAGAAAGCAATTTATTTTCTTCGCAGCCTCATTTTGCAGGCAGGGGCTATTAAGAAGTAGCTTCTTAGAGGGCTTATTATAGGTTACTGGGATACTAAAGTGCATCTGTTATCTCTCCATTGGTGCCTCATACACTTCTCAGAAATAAGACTGACACAACACTGGTAAAGGCTGGTGGTTTTAAGGCTTGGTTTATGCTGAGAATCAAGTGCTGGTTTTCCTGTACTTGGTGATAATTTCCCTGGTTAGGGCAAGTTGTCACTTCCCTATACAAGAGCAGCTGTTTGTATAGTTTTCAACACAACTATAATCCCTGGCCTGAGATTAACCAGGCTGACGCATTAGTAATCACAAAACAGTACTCCATCACATCAGTATAGATCCTTATTCAGGGCATTTATGCAAAAATGAAAAGATGGAGGTTACTTGGGAGTGGAAATATGTTTTCATTCAAGCCCTGAGATCAATATTACTCTTCTAAATGACTGTCTCCAAGATGTCCTCAGGTAAGAAACAGGAATTTACTGCAATGGTAAATAATACTTGACCATTTCTCTGAGGAGGCCACATTCTACAGTTTCTAAATTTTCAAATCTGTTTTCCATTAATTTAAAGGACTATTTTAAAATTGGAAATGCTAATCTTGACAGAACAGTGGGTAATTCCATCTTTATATGGTAATATTGTTTAAGTAACTTTATTGTTAATACAAATGTAGTTAGCTTACTCTGAACAAGACCATTACATACACATAATCTCTGCATAAGTGACTTCAAAATTTCCAGTCCTTAAATAATTACCAAGCCATCAGCACTGATGAGAATTTCTGAGCTGGAAGACATGCAGCTTAGCCTTAGGACACAAGGTAAGCATCAAACTCCTGGCACTCATAGCAAGCAACACTGTCTAGTACCCACTCGCGAGTCACCATGGCAACATTGTCCTTTTGCTGGATTGCTGTAAGACAAAGACACAAACCATAAATCTGTTATCAGTGAGTCAAAGCAAGCTGAAGGTAAACTTACTGATGTCTTTCAGATTAAGCTATTTGCTTTATCATCGACATTTTAAAGGCCTTGATAAAAACACCCCAAGTCTCAAACCAGTGATGTGGCACTACTCCTCCTGTAAACAACGCAGGTAATCGTGCTGCCCCAAAGAGCAGCTGCTGGGCAAATGGTGAGGCAGGAAGATGTGAACACCACAGAATAAATACCAACAGGAAAGAGTGCAGCCCTTGCTATCTTTTCATTGAGGATTGGTGACAGAGCCTCAGGTCCTGTCTGCTCAAGCGTACTGAGTATGTGATGAGCAATAGGTCTCATGGAGAGAAGCAACAGAAAATCATTGAAGTGCTCCCTGCCTGTGCTTCACCAGTTCAGGATCTTTATTTTCTCATTTTTCCCAGTGCCATGGAAATAGCTGTTGGTTTTACATCATCCTCCTGCTTCTCTTTTTTGTTGAGCTTCACTGTAGCCTAACTAGCTCCCATTCATCGCACAACTCCCACTATCTCATGCAGAAGTCACTCTGGAACACTTCCACTGGCAAAGTCTGATGGTTTCTCTGGAGCATTTTTATTAAAAAAGTAGGAAAAATAATAGCAAAAATAAAAAGGCAAAGCTACATCCTGCTCTGCAGCTCCTGCTCTGCAGTTTGATATTCTTTCTAGACCAAGAGAATCTTGTCCTGTCTGAGGCTCCAAGGGCACGCTTCCATCTTTTAGAAACTATCTCCAATGAGAAAAGTTTCTGTAAAACTGCTGAGTCAAGAACAGGATTTGCCTGCCAGGCTACCTTAAGACCTATCTATTGCTGATTCTTGAGATAATATACCTTGTTCTTACAGAGTTTTCCGAGACATACCTCCATCTCCAGATACAGCAGGATTTTATTTCGATTCCTCTACAAACCTCTCTGATGCTTAACTATTAAAACGGCTGAGACCAGGAAGACACTCAATGGGTACCATAAAACAGTCCACAACAGTTGTTTTACCTCTGTAATCTGTGTTTTCCATCCAAGCATCTGGCTGCACAACCACGACAGCAGTAGAATTCTAGGATTGCAAGATAGGAAAATACAAATGCTGCTGTTATCTGTGTGTCATTAAATGACTCTCACACCCGTCTGCAGAGAGTGATAACTGGGCTAACTCTGCTTCAGCACATCACTTCAGAGAGGACTTGAAGAACTGGTAGTCAAGGAAGAAAGATGCAAGCTCCTAAGAATTGCCTGTGATTTCTCTGTGACTTCTATGATTTTCTGTGACTAAACACTGAAGGCTTTTTGTGCTGGAAAGTGAGGCTCAGTGCTGGTTTCAGAGAGTGCTCTGATCAGTTTTCCTCTCCAAGCTTGCCTGTCTTCCAGCAGTGACCAGAGCCTAGAACACAAGAACTGCTGCTGTGCAGCTTGGCATCACTGTGCAGCCACTTCTCTGCCATACCTGTATATATTAGCCTTTGACAAGCCCATGAAGGCCACATAATCTTTTAACATGCTGTGTATTACACAACTACAGACTCTTCACAATGGCAAGTGTACCATTCAGTAACACTTACTGGGGAGTGTGTGAACAGATGAAGCTGCTTCACAACAGAGGCACCACAAAGCTCCACCATCCATTCGAGATGCTCTGAAGAAAATCAGACAAACAGCCTATTACTTCAATGTTTTCTATCACATTGAAACTGATACTATTCCCTAAGCCCTCATGTCTTTGTTCCAAGATATAAACAACCATAATTTGAAAGAAATTTAAGCCTTAGTAGAGAATAAGTCCCTTCAGGTTCTAGCCTGCTGAGGAAAAACTCATTCTCTTCCCTCAGTCAGGACTAAACAAAACCAAACCCCTGATGCAGCACAACAGCACATGCACAAACCAAAGAGAAAGTCACTAACGATTTATTTCCTTTTATCATAAGGATGTAAACCATGAAATTCAAATTCAACCCCAGAAGTCAGAACCACAATTCTCTCTCATTAACAGAAGTAGTTAAAGTGTTTAATTTCACCAATCTGTTGAACTGATAGTGAAGAAGAGAAATAAGACTCTCAAGTCTAAGAGCCAGAACTGATGATCACTGCAGCAGCTGAAAGCACTGCATCCTCTGCAGTAATTACTGTAAATGTCAAGAGATGTGAGGATATCTCACCCAGTAAAAAAACGAAGTTAAATGGGACAAATCAGAAAGGAACTGCTGAATAAGCTACAAAAATGGGAAGAGAAGTACAAATATTTTTAGGTAACAAAATTCGAGCTGAAATTTTCAGGTTTAACAAAAGGCAGCTTTTGATTTGCATAGAAACTTGTGCTTTGTTGTGTGTTTCAGTTTTAACATCTGCTTCTAGAGAAGATTACACTGAGGATGTGTCAACTGCTACAAAAATGATACTTAGGTAGGTTTTGCTAGAAAAATGTTAACTAAGAAGGAAAAAATGCTTAAATACAAGTTCAATAGCATGTAAAGCAACTGCCAGGCAGCATGATGATAATGCTGTTCCTTCACTGCTAGAAACTAGATAAAAGGCCTGTTCTGAAATAGAGTGAAATTGCCAGAGCAGTTCTCTGAGGACAGCCAAATAGAAGAGAACACCACTTTGTTCTGCCTGGAGATAGAACTGGGTAAAGTTCTATACCTCTGCCTCATGGAGGTGTTTTGAAAGTGTCAAAGTAAGAAGGACAAAAGCATCCAAGAAGAGGTCAAATATAAACCTCTGGTGAATGGCCACAACCCCCTTCCAAATATTTCTTACACTAAGAGTTTAATTCCACTCAACTGACACACCTGTAGTCATATCAGTGAAAGGGCCATAGCAACAGATCTCAAAGTCTTCAAAGATCTGAAAAACAAGGAACATGTTAACAGAGTACCTATGGTGTCTTTAAAGGACAATACTTCACGTGCTTGTTTCATTGCACTTCTCGGACTGGTTATCAAGCTATCACTGTTTCACAAAGTAGATCTGAAGCTCTTTGTAACCTGCAAAACTTCACCAGCCCCCTGTTTCAACCCCCAAAACCTGTGCTATCCTAAACCAGTTATAAAAAGGATAGCATTCACTCTAAGCATAGTGAGCCACGACCTTATCTCCTCTCCTCTGCTGCTGACAGAGCTCACTTTCATCTCTAGAAATGCTGAATTTGTACAACTCTCTGTATAGACAACAGCAGAGAAATGGGAAAAGGTTCTAGATGTTCAGTTGGCATAGCCACATATCTGTAACAGTCACAGCAGGATAGGGTTTTCATCCCCAGCATGCTCATACCTTTTTAGTCAGAGACTGCCTAGCCCTCTTAGGACCTTGGTGGTTTCTCCCATTGATTACATCTCCTCTAACTTCAAAGTTCTCCTGCAACATAACAAACAAAAAGTTTGGTCTTCATTAGAATTGAATCTATGATAACTGAAGGCTCTTCTCCTTGCTTCTGTGTGAGCGTATGACAATATGTCCCATGTTCTAGCACTTCCAGTCAATGCTGTAGCAACAACTTCCCCTTTTCACCCAAGCACAGGAGGGCTTTTAATACCCCTTTCCTAGTGCCTTTTTGGGGCCAAGGCTTTTCTTCTTGGCTTGCCAGAAGGTCATATGGATTTTCTACCTGAAAGTGGCATGCCTGCTCATTAGACACATGAAATCCATCCTGTGTCACTATGACATTATCCAAAAACATGTATTAGAGAATGAAAATGCAAATACCACCCAGGAATACAAAAATCCACCTAAGTCAGTGTCATGGCAAATAAACCATTGCTAACAGGAGAGACAGTAAATGCTGGAATGAATTTTCAGTAGTTGGGTATACTAAAGTTTAAAAATAAACCAAAACTATGTGTGTAGCTCTGTCCCGACAGTATTTCCTTTAACAAACAATAGATCTTTTCCTCTAGGCTGTCACCCAGAAAAAAATACGCCCGACTTGTTCCAAAAAATTGTTAAGGACCCATTATACCTTCAGTAACAATGAAGACACATAGCCCAAGTGTGGCTTTTGGTCTTAGCATATGCTAAGGTTTACAAAGCCAAATTTCCATATATTAAATATATAGACAATATCTGAAGTTACTCTAGTAAATCTCTCAATGTGATAGCATTAGGCATTTGAGATTTCACTCTTAAGCTAAAAGACCTACCTCATTCAATATCCTTCCTTCTTCAAAAGACTGAATTACCCCTAAGAAAAAGATCAGAACAGAACAAGTCATTTTATGCAGCAAAATTGTTCTTCCACTGCCAACAGTTTGATTTTAAAGTATTTAGAAGAAATCCTGCAACATGAAGAGACATGAAGAGATCTTTTTCGGAAAAAGTGAAGAGTACATTTCTGGTAGAAGGGCAGAGACCATTCAGCTCCAAACCAAGTTATACTTACACTGATAACTAACCACCCATTTTCTTCCTGCAATACCCAGGAAGTACTTCAGTGTCCGTTCACACACCAGCTCCTTATCTGCAGAGCAAAAAAGAGAAAGAGTTCTTTCAGCTTGCCAATAGTGGAAAAAACCTCAAAATAGCTCAGGTTATTTGTACCTAAAAGCAAAATTTTTTTGCTAAGTGCAGCAGCAGAATATCAAAACCATCTATAGAAACATTCCCAGATTCTTGTGTCCTGATTCTACTAAACAGAATGAGATGAATAGAAGCAAATCTCATACACAACTTCTGAACTCAGTTTTTGTCATTCAGCAAAGACAAAAGGCAAAACAAGCACAAATATTAGTCAAGAGAGAACAGCAACAGTAGGATTCAGTGCTAATGTTGGCAGGAACTTTTATATGACTAGCCATGTAACATCATCTTTTACTCTACCAGAACAACTTCAAGAGGCAGTTTATCCTATTTGAATCTGTATGAAGACAAAACCATATACCTCTCCAAAAGCATATGGTTGTGATGTTTATCATACTCTTCCTGAAGAAAAGGGTAAAAATTGAGTTCATATATTTGGAGTAACTGGAATTTCTGGCTCCTTTCCTCTGTTGGTTTTCAAAAGCATGAAAGGCTTATGTGACAGACTGTATCCAAATATGAGCCAGTTACAAGTGCTTCTACGAAGCAAAATGCAAGCATAGCATAGAACATCCCCACATCCAGATTTGGCTCAAAATAGCTTGCTTTTTAAAACATTGGTTAAAAGCTATGCCTAGATGCAGCAATAAAGTAACTTAATTTTCCCGATTAATGTTTTGCTTTGCTCAAGTCAACATAATGCTGTTTCAGAATACATTTGTCAAATGTACAACTGTAGTATTGTACCAAGTTCCTTCCAACTTCCAATAATAGGATTCTTGAGCTCTACCAAAGAGCAAAACCCAACTTAAGTACCTTAACTAAGCACACAAATAATAGTTAGGATGAAATAGTGCTGCTTTGTTCCTATGGAAGCACAACTTCACTATCAGCTACCAGCAGTCATACACACAGTGAAGTTCCAGTTTTCTATTTCTATTGAAACAATACCTTCTCCTCAAGCTCACTCAGATGTACTGCTGAGCTGTCTTGCTTGTTAGTTAGCTTAGAGTTAACATTCTACGTAGTGTATATATCCAGGATTAGTTCACATAGCTCCCAACAAACCTGTTTTCATTATGACGTGGGTGGTTCCTTCAGTAACATGATTAGATAAAGTGCTCTCAGTTTTTCTCACAAACTTCTGGACCACCAACTGAAAAGTAGTTAAGAAAATAAACAGCAAAACAGATTAAAACCCCCAACTACTCCAGTTTATTGGAGTACGACATAGTAAGAGAGTTACTTTAAAGTCCTAGATTTATTTGTGTTGGCACACAGAACATACATTTCTTCACAAGTCAATAACTTTGGCATCATTCAAAGGGCTAAAGCAAAGAGCTCTGTGTCAGTAGTTTCTAAAACCAAAAGCCAGATCCTCCTGGACATGGAGGTTTATTAACGAAAGAGGTTTATTAGCAACTGAGAATTGATTAATTACAGAAACTCTCACTTTGGATCAGAATTTGGGTAATGAAGCAGCATCTGAGAACATTCAGGGATCCAACCACAAGCCCCCTCCCCTTCCAAGCCACAAGGCTTTCTAGAAGTGAAATCCTCTTCATTTGGAATAACTGGATTTTCCAATAGGCAGCCACTTTAAAAAGTTCAAATTTCACTAAGCTGAACTGTGCCATTTACAGGAAGCATTCTCAGATTTTTAGGAGTGAAAAAGTTTGACCTGAGTTGCTGTACTGCTAATCTGCAGGTCCTGGTAAGATTAGTTTCCATTATACTTCCCATTTTCTCTCTTTATGCTGAGGACTATAATAATCAGGAATACTTAACAAGTGATCTCAAACTTCTTGAATATACTTACATGCTCACTTTGACTCAGGCCTGATGCCACAATGGACATTGCTTTCCTGTTAGTCACAACTGGACTTGTAAGATTTTCTTTCCCAGGTGCATTGTGCAGAGCAGACAGAGGAAAACATACGCTTCTTTTTGACTTGCTTTCTTGAGCACAGCTTTTATTAGCTTTCTGAGTCACTAAAGAACTATTTGTTGCTTCTGCAGTTCGAGGGTGAAGAGGTCTTACAGAGGAGGAAGAGTTATTTGAACTCTTGGTCACATTTCCAGAGAGATTTGATAAGACAGATGCACTGCTTAACCTGGTCCCACATTTCTGCTCATCCGCATTTTCTAAAGGAAAAGAGAAATTACTCGTTGAAACAATTTTGTCTTCCTTTTAGTCATGGGGGAAGGCTGTTGAAGTTTAAATGTTGAAGACTTGAAGTTTAAATGCTGCAGTCATTTCCTCTCCTTATTTGTGCATTACTTCACCTTTGCCTCCATCATTACTTTTGCCTGATCTATAGCTGAGACACAAGACCTGTGAAACTTTTAGTAGTGTATCTGTCAAGAAGTACTAATTTACATGTGGGAATCACTCCCATTACTGTCCAAATGTTGTCCAACCCCACCCTGATGGGCAGCTACAGTTGGGCTACAAAACAAAACCAACTAAACAAGAACTAACATCTTTTTAAATTGGCCAGGAATATATAAATTATAATCCTTGATTTATAACAAAAAGTTGCATCTTGCTCGTATAGAAAAACTGTTACAAAGCAGGAAAAAGCAGAAATCAAAATGTATTGGATCCATCTTCAATGTTACCTGCTGCAAGCTGATGCTGACTCTGTTCCTGCACCACTTCCTGCACAGGTTTTGTCTTTTCCAAAGCAGCTTTGTTCTGTAGAGCATTGTCACACTTAAGAACTTGCTCCAAATCTGGTCTCTTTAACAAATGGCATTTAGAAGATGGAAGGAACAATTCTGGAGACCTTCAGAGAGGGAAATTGGCTTTAATAGGGTTTTCTTTGTTACACTTTTAAGCATCACAGCTGAGTTATGGCAATGGCTCAAAAACTTCAAGGTTGTTCCCCACCCCCCAATTTTGTTAAACTACAAGACTAGAAATAACACCTCTCCCCTCTACCAACACAAAGGAAACCCAAACCACCTACCTTTCTTTCCCTAGCTCTTTGATTTTACCGTTGAGAGAATCACTTGGCAAGACACGGAAATCATTGGCTGAAAATCCCTTTGAATTGCTGCTTCTGTGATTTTCAAAATTGACTTCTGAGGTTGACTCTGCCCCTGGAAGAAAAATAATTCTTAAATAAGCAAAATAAAAGCAACAATTCTTAGTTGTTCAGGTAAGAAGTCAAACACCCCCTAAAAATCTCTGTCCAGATTCACTTCAGAGAGGCAAGAATCCCGAAACAGAAAGCTACACAAAGTACAAAGCCATCTGAAGCAGGCTAACAACTAAATCTTATTTTATTTATTAAAGCATCTCCGAAACTAAGATGTTCAGCTTCATATTATGTGGAAAATGTAGGATATAAAACAGGCCAAAGGCAAATTTACACTATTTAGTGCAATTTATGAATCCCTCAACACATTCCCATATCTCTGTTCACAAGCAGTAGAGGCATTTGTTTGCTAGCTAAAGATGCCTGTAATTTGTATCAAATCATCAAGAACTCTAATCACAACTGTTTGTGAGAAAGCTAGGAAAGGTTTTCACTGCTATTTACCTCCTTGTCTCATCTGTTCCATTCCAGGTGTTCCTTCACTGCTGGAATGTGGCAGTTCCCTATGGACAGGTAAAATTTCACAGTCCTGACTTCCGTGCTGCTTCAGCACTGCCTCAAGTACAGCCATTTCTTGCTGAAGTTTCTTTAGGTTATTTTGCATTATATTCTTCTGCTGCAAAGGATACACAATGTGGCATCATTCCTGAAAGCCCCAAAGACGGTTTAAAAGGAATAAAGTATTTCATTCTTATTTCATTACTTTCTCTCTCAAAAGTTCCAATACCCTCTATTAAAAACATGCTGTATACACCTTCCCATGAAAGCAGCTCAGGGCTTCAGGGATCCTTTTAAAAACCTAAAAACTTCACCCTATAGGATAAAGTAGTTGACACAGCACTGGATACATTCCTAGCTCCAGCACTGACACCATGTGGAACTTCTTTCTCCTGAATCAATAAAATAACCTCAACCAGACAGAAAACCCTCATCACACAACAAACCTAAAAGCTCCCTATCAAACCACACAGCCACCATTCCACCCAGCCCAGGCATAGCACAGAATCCTGGTCAGTGGAGCTACATCAGGGAGCAAGGTAGCTCCAACACAAAACAGTTTTCGAATTTAGTGCAAAACCTCACTTACCTGTGTAGTAAGGATTTCACCCTGAGAGAATGGTTCACACGAATCTTCTAAATTACTTGTTTCACTGTCATATGCAGGTGCTTCACCTTGAAGAATATAGAAGAAAAATCTTAGTCATAAAACCCACATCAAACCAACCCAATAATCATGGCTCTTACCACACAGCCCCTGTAGCCAACTCTCATGACAAAGTGACAAGTTTTGAAAACACTGGAGTTAGAATCACAGACCTACTTTAACTGAACATTTCAAAGAACATCATGTCACACATATGGCAAATAGAACTCCAAGTGTTTCAATAGCAATGGGAGAGTCTCAGCTACTTATGGAATCTGTAAGGTCAAAATAAGCACTACAGAATTCTAGTCAAGTTCACCAAACATTTCAGGAGGGGAAACAACTTTGTGGGCTTTATGGCTATGGCATTACAGGAAGAAATTGGCACTTCACACAAACATCAGTTTCAGCCAGACTCAGCCTGGTCTCCAGTGCCCACTCTATTCATTTTTGCTCTGAACAAAGAATATTGGAAGAACTTAATTTTCAGGAAATAACCCCCTGAGGGTTTTTTGGTCGATTGTTCAGGGCTGATGCACTCCTTTAAAAGAGCAAGAACCACAAACACAGAACTAAGCTCCTGTCAAACACCTAGGTGCAATGACATGACACACACAGCTGCAGAGATAGAAACCTTGGTTTGTACCTAGGTTTGCTGCCATGCTTGCGTCTTCTTGGCACTCATCTTTGGAGCTAGTTTTGCTTCTCTTCAGCCCTCCAGTACCACCTTGGAAAGTTTCTTTACTCTCTGTCACACTGTTCACCTGTTTAGATGTATGAGCTTGTCCTGAAGGAACCTTGAGCTCCTGTGCTACTTCAGCTAATTCTTCAGATGTGTTGGATTGGGAAGAAAATAAGTTGACGGAGCATTCGGACTCCTGGCTTGGGGAAACGCATTCATTGCTTAGGGCAACTTCAGGCACCTTCTGCATGTTATAGTCCTTGTGACTTCCAGTGTGAGGCAATGTGATGGGACTCACTGAAACCTCTACCACAGACGTTGCTGGTTTACTGCTTTGCAAAGGTGTGCTCACTGGTTTGCCAAATATTAATGCCTGAAAACACGGTAAATCTTCATCCTCACTAGATTCTTCATCTGAAGATTGCAGTTTCTGTGCTCTTCTTCGAGGTCTTTGAATATGCTGAGATCCTGACTTAGAACTACCACTTCTATTGTGTAGTTCTTGCTCCAGAGCATTGTCACCTCTTTTTGCAAACACAGCAGATCTCTCTCTCCCATGAGCTGCAGAAAAGCTGATGTTCTCTCCAATCTCATCATCAGAGCACAGTAAGCCATCAGGGGTTTCAGACAAACATGTGAAATCACTATTCCTTTTACAAGATTCTCCTGAAGCTTCTGTAAGTGAAAACTTTGGCATCCCTGTGTTGGCAGCCTGGCTTGCTCCTTCTTCATTCTCCTTTACTGGTTTGCTTTCTCTTTTGCTACTTTTTTCCCCAGTGACTTCACAGCTGAATTCAGCAGCCCTTTGCTGACAAGGTGTAGGACAAACCACTGAGCCAGAGTGAAAAGGTTCTATTGGTCCTTTGTTATCAACAACTTTGGCCTTTCCTGCTTGACTGTTCTCTGAATTGAAGCATGTTTCACCGTCTGTGTTTGTATCAGTTCTCGTATCAGCCTGATCACTTTGCCTTATATTACTTTTAATTGGATTCTGTCTCAACTTGCTTTTTATTCCTGTGTCAGTTGACAATGTCTTTTCCTTCCCTTGCCCTCCTTGCAATCTGCTTTTGTCTTCAGTCCCAGCAGTGCCCGTCCTTATTGGTGTCAGAGTCCCTCGATTTGCAACCTGTGAAACATCATTCTCTTCCTCACAAACCCTACTCAAGCTTCCAGCAGTTGTTTTCTCTCCTTTTAGGTTTTCTGGTTTTAAACAGTTGCTCTGCTTATTTTCTACCTGATCAGCGCATGGTGTCTTAGAAGTTTCAGAAGCAGAATCTTCTACTGCACACACCTTCTTGGGAATGGAACGAAGGCTGAATGACAGGCGTTTTGAATGCCTGAATATATTTTGCAGAAACGATATGTCCAACTCGCTCCCTTCAGCATCCTTGGTCAATTCCAAAACATTTTCAGCCATTGGCAACTTTTCAGCTCTCAAGTCCCCTGGAACATTTGGCGTATCACGTCCAGTACATGATTCAGTCATCTCTTCAGTCGGGTGAGAAGCAGACAGCACAACAGCCTTTGAAGGATACTGCAGGAGAAGAGGGCTACCTTCGACTTCAACTTCTTGAGAACCTGTATCAGGCACAAAGGAACTACAAGTTGAATGCTGACAGGAAGATGCAGGATTGATGACAGCTTTAGCAATTTCTGCAGTATTAGATGAATTCTTTAGACTAATCTGTATTTCATTTGCTTCCAGATCACTATCCTTCATATTAGTAAGTGATTTGGAACTCGACATACCAGAGGGCTCATCCATGTCTTTGCATGCAGAAGTGTGAACTAACGCATTTGTTTGGATTCTAAAGCTAGCCCCTTCATAATCACTGTCATAACTTCTTGCTCCTTTCATTTCAACTCCTTTTCCTGTCTCTTTTGTCATTTCTTCAGAAAGTAACTGCAGCCTCCTGCTACGCCTGACTTGTCTTTGCTCAGAATCAGCTTTCCTGGGTTCTTCACTGCTTGGGTAGCTATCGATCTGTGGCTCAGCCGGGTCAGCAGAATCAGAGCTTCTATCCACTACTAACTGTAGGGCACACACAGGTCTAGTAGAACGCCTGCATCTTTTTGCTGCAGAACTTTTCTTGGTGCTTTTCTGATCACAGTCACTCAGTTTTAGCTCCCCAGCACTGTGCTTGCCAGGCACCTTTTCAGTAGCTGTTTTCCATACAGATCCCCCTGGTTCCTCAAGTTCTGCTAGTGTATTATCCTCCCAATTCTCAGAGAGCTGACCCTCATGAACAGCAGAACTTCCATCACATCTTTTCTTTTCGGCATCTCCAAGGCACCAGTTAACACTTTGAGGGGACCCATTTGCCTCTTCATCTTTTTTCCTGATGAAATCCTCAGGCTGCAGGGCACGGGGAATCCTCCTTTTTCGCTTTAGTCTGTCTTTGCTTGAATGATCCAAGAACTTATCAGCAGCCACATCTTCCTTTTTTGCAGGAGGTAAAATGTCTCTGAAGATAACAGAGGGATTTGATTTCCTCTCTCTCTTGTATGTTTTCCCAAATATTTTATCTTTGATGCTATCTGCTGTTTGTTTTGATGATCTCTCATTTCCTTCCACCACTGCAATTTCCACACAATCCACCATAGGGTCAGTCTTCTCTGAAATACAGGAATCTTTATCTGAGAAACACGCATCTCTGTCCCCTGAAATGTCAGCTGCTCCAGTAGAATCACCCTGGGAAGAACTGGAAGAGAGAATCTCGTTGCTTTTTGAAAACCATTCATTGACTTTCTGAATGCTTCTCTTCAGTCTCTTCTTGGAAACTGGATTCGGGGCAGCACAGTGAGGCAGCCCTGGCTGAAGCAGTTTCTCCAGAGGAAGTTCTTTCTCATGAGAAGAATCATTCTCAGGTTCATCCATTTCCACAGCTTCCACACTTTGTGCAACATCTATTTCCTTGCTTTTATCCAACCTGCTCACTGAGCTACCTTTTAAGTCACGCTCTTTGCTTTTACTATTGCACTGAGTTTGCTCTGCATCCATTTCTTCTGTGCTCTTAAAGAAAGATGTGTCCCCACTCCTTAAGGGACTGGCATTACCTATTGTGTCACACTGCTCCATAAGAAGGTCTCCAGCAAGAACATTGAAAGGAGAGCTCTGGTATTCAGTCATAGTCACTTGGCCAGCTTGGGCACATTCAGTGATATTCTGAGTGCTTTTCTTGCTCAAAACTTCCTCTGAGGAATTACTTTCACCTGAAGATTTAGAGGTATTAGAAATTATTAAACCCTATTTTACAAGCAGAGGCACAAGAACACACTTAACTGCTACTTTGTTTTAAAAGAACTCTTTTTATTTCCCCCAAATCAGAATATTATGCTGCACTCATCTCCCTATAGAGAAAAGATGTTAATCCAACTTCTTACATGAATTAGCAGTCAGTTTAAAAAGGCATAATATGGCTGATGGAGAATAGAGTAAGTTTTGCAATTTGGTTAAGGTGCTTTCTCCCCCTCTTCTGTTCCTGGTTATATACTTAAAATAGTCACATTTTAAGTATTTAGTCTACAGGTACAGTCTTGTATTATGGTGTCACTAGCTGCAGGCATCAACAAAATTACAACAGACAAGACTGCAAGTACACATATGTAATAATGTGAAATAAAATGTTAATTTGTGGTCTTTTCTTTCAAGCTTAATCATTTTTGTCACCAAAATAAAGAACACACCTATGATATCTTGTAGAATTACTTCTTCAGCACCCAGTTTGTCACGCTGTGTATCGCAAGAATATTCATTCGCCATCTCAGCACTCTTAAGTTCTTCTAACTTCTCTTGAGCTGAAATCTGAAGTGCTTTTTTGTCTTTTAACCTGTTGGGAAGGGAAATCTACTTTTATTACATAGAAAGAAGCAATAGATATAATAGAAGATGATACTTAATCTTCCCTTTTTGCTCTCTGAAATAGTTTTTGGAGAAGCCAGTCTGCATGATTGACACTTGCCACAACTAGAACCCTTCAGAGATTTGGGCCATTTCTTTGAAAGATCCTTTTACCTTCCTGAAGATAATATTGACATTCTAAAGCATAGGACATGCTCTTCTATTGAAGATTTAATGTCTGGGTGAGCAATAAAACACTTAGAAACCAGTTTTAAAGCGTATTATATGACAAACTGCTAGGAGTCAGCCACCCATTCTGCCCTGGTGCCCCTGAAAGTTGAAAATCACTTGTGAGGTTAAGAATGCTCTTAGTCCTGTGCTAAGAAATCAAAACACAGAAATGAGACTACATTTTTAGAAAATATGAATTCCTGAATCACTGTTACTTACCCAATATTGCTTGACTGTTTGAAAACTTCTTCAGATGAATCAGAGCCTAAAACCAAATCAGCTGTTACTCTGGTTGAAATGATTTGGAGAAAGATGACTTGCCACATTCAGTGTTTAGCTTAATTCCTTCTAGAGGTAGATACTTGCAACTTTGATAAGACAAATCAAGTTAAATTCTACAGTATTTTAACCTCATGATAATAATTTCTACAGATAAATATCCACGTGGCTCCAGCATAAAATTGTTTAGAGTGACTGGTAACAGAGAGCTACTAAGGGTTAGTTAGCTAAAAGTTATCAACTTCTCAATTCCTACATGAAATAGCCACTAGTATTTAGAGTTTTGAACTGGAAGACAGAGCAATATATTTGAGTATCTGCTTTGGGTCATCTGACTGATGGTGACAGAAGCAACAAGGAAGAGAGGCAATGAACACTGGCTGTTAAAAGGAGCAATTCCTTCCCTGAAGGAACAGGGAGAGAATGAACTATGCACAGCAGTTTCTCACAGCAGTCAGCATCAGCTAGGAGAGAAAGGAAATATTCTTTCCTTAATTAGATTTCAGGTTTACTTCTGGTTATTGACCATAGCCTCAAGCGCTGGTGACAAAGCTTAATATTCTTTAGATGACGATAGTTATCATTAGTTACAACTTCCTTCACATCTGTGAGCATCTTCTTTGGATTTTGTACACTGAGCCTTAAAGGTTTACTACAGCAGCATTATTTCCTATAACAGAATAAATTACGGAAAAAGCCCTTTGATGTACCAATTTGGATTTGTCATAATTTGTCGCTTTGTCCTTATTTTGGGTGTTAAGAAGAAATAAGTGTTTATAAAGACTTTGAACCTCATTGTCTTTCATTACTTTGCAGGCACTATATATAAGCCCAACTACTGTAAATCAACAACAGGTCTTACCAAACTCTATGTAAATCCCTTTTTGAGAGCCACATTTCTGGGGTTTGTTTTCTAGGGACCTCCTTTTGACCCTACTATCTGTATCCACATTAGCTTCCTGGTGACAGGAGAATAGAAAGGAACAGTTAATTATAACAGTAGGTTGTTTCCATAAAATAAGTGGAGGTTACTTAAACTACAGCAGGTGGGGGGCTTATACATATATATTAACTAAGTATTTAAATTGGCAGTTTCTATGCAAAAATCCAATACATATAACTTACTAGATGAATATCAGTAATGGAATGCATTAACATGAACAATTAACATGCGTTTAACAGCTCAAATAATGAAGTTTTATCTTCCTTAACATTCTATTCAGTATTAAGCAGCTGAGGCTAGAAACCAGTGTACCATGAAAAAACTCCTACCTGCAGCAACCACACTGGGTTGGTAACGGCTTAAGAAGTCCTAAGACATAGTCATGGTCCTACCACTGAAAAGCCTACTAATATTCAGAGCTCATTAAATAGGAGTATGAAAAGACTTTGGGTAACAGAATATTTTCTGGCAGTATTTTCTGTAAGTTCAGGTCATGTCATGCAAAAAACTTTCAAAGTAGGTTAGGAAGACAAAAATATTTAGATGTCCTTGCCTGAAATAATATTCAAGTCAACAAGTGATCTGAAAACAAAGCAAATTCTCCTATTCCATTCATTTATGTACACGCACACATACACATTCCAAATAAAACACTATAAAATCCACAAAAAAAAGTGTGAAAAAAGAATAATACCAAGGTGCAGTTTTCTTGCTCATTTTCTTTAGCACTTTTCCTGCCCCTGAAGCCCTTACTTTGGATGACAGAACCCTCTTTGCAGGGGAACTCAGCAGCAGTGGCTTCTGTGGATGGTTTAGGAAAGTGACGACTGTTTAAAACTGAAAAATGGCAAAAAGAAATAAAAAGCAAAAATATTTCCTTACACTGAGCATGACAACAGGTATTATATATTAATTGAACAGTCTTAAACAGAGCAGATGCAACCAGCATACATACAGCTAAAACACGACTACCAGAGAAAGAAATCCAATTGATTTGGTGGTCTGATTGTCATTTACGAGTTCTCTTCAAGTGTTAAGTAAAAGTAAAATCTTGATCTTACCAAAGAATTTTGCCAAGCAGTTTTGATTCCATGGATAATCCAGCAAAACCAGGATCTACCACGGGTCATTTTAGAACGACTGAACAAGTTGAAAAGAATTTGGAAAGTCTCTTTTCTACAACGCAATGTATTGATAAAAAAATAAACCAAACCTCACAACCCACCACTTGCCCCAACAGCATCTTAAAACACGAAACCTGGGGACGGGCTTTGGACAAGGGCCTGTAGGGACAGGACAAGGGGGAATGGCTTTAACCTGCCAGAGGAGAGACTGGGATGAGCTCTTAGGCAGAAGCTCTTCCCTGTGAGGGTGCTGAGGCGCTGGCACAGGGTGCCCAGAGAAGCTGTGGCTGCCCCATCCCTGGCAGTGCTCAAGGCCAGGCTAGACATAGGGGCTTGGAGCAAGCTGCTCCAGTGGAAGGTGTCCTTGTCCATGGCAGGAGGTTGGAAATGGATAAGCTTTAAGGTCCCTGCAACCCAAACCATCCTAGGATTTGATGATTCTGTGATAATAAAAAGCAGGATTTTGCCACACATTTCTAAAGATTATTTGATACACATTCAGCCGTATTTCAGGAACTGAAAATAAGATTGGTCGGAGTCACCAAATGCACAGTAAAAACCCTTTACACTGTTCAAGAGGTTATTGTAGAAAAATCGTGGAAACTTGATGGAATATATACTTCTACATCCAAGAAAAAAAAACTTTTGACAGTTCTTCCCATATTGAAAACTGCACAGGAAATGAGATACCCTGCAAATAATGATGATACAACTTACATTTTACCCCAGTGTCAAGCTCAAACGCATGGATAGTTTCCAACAATCCTTCAATTAGTTGCTTAAATCTGGAATTTTCTCTCAGACTTCTGAAATAACATTACCACAGAAGTTGTTTTAAGACAAATGTATGGTAACAGTTCTCTGAGAATTCTGGCTGAACAAAAAAGGAATAAAACTCCAAAGTGGAAAACAGGACAATGAGAAATTGATGCCAAGGAACAACACCACAATTCCCCAAAACAACTCTTACTGTAGGAATTAAAACTATCACAAAATGAAGATGTCACAGTTTTCCGCGTGTAGGTTTAGCACACAGAAAGCAGTTGTAATGACTGAACAGTAACACAACCTACCCTTGACAGTGCAAACATTTGCTAAGAACAGTGTCTTCACCCGCATATAAACCCGAAACGGGTTTATACTGGGGGAAGGCACAAAGAGTTACCCCTTTAGAAGGTAACAGCTACCTTAAAAAAACCCATCTTTTCTTGATTATTTCAGTCATTTTTAGGACAACGATTAAGTTTCCCTTTGAGTTCAAACTTCTTATCCTCAAGCCCAATTGAAAAGATGAAGTTACCTTTTGGTAACTTCAGTCTTACACAGTGGACACTCTGTCACACCTTTCTTCTTTCTGCTGAGTAGTTTGAACATGCAGAACCTGGGGAAAAAGAGAATAATCATAATAGTAACAAAAGGGAAGAATTTCCTTTGTTTTAAACCTGATCCTAGGCATACAGCACTTAGTAGAAACCCTGCGTTATCAAGCTGAATGCCTGTGTTCTTGTTCTGGGGTTCTGATGAATTAATCTGTGCCTGACACATATAAAACTGCAGTTGTTTCTCATTCAGAATGGGTTTTCCCCCTCAAACAGCTACACATTACATTATCAAAACACAAAACACATTAGCACTAAACAAATCTGTTTGGAGATTTAAGAACAGATGGGCCAAGCACTGCCATTGCAAGCTTTCAATCCTACCTGCAGAATATGTGATCGCATTTTGTTGAGACTGGCTCTTTCATCACTTCCAAGCTACAAAAATGAAGGAAAACAAGAGCACAAAATTACATATAAACCAGGAACAACAAAAGAAGATTCAGAAATAGTCACTTGCCTGATCTTAAGAAGAAAAAATCATGGTGGGGAAGAGAATTAGGAAACATTTGACAGTTTCTCATTTGAAAACCAGGTATGGTAACAAATACTGTTCCTATGTGATATACACAGATCTACCAGCTCTTCCCAATCTTTGCCTTCCACTGGCAGAAAGACTGCCTTTTCATAAACTGCCAGTTCAGCAAGGCAGGAAGCTTGGCGTTGGAACACCAACACCTTTTTCAACACTGACCTCCTGTGGCAAGAGCGAAGCACAGTGCAATTCTGGTGGGTTTAGGAGCCCACAGGGCTCTTAAAATTCAATTCTCTTTATTTTCTGATAACCCATTAATCTTCCCAAGCATTTGAAAATAAAGAGAGAGAAAAACAAAAGCCTCAAACTGTAGCAACACAGATTCATGTTATTCTCCTGACTTACCATATCGGGCACTCCAAGTTCTTCTGCATAGCAGAAAGCACATTTTGCACATCTCCAACAGCAATCAGTGAGAAGTCCATCTTTCACAGCCGGAAATATTCTACAGCAAAAAAGTAAACAGCTTTGCTTCCGATTTGTTGCATCCCATGAACAGTGCTTTGCACTGCCCGACTCTTCTGTAGCATGCTACTGAATGCTTGGCTGCTATTTCTTCAGCATCTTTACAGCACCTGCGGAGTTCTTGCTCTGAATCCTTCGTTAAAACCTGTCGAGTCTCTTGCAGTGAAAGCGACAGAACGAGCTCGCAGACGCAGGGACACGGCAAACACACGTAAGCAGCAAAACCCCAAAGCCCCAAAGCTTTCTATGTGGGAAAGGACACAAGGCAGGAAGCAGCCCTGCTCATGAAGGAGCCCCGAGAGCTACCGACCCTGACCAGCACAGGTGAGGCCCCACCGCCAAGACGAACAAAACCCAATTGACCTTTACGTTGGAGCAGGGCCGGGCCCGGCGGCGAGGGCTGCCAGCAGGCCCCCGCGAAGCGGCCCAGCTCTCACGCTGCGGTGCCCCGGCCCGCACCGTCCCTCGGCCGCAGGGGGGGGCGGGCGCCGCCGGTGCGGCCCAGGAGGACGCTGCCCGGAGCCGCTCCGCCGCCCGCCTCAGGAGCCGCCCCACAGCATCGCATTTCGCGCCCTTTCCGCCACTCCGTGACGCCGCAACACCTGAGTAACCAATCCCATACAGCATCCACCGCACGTGGAAGCAAAACGTCCTCTTATTAGCTCCTTCCTGGCGCCGGGGCGGGGCGGAGCGGGGAAGCGCGAAGATGATTGGCTCAGCTGCTGTCGCTCGACCCCGCCTCAGGTGCTTCGCCCCAGTGCGCAGGGGCTGGCGGGCTGCATTGTGGGAGCTGCGGCACCGCCCCGGAAGTGCGTGTCGCCCCCCCCCCCCCCCCGCTGTGCGCTCCTGGGTCTGTTTGTTGTTGTGGTCCCGCAGCGCCTGGCCCCGCCCCCTCCCCTTTCTCAGCCAATCAAAGTGCCGAGGAGGATGAGTGGCAGGAGGAACAGCCATTAGCGTGGCGCGGAGGGCGGGGGGCTGGCCGCTCTCGGGCCGCCATGTTAGGGTCGTCGGGCTGGCGGACCGCGGGTGGCTCGGCGCCCCGGCAGCGCGGCATGGAGCCGCCGGTGGAGCTCCGCGTCAGCTGCCGCGGCGACACCCGCAGCTTCCTCGTGTCGGACCCGGTGCTCACGACGTGGGCTGACGTGGAGGCCATGGTGAGCGCCCCGGCCCGCAGCCATGCGAGCTGGGGGGGTCCCAGCGCCTGCGCTCTCGGCTGCCAGAGCCGTGTTCCCCATTCCACAGACTGGTGCTTTTGCTCCTGGCGTTAACACTGGCTTTTGTATTTATTGCATGCTTGGGGGTGTTTTGGAGCCTTTTTTGGGTAAAGCTCTTTATGCGTCGCTTGGTTTTTCCCTGCGGGCTGTGGCTTTAGCTGTGTGCTCTTCACAGTTACGGATTCTTGGCATTGTCCCCCTGTACAGTTCGGTCTTACTCCAGTTCTTTTACTCATGGAAGTAGATCTGGTAACATAACACCCTTCTGTTACTTACAGAGCCGTTTGCGGAGGGTTGTGTTTGCTCTCTGGGTGCTGAGGCACCGACAGGTTTTTGGTTTCTTGCTTCCTGGTGCCTTGTGTGTGTGTGCTAATCTGGAAATAACTGTTACTGGGTCATGTGTGCATAGGCAGTTGCTTATGGAGGTTTGTGTGTCATGTATTTGGTATCTTGAAGAGCATTGCTTTGGTTTTATTTCTAGTGTTAGTGAATAAGACTTGTATTGGCTGAGGTTATGATTTCTTTATAGTAAGGATTCCTTTATAATAAGGATGCAATTCCTTCGGTTATAATGAAAGTGCAGCAATTGGGAAGTTGCATTTTAAGAGATTTTGGCAGTGTTTTGTTTTCTCTCTTTCAGTTCTTGGTATGTAGCTAATATGTTCTAGTGTACCTTGTAGGAAGTGCTTGCATTGTGAATTACTCATTCAAACCTTGAGCCACATCATCTTCACTCACTGTATTTCACTGTTCTGGAAGAGGTGGTAGTTCAGGTTTAAAATATGCGCTGGCAAATAGACCCTATAGGAACGGCTGAACTGGTCAGAGCCCTGCTTCCAAATTGCTCTGTAAGCAAAGTGTTGCTCTTAAGATTGAGGGTGTGTTTGTGCAAGGTGTGGTGTTCCATGACAGTAATGTTTGTCATGGACCTGTCTGCACTTTGCTGTGTGAATTACTGTTTCAAGGTAGAATCAGTTAAACTGTTTTAATACATTATTGAATGTCTTTTGTTCCTGAGGGATAACCCAGTCTCTGGTTTTACTTTGAGTTTCAGGGGAGCAGTCTATGGTACTAGCTAATGTAGATGCAGACCATGGTTTCTTCTTGACAACCTGAGTTGTTTCTCTTGCTGCACTCCTGAATTAATTTGGGATGTACTAGTGGAAGAACCTGTGTGTAGCACGTTCATTGCAGAATGTGTGGAGCCTATGGCATTGAAGTGCTATGTAGGTCTCAACCATCTGCTGCCTTCTAAGGCTGATGATGTTCTTATGTGAGGCCCAGGCTAGCAGAACATGACTCAGATATATCGGGCTTTCAGAGAAAGTTTCCATGGAGAAAAGTCCAACTTGGTAGGTAAGTGATACCCAGATATACGTGAGCCTCAAAGGCTGTTATTCAATATAGGGGGGTGAAAAGTGCCTTTGTTTATGGCTCATTTGAGACTGATCACCTGTGTGAGCTGCCCTCTTGGTGCTTTCGAATGTAGAAGTTAGGATGTGATTGTTGGCTTTAGGCACCTTTGGCATGCTTGAGTTCCTAACCCTGAGCTTGTCCCGTTGGAATGGAAAGGTTGTTATTGTTTATTTTGGGGTAAACATTAACTGGGAAGGGGGAATCACGAAAGAAATAAAGCTTTTTCTTTTCATTATAGGAGTTAGGCAAGGTTGGAGGCATTGGGAGGAGTTGTTCAGCTCCAGAATGGGTTTTATAGGACAGTATTTATTTCATTGGAGAAACTGAAGGGAGATTGGAGGGTTAAAGTATTAATCATGATTAACTGAAAACATCTGTAGTCCTATCTCATTGTGTCTCACTGTGGTTTTGTCCTCCTTTTTCCTTACAGGTTAAAGTTTCATTTGACCTGGACAACATTCAGATCAAATACATTGATGAGGATAATGATGAGGTAAAATACCTTCCACTCTGCCCTCCCAGTGCTGGTGTGCACCTTCCTGCCTCTTGATAATTTGTAGTGGGTCCTTCAGGAATGTATCTTATGCATCAGAGGTGGGGGGTTTTTTTGCCCCTTTGATAAGAAAATGTCTGTTAGTCTTGTGGCTTCACTCATAATGCAGCATACTTATTTAAAATGCTTTTTCAGAAGCTGATGCCTTTCTGTTTTCCATCCCATAGAAACAGCCAGTGAATCTGTGTGCTCTGAGGAGAAAAGCTTCTGTTAGGGAATTCTTTGTTATTTGATGAGAATAAAGTAGTGATAACTGTGCTTACAGCCATGGGAAACTCCTGTCTTTTCAATCTGTGTTCTTGCCTCAGAAAAATGTAGGTCCCCCGTCATAAGCATATGTTCAGCTCAGTGATCTGGTGTACTCAAATCCTCTGCTTGTTTTATGCAAATGCTGTAATCTCCAAGCAGATTACTGACTCAGAAAACAAATTGGTTACTTCTGGTTGTCTCTGTTCAGTAACTTCCTGCTTGGCATAACCTCACCCTTTCATATTCTTTCTGGTTATCTAAAGAAGATTGTAGCTCTGGAACAGAATGTAACTGTTGTAAACTCTGTGTTCCATTACTTGGTTTGCAGCTTTACTAAATTGCAGAGATGGGATCTGTATTTTTATTTCTTTTCCCCCTAAGGGTAAATGTCAAGATACTTCCAGCAGCACTTCAGGGAAAGGTTGTCCCCTTGTTTTCCAGCCTGTATCTATATAAAGATATAGATGCATCTGTCAAAAAATGTTTTTAAAATACCGATAGGGTGAATCATGCAATGCTGTAGTGATTAAATAGCTTCTGGTATTCGTAACTTCTGTGTGCAGAATGGATAAATGAGCACCTGTAGATGATGGGTTGGGCTTGTATCTAAATCATGAAACACTTTACAGTTGGGCATTAAAAGTAAATGGGTCCCCCCTCTGCGTACTTGTATAGCAGTACCAGTGCCAGCTTACTGCCAGTAGATGAGATCACGCTTGTTCTGACTGCTAGTAGGTGCAGAGCTCTTTCTTAGTGCACAGATCTAATGAAGAGCATGTTCTGCTCCAGAACACCACAGCGTTGATGAATGATTAAAGGTGGCATCAGTAACAAATATCTGAAGGAGTGGGTACATTTATTCTGAAAGCATGGTAATGTTCAGAGAACTGTAGAAGTACATTCATGTCTATTACTGTTATTTCTTTTTGCAGGTCTCTGTGAACAGCAAAGGTGAGCTGCTACTTTACTGGATTGAAATTGGTAACCAGACCCCAACTGTTGTTGATGTTTCTGGAGAAGCAGTTGAGAAGGCTTCTTGTTTGATTTCTGGAGTTTGTGTATGCTTAGGCATCAAATCCTTCCTGAGAGAAGGAGGTTCCAATCCATAGGACCAAATTGTAAATGACTGAATTAATGGAATGTAAAATCTCTGGGCTGCTAGAATACGTTTGCTTGTTGGTGTATGTACAATTTCCAGTAGCACTACTAAAAGGGTTTACACAAGGTATGGGAGATGCTCCTTAATATAGGGGTCCCTAAATACTGTGTGCTAAACTTATATGCTGCTTGAGACAGGGAAAATTCACATTTCTTTCCTTTTTTTCTTTAGAGGAATACGAGGAAGCTCTGAAGGTAAATGCTCTCTTTGACTCTTTGGATTTTGGTTTCCAACATATTCTTCCATCTGCAATTGGAATTGGTTAATTTTGCATAGGCAAAAGAATTGCTTTCCTTTACATTTCAGCTGCGCTATGTTAATGCTGTCAGCTCTTTGCTCATGGGCTTTCAAATCTGCTAATAATTTCAAAATAAACATAAGTTACAACTTGCTGTAAGCTCCCGGGCAGAATGTCTGTTGTTTATTGCTCATCTGAGCAGCTTTATTGTAGAGTGAAAAATTCCTGCACTAATATCTGCATTCTCATCCTTTTGCTTATAATCAACTTTTTAATAAGCATCTTGGTAACCTTTAAGAAAAGCAGAACAGAATATCAAACGTCAGCTGACTGGGCCTTGGCATTTCACTGGATTTTCCTTTGGTTTGGGTGTCAAGTCTTTCACCAACCTCTCCAGTGTAGTGTGGTGCTGTATTTTACAGGATTTTCTGTGTTGGTTGTAAGTGCAGTAAATATAGTGATTTTCTATACTGTTTATTTAGATTGCAGTTAAACAAGGAAATCAGCTTCAGATGAATGTGTATGAAGAAAACTCTTCTCTGAAAGAAGCCTCATATTCTTGTTCTCGGCAACCACATGAAAAAAATGGAACAGAAAAATTGGCACCATTTAAAGATGAGAAGAACTTTGCTTTGCACTGTTCTGTGCTGGCTCAGGGGTTAGAGGAAGACTTAAAAAATGAAGAGCTGGCAACTCAGGTAGGAGGCAGAACTGAATTATGTATGCATTAAAACAAAGAATTCATAAGTGTAAGTCACTTTATAGACTGATTGTCATCTTTACCCATGCATGAAATATCTGAGTTTGGAAGCTGGTCTTCATTTTCAGCTATCTGCACCCATTGTAGCTTGTTGAAAGTGTTTGAATGTCTTCAGGGTATTTTGATGCTGCATTTAGAAATACGGATGTTTTCATGTTGGCCATTCTAAAGTATTTTGATAAACAAAGCAATTGGTCTCCTGAAGCCTGATTGCCATCTGCTAACTTCTGGTTGACTTGGTTTCTTTGGCATTGATGCCAAATTACACTTTAATGCTGACAATGCAGAAATCTCTCAGGAGAATGTCAGGGGTTTGTTGTGTTGCTTTCCCACTGTTTTCCAAATAACTTGATCTTTTTTTTTAATAAAGCCACATAAGAGCTGTTCCCAAGTGTTTGACTTGCTGGGGTGAGGGGTTTTGCAGCTTTGCATACTTGAGGTTGGTGACTTATTTTTGTGGGTTTTCTTTCCCCAGCAAAAGTTAAATCACAGTAGAACAGGAAGAACAAATGAAAAACCTCCAGAATGGTTTACTAGCTACCTGGAAACAGTAAGTGTATTTTCTCAATTTAGTATTCTTAAAGGAATACATAAGAGGGTGTGGGTAAAAAAGTTCCCTGTGATGCCAAACTCTATTCATCTGATCACACTTGCTCTCAGTACTTGTGACTAGGAATCTTAAAGGGCATTTAGGCATTTAATCCTTTTGCTTTTGTGGTGATAAATGGAAGGTAGGTGTCCGTATGGCTGTACAATGTAGCTGTTACCTTAAAAAGAGTTGGATATGTGCCACTTCTTGTGCAAAGTGAATTGTTTGGTTTATGCACTTGATCGTTTTAAGTGTAGGTTTAAGTGGCTCCCATGATAGAATCCTTGTTGTGTTCCTGGTAGCTGTAGGAGCTCCGCTTGTGATGAGAGAGAACATGAAATATGGTGTTGCTGTTGGATGCTCTGGTTTGACCAGTTTCGGTAGGGTGATACTTAGTTTTCCTAGACTTGGAGTAGAGCTTTTGATGACCTTGCTTTTCATGATTGTTCAGTTTAAGAAAATATTTTGAGGAGACCATTGAATATAACCTATAGGTTAATAAGCTGTGGGTGTTAACTTGTTTTGAACAGCTAATAAACATAACTGAGAGGCAGTTAGATATGAATGCTTAGAATAAATTAGCCAGTGAGTTCGTGAAACTTAAAGATGCAGTAGACAATAGTATGTGCATTTTTATTTAAGCTTTTTTCTCAGTCTCCCTTCCTTTGCCACCTTTTTATACAAACAAAAGATGGGGGACTTAGTGGCTGTATTTAAAACATCCCTGGTGGACCAGACCTAATGTTAGTGACTCCAGAGGGGCTTGTTGGAGTTAATGTCTCAGCAGTTGGTTTCCTTCCCTTTGTGTGAAGCTATGGAAGAACCTGAATATTGTAAGCAGCAGTACAGGATTTCTGAATTTTTCTCATTAAAAGCTCTGGGCTGGTATTTTCTAAAACCCAAATCCCCTTTGAGGAATGTGATGCTTGTTTAATTTCATCTGGAATGTGCTGGGGGGATGGGAAGCGGATTATGAACTGCTTTATGGTTTATGTATTGGGAGACTTGGGACAGTGTAATCTAACTTTTGAAGCTGCAGAGGTGGCTTTTATTCCTGACTTTGTTTCCAGTTTAGGGAACAAGTAGTTAAGGAAACTGTTGAGAAGCTGGAGCAGAAGCTGTATGAGAAGCTTGCTCAGCAGAATCAGCCTCCAGATTTTCCGGAGAGCACTGTTACAGCAGAACCTCCAGTGTCAGAGAGCCAGTCAGAGGATGGCAACCAGTGTGACTGGCTCATCTCCTGCTGCAACTGCCAGGCCCGGATCGTCGGAGTTCGTTACCAGTGCAGGTAGAATATGCTGAGAGATGGGAGTGTGGGAAACCTGACATGGGAGTGAGTCTGAGAAGCTGTCTTGCTGTTGTAGATCTCTAGGTTTCTGAGCTGCAGCATGCTGTACATCTCATATCATGTAATATGCGTCTCAAAGAGCTTATGTGCTCTGTTGTGACTAGACCTTATCTGCATAAGAACAAGACTAATAATGTTTTGAGAAAATGTGATTGTTTTAACAATGAGAGAACTTTAATAACACTTGCTGTATTCTCAGGCACTCATTACCTTTTTTGCATATAATGTACAGTAATGGTAAGGAAAATGTTCTGTTCAGTTGACTAAACGGAAAAGCAAACAAGAAAGGGCAAAACTAGCATCCACCAGTGTACAATAGTCTGCTAGTTCCATCAGTCAGTGAGGCTAAGGCAGGTCATGTCTCTCTTTAATGATCTCACTGTTGTCAGTTTAATAGCATAAAAAAGGTTCTGACAAGTGTCTTAAGTGAGGTGTCAGAAGTGAGGGTTTTATTTGAATTGAAGCAGTTGCCGTAGAGGTCAGCACTTTAGGACTAGGCAGCAGCAGTGAATGGAATGCCAGTAGGAGGTTTTCTTTGGATGTTTGTTTTCCTTGCTGGCAGGAAATGCCAGTCTGTTTTTTATCAGTCCTGCAGGACCAAGCTGCTTTGCATCCCTGAATGCTTCGGTTGACTTATTCTGTGTTTTCAGAAATATGATGCTGTTTCTGGCATTGGATTTCAGTAGAATGGTTTATCCTTCATAGCAACAATTGTTAATCACTTGTGCTAAAGAGAGCATTTATTTTTTTCAATGTGTATTGAAGAAGGAAGTGGGAGCTATGTTGCAGTTTTGCCAGCAAGAGAGATCTATGTATTCCAGATGGCTCCAAATATTGATGTATAAGTGAGAAAACCAGCTTCTGTTTCCCTCAGGCACTGCTTCTGATGGTAGCATGTTACAGAATTGTTGCTCTGTAGAAATGTAAGGCTTAATTATCCTTCACTGTCTTTTTCTGTGCATTAATTCCTTGCATCTTGGTAACTTTCTGCATCTTCTGCTTTGCAGCCTTTGCCCAGCCTACAATATCTGTGAACAGTGTGAAGCAGGAACATATGCACATGATCCTAATCATGTCTTGCTGAAGCTGCGAAGACCTGTGCTCTGTGTTGCTGAGAATTACAGCCTTGCAGAGTTCTCCCCTCGCCTGCCTACTACTATGGAGCAAGTTAGGTAAATGGTGGCACCTCTTAGTACCTGACAGGATTATCCTGGTAGCTAAGTGCGGCTGATGTTCAGCTTTTAGTGTAGATTTAGCGATAATGAGAAATGGAAATTGTACTTGGGACTTCATTGTGAGTAGCAGAAAATAGCTGTAGACTTACAAATGGTCTAAGTCATGAATCTTACAGCATTTTTAATAACAAAGTAGAAAAGACAGAATATTGTCGTAGGTGGGCAGCAAACTCTTGAGAGCTTGCTTTTGCTTTGAGCATATGCTAATCTGCCTTCAAGTTTCTTTCACTGAAGCCATACAAAATACCTTCACAAGCAACTATGAAGATTTTATTTTAAAATCATCTGGTATCCAGTCTAGAAGCATGAGGCATTTCTTGAAGTGTTCCCTTGGAGGCTAAAGCTGTGTTGGCTAGAGCTGAATTCTAATCAGCTTAATGTATTGTAACAACGTGGCTTATTCTCTCTGCAGGCTCCAGAAACAGATGGACAAAAGATTTCTGAAGGCAGAAAAGCAAAGATTACGAGCAGAGAAGAAACAGCGAAAAGCAGAGGTCCGAGAGCTGAAAAAGCAGCTCAAATTGCATAGGAAGATTCATCTATGGAACTCTGTCCATGTACTGGAAACAAGTGGCTCACCTACTGTGAAATCTGAGAGTCTCCAACCCAACACCTTCCTGTAAGAGATGTTGGTAGCTGGTAGTTGTGCTGTCTGACCTTTTGTGATGATACCTATTTAAAGTAACAGCAGGAGCTTATGTGAAAGTGTTATTTGTCAGTGGACCCTCTGAGAATTTTGTCTCAGTGAAATTGGCAAGGTGGAGTGTTCTTAACTGGTTTTACCTGGGAGGAGAGTAGGAGAATTAAAAGCCCAACTGATACCCACTACTGGTGGGTATTACCAGAAACATACATATTGATACTGACCTAGGAGCAAGGGGAGTGCCTGGGAATACATATATCCCAGGCACGTGCATATGGTGTAAAGGAATGTTACTGTCAGTCTATCTTCCTGCTGTATTGTCTTTGGATAAAGTACATGGTGTGTGTGCATGTGCAGTAATCTTAGTTTCTTGTTTTGTGTTCTTAGGCTGAGGCTCATGAGCAGCTTTTACATTTCCCATCCCCTTTGGTTTTAGGAATATACAGCTGTAAAACTGTGTTTAGACTTCAGCTGAAAACAGTAGCTGCAATGTTAGAATTTTGCAACACTCCTAGAGATAGCAGGAGGAATTGAGCTAAATGGCCTTCTCTGGTCTTAGCCAGTGGAATAGCTGAATGGCTTTCTCAATTTTGGTGGGGTTTTGGTGTATCTTCTGTTTGTTTCTTCCCCCAATCCCAGGAGTCCTACTCAACCCTTCCAAGCAGTTGTCCCAACACTAAGTGCAGTATTTGTGGATGAGAACTTGCCAGATGGGACTCACTTGAAACCAGGAACAAAGTTTATCAAACACTGGCGAATGAAGAATACTGGCAGTGTGGAATGGAGCTCAGACACAAAGGTATCCTGCTTTTGCTATTACTTCTAAACACTAAAATAGTTCTTGAAGATAATATTTGCATGCATTAGGAATTGAATTCTCTGTCAGAACCTGTTTAGGATTTCATTTGGCCTCTTAATTCACAAGCTGGAAATTCTGGGACAAAAAGCTGTCTAGATACTCTTTACAACTGCAGGCTACAGGAAGAAGGCAATTAACATCCTTGAACATGTTTTCCAGTGTTGTTATGTTACAGTTCAACCTTGTTTACAACGTGTTGCTTTTCTGACTTCAAAAAGCCTTTCTTCTGTGAGTGAGGGCATTCATGTTGAAAAATAGGGCTATAATCTTACTTTGTGGGGATAGTGACTAATGTGAGAATGTTTACTAGCAGCCCCTCTTCTCCATGCCAGTATCTACAAGGTCTTTCAGAAGAGGAACTTTGAGTGCTCCTTCCTGCCCAGTATGTAGAGAAGCTTGTGAAGTTAACTTTTGCTTTTCCTATTGTATGTTTCAGTTGAAACTTATGTGGGGAAACCTGACCTTGGCATCTTCTGAAAAAAAAGATGTGTTGGTGCCATCCCTTCCCTCAGGACAAGTAGGAACTGTTTCAGTTGAGTTTGTCGCTCCTAATATAGAAGGAACTTACACCTCTCACTGGAGATTGTCACACAGAGGAGAACAGTTTGGGCCCAGGATCTGGTGCAGTATTGTTGTGGATCCTTCCCCAGCTGCTGAAAATCTTGAAAGTGATGGGAAGGATCCTGACTCCTGCCAGAAGGCTAAAGCTTCCAGCACCAAAAAGGCAAGTAGCTCGTCCAGTGTTTGGGGTGGTTCTGAATTGCCTAGGTGAAGGAGCAATGTATCTTGTTTAGTGCAGTGGCATGGTGTCCCTAGCTATATTGATTTCCATAGGATTCTTTTAGCTGTTTGCTTCTAACTTCTATCTTTAATAGAAAAGAAGCAGAACTTCTATGTAATTTCTTTTTGACAGACGTGATTAGTTATCAGTCTGTTGCAGATATTTGTCTAGCTCTTTGACTGAACTGAAACACTGCAGAATTTTCTTATGTTAGATGTTGTTCTCTTGGCTCTAAAATGAGTTGATTAAAATATCTTTCAAGTTACTTGTGTTCTTACACACAAAATTCAGGCTTTGTTTCATGTAACTGTTTTATTTGTTGTGTGAGGTGTGTCTGGGACATCGCTGTTTTTTTCTTCTTGTAGGATGCTTCCTTTAAGGCAGAAGCAGGTGCTCAAGTGATGGGTGAAATCATGGAGCAGGTTGAAATACCTCTGCCAACTATTCCTTTAAAGGTCAAAAATCTCCCAAGTGAGAGAGAATTTTATATCCCATCTGTTGACCTCCTCACTGCGCAGGTAAAGTGCTTAAATATGCATAGAGATAAAGCAAAACACCTTGGGCTTGATCTCTAGGCATATAAATGTCTGTAAGAACAAAAACCTTCTGAAATCTGAAAGAGCCACTGTATTTTCGGGAAGTATATATTGCATTTGATATTGCAGAGCTACTTTCTTAGCTTGGTATTTGGGACTTTTACTATGTGGAAGGGACAGACTTAAGAGTCAGTGGGGTCTTTCTCTGGCCCCTGACAAGGGAGTGGCCTCTTGTTCCCCTTGGTTGTGTGCCACATTCTATGATGTGGATGTTATAGGAAAACTGCTCTCTGGAGATCATGCTGAGTAACAAAGTGAGTTCTCTGTAAGTTAATGGGATTTGGTGCTGGGAAGTACAGCGTAAGATTTCATTCAGGGTTTGCTGATGAGAACTCTGGTGTTTCTTTTCATAGGACTTGTTATCCTTTGAGCTGTTGGACATTAACATTGTGCAGGAGTTGGAGCGAGTGCCACACAATACTCCTGTTGGTAAGGTTCTCATAGTCTGTCTGCTGTCTAGCACAGACAGTTTGTGCTTTGTAGTTTTCAGTCTTGGCTTGTTTTCAGCTTCACATTCCCAAGACCATAAGATTCCAGAACTTGAAGGCTGCTATTTTCTTTGCTCACCTAGTGCTGGTGTACTACAAAGTTAGTGATTAACTTCACTAGCTGATCTTGTGTAAGATAACGGAGTTTCTTCTGTCTTGGAAGAATATTCCCTAAAAAAGGATCGCTTCTTATAAGGTTGTCACCTGGAGGAAGGAAGGTTCCTACTCTCTTCACTACTTTTGTTTTTCAGACATGACTCCCTGCATGTCCCCTTTGCCACATGATAGCCCCTTGATGGAGAAGCCTGGCTTAGGTCAGATAGAGGAGGAGAATGAGGGGAGTGGATTTAAACCAGTGCCTGGTAAGCAGGAGTCACGGGGAGCTTGGACGTGAGGGGAGGAGGATATTGTCACTTGTGTGCAGTCAGCAGACAGTGTCTAAAAGGAGCTCCAACTCCTGTTTTCTGTGGAAAACCAAAGCAGTTTTTCGCCTGATAAACCTGTGGTCTGATGCTGTTCTCTGATTGTAGAAGTTGGAGCATGATATATGTAGAATTCAGAAATACAAATGTTTCCCTTCATTTGTCTAACCACTAGAATTGCTGGGAGAATGAACAGTTTGCCCTGTATAGAGTAGGTTATACTCAAACGTGCTGTGTGTAGCCCCCATGCTTCTCAATCACTTTCACATTCAACTTGAACTGAATTCCAAAATCTTTTGGCTTTTGAAAATCACTAACACAGGATCAGTGTTAGCCTTGCTGAGCCTAAAAAATCCTTCTTGGACTTAACATTGCCTTGAAGTGGTATTAGGATAACCTGTTGTTTCCCTTTGGAAGGAGTGAGAGAAGCCTGCTTTCCTGCAGATGCTTGTCTGGTGAAAGCAAAAGCTGAACATCCATTGAATCAGGAGGAAGGGGAGGAAGACATGAGTGGAACTCAGTTTGTGTGTGAAACTGTCATTCGTTCCCTAACCCTGGATGCTGCACCTGACCATAAGCCCCCCCAAAAGAAGAAAGTTCTCCAAAGTAAGTTCTGTCTCTGATGCCTTCTGTGGCTTTACTGTTGTGCAGTCAGCTATTGGCTGCAAATGGCTCTGCAGTGCAGGTGGTGATACTGCTTTGTTTTTCTTGCTTGTTTTATTAGACTCTTCACAAACACTGCAAGACACCTTCAGTTGTAATACAATAAATGAAGAATCTTCTGGGATCAAAGCTAATTCCACTTTCAAAAAGGAAGCAAAGACTCATCAGTCGGAGGCAATGACGGAAAATGACCGTGGTAAGCAAAATAGGTTTGATTTTTAAGATAAAGCTGTAAAAAGAGCTAAACAAAAGAAAATAAGATATAAAACCATCTGACGCTGTTCTAGGACATCAGGAAATGGGTGTCAGTACTTGGTACAAGCAGCTGGTTTAACTGCTGCTTAAAAAGATGAGTGAAATTTCCAGGACAATACTGACCTTGTGCTAGCCGTACAAAATGGACAATTGTTAATATTCTACTTTCTTTCTTTATTTTTCTTTCCTCTGTTAGGGGACCTACCACTACCTGATGAGAGAGCAGGCCCCTGTAGTGACACTTGCAATTCTGATGATGTTGAAGATAAGGATGATATTCAAAGTCAGGGCTCCTCTGCTTCATCAGAGGATTATATCATTATTCTTCCTGAATGCTTTGACACCAGCCGTCCTTTAGGGGAGTCTATGTATAGTTCAGCTCTTTCCCAACCCAGTTTGGAGAAGACAGGAGAACCTGAAACAGGAGCAGAGAATCCAGAAGGGGGAAGCCAGCCGCAGATCCACAGTGTCACTGATATGTTGATAACCTTACAAACACTGGCTGCCGAACCATTAACCCCAGAGGCTGCAGACACCTTAACCCAGACACAAAGGTATGCTTCTTGGACAAGAACAAAATGGTTATGTTGCTGTAGAGTCTGCAGGTGTTGTGCTTGAGTGTCCAAACAGAAATAGTTGTAACAAATATTTTATCTTGTACTGGAGATAAATCCTGCATCTTTTTACATAGCCTGTACTCACTGCTGAGGGGGGTGCAAGAGGCATGGGAAACTTCTTTTGTCTGTTGATCTTGACTTTTCTGCCTGTCTACATGTAGAATGAAAGTAGTAAAAGCAATTTTTTTTTTCCTTATGTTTTCAGGAATCTTGCATCTCCTCAGGATCATATCTTCCAAGAACCAAACCTACCAGCTTCAGAGAATCTCTCCTCCACTCATAATCAAATAAGAGAAGGTACTGACAGTGCTTTTATGAAAGATGCAGCCTGTTGTTATCATGTATTCCTTATGCCAAGTATTGCATTGGGTACCTTGTTATTCTTGAGAGCAAAAATCTACCATGTAATGATAGGTTTTTTTTCCTCTGGCTGCTGAAAATTTACTATGTAGAAGATTTGAATAGAGAAAGAATTGGGTTTGGATCAGTGAAGAAATGGAAAGAAATGGTAGGATGGGACTTGGAAGTGTTTGTAGATACCTGGAAAACTAGCTTGTTCTGGGACTAATGAGCTGTATATTTAAGCTGCTGTTACAGTCACTGAGAGCTCAGGTTTGTCTCATGTTGAAGTAAACGCCCACCAACTTACCAGGCAAGTGACTTCTGAAACTTTTGCTTGTTTTGACTGCAGTGAGAATTCAGTTAAAATCTGGATAACTAAATGTTAAAGTGTTAATTTTGGATTGAATACCACTCCTTTCCATTTATCTGCATATTGTCTCTTCGGCTTCACACTTACTGGACATGTTGATAATGATACTTGCTTCTTCCTCTTCCAGAACCCAGTGGTGAAGACAGTCATGGACCAGGATCTTCTGGATTTCTAGCTAGTAAACGGAAGTGCTCAGAATACCCAAGGTAATGAAGCTGTGACTTCACAAATGCTGTTTTAAACTAAGACCTGCTAAATTTGCTAAATTAGGCACCTAGTTAAAAATACTGGCTGACAGGTTTCACTTAATGTTTTCCAGAAAGGCCTCACTTCTTTAAGGAAGCATATGCTGAATTACAGAATACTGTATTGTCGTAAGATCTTGGTGTCTACTTAGACACGAGGGTAAAGGATGTAGAGGTGGCAGGTAGAAGTGTATGAAGAGGTCAAGCTGAACTCTCCTAGAAATCTGGATTTTTTTGTGAAATATCTTGGGATTCTTAAAATGGAGATTTCATATATCACCTCTGTTAAGCACCTGAAGATACTGACACTGGAGGAGTAAGAGAAAACGCTGGGCGGAGTATTAAGTAACTTGAAGCTACTCTGACCTGAATGGGTGTGTCATATAGGTCAGTTCCCAGACAGCAGTAATTCCTCTGGATCATAGGTTTTCTGCTCCCAAAGAACTAAATCTCCATTGGCACAACAACAGGGAAGAGCCTTGCATTTCACATGAAACACATACTTTATTGACCCTGAAGTAATGGCTGATTTCTTTCTCGGCAGATACCCTCAAGGAAGCAGCATTGCAGGAGAACTTGTTAAAGGTGCTTTGTCGGTTGCTGCTTCTGCCTACAAAGCATTGTTTGCTGGACCACCCACTATAGAACACGTAAATATCTTTCCTGTGTGCTAGGGGGGTTTCATAGAATGCCAACCTTAAAATTATAGGTGTATGTTTCATAAATGTATTGAGATTGTATATAGGACTTCATGCAACAGTAGAATGTTCAGCTCGGTGGCATCCTTTTGAAATATGCTGCTTCATGACGAGGCAGGGAAATCCATACTATGGGGACCATGTCTCTTGCAGCCTCATGGAAGAGTAGTAATTCATGTTTTTGCAAGTTAACAGCTTAATTGTGGACAACAGGATCTCTGTGCTTTAATTATATTCCAGAATAATGCTTCAAATGGGAAAAACTCTCGTTTTATAGCTTATCTTCCTTTTGTTTCCAGCAGTCTGCAGCTACAGAAGAGCAAACTGCCACTCTTCTTTCCAGTCTGTGTGAGATGGGGTTCTGTGACAGGCAGCTAAACCTCCGACTGCTGAAGAAACACAACAATAACATGGTTCAAGTGGTAACTGAATTGCTTCAGCTCGGGAACAGTGACTGGTACAGTGGTAGGTGCTGAACCTTCCTGGTGGAGGGAAGAGTCGTCTTCATTGAATAAACTCTCCCAGAACACCACAGCAGTAGCAGGCGGTGCCTCAGCTGTGTTCTCTTTGGAGCTGTGACTACAACTTTGGCTTTTCTTTGGGCTTTTGACTTTCTGTTTTTCTCATGGAAATGTCAAACAGTGCTTGTCACAGCATCTTAGGAATTGGAGACCAGAATTTCACCTTTGATTTGGACCTCACAGTTAGACCTCATGAGTAGCTTTGTAAGTCTAATTTCATACCAAATCCTTCTATCAGGGAACCCTGTAGAATTCCTTAAACTTCCACCTGGATGAGAACTTCCCCTCTTATCACATATAAGATGTTTTTCTTTTAGGCAGCTGGAAACTTGTTTTGCTGACTTTTAACAAGCTTTGGACTAGCAACCAGTATAAAATGCTGCTGTACAATGTAGTCTTGCCTAATTTACAAGAGATGCCCACAACTAGCAAGTTGTTCCTTCTGATACGATGTAGTAATTGATTTGTCCAGTGCATGATAGTAATGTGACAGACTTAAACCTTACAAATGATTTCTAGAGAACAAGGTTGCTCAGACACAAAAGCCATCTTAAAGCATCAAACAACTTCTGAAAAGGTCTGAAAGTGGAATCACTGTTAAACTAAGAATACCAGAACGTAGCAGCATGAAGCAGGAGAGTGAATTTACCAGCAGCAATCGAACCAGCTTTAGTACTGATAGCACAAAGCATATCTCTTAGGGGAAAATACAGCTTACATAAAATGTTTTGTTAAAGTGGAATGTAAGGGAAGGAAAGGCATTTGGAAGAATCTTTTACAGGCTTGTTGTAGAAATGTTAAGTCTTTCTTTCAGGGTAGTGCAAACCTCTCGTGTTTGATACCACATGAGAAGAATTAATGAAAGCATAGAAACCCAGAGCTGAACTGGAGTACAAATTCTGGTGATGTTTAGGAATGGGAAGAGTGCTTGAGGCAGGGACTGTGTGACTTGTGTTTCAGTTGGAGCAAGGCATTAACCAAAGCAGTTTTATGGGTGCGGTATCCTGTGGTGGTTCTAGGTGCTCCTGTGTTTCCACAGATGTGTCTGTAGGATCCATTTTGCTCACAAGATTTTTGGTTTAAAAGCCATATTTAATTTGGAACTCTTCTAAATGTGTTGAGAGATTCGATTCTGAAGCATCACGGGAGACCAGCAACATACACTGCTGTGCAGTGGCCTACCTGGAGGTAGCTCCTCAAGTCTGGTCCCTCTGGAGGTGACAGCAGTGCTGGCTACATTCTTGCTTTTAAGCAGACTTTTCCTTGCTGCAGGAAAAGACCATTGATCCTAAACTACTTTATATTACTGCTACTTCAAATCAAGATGTTCCTGTTCTGTCACACTGTAGCTGAAGCACTATCAGGATTGTGGCTGACCAGGTGATCAGTAGTAGCAAGTTTTTAAAAGACATAATACCCTTAGAGATAAGAGATGATTAAAATAAGTGAAGAAAATAAAATGTATCATACCATTTTTGTTTTAAACCTATTTTTATAGATTGTGGGGGAGATACTCTTAAATGTTTATTTTGAAATACAGTAGAACTATTTTGCAGTGTTTCCCATCTCTGTACACCAGTACAACTGTCTGCTGGGACCAGGTAAAGATCATTCTGTAACTTGGAACTACTGGTGTTTTTCTCACCTGCACTTACGCATACTGTTTGCTGCCTACTCAAGAACGAGGAGGAGGAAGGATGTGGAGGAAGAGCAGTAGCTGATGATGTTTTGGAGCGTGGAGTGGTTATCTGCTTTGATCTGGAGTGCCCAGCAGGACATGTGCTCTTTCTGTGTGTACCTTCATACTTGGCCTGTTGAAGTGTTCCGTAAATGAATGAAGCACTACAGCATTTGGGGAGGAGCATTTCATGGCGGAGTGAAATGTGAAGTGTGAAATGCTGTTTTCCCATATGTTAATTTTTAGTAGGGTTTAGATAATGAATGCTCAGGCTTAAGATAGAGATCTCTCTGTTGGCTTTGTATATTTTGTTAATGGATGCATGGTATAATTTATAATATATTCTGTAGTGCAGATGTGACCTCTGTATCTTATTTGGGGTGAGCGCCTTCAATGTCAACCATGGTGAGGGGGAGCAGGGGCAGAGACCCCCTTTTCCTCTTGCCCTTACGCCAGCCCTCTTGGCCTGTGGGCTTGTCCCAGGTGGGGATGCTGGCCCGAGTGCTCTGGCTGGGGCTGCTGTACCACTCAGTGATGGAGCAGCTTCTTAATCAGCAGGTATCTGGGCATGGAGGGGAAATGGGAGGCTTGGTGGGAGAAGGCATTAAGGGAAGACACAGAGCTGTGAGCAGAAGGAATGGACCACATCAAGTTCAGCAGGGTCCTGCCCCTGGATTGAGACAAACACAAGCACAGGCTCGGGGTGAGTGGATGGAGCAGCCCGGAGGCGAAGGACTTGGGGGTGTTGGGTGAGGAGAAGCTCCCCATGACCCGGCTTCACTGTACTCTTGAGCCGAGACCCCCCCGGTGTGCTGGGCCGCACCCCCAGAGCCTGAGCAGCAGCTCAGGGAGGGGAATTCTCTGCTGCGCTCTGGGGAGACCCCCCCTGCAGCCCTGATCCAGCTCTGGGGCAGGAGCACAAGGGGGACGTGGAGGTGCTGGAGCGAGGCCAGAGGAGGAGGGCAAAGGGGATGCCCCGGGGGCCGCAGCACCGCGCGTCCCCCGCCACAACCACGGAGCCGGTGGCACCGACGGGCCCGATAGCCCCGGGAGGCCCCGCCCACTCGGTCACCACAGCGCTTCCGCCGCGGCCCGGAAACGGAAGTGCGGCGCAGCCATGGCGGAGCTGGCGGTGGAGGAGCTCGCTCAGCTCGAGTACCTGTCGCTCGTGTCCAAGGTGTGCACGGAGCTGGACAATCACCTGGGCATCAACGACAAGGACCTGGGTGAGCGGCCATCGCCGTGGTGCGGTGCAGGGACGGGGCTGTTGGAGCCGCTGCTGGCGGCTTTGCGAAGGGGCTTTCGAATTGGGGAAGAAAAGGGTTGTTTTACCTCACAAAACGGGCCGTGAGGGTGAGGAAATGCTTCTGTAGCGACAGGCAGGGACCCGCTGCTGGTGGGAGCAGCGCTGCGGCTGGCCCGGGTGTAGGTAGAGCCGCGGAGCAGCTTCTGCCCCAGCGTGAAGCACTTACACGGCCTCGCTGTTACTTCTCCTAATTTCCTTCCTGTGTTTTCCTCGCAGCCGAGTTCGTGATAAGTCTCGCTGAGAAAAACACCACGTTCGAGACGTTTAAAGCAGTTCTGCTGAAGAATGGTGCTGAGTTCACTGTGAGTGAGAGCTGAGCAATACTTCTTGGCCTGCTTTATCTCATAAAGCTGCTTCTTTTAAAGAGAAAGGGGTGGGATTAATGTCTGTTGTTGTTTTCCGTTGGAAAACTCCTATTTAGCAGTTGGGGATTCCTGCCCCAGCCAGGCCCCCCTCTCCCTCCTGTTTAAAAGCTTGTGTAGTCTTTGCAAAGGGTTCTGCTTATCTCCTTGAGCATATAAAATATGGGAAAGCCAACTTTCCATGAAGGTAAATGTTGCTGTGTTTTTATAATACATGCGTTCCTCTGGAATGAGTGTGGTTGGATTAAGTAGGTGATCACAAAGGTGATTGAAAGCAGAAAAGTCACTTAAATGGAATGATCAGAATAGTTTTCAGACTCAGTTTATCACATGGTTTTAGGATGTGTCCAGTGATACGTTTTAAAATGAACCCGAATCTTCAGAATTGTCCTTTTTCTGTGGTGTCAATAAGCCCTTACTGGTGCTTTCTTAGAATGGAAGGCAGGGTTGCAGTCGTGCTTTAGACTAAAGTATTTTATTCCATTTTTCAGGATTCCCTTATTAGTAACTTGCTCCGTCTCATACAGACCATGCGGCCCCCACCAAAATCCTCTACGAGCAAAGGTATGGAAAACCAAAACTCTTGCTTGGTGCTCTTCTAGTTTTTGGCCATGCTTGGGGCAGCTGGTGTAGTTACTGCTCTAGGTTTGCAAGGCTTTGTATCTTACTGTGGAGTGGGAGGCTCTCTGTTGTTAGCAGTAGTTTAGCAAATCTGTTTAGGCTCTAAAACCACCCTGAGTGTGGTGTTGGAAGTATTCATCTCTTTCACAGATTCACTGTGAAACAGAAGGCTCAAGCTCTTCTATTTTGGTTTTGGTTTTTCTTTTCTCTCTCAGATGCAGTTGTCAAGCCCAAGTCAGAGAAGGAAAAGCTGAAGGAATTGTTTCCAGCTCTTTGCAGGCCAGACAATCCCAATATCAGGGTAAGGTCATGCTTTAGCTTTCCTTTGTATATGAAAACATTATTTATGATTATGTTTCTCTTAGTTTTAAGTTGTCTCAGGTTTTTTTATGTTAGTGTGTTTCTTGCTGATGCATGGAGAGAAGCGGACATTGAGAAATGAAATACAGAAGAAGCAGACCGTTGATATTATTGCTTATAGTTTCCAAGAATGGTTGTTCCAGCAGTTGCCACGTGGAAGCTGTTTTGCAGGATATCTGGAAGATGAGGCTCTTGTGACATGGAAGTTGTAGTCGAATCCTTTCTTACATAGTGCTCAAACTCATGATGGATTACAAACTAGATACATGTTTTGGCCATTCAAATGCTCCAAGGGATTTGCATGTTATATTTTTGTAATAATTTGATGTATTGAGTCAAAGCTTTTTGTATAAAAGCAGAATTGTCTCAATATTGTAGCTTTACTACTTTTATTCCTCTAGAACATGTATAACGTCTGATCTTTTTTCCTCTCACATGCCTTCTAAATAGGCATGTGAGTGGTTATTCCTTCTGTAGACTGATTATCAGCTCCTTACAGACCAGTTCTCTGTTCTTACAGACTATGCTAGATGAAGATGATGTAAAAGTGGCAGCTGATGCACTTAAAGAACTTGAAGCTCTGATGCCCAGTGCAGACAGGCAAGGCAAGCAGAGGAGCAGTGACCACCGGTAGGTTTCTAGCATGTGTCTGGGGAGTGAGTGTTGGCAGTTGGTGTTTCCTGCTCTCTCTGTTCTTATGTGGGATTTCACTGCAAATATGTTGTTTGCTTCTCAGGGCAAAGAAGAAGAGGAGGAGCCGGAGTCGTAGCAGGGACAGGAGGCGAAGGCACAGATCTCGCTCTAGGTCTCGTTCTAGAACTCGGGATAGGAACAGGGGAAAATCCAGATACCGGTCAAGGAGCAGAACTCGGAGTCCAAGTAGGGACCGTAAAGATCGAGACAGATACGTTGAGAGGAGCAATGAGAGATGGAGAGACAAACACATTGACCGTCCTCCACCTGAGGAGCCTGCCATTGGAGACATCTACAATGGCAAAGTCACAAGTATAATGCAGTTTGGATGTTTTGTGCAACTGGAAGGACTAAGGTACTTTCTGCTGTTCATAATAAATCTGGTACTATTCCATGCAAATTCCTTTTCCTTTTAGCATCGTAGACGTTCTAAGGCTGCCTTAAGGAATGCTGGGGTTGATGCGAAGATGAAGGTTTGCTTCTCTCAGCAGAGAATGTTCTTACAAAAGCTAGTTTATGAACATACACAGTCAGCTGACAACAAAATAATGCAGACTCTGAATGATCATCAGGACTGTCAAAGTAATAATTTATGACATCTCAGGCCCCTCTGCTTTACCTACAGGAAGCGTTGGGAGGGCTTGGTTCACATCTCAGAGCTTCGAAGAGAAGGACGCGTTGCCAATGTTGCTGATGTGGTGAGCAAAGGACAAAGAGTAAAAGTTAAAGTCTTATCCTTTACTGGATCCAAAACCAGCCTGAGCATGAAGGTATGGAAAGCATTCTGTAGTGCTTATAATAAGTTTGTAGTGCCAGAATTTTTAAAGATTATCCCTCTTTTTGCTATTTTGGGCTCTTTTTGATGAAAACTAACGCATAACCCCTCAAGGAGGAGTTAAAAAACATCGAGCTGCTCTTCCATATTTGTGGCCTATTACTTCTTACTCATTTCCTATAGAGCCTTGTGATGTCATGTTCCTAACAAGTTTTTTACTTGATGTGGTAGCTAAGTGGCAGCAAACCTCAAGTTGTTGCTGTGTTTTTCTTCCTTTTCTAGTATGAGAAACAAACATTTTCTGTGTCTGGGCTGGTGTTGGGAGGAGTCTCTCTGAGAAATGTACTCACCTTTTTCTCTTGTGTTAGAGGAAGCAGTAATCTTAAAAGATAAGAAGTGTGGTATAAATAGACTGATCAATCAATCTGATGTAGGATGTTGATCAAGACACCGGGGAAGACTTGAATCCAAACCGGAGGAGAAACCTGGTTGGAGAAACCAATGAAGAAACGTCTATGAGAAACCCAGACAGACCCAGTCATCTGTCCCTGGTGAATGCCCCGGAGGTGGAGGATGACAGCCTTGAACGGAAGCGCCTCACCCGGATTTCAGACCCAGAGAAATGGGAAATAAAACAGGTGTGTTCTTGTTTTCATAGGATCTCAGAATGGTTTGCGTTGGGAGGCACCTTAAAGCTCATCCAGCTCCAACGCCCTGCCATGGGCAGGGACATCTTCTACTAGAGCAGCTTGCTTCAAGCCCCTGTGTCCAGTTTGGCCTTGAGTACTGCCAGGGATGGGGCAGCCACAGCTCCTCTGGGCACCCTGTGCCAGCACCTCAACACTCTCACAGGGAAGAGCTTCTGCCTAAGAGCTCATCTCAGTCTCCTCTCTGGCAGGTTAAAGCCATTCCCCTTTGTCCTGTCCCTACAGGCCCTCGTCAAAATCCCCTCTTCAGGTTTCCTGTCATTCCCTTTAGGCACTGGGAGCTGCTCTAAGGTCTCCCTGGAGCCTTCTCTTCTTTAGGCTAAACAAACCCAGCTGTCTCAGCCTGTTCCCAGAGGTGCTCCAGCCCTTGGATCGTTCCTTTGTTCTGCAATCACAACGTTCGCTTGTTCCTGTTTTACAAATCTTCTAATTGCATTAGAACTGAGACCTCTTAGACATGAGTTGTGTTTGTTCATGGGGCCAAATTCATGTTGTGTTTATTCTGTTCCCAGATGATTGCAGCTAATGTGCTTTCCAAGGAAGAGTTTCCTGACTTTGATGAGGAGACTGGGATTCTCCCTAAAGTTGATGATGAAGAAGGTACCATTTCCAAATAGTCTTATTGTTGTTGTAAATTCTTTGTGTTTCTGGACGTGTTTTGATTCCAAAAGAGCTAATGATATAAGTGAATGTGAAGGATCTCACAGTTTGTGGTGATGTTCAGCATCTGGAACTGGGGTTGCTCTAGCCTTATTATTAGTGCCATTTGGCTGTGTCCTGTCTGTGCATTCTTATTTGTGGTCTTTCCACAAACTTTTTAAGTACATCAGCGTGGTTTGAGGAGGTGCTTTTATGTACCTGAAAGATGTATAACAAATGTCACTTGGATTTCAGATGAGGACCTGGAGATTGAGTTAGTTGAGGAAGAGCCACCGTTCCTTCGAGGTCATACTAAACAGAGCATGGATATGAGTCCTATCAAGATAGTAAAGGTAAGAGATATCCAGGGCTAAACCCAATGTACTTGATTTAATTTTTTATTAATTAAATTAATGGGAGTTTTTTATATTAATTAAATATTTGGGAGTTTAACAACCAGTTTTCCACCTGGACATTACTGAGAGCCCACAAAAAGATGATCACTGGACTGAAGATCCTTTCTTTACTTGCAGAGCTGGATTCTTACTTAACTGGTGACAGGGAAGTGAAATAATAGAACCAAAATGTGTATTAAACTGCAGCAGCAACCATTTCATATAAGTGTGTTTAGAACATTCTTTCTCTGCTGTGCTTTTTCTTACCCTCTGAAAGTAGAAGATGGTCTAGATACACTCACTTTATTTTGGCTGTCCTATAATCCTTCTGACTCGACAGTGTAGGAATGCTGCATATTAGTCATAACCCTGGAAGTTCATGAGGCCATGCTAATGGAAATATCCTGGAAGTTAAATAGATAAAAATTTAACATGTTTTAAAGCTTCTAAAAGCCGGTGGTGGCAGAGAATTGAAGGAGTGGGAGTGCTTGAAATCTTTCTTGCCTTCCAGAATCCAGATGGTTCCTTGTCCCAGGCTGCAATGATGCAGAGCGCTTTAGCTAAAGAAAGACGAGAACTTAAACAGGCTCAGAGAGAAGCAGAGATGGATTCCATCCCCATGGGGCTCAACACACATTGGGTGGATCCTCTCCCTGATGGTATGTCTGAATATGTGGAAGTGTGAATTGTGCTCCTGGGTTGCTCAACTGTCACAAACATGGCAATGTCTTGATGCTGTGTTTGTCTGCTTCACTTGTCAAGTGAGGCAAAGAAGAAACTGTTTTCCGCTAAAGTGGCAATGGGAACCTCAAGGGAAATGTACAGGTGTATCTTATATCCATGAAAGGTGTGCTGGGTGGTGAAGCATGTTTTTTTTTATATGGGAATTAATGTAATAATGGGAGTATGCATGTAGGAACTTAAATCCACAAGTATGGAATGCATGGGTGATGGATAACAGGAGCAGGATCATCAGGGTCTCTGCTGTGTGAACCTAGATATAATGGTGAGATTATTTCTTTCCTAGTGGATGGAAGACAAATTGCTGCAAACATGCGAGGTATTGGAATGATGCCCAATGATATCCCAGAGTGGAAGAAACATGCATTTGGTGGTAACAAAGCTTCTTATGGTAAGAAGACCCAGCTTTCCATTATTGAGCAGAGAGAGAGTCTCCCAATCTTCAGACTGAAGGAGCAGCTGATACAAGTAAGGCTCTTGGAACAGCATTCTTGTTTGAGCAAGCAGTGATATCAGATCTTGGTTTGGCTTGTTGTCGTGTGAATAGCCAGTTGATCATTTTAAGTGCAGAGCTGTAGGTTGGAATGATTGTTTTAAAGGATTATGTATCTGCATATTTTAACAAACATCCATGAATCTATTGACTGTAAGTCAGAACTGAAACCAGCATCATGTTAGCAGGGGATGAATGGTTAAGCAGTTTGCTGACTTCCTCAGTAAGAATATGTGTGTGATTTTTGTCTGGGTCAGCAGTAGGTCTCAGTCTAGCCCTACATACACTCTGTTGAGTTGATTTGGTTTGTGTTTTGTTCATAAATTTTGACAGGTGTCTTTCTTATGACCTTTTCTAGGCTGTGCATGACAACCAGATCCTGATTGTTATTGGAGAGACAGGATCTGGGAAAACAACCCAGATCACCCAATACCTGGCGGAGGCGGGGTATACATCAAGAGGAAAGATTGGATGTACTCAGCCTCGCAGGGTGGCTGCAATGTCTGTTGCGAAGAGGGTGTCAGAGGAATTTGGTTGCTGCTTGGGACAAGAGGTGAATTTCCATGCTGAAGACCATGTCAAAATAAGCATGAGGAAAAGTAGAAAAAATCAGTCCTAGAGCTAGTTTGCGTGTGTTCCCATGTGTGTCTGCCTGTGTAGGTAGTACAGTGAGCTTTATGAATAATCAAACTGGGAATTAATGGTGCTAAGAACTTAATTCTGGAGCTTCAGTTTCTGTGCGACTCTTCTTTCTAGGTTGGCTACACCATTCGATTTGAAGACTGCACTAGCCCTGAAACTGTTATCAAATACATGACAGATGGTATGTTACTGAGGGAGTGTTTGATAGATCCTGATTTGACCCAGTATGCCATTATCATGCTGGATGAAGCCCATGAGAGGACCATACACACAGATGTGCTTTTTGGACTTCTGAAGAAGGTAATGCAGCATTTGATACGTGTTGTGTTAGTGCTCTCTTTGTCCTATGTAGGAGCTCACAGAAAGAGGCACACAAGTCAGGTTCATTCCTGTGCTCTAAGAATCTCTTCTGAAGCAAAGCAAATGCTCAAAAGGGTTTGTAGTCCAAACTTTCATAAGATGAGCCTCTGTGTGGAGACACAGCAAGCGAAATTCAGCAGAAACAATAAGAATTGGCAGTCCAGTATGTTTGTAATGATGGATGAGCAGAGGAGTGTTTTTGCTGTGATTTTCCTTGTCTGACAAAGGCTTTCTGCAGTAGGTTTGAAAGTCACCTTAGCAGATGGTTTGTTTTGAAATTCTGGATACTGCAGTGACCTGTCCCTCTACTCAGACCTTGGACATGCTTTTACTGGTCGTATTTCTCTGTCTTAAGTTCTATATGTTGATAGTCCCAAAGGCATTAAATAACTTGAGAACGTTCTGTGCTACTACAGACAGTGCAGAAGCGGCAGGATATGAAGCTGATCGTGACATCAGCAACGTTGGATGCTGTGAAGTTCTCTCAGTATTTCTATGAAGCGCCAATCTTCACCATTCCTGGCAGAACGTACCCAGTGGAAATCCTGTACACAAAAGAGCCAGAGACAGATTATTTGGATGCCAGTTTGATTACAGTAATGCAGATCCATTTGACAGAGCCCCCAGGTGAGTAGAGAATGGTCTAGGGTTATTGGTGATTCAAAGATACTAATCTATAAGCAAGGTCTTTCTTTTAGTCATGGATCATGTATTACTAATGTGAGAAAAATGCTCTCAGCACTGTCCTCTGTTTGAAAATACAGTAAATAAAATGCTGAGAAAGTTGGGTGAAAGACTGAAGTTAAGTTGCTTCTGGCTAAGCTGTTGCACAAGGGCTAGCAAAAGTTGGGGATACTCTGCTCTGAATGGAAAAGGTGAGGGATTGAAGTGTGGTCATGCAGGAGTTGTACTGAACAGTATTGATTCTATGGATGCTGTAATTTACTTCCTGTGTAGGTGACATTTTGGTGTTTCTGACTGGTCAGGAAGAGATTGACACTGCCTGTGAAATCCTCTATGAGAGGATGAAATCTCTAGGACCTGATGTTCCAGAGTTAATTATCCTACCAGTCTATTCAGCTTTACCCAGTGAAATGCAAACCAGGATCTTTGACCCTGCCCCACCGGGAAGCAGAAAGGTAAGTTCAGTTCGGTGTGTCTTCAGTTTCTGCTGATACGTTTTAATAGTGGGGTGTATTACACTGCTGATCTTCTGATTGTTAGTTACAGCTTCAGACAAAGTAATGTAGTTTTGGAGAAGAGGTGGCTTATATGTAGCTTAGAGCATATTTTTGCATGTTCTCTAAGCCTTTGAAAATGTATATTGAAACCTCTGCAGCAAACCTCTGGAATGTTCTCAGTCTGCTTTTTAATGCTGCATTTAAGAGATATTAACTTCAGTGAAATCTAAATGCAGTTCCCATTGGATGGTTGTAAATTTCGTATCAAACAGCTAATAACTAGAGATACATTCTCTGGAAGATTCTTCTCTAAATGTGGACTGGAATAGGCAAGAATTCTCCCTGTAGTTAGTGCAGTGTGTTTACAAGCTTACAATGATCTTTCACTTGTTTTTAATTATGGATTGTATCGTGCTTTTTCCCATGTTACACAGATCTAAAGCAAATTTAGATATACTTGAAACTTGGCCTTCTTTGATTATAGGTGATGCTCCTTTCTGTTCTTCTGTGAACACATTTCTGCTTTAGATGATAAATGACAGTAGCTGCACTTAGAACAAACTATCACATAGAATGGGTTGTTTAAGTTGAGCAGCAAGGTTGGCTTGGCAACCAGACACAGAACTGCTGCTGAATCACACTGTTGTTTGCAGGTTGTCATCGCCACTAATATCGCTGAGACATCTTTGACTATTGATGGAATATATTATGTCGTTGATCCTGGCTTTGTGAAGCAGAAGGTTTACAACTCCAAGACTGGAATTGACCAGCTGGTTGTTACACCAATCTCACAGGTAGGCATTCTGTGTTTGATTTCTTCATCCTTTTTTTAACCCTGCTGGTAATGTGTATCATGATGATATGGCACACAAGGACATGGAGGCAAAGCGAGGCAATAACAAAGGCACGTTTTTGATAACTCTCTGAGATTCCTTCAGGCTGTGCCTGAGGAATACATACTTTTCCTGGCTTGTATTGGAAATTTCTTCCTATTAATACAAGTAAAATTGTGAATAGTTGATAATTTTATTTGACTTGTGTTCACTTGTGCCTGTTTGATCTCTGAGATGCTTTGTTCCTGTTAGGCTCAAGCAAAGCAACGAGCAGGAAGGGCTGGGAGAACAGGACCAGGCAAATGCTATAGACTGTATACAGAGCGTGCCTATCGAGATGAAATGCTAACCACCAACGTGCCTGAAATCCAGAGAACAAATTTGGCCAGTACAGTACTTTCCCTGAAGGTGGGTATTTCACCAGCTTGTAGCAAGCCAATGTGATCATAAGCATTTCAAGAAACAAGTGTCTGCCTCACTGTTCAATGGTGTTGTGGCTGTGGCTGGAGTTTGGTGTCTTCCTTCTCAGTGTTTTAACTTGGGTTTTCTTCACTCCCTCTGCTCAGGCCATGGGAATCAATGATTTGCTCTCCTTTGACTTTATGGATGCTCCCCCAATGGAAACTCTCATAACTGCCATGGAGCAGCTGTACACTCTGGGAGCTCTGGATGATGAGGGACTGCTCACTCGACTTGGGCGCAGGGTAGGCAAAAGAGAATACTTCTTAGCACTGTCAGGGTTGTAAATATTCAGGGGGTGATATGAGAGTAGTTGTCTAATGACTTGCCTAGCACTATTGATTTCCTTTTGCTATTATTCTCTTGTGTTTTATGGGTAGCTTTTCACTTACCGTAGTTAATGTACCTTTTGCTGCTTAAGGAGCAGCTATTATTTCTCCTTATTCATAGGATTACTTTTATTAATGTCTAAAAAATCCTATAAGGTATTGGGATATTCTTGGGATAGTGAATATAACCAAATAATTTGCTTCATATTGAGTAAAGTTATTCTGGGTAAAGCACACTGCTTTGGAAGGGAAGCATGGAAGAAAGGGCCAGTGCTCTCTTCTGCACTGAGAGAACTCAAGGTTTTTCCAAGATGTTGCAGGGTATCTTGAAACAGGTTTCTTGCAGATGGCGGAATTCCCCTTGGAGCCTATGCTGTGTAAGATGTTGATCATGTCTGTACATCTGGGATGCAGCGAAGAGATGTTGACAATAGTCTCCATGCTGTCTGTACAGAACGTGTTCTACAGGCCAAAGGTAAGGAACCAGCAGTGTTACTGTTTGGGTGGGTTTTCTGTGCCTACTTCAGAGTGAGCGTATTTGACACTATAGATCTGTAGCTTTGTTAGACTATTTGCTCATTTGTTACATTTCCAGTGTACCTTTTGGTTAAACATTTTGTAGCTGTGGATGCCAGTAGTTTCTTTACAGATGGGAAGATGGAAGTTGGAAGTCTCACATTCTCTTTCGTGTTTCCCACTAAACATGTACAGCCTTAAACCAACCTTACACCCTAAATCAACCTTAAACCAACTCCAGCTCTGGCGTTTAGAGTGCCCTGGTAATTTCCAGATTTCAGAATACACTTTTATCATGGCTGTCCTACTCTATGCTGATTTCTTTTAAGTCAGCAAGCAGCAGCCTATGCTGTGGTAGGGTTTCTCAGTAGCAGACTCTTCTTGAATCCATTATTTCTTCATTATGATGAACTGCTGCAGTTGAGTCTAACTTCTATTTTGATCTGGGTAGCCACAGTGTTTGAATGTTTTATCTGCACACTGGAGAAGTGGGGAGAAGGTGGGTAGGCGAGCAGGGTCAGAGCTGCAGCTTCAGCTCCTTTGATGATGAGTAATTGAGGTTGCTTTTAGAGTGGTGAAAAAATAGCTAGTTCAGTGCATGCAAAGACTTCCTACTGTATGCATGAGCCACTTAGGTCCTTCATCTTCTGATTGCTCCCTTGTCACTCATGGGAAAGACTTTAGGAAAGTCTGCTGGGGTCGCTCTTTGGCAAGAACAGTTCTGGGCTTTTCCTTTCATACAGGCATGGTTTTGGCTTAGTGAGAGCCAGTGACCTTCAGATTCTCATCTTTTTGGTGCTTAGCTACTCACCACTCCAAATTTTGTGTTGTCTTCTCAGTCTTACATAACCTGTTTCTTGGTAGGTAGACTTAAAGTGTCAGGGTATGAGTGACAAGGAGCCCATGTCCTTCATTTTGCACAGGGGTTGTCTCGATGCTGATTGATAACTGTATTTTTTATATTAGGATAAACAAGCACTTGCTGATCAAAAGAAAGCCAAATTCCATCAGACAGAAGGTGACCACCTCACTCTACTGGCTGTCTACAATTCCTGGAAGAATAATAAGTTTTCAAATCCCTGGTGCTATGAAAACTTTATCCAGGCCCGATCCTTACGCAGAGCCCAGGACATCCGCAAGCAGATGCTGGGCATTATGGACAGGTGAGCATGGCAGGAAGCACAAGTGATGACTTTGCTTTCTTGATGGTTAGACCTGAACAACTCTTAATTTTCTTTCTAACTCTTGTCTGGCAGGCACAAGCTGGATGTGGTATCCTGTGGGAAGGCAACAGTTCGGGTCCAGAAAGCCATCTGTAGTGGCTTCTTCCGAAATGCAGCAAAGAAGGATCCCCAGGAAGGCTATCGGACACTAATTGATCAACAAGTAGTCTATATCCACCCATCCAGTGCTCTCTTCAACAGGCAGCCAGAATGGTAAGGAAGGCAATATTATGTCATTTTCTGTTTCAGTTCAGACTTTGTAAGTTAAAAGCTTGTGGTGTGCACTACTTGTTAGGGTACAGGTCAAAGTATAGGCTGCTGCTTTCTCAGAAATGAGAAAAGTTGCTCTTAGCTCTTTCTGCAATTAAAATTAGGGCCTGTGCAGAGGTGAGATGGACTTTTTGAGCCAAGGACAGGCCTAAAGCCTGCAGTTCTGTGTTTCTGTATTGTGGAAGTGAGTTTAAAACACTGGGTGTTAGGGAGGGGGGGTAAAGAGGAAAATCATTTTAAGTGGAATGAAGTAGCTCTGTACTGAAGAGTAGTTGTGAACTAGGAGAGGAAAAAGAAGATAGTTCTTCTGGAGTGTTCTGAAACATAAGGAGCCTTATGCTGGAGGAGGGTGAAAAGGGCAAGCTTAGATACTCCAGCCTTTGCCTTCTCTCTACTGTTTGGAAAAACTGAGATCCAGCGTTGCTGTCCCTATTTACAGGGTGGTGTATCATGAACTGGTGCTGACCACCAAGGAGTATATGCGTGAAGTGACAACTATTGATCCTCGCTGGCTGGTGGAATTTGCACCAGCTTTCTTCAAGGTTTCTGATCCAACCAAGCTGAGCAAGCAGAAAAAGCAGCAGCGACTGGAACCCCTCTACAACCGCTACGAGGAGCCCAATGCCTGGAGGATATCACGTGCATTCAGGCGGCGATGAGCCTGCTTCCCTCAGGAACTCTCACTGTGACTTTTGTACTGTTGCAAAGAGTCCTGAAAGATGGACCCTCGGTTGAGGCTTAATTCCAACATGAACAGGAAATAAGTCTTTTCAGAGCAAAAGCACAAGGGGGCGATGTGTGTTAATGTCAGCTGCCCTTCAGGTTCCACAGCTGCATGGCAAATGTCCTGGGTCTTCTCCGTGTTCTGAAATGGTTCTTGAACTATTGTTCCTTAATCATTCTCCTTCTAAGAGCGAAAACCCCAAGACTCTGCAGTCTGGGTGCTGAGCTGAGCAACAGCAAAAGGGTAATGAGTAGAAAATAGTTGTTCTCCAGCCTGTGTTCTGAATGAGCAGAAAAATGTGGGCTGGAATAGTTTAGTTCTTTACCCTGCACAAAGGGATTTTTTTCTACTCGCACTCCTGTACAGTGGCTGGTTTGGAGGAGCTGCTTGGTCTCCATTTTTCCTATTTTATGCCTTTTCCTGTTCACTGTAACCGTTTCTTACGCAAGCCATCTGTGATGAGATATTTAGTATCTGCGGCTTTGGGATAAGGCAGAAACGATCCCTTGAAACCCAGCTAGGATGTCAGTCATGCTTGGCCAATGGTACAGGTCAGACTGCAGGTCTTATCCTTCATCACCATCTTCTGTGTGCTGAAGGCTGATGTATTGAGCAGTAATTAACCACATCCACTCTGCAGCACGGCTCTGTCTGTGAGCATAAGTGCTTGCAGATGTCTCGCCTTTCTCTACAATGCGTCACATGTTTTATTTCCACTTGTAGTGCTTGGTGACTTCACAACTGTTGGCTTTTTGACTAGAATGTGCTCTTACAGATCACATGTCTATGAAACACTGCATAGCAGTTCCTTGGTTAAAAAGGAGTTGACTGTCCAGTGTGTGCTGTGGCTGCTGAAGCATCTGTGAATTACTGTTCCTGTTGCGAGCAGATGAAACTTAACTTGTCTTCAGAGCTGCAGATTTGACCCCGTCTTTGTTTTTCTCCTTTTCTTTCTAAAGCTGGGACATTTGCTAAAATCATTGTTGAGTAGATTCTACACTCTGTGGATTGGAGAATGTTTCACATTGACATATAGTTCAATTGGAAACCTGTGTACAAAGGTGGGCGGGGATGTTGTATATACTGGTTCATTACATTCTATAACTGCCCTGAGCTTTTTCATGCTTTTAGATCTTCATAAAGTTAAATAGAACTAGAAAGTCATTCTGCTTGGGGAGGTGTGGATCTGACTGGATCAGTCTCTATGGCCGATGTCCACGCGTCAGCTGGTTGTCACAAGCACCGCGTTCACAGCAGAATACCTCACATGTTCCCATGTAGATGCACACATCAAAACCCAACTGTTTGCTCTTCATAGAAGAAAGAGAAGGACTTAGGGTGGTGCTGCCCTTGCTCCTGGCTCCAGGGCTGTTCCCCTGCCACCAGGTACAGCAGGAGGTGCCAATGTTCCATTGTGAGCTCCACTACTGCTCAGCAGTAACCAGGCATCTCTCACCTCTGCCTGGGCTGCTGAGGAGCCAGGCAAAGCAAGCTCAGGAGGCAAGGGAGGACCAGCCAGGGGCTGAATGAAGTTGCACTTGGCCAAAGACATAAACCAATTTATTAATTACAGCATTTTTTACACTCATAAATAGTAAAGGCAGCTTATACCAATGGCAGGGTTCCCCTTCACCTTCGCTTCTGGGACATCAGAGGCAGTGCTTGGCAGGGCAGGCGGGATGGGAGGTGCCAGAACACCAAGTCTCTGGCTTGCAGAGGGCACGCAAAGGCATTGGTGTAGAAGGATGCTCTGGGTCCGTGGCCTCAGAGGCAGAGGGAGCTGCCTTTCCTGGCCCTTATACCCAGGGACAAGGCTGGGAGGGTTGGCATTAGCCATGCAGGGGGAGAGGCTGAGGGGGAAAGGAGGCTTTCAATCAATATACAGGATTTCTGCTACAGGCTGCCACAGTGGCAGCATTGGTAACGCAGTCCTGGCCAGTGCCTCCAGCTGCCCTGCTCAGACAGGTAGCCCGGGCATTAAGTGTTGTGAGCAAGGAGGTGACAAGGCAGGACTATGCACGTACAGGGCAAGTGTTCCCCATCCCCACAGAGCAGATCACAGGGAAGGTGTATGATCTGTGACTGGTGCGTTACAGCCATCCTGGGAAGAAGGCAGGCCTGGCCTTGCAGAGGTGAGTCCGCATGGGTCAGAGATAGCCCTTACTGAGGACAGGTTATACAGAGGTGCAGGACGTGGAGGGGAGGAATCAGCAGCAGCACGGTAGCATCCTTGTATCTGTAAGAGAGCCCTGGGGGACAGCAGCTCTGCTGCTCAGACGTCTGCTTCACTGAGGCTGAGCCCCATCCTGATCAGTGTGAGAGGGTCTTACCACAAACGCACAAGAGCCCTGGCAGGTGCTTACCTACATGTGTACCTGAATGCTTTTCCTGACCAAAGCAGGTATCCATAGTTTAGTGCCACCCCAGGCTGGCCTGGAAAACTGCTTATACTGATTGAATACTATCCAGACTTCTACTATACACAAGCAAGGGTGGCAGAGTGTGCTCCCAGCAGCGCTAGTACGTGTAGCCCTTGCTGTAAAGCTGCGCGGGGAGGCTCCCAAGGTCTGGCAGATAAGCAGCACTCTCATCCAGGTGTGACAGAGGCACCGTGTCCTCCTCGCTGACCTGCCTGTCCAACTCTGCCTTCAGCGCTGGCCGCTGGTTATCGGGGAAGGCCAGAGAGAACAAGGCTTCAGGTTCACACACGAACTTGTACACGTAGCGTTCCCCGGCCACCTGCAGGGGAGAAGGGATGGATGCTGCAGGCACACAGCACCGTGCAGTGCTCTTCGGCAGCGGGGAGGTCTGCAAACCCTCTGCCTGCTCCAGGACATCGCCCTGGGACGTGTCAGAGTTTTAAACTTCCCCTGGTGCTGTCCTGCTGCTGCTCTGGGCTCTCCTGAAACAGCCCTTGGGCAATGGGATGCTGCCAGCTGACTCTGTTCAGGTAGCAACAGCATCCGCAGAGCCTGGCTGGTCTGTACTGGATGTGATTACACTCACAGCTATCCTCTCCAGTGCTCTGGCTCTGGAAGGCACCATCCCTGCCACATAGGACCAACCTCAAGCAGCACTTCGCTCATCAGCTTTAAGTATAGACTGATTATACATCCTTGCAGCTGTGTAAATGCCATCTTTCCTTACTCAGCCATGTACAGAAGAAAGACTTCTTATCTCAAACATGAAAAGCATCATTAAAGGCATAAACCCCACACCTGTTTGCAAACTAACCTTCTGCATGATGCCTTTCTCGTAGTAGTAGCGAAGGGATCGGCTCAGCTTGTCATAGTTCATGGCTGGACGGTTCTTTTGGATACCCCACAGCCTGGCTACCTGTAGAATAAAGCAACCAAGTGCATGCATGTCCATGAACCCAACCCAAGGGCAAAAGAACATTATCCAGCAGATTCTCTTTTGAGGAATGGTACCACAACACGTACAAACACACAATAATAGATTCAAACTGATTACTTAGCAGCTTTTCAACAGGAAGGGTAGAACTCAAACTGAAGAACCCTGTATGATGCAAATCGTTTTCCTTCCCACTACAGAGCTCGTTGGCTGTCGGCACCTGACTTGCTGCAGGGCTTAGCAAGTACCACTGGCAGGCAGGAGCCTTCCCAGGGCAGAGGAAAAGCCAGATGGGAACTTCCAGCCTCAGGAGCAGTGGCTGCTTCCCCCGAGCCTGTAGAGAAGCTAAATGGGTTGATGGTTTCACCTCTTCTGGCTCAATGAGCTTGAACTCCATCCCTCTACCAGTCCAAGCAATGAAGTGGGAATTGGTTGGATCATCTAACAAAGCCACAAGGAATTGCCAGAGCTGGAGGGATCCCCGCCGCTGGTATGGGGGCCCTTCCCGGTACCCTCCAGCTTCCTGCTTGATGTCTCCTGCGGAGAGAACGAAGCGGGTGTTGCTCAGGTAACGCTGCACAGGCAGTTACCAAACACAAAGCACGTTTCACAACCGCTTGCCTGGAGTATTCCAGTTCAAGCACAGCAGAGCAGCCGATCCACCAGCAGCTCTGCCCCGAGGAGCTCTGAGGCCCTCACAATGAAGCTACTTATGGCAAAAGGCCTCTTTGCGGTTAAAAAAAGCTCAAGAAATGGGATCTCCCAAAGGCAGATCTGAACCCCAGCCACCACCCCTGCAGGAACACAGTGTACCCAGCTATGCCGACAGCGGGTAAGCGGTTGGCAGAGGTGCTGGATAACCCCATCTGTCACCCAAACTCCGAGCCATTCTTTCCCAACCTTCAAATTTTTCTGGAACAACGCAGACATCATCAGTGAAGGACCTCATCTGCTTGTCATAGCTGCAGCCTGAAAGAGGGAGTAGAGGTAGTACCAGAGGGCAATGCAATGCAAGGAAAAGACAACAGTCATTGAGGTTCTTACCTAATGTATCTTCTGTATTTGGATGGCTTGGGTAACTCTCCACGTTTATGTACATGGAAGGACAGCCAGGAACATCTGCAGAGCAAGTAATAGACGTGTTTCATTAAGAAGCACAGGAGCAGAAGAAGCTTGATCTCAGAGGTGGGTAGGTAAGTGCTGCTTTCTAACCAACGTCCTCCTAAGGCTCCTAAAGGGTTAGTGGCAGCCTGATAACGTTTCATGTCTCAGCCATCCCACCACAACCTCATCTTCATCACGCTTCCAAGCAGGAATCCCAGTCGTATGTTCCTCTAGTACTATCCCATGACACCCTTCGGAGGAGCCAGGATCAGTCACCCATGCACCGCTCCATACAAAACCTTGGACAACGGGCTAAGTTTCTGTGACACCTCTCCCTTATCTGAGTTTAAGACAACCACGCTCTGCTGCTGTTTCCAGAGGTGAGAAGGCAGTACCTTTCCCCAGGAGTACTCTGATCATGTTAATGGAGAGCAGCAGCATCACTTTGCTTTCTTGGTGGTCTTACATTGTAGTAGACCTGAATGTAGCAGCATCTGAATGTTTCCTGCAGCCAGTGCCTCACAACTGTGACTGCAGCTGTCTTCAGTCTCCCTGTCTCTTCCACATCATATGCTCACAAACAGCTCAGAAAACATAAAGGAAAGAATAGGCTGAGTCTGAGAACAAGCAGCAAGTCTTCTCATAGTCTTTGTGCCTGAGCCCTGCAGGGGCTGTCTTCTGTACCTTGTGTTTTCTGAATCACGGCTTTCCGTTTCAAACCTGGTTTTCATTCCCACCTGAGACATGAGCTGTAACTGGGAGCTTTGGAAAGGTTTACCTTCTATTCCCCTAGACTCATGTGTGCAGCTACTGCTTGCAGCAGGCATTTTGCTGATGCTGAGGGCAAAGGCTACTCTGGGCTGAGACTGGGTGTTATTACAGTCATAAACTACTCTCACAAACAGCATTCTTCTGGGTTTGCACATCTGCTTGCCCTGTCTGGGCAGAAAGACCCAGTGAACGTGTAATATCAGCAGAGCCACACTGATGGATTCCTTACCCTCCTAGGAGCTTTTGACTTATCTATTCAGTTCTGCTAAAGAAAACAGTTCACAGTGTCCATTAAAATAGCAGGAGACCACAAGTAACATTCCCTCTGGAAGAGGGTGCTGTGATGTCAGGGTAGCAACTCTTTGGATGGAGCTGCTGAAATAAGACTTATCCCTTGTGGAAAGATAAGATCCTCTTAGAGGTACCTTAGAGAGAGGTTTCTGGAATTATAACCCTTTTCTCTTGTGCTCACCCTGTCTCCCAGACCACACACATGCCTGAGGATGCCGTAGTAGCGTTTCAAAGCCATCAGTGATGGATGTTCACCCAGGAGGTTGCTCACCCCCACTGATGCCTGGTTTACACAGTCAGAAAGAGCCAGTTCTTCCTACCTGAGTCGTACATGTAGTCTGCCTGCTCCTGCTTGATCACCAGAGCGGCTGGGTACTGGCGGCTGCTGCCCATCTGGCTGCCTTGCTCATACCGCAGGTCCTGGTACTCGCGTTTGAGGCCCTGATGAGGGTATGGGAGGCAGGGCTCAGACATCTGGCGCTGGTAGGCAACGGGGTCTTCCTGGGCTATGCCCTGGGAGGAGGGGAAGGAACGGCACATCTCCACAGGTGGCTGGTACACAGAGCTAGAAGAGGGGAGAGGACATGGGCTGGCTGCTTGCTTGGCCCCTCTGATCTTGGCCCCGGTGCAGGGCTGGTTGAGGGACAGAAACTCAGCCTCGGCCTGTTACAAGGGCTCCAGGAGCTGCACGTGTGGCTGGGGCAAGGAACGGACCCTCATCAAAGATGTTTGCAATGGCAGCTACAGAGCCCATCATCTGCAGAACCTGACAGGTTTATGCTTACAGACTTCTTCAAGCCCTAGGCAGCAGCGGTGGGTGCCAGGTACTTTGGATGGGGGGGATCCCGTGATGGCTGGAAGCTGAGCGCTTTCATCTGGATGCTGCAGCCCCTCCTCCCTCAACCACTGAGGAGCAAAGCCCTTCTTCCAGCGGCTGCCTCCTCCTGGCAGTAACTCACCTGTTTTCGTTGGAGTATCCGCAGCTGGATGTGGGATGCGGTGGCCCCGCAGGGGTGAGGAAGCTTCTGTCCTGTCTAGGGAACTGTTGAAATGGTGACTGTAGCGGGGTTCCTGGGTTGGGGGACTTGATTCCGACTTGTCTGGGTTGATCATAGGCACTGGGGACAAACAGACACTGGAGCATTACGGTTCGCCGGCAGACGCACTGCCCCTCTGTGCTGCCACCCAGGCCAAAAGCCCTCCAGCATAAACCCCTTCCTTTCCGATCACCGGTTGCCCCATGCACAATAGCAATAACCCTTCAAAGAGAAAACTGGAAGTGTCTGGACTGAAGAACCCGTATTAAAACTCAGGCAAGCAGCTGGGACTGTGCGCAACGGTGTCAGGGAGCTCCTTGTGGGGCAGAGTTTGGAAGGCAGTGGGGAGAGAAAGGCGCATGATAGATGCTCTCAGCATCACAGTAGCTGAGGAACGGCACCAGGGAAGATTAAAAAGAGGTGAGCCCAGCTCTACCCTAAACAGGTCTGCACTATCCACTGCAATAAGTGGAAGTATGAGCAGGCTGCCATGAGCTGACCCACTGCAGCACGTGTGCACTGCCCTTACTCAGCAGACAGACCAGGTTGTTGCCATAACACCTCTTTATGAGATGATGCAGTAGTGCTTGAGTTCCGAGCAGCTCCTGCTCCTCCCCTGTATAAGCTGTGTTACCTGGTGTAAAGGCACTGCTCGCCACTGTGGTACTGGAATGGTTGCTTATGGGTGCAGGACAGCGCGGGGTCCGAGGAGGGACTCTGCGGCTCCTGTTTAATCTTAGCAGGAGGACTGTGAAAAGCTACTGTAGGAGAGAAATGAGAGAGCAGGTTGAGACTTCGCTTGGGTATAGAGAGAGAAATACGCTTACATTTACATTTATCAGCCAGGAAAAAGTCAGTTGAGATTCCACCACCTTGGGCTTGTTCAGGTGGCTCAGAAGAGCAACGATAGGCACAAGTGATTGCTGGACGCACCTGAGCTCTGCCCTCAGTTCAGTAGGGTTTGCGTGATACGCCAACCTTACAAGAGCAAATCGAAGGTAAGCGTTAACGTGCTCTGTGGTCATCCAAGCACTTTGGAAAGGATTTGAAGTGGGTATTTCCTAAGCTGCACGGGCTGGGACAGTTTGCACATACTCTTGGTTTTAACCACATTAAAGCCAAGTGTTTCTTTGCATCAAGCCCAATGCTCCTTCACTGGCATCCCTGGTGAGCATCTCTTGGGAGTAGCATTACCACGCAGCATTCAACGATAATGCGCTAGTATGATATCCTGATAGTTTCGTTTGTCCAGCAGACAGTAAATGTCAGGGGGTTGTAGACACAGCTAAAAACCTGAAGGTTTTCTGAGCGAAAATAAATACTATTGCTTGTATTGCATTCTATTGCAATACAATACAAATAAAACCCAGATGTCTGACTTCCATGTCCTTGCTTTCACTGTGATATCCCTCAAAGGTGGAAGAGCAGCTTCCAGCCCTCTCAGTACCTAATGCCATCAGTTGCACCAGGTTAATACTGGTGCTTCCCAGGCAGGAGGCTGCCAACGGGCACTTTGCAGCTACCTGTGGCATTTCCTAATACAGGTTTCCTTGCGTTAAACCTCTTCTATGCTGACAGTCCAATAGCCCTCAGTGTGGGACTGGGGGAATCCCTGAACTGCTCTGCTCAGCCAAAACAGCAGGGACAACCCAGGCACAAAGGAAAAGGGTTTCTTTGCATTTCCAGCCCAGTGGTTCATGCTCGTGGCCTAATGCAAACAAGAAGGGATCTTTGGGCTGGTTAGAATTTCATGAATAACAAATGCGGGTTGCAGTTCACAGCACCAGGAAGTAGGATGTGGGTATTGTTACTTTTTATGCTTGATTAAATCCAGCAGGGAGCAAAACTGCCTTCAGGAGCTCCGCAGAAAAGCTGATCCCGGTGGAAGGACACGCTCAAGCATCTTCTGCCTTTGCCGCTGGGCTCTGCTGATGCTGTTAGGAGCTCACTGACACTTAGGAAGGGAAGAGAAGTGACCCCAGGGAGGTACATGGGTCTAGGCTGGTTTTTCAAACAAGGGAAAGATCTCCCTGCCCATCAAAACTGTGAACTTCCCATAAGCTACGGTCCTTCCCCAAGAGCTCCCTCCCACCTCTTCGAGCTGACGCGATGCTGCTTACAAAGCCTGGGATGTTCAGAGCTGTGAGGATTGTTTGCAGGATGGGCAGAAACACCCCGACCTCATCGTTTCGCTGCGCTTGTTTCAGGACTGCCCTGAGCTCTGTGTGCACCAGCCAGGCTCGAGCCAGCTCTCCCTCACAGAAAGGACGCATTGTCCCTTCTGAAGTGCTGCAGCAAGTGGCTATCGGGACGCCTGAAGGGATGGCTGCTGTCTCTAAGTACAGGGGATTAAGACCACTTTCTATTGCAAACATCCCTCTCCAGAATTAACTTTAACAGCAAGAGAGGAAAACCAACCCCAACCTGACTTCTTTTGCCTGCTTTGGTTTCAGCCTGTGCCCGAATAGCCTATCCTTACACCCCGCCAGCATCCAAAGGGACCCAGCCAGCTTAACAGGAGCAATAGAAACAAATGAATTCAGGAGATACCGGAGCCTCAGATCGTTTGTGGCAGCCTCTGAGGGACAAGTGGCTCCCACGGCTGCTCCCGGGGCTGCCATCAAGCATCAATCCTGGCACAAACAGCTCTTGGCACTGCCCAAGCTGCTGCAGGTGAGTGCTGCCCCGGGCTGGATGCTGTACCCCAGACGTGACCCCCCTGCATTGGTGCAAACACCCCAGGCCCAGGCAAGGGTTGAAAGAGAAAAGGGTCTTTCTATGCCTGCAGCATCCATTCCCTTCCTGTCTGTAGCAGCTCTTTCCAATGGATGGCGTAAGCAGATGTATAGAACCCATCTAAAAGTGCTGATGTCTGATGGGGGGGGAAGGAAGGATGGACAAAACCAAACCGCTTTGCCCAGTACACTGCACTCCATTGAAGTGTCAAGAAGCTGGCTATGCTAGGAGCAGCCAATTCTTTCCGGCCCCTATTAGCTGGAACAGGCTATTGCATTACAACTGGCTCATTCATTCATTCAGTGTGAAACATTGGACCAGCCCTCTCCTCAGTTCTGGGTCAAAAAAAGGAAGAAACAAGATACATGACTCAGAGAGCAGGCCAGTGGGAGGAAAGCAGAAAGAGCTGCATGGCCATTGTGTGCAAGGTTCCTGTACGTACACTTGGACCTGTGCAACGTTCAGCTCCATTGTGACCTGAAGTGCTTTGCCCAGTTCTCAGAGCACACATTTGTGGTACAGTCTCTACACTCCTGTGTGAGCACATGCAATCTGTTCATAAGAACAGAGAGCAAGCAAGCCAGCAAGCACGTCTCTAAGGATACTGTGCCCTCATGCCGCAGCCAGGACCGCTGTCTCACAGGGGCCATGCTGGCAGCAGATGCTCAGGCAGGGGCCACGCAGGTGAGCAGAGCCCCCCAAAAGCACCCGCAGGGGTCACAGCACCACAATTCCATGCTGATTTGTTTTGCTTCGGGAGGAGGAATAGCACAACTCTAACATCTGATTGTCACAGCGATGCATTTCCGCAGCTATTCGGGGGGGCCTAATTCTTCACACCTACCCCAGCTGAAATACATATCCATTGAAACCACCGTGCATAAGGGACTGTGCAGCTACCACTGCACGAGGATACTTTTGCATTGCGCAGATGTGGACAGCTAGCATGGGGGGTTTTTTGTGACCATCACAACAATCTATTCCACAACAACCCAGAAACAAAATGAGTACTTTAGCCTCAGTGCCCGTGTGTTGCATTTATGGGTTTGGTTGATGTGTATCCTGCCCTTCTCCCCTGAGATGTGTGATCACCCCCGTGCTACTTACAGTTTTCTGAATGAAAGTCAGGCACAAATTGCTCATCACTGTCTGGAACCTGAGCTGCCAGGGGAGGGAGAGAGGGAAAGGAGAATTAGATTTGGCACTTTGTATGGTGTAATTAACAGTAAGGCAGAAATAAGCCTATGCAGGGAAGATCCGAGCTTTCTGTTGGGATGCACTTTAGCGACTAAGGTGAGTTTCCCTTTGGGATTAATGGATACAGTTCTTTTGCCTGCAGTTTTGCCCCTTAATTCTGCCAGCTTCTTTCTCCCTTAGCTTGGAAATAAGGACAACAGCAAGTTTCTCAGCTCAGGGTTCGCAGTTTTCATTAGAAATAAACCACACAGGGATTTTTAAGCATTTAGCATAGGAAAAGCAACTACCGACTAATACATCTGCAGGAGAACATCTCAGAAGAACAAAAAGAATATCTGGTAGCAGGAGGGGAAATGGTGAATAGTGTGTATAATGTTAGTAGTGTGTGTGGTTTGCAGTGGGAAATGCTGGTGTAGTCAAAGAGGACCCGACAGCAACCAGCTGTTCTTTCCCCACGTATCAGTGCAGTAAAGCTTATTCTGAGGCGTCTGCCCCACGGACAGCATTGTTAGGGCAAGTCCAAGAATAACAGCAAGGTTTGAGATATTTGAATGTGTCAAAGATTGTCTAACAAAGACATCTGAAAACCCACGGAGGCCTCATTGCCCTTAGGACAGCCAATCCCACTGGAATGAGATGCTGCTAAATGCGGCGAGCGGGGAAACAGTTAACAACATTAGCGTAGAACCATAGAACGGTTTGGGTTGGAAGGGACCTTAAAGCTCACCCAGTTCCAACCCCTTGCCATGTAAAGGGACATCTTTCAGTAGAGCAGGTGGCCTCAGTCCACCTCCTGAGCTGTGCTCCGTTATCCAGAGGCAGCAACTAATGTGGTAAAGGCCTAGGCTTTGGGGTGTGCCATGGGAGAACCTGTGGGGAGAACCTTAGCCACAGCACACGTCGTGTTAGGATATGTTATTACTTCTAACAACTACTTTTCCATCCCTTTTACTGCAGGGGAGAGCCTGCAGCAGGTCGGTATTTCACAAAGCCTCTCACAAAGCACCGCTGAAAGAAACGCTGCTGCTGGTACAGAGCAGAGCAACCGAGAGTTTGGGGTGCTGCAGAGAGCGCTCCCTCAGCGCTAAAGCAAAGGCGATGTCGTCAAAGTAAAGGGACATGGACAATGGAAACCCACTAATCTCACTCACTTGAAGCTAAGCTAGACAAGACGTGCCAAAAATAAACCTTAGGGAATAACACCGCGTTAACAACAGGCAGTGGATTTGAATGGCTGGAGCGTGAGCACACAGCCCCACTGGTGCACAGTGCTACTTGCAGTGCTGTAGTAGAAGGCTACAAGGCCAAGTTGCCAGGAGAAAAGATGTATTTTTATACTGTCATAGAATGATTTTGGTTGAAAGGGACCTTAAAGATGATCTAGTTCCAACCCACAGTATTCATTATCTACTTCGTATAGTTGCAATACAGATAGACATTTTCTTGCTTTCCCCAAACCTGGATTTATACATATATATATATATATATACATCTTCTTACATTCTAGGCATATTCACACAATAGGGTTTGCATGAACATTTACTGATCATGTATAGCAGCAGATTCCCTCTTTCTGTGCAGTGCTATGAGACCATGTGTGACCTTCCCTTCACTCCAGGATACTTGTGAATTCCTTCTACAAACACCCTGCTACTGACAATCGTATTGTAAGAGATTCTATGTGAATTATTTAGGGAGTTAAAAATATCACCAACCATTAGAAATGAGTTCTGAAGCAAACTCCTCAGCAGCTCCAGATTGTTGAACAGGTAAGAGAAACCAAGAAACTCAAGCCTGTGTGCACATTCAAGGCATCTAGGACATGAGCAGCAACTCATTTTTCAGCCCGCATGCAAGTTAGGTGAGTGTTTCAATCCTGAACAGCCTCCAGGTAATTCCTCTTGCATCCTTCCAGCCCTCCCAGTCCTGGATGCTGCCTGATCAACGCCACTTCAGCTTGAAATGAACATTAAATATCTGATTTTGGGGTTTTTCCCCCCCTTTAATCTTTCTTAGTTGGCAAAAACCTTTTTGGAGACTTAAAAACCCCTTTTTCACCGGTATGTGTATTTTTATAGTATTGTTGTGAAATATTTGTTAAGCTCCTATATTGTAATAAGCACTTTTGTATTTAGCAAGAGTCTGTGCTTGAGGATCTGGTTTAAATGTTGATCTAGGCTGAGGAAGTTGGGGCTGTTCAGCCTGGAGAAGAGAAGGCTGCGTGGAGACCTCAGAGCAGCCTCCCAGTATCTGAAGGGGGCCTATAGGGATGCTGGGGAGGGACTCTTCAGCAGGGTCTGTAGTGACAGGACAAGGGGTAACGGGTTCAAACTTAAACAGGGGAAGTTTAGATTGGGTATAAGGAGGAAATCCTTTCCTGTTAGGGTGGTGAGGCACTGGAATGGGTTGCCCAGGGAGGTTGTGAGTGCTCCATCCCTGGCAGTGTTCAAGGCCAGGCTGGACGAAGCCTTGTGTGAGATGGTTTAGTGTGAGGTGTCCCTGTCCATGGCGGGGGGGTTGGAACTGGATGATCTTGAGGTCCTTTCCAACACAAACTATTCTACGATTCTATGATTAATCAAATCAAAATCGATTATTTGTAGCACTGGGATTAAGCAAATTCAGTGCACTGTGTGAAAACGGTTTCACTTCGCGTTAATGGGACTTCCTGGGATTTGAAGTTTGCTCTTTCTTGAAGTCAAAAGGCAGAACAATTTAGACATCAGACGGAGCAGTGTGTCAGTTCCAGGATGTCCCTTTCAAAGAGGTCCCTTCCAGCCCAAATCAGACTCTGATTTTATGAAATTAGCATGAAATAGAACCAGTTACAAGTAGCCTGAAGCGAAAATTGTAACCAGGGAAATAAGTGGCCGGCTGCCAAGTTCCATTCACGAGCAAGCACCCTGCACCAGAGCGCGATTCACGCGTCCTGGTTCGCACAAGCCAGAGGTTGGCAAGCCTGGATAAAGCTCTTATAGCGTGAAGCCGGGCAAACAGAGCACAGGAGCGAGAAGAGACAGACAGAAGGGAGCGAGGGAAGCACCTACCTTCCGTCAGCCACGTCTCCTGGAGCCTGCCCAAGTCCTGGAAGAGCTCTGCGCGGAAAGCGAGAGGTTTGCTCAGCGGAGCGCTGGGGACGGCCGGCGGAACCAAGGGACGGGGGACCCGCTCCTGGCCCGGTCGGCTTCACCTTCACTGGCACCATCCCCTCCCGCGCCCCCTCACCTTCCGAATCCTGCGGCGGCAGCAAGCCCGGATCCGCGGGTCTCTTCCCAACGCCCATTAGAGCTCGGTCGGGAGCCGCCTGGCCCGGAGGCTGCTGCGGGAGGAGCGGCTCAGCGCGGGGTACCCGGCCGGAGGGGTCCCGCGCCTCTACCCCTGACCCCTCCCCGCTCACCTGCGGGAGCGTGAACGGCACCCGCTGGTCCAGGTACGCCTTCATCGGCGGAGGGCGCAGCGGGGGCTCCCTGCGGGCCGGGCCGGCCGCTGCCCGCCGCGCTCGGCGGCCGGGCGGGGGGCAGCGCTCCCGGCACGGCTCCCCCAAGCTGCCGCCGGTCGCGGGAGGCGGCGATGGCGCCGCGGCGGCCGAAACTTGGGCTACGAGGAGGGAACGAGCTCGTCAGCTCCAGCCGGGACCAGCGGCGCCGGTGCCGGTGCCGGTCCCGGTCCCGGTGCCGGTGCCCGTCCCTCACCGCCGGCGGCTCGCAGCCCACGCGGAGCCCGGCGCGGCCCCGCCCACCTGGTCCGTCAGGCTGCAGCGGGGCCGGGAGCGGGCTCCCATTGGTCCATCGCGGCGCTCGCGGCCGCGGCTCGCCCACTCCTTTGTTCCAGCGACTTTGTGAATGAAGCTCAAGGCTGGGGCACGCCCGCCAATCCCCGCTCCCGCTGGCCCTCGCCCCGTGAACAGTGGGCGGAGTTTAGCCTTCGGGGCCAATCGGAGCGCAGCGCCCTGGTGTTCATTCAGTGACGGAGCTCCCATTCATAAAAAAACCTCTCGAAGTTCATTGATGAAAGGCTGCGAAGGCGCTCCAGCTATGCCTGTGGTGAGCGGCAGGGCTGTGCTTAGCCTGCCCTTCCAGACGCCCACCCAGCGTGGCACACGATCAGGCTTGCTGTTTCTCACGCACATTGCAGTCATTTCAAAGCTCCAGGTACATTCAGTTCTGTTCTGGGGAAGTTATTGAACTTTCAACAAGATTTAGAGGAAAAAACCTCACTCATTCCTCTGGAATGGAAATAATGAAAACCCTGGCTGTCAAAATCAGTTTTATTCTCTTGAGGGACAAAAATATGAAATCAAAATCTAGCCCTGGAATTCGCACAGCAGAAAAGCGGCTTCGCTTTTGTGCATGCCAGTGCATCCTGCCAATCTTTCAAATCCCTTCTTTAAGTTCTATGGTCACATTTAACATTTATTGATCCTATTTATCCTATAAAAAAGATCAGAAATAGTTGGGATCCGGTGATGAGAAGACAGTAATTCATGGAATGCCATCTCCTGGAAGAGAGCTAGATACTCGAGAGAAAAAGAAGGAAAAGGGAAAGTTATCCCCAAGACTAAAAGGGGCTGTACATGTTTGACATTTTCTCTATAGCTGCCACCACCAGTGTGACAGACTGATGTGCTCGCTATGAAAGGGGTGCCTGTTATGCAGAATAACATCTGTAAGGTCCTAGTCCATATATATTTTGATCTTTCTGCGAGCAGAAAGATCCAGCCCCAGCATTCCCAGGACTCCCACTCTGTCAGGAAACCCAACTGAAACACAGTCCTGACCTGTCTGTGGTAGCAGAATGAAAACGTGCTCTCAGGAAGTTTACATCCAGATGCACATTCAGGAGATCAATCACAGCTGGTATTGATGATGAGTTACATATCAAAGGTGAAACTGATGCTGCTGATCATGAGTAAGGCCTGTCTCTGATTTATCCCTTGATGACAACAATGGCCTTGGGGTATGAATCATGTTTTAAATTAGTTTGCCTGTCCACCTGCTCCTTTCTGTGTCCTGTGCTTTCCTCAGTGATCTGCATGAATTCTGTCTTCTGGTTTCATAACATCAGAATGATACGAATAGCGCTGGTGAATGATTTGGAGGATGAAGAGTTTATAAACAGGGTATGAGAGAAGAGAGAAGGCTGAGATTCCTGGGAAAGCTGCTGGCTTCCTAGCAGGCAATATTCAGGATGGGTAAAAGGTTAGTAAAAGTTACAGGTGGCAAATGATGTCACTTGTTTGATAGTTTCTTCTCTGTTCCTCATGAGCTTGTTGTGCAAATGTGTCGTGTTTGTTTTCAAAGGCTGACTAATCAGTTGTGGGACTATGATTCTGGAGTTTCTCTCTGCAGGCTCAGCAATTAACATTCACGGTGATTAATTGCCTTCTATTACCTTTTTTTCTTAAAGTATAGAGCGTGTGAAGAGTTCAGAAGTGATACACAAAGCAGGGGGCAGCTGGTTCTTTCTTATGGGGTATTAGCAATAGATTTATTCCAACACTGTAATCCACACTGCTTAAAGTGTTTCTTCCCTGGGTTTACAGCTCATTTTTCTTAGTTACCAATTGAGTCGTGTGTCTAATCCCTCTCCCCCTCTGGTGTCCACTCCCAAGGTTTAACTGCTTCATCTGTTGTACTGCTTTGAGGAACCCCAGTCCACACCAGCGATGGTTAGTGCAATATAAAGCTGCAGGTGATAGATCCTGACAGAAACGGGAACAAATGGCAAACATCTTAGGAAGTGACAATGTGAAAGCTAAAACCCCCCAAATTTCTCTGTGCTGTAGAATGAAGCATGAACAGGCCTACAGCTTTTAGAAAAGCAACAATAAAGAAAGAGCTGGATGAAGAACTGGGGTTTCTTAACATTAGATGTGTAATCAGCCCGGCCACTCTGTTGCACAGAAACAGAAAACGTGAGTTCTCACTTGGCAGCTTGCAGACTGCTCTGCAATCCCCTTCCTAATGTGTCCGTCATGTAGCATTTTGGGGTATTGTAGCTGTTCTTGGTGGTATAGTTTAGTAATGTGCATGTAGCAAAGAAAGGTTGGGCCCAAAGAAGCTCAAACCCGGCTCTGGCTTAGTTAATCCATCTTCCTAGAAACAGGGTGGGTAGAATTGGCAGGAGACTCGGGAATTGTGAATTGCAGACAGAGGTTATTAATCAAGGTTTGAAATGCACGGAATCTCTTTCTGCTGCTACGCTCTTTTTCTCAAGCCTAAATGGCAAAGCTTGCTTCTTTTCAGCCTCTTTCTGCTATCTGCAAGAGGATCGGTGGTAGCAGGAATTATTTACTTGTAATTCCAATGCCAAGGTTTAATTTCAAGCAGGGGGGTTGGAACTAGAAGATCTTAAGGTCCTTTCCAACCCTAACTGTTCTATGATTCTCTGATGCGGCAGGAGATCTCCCCTAGCCCATAGAACTCTGCTTAGGAGCCTTGCCATGCTTTTAATCTCAAAGTGATTTTCTATAGGGAAGATAGTCCCAGAGTGCAAGGAAGTGGCTGGGTAGGTTTCTTTGTGGCTGCCTGAGGCGTAACACAGAGACTCTGGAGAAAGCAGCTCTCTCTAAGGTCTTGTGAATAAACTGCTCCTTTTAGGTATTCATGCCAGCTACTTTTTATAATGCTCCGAATGAGAGAAGATGGCTCCGGCACTTTGTCTGCAGGAAGGAAGCAATTAGATTATTAGCACTTTGAGAAATTAAATTATGGAAGCTATGGCAGAATAAGTTTAGCAAAGCGTTATAATGTAAGAAAACAATTAAAAAGAGTTATATAAGGGTGGGTGGCCACTTTATTGTCATAGAGTGAGCAGTTAATTGATTGTCATACGGCTGTAATGTACCAGGGCAGTTGTGGGAGCAAATAGAGAAATATCTGCTCAGGATGTATGGAGATTAAGTGCCAAGAAAGGGACTTTTAGGAAACGGGTGTGAGCAGCAGCCTGCAACCCTTGAGTCCTTTTCCCTGTGTCCTGTAAAGAGACATGAAGCACAAAGAAATTCCCTGTCATTCTCTTCAGCTTCCAAGGCCTGATGCTGCAATGTTATATTTAGCTTTCCTCATGGCAGCGGGGGGATAATCGTGTGACTGTAGGGATGATCAGAGATAAGCAGACACAACTGGAATAAGGTGCCACATTCAACAAGTAGAGGATTTTGTCAGCAACACTTGGCCATGCAACTTACTTGCTGTACTGAAAAGAAGGACAAAAGCAACTGAGGTAGTAAGGAGGTGCTAGTAGTTACCAGGCACTCAATCAAGGCAGAGGAGAGGAACCCAGACTTCACTTGTAGAGGTACGGAGCCAGGGTACCAAAGCAAGACACGTAGTTGTTAGCAGGTACTAGCAACTTATCCCATTATGGTTAAAGTAACCACCAATAAAACCTAATCAATGAAATCCCTTTTAAGTTGGCTGGATCAGTGACCCAGAAAATAGCTCCCCTGCAGAAAAGGAAATGATAGTCTATAAAGTGAGAAGTCAATGGGAAAAATCTATTAAAGTGAGTGAGCTATAAGGAGACCTTTGGTGTTAACTGAAACCTTTTGGAAAGAAGCCACAAAACTCACAGCAGCCTTTTAACCCTGCAAATGCTCTCATGTCAGAAAAGGGCCATTTGTGCTGCTGCAGCCCAGGAGAGGGCACTGCAGGCAGCCCAGCTCCCGTCCTCCTCGTTCCCCCGTTCTCAGGAGGTGGCTGTGGGGTGGCAAGGGCTGGAGCAGGAATACCGGGGCAATCGGTCGGGCTTTCAGGCTTAGCTGCGAAGTTCTCAGCAGGGGATTGCAGGGTCCCCGGCAGTGTGGTGGTAATGGAGAGCACTGGCCTAGTGACAGGCTCATCTCGCAGGACTTTGAACCACTTTCTCTCCCTGCCACACTGTCAGTTCACAGCACACTTATTCATATAAGTCATATTCATACTGTTGGAACAAGTCCAGAGGAGGCCATGAGGATGATCAGGGGGCTGGAGCACCTCCCGTATGAAGACAGGCTGAGGAAGTTGGGGCTGTTCAGCCTGGAGAAGAGAAACTGCGTGGAGACCTCAGAGCAGCTTCCAGTGTCTGAAGGGGGCCTATAGGGATGCTGCGGAGGGACTCTTCATCAGGGACTGCAGTGACAGGACAAGGGGTAATGGGTTAAAACTGAAACAAGGGAAGTTTAGATTGGATATTGGAGGAGGAAATTCTTTCCTGTGAGGGTGCTGAGGCACTGGAATGGGTTGCCCAGGGAGGTTGTGAGTGCTCCATCCCTGGCAGTGTTCAAGGCCAGGCTGGACGAAGCCTTGGGTGGGATGGTTTAGTGTGAGGTGTCCCTGCCCATGGCGGGGGGGTTAGAACTGGATGATCTTGAGGTCCTTTCCAACCCAAACTATTCTATGATTCTATACCTATAATTATCACTCACCTTTTTTGTGCTGAAGAAGTCAGCCAGAACCCTGGTAATCAGCGAGGCATCTTGAGCCTGGGATAGGACAGAAGAGGAATCTGATAGACCCAAGAAATCCCTTTCTCACAGGATTCTTTGGTCCCCCAATCAGTTTCTGTTGTCCAGCTTTGGACAGTATTGATTTATTGTTAAGACTAGAAGACAAAAAGCAGAATCTCTGCCTTCCTACTGCCTCTTCTCAGGAAATTGCTCTGTTTGTCAGAAACTAAACAGGGATCTGACAGTCCTGGGAACATGATGAAATCAGAACAAAACTTTGCAAAGCATCTCGAAGATGCAGAGCTCCTGAAAATGGAATCATTCGGATTGTGCTGTGCATGAAATTCCAGCTAAGACTAACTGGGCCCAATTAACTTGTAGCACTTTGTAAAAGTATTTTACATCATCTGCCATCCCCGCTCATCACATCAGGATGAAGAGAAACCCAGCGATGCAAAATAAGCCAGGTATGGAGGAAAATCAGTTATTCAGAGATAGCTCGCAATCAATCAATACAGACTTTACTCTTGCACATGAATCACTGCGAAGAAGCCAAGGACATCCCCGTGGAAGCAGAAGTATCAGCCAAAACTGTTTCCACATTTTCCATTTTAAAAGTATTGCAAATAATACAGCAAATCTGCCCCCAGGGACACGAAACCCTTTTTGCTTTTCTCTTGCCTTGCTGCCTCTGACTTTTTTATTACATGTAAGCAGAAAGGGGAAGGTGGGGGGGGGGAGAAAGCTTGTAAACACCAGGAGATGGAGTGGAAACCATGTGTAACCTCTGCTCTTTCTAAAAGCGGTAAGAAAAATGCACAGAATTACAATCTGAGAGAACTCATCTTGTGAAGATGCTGCCTTGGGACTGGGAGGTCACAGAGCTGAAGGAGCTGCGATTTGTCTTCCTGTAGTAGCCATTATGTTAAGCCCCCAGGTTTTGAAAGGCTGAAAAGAGGACCCTGCTTTATCAGCCATTGGGCTTGTTTTCTTTATCGGCTGTTCAGTCCCAGTGTTGGGCCAAGTAGGCTTCATAGAGAGAACTTGGCGCTTAGTGAGGGGAAGAAGCGAGTCATTCGTTTACAGCACATTTTCTGAATGAAACCCCCTGATGGGATGGGGTTCATGCTGCTTTGCCAGGCACACTGGTGTATGGCATCCCGAAAACTTAAAGATATACAAATGGAATGTGTTTTATATGAAAACAATTTTAAATTAGCTATTTCAAAGCCATTTTAAGTCAGCATAAATGTGCCTGAAAGCTGCTGAAGTTATTGATTATAGGGCCTGACAAAGCTGATGTTTAACATTAGCAACACGGCAGACCATTAGGTTGCTTTGAACCTTCACTCCACACACTTCCCCTTCATCCCTTGGTGTTTAATCCTTTTACATACTTGGACAAAGGAAAAATACTTCTTTAGCTTTCAAAGTCTTCCAGCTACAGTGGGGTCAGGGATGGTCGTTCCTATCAAATGCTGAGTTAGCTTCTCTCATCCGTGCCTCTGAGCTGTAGTGGCCCCGACCAGTATGGTACCAATACATCCCAGTCATTGAACAGCAGCTGAAGCTCAAAGGTGCCATGGTTCTCTTGTTAAGTTCTGCCATCTGTGGTGGTCTGAAAAGCGAAGCTATGGTGTGGCTGAAGAACAAGACTCCATCCTGTCCTTGCCTCAGTGTGTCAGAGGTCTTTGTGGAAAGGAGCACTGCATTGCACCTTATGAAGGCACATACACAGAGCAGGGAACAAACAAATCCACACCCAAACCTGTGAATCCCAGAAGCTTTTGCAGCCTGGGAGTACACCCTTGCTGCTCTGGCACAAATCAGGCAGGAGCAGGGAGTAGCTGATGCATGCTCTTTTCAATGTCTGTAGGGTAACCAACACTTCCTACCTTGGGTGCAGCATAGGGTATTCCAGCCGAGATGGTGCTTGACCTGTTGGGAGGGACAGAAAGGAATTGTTTGCACCACTGTTTTGCACTCCCTTTATCATCTGTAGTCACCCCAGATCATCTTCCCCTCCTTCCAGTGCAGGAGCTTTGTGTTCTTTTAGGGAAGGTGCCTCATTCCGCAAACCCCATGCACTGCAGAACCTCCCGAGCAAAGACAACCCCCTGCGGCTACTCTTATTTGCTCCAGCAAAGGGTGAAGTGATTAATGAGGCCAGAACATATCTTTTCTCCCCAGGATGCACGAGAGAGGCACAGCTGAATAAATACCCCCTGTTATTGCAGTCTGCTTGGTTGGGAGTTAAACTGCAGGTAGCAAAGAGCACTGCCAAATGTAGTTACTGCCACGCTCTGCATCCACTGACAGCTTTGCAGATGATAGCGAGTCAGGAAGATTTCTAAGGATGAAGGTACATTCCTAGTTTTCCCTGTGCTGGAACTGGAGCACTCTGGGCTTCCACTGGGACTAGAGTGTGACTCAGTCTTGTGTTCTTTTTGCTCCTTTAGCATGTGCCTTTACATGAAGCCACTGAGATAATAGCATTGACGATTCAGTGTAGGTGCATTTTGCACCACAATCCCACCCTCTCCACAGTGGTAATTAATTTTCTAAGAAGCTTTATATGTTTGGGGCTCATATCCCTGTGGAATAGTATGCAAAGACCCTCTTAGGGCATAGGAAGGTGAAGGGTGAATGCACTTTCCATTTAGCCAGCAGGTGAAGGTACGTGTCAGCAAGATTGGGTTGAATAAGAAGCACAGCATCCTACAAAGGCTTCTTCCAACAGCCACTTATTGTAGAATCATAGAATAGTTAGGGTTGGAAAGGACCTTAAGATCATCTAGTTCTGGGCTTGCAACCATTTTTCTTTCTCCACTTCCCTTCCTCTGCCGTTACTGTCATGCTCAGCATTTAAAGCTGGGGAAGAAGGAAGGAGTGAGATGTACGGGGGTGATGCTGTTTGTCTTCCCAAGTAGGCACGATACTTGATGGAGCCCTGCTTTCCTGGAGATGGCAGAACACCAGCCTGCTAATGGCAAGTGGTGAAGGAATTCCTCATTTTTCTTGGTTTGCATGTGCAGCTTTTGCTTCACTTATTAAACTGCCTTTAGCTCAGTTTGACTCTTCTGATCTTCTCCCACTGAAGGCGGAGTGAGTGAGTGGCTGCGTGGGGCTTTGTTGCCAGTTGGATTTAAACCATGACAAATGGAGATTAAAAAACTAACCCAAAACAATGAAAAAGGCACAAAGCAGCCCTTGGGTCTCAGTAAGAACCAGCCCTTGGGTCTCAGTAACAACAGTCAGGAGACAACTGCTTCCTTTCTGCTCTTTTAGAAAAGCAGTACACAGAAGGCTGATTGCCAGGTTACAGGCTCAATCTACCATGTATTTCCAGACCTTCATAGAACACATTAAGGTTAAAACTTGCACTAATGTCTGGAGGAATCTCGAGCACAAGATGGAGTAATTTGAATAGCATCCCATAGTGTTCACACAACCTCGTCATTGTCAGTCTTGCACGCATCTTTCCTCTTTGACATGACAAGGCATAGCCATTTGTGGTTGCATTAGCAGCAATGCTGTGTATTTGCTGAAATACGACATGTCCAGGATTGATTGTAAGATTCAGGCTCCTTGCTGGGCTTTCCAAGCTTGTTAAAGTACCTTTTGGTACTGGAGGGCAAAAGGGTATGCCTGGAGTTTGTGTTCAGGCACAGATTTCACTGGGCTCATGAATGGCTGCATCTTGCGCAATTAAGAGCCGTATGCAAAGTGAGCAAGAATGGAGCAGCAGAGCCATACCAAGGAAAATAAACACCAGTGAATTCTTTCCAGAGAAAATCAGCATTGAATGAACCTATTTTCGTGTGGTATTTAACTTCTGAAGTGTGTTAAAGTACCTTGGACTTGAAAATGGAGTAACTCTTCCATAATCTTTTTCACCAACCCATAGAGAAAAGAAGGATGTTGATTTAAGATATAGGCAAAAAGCATGGGGGAACCTGCTGAAGGCTCCTGCTGTTTAGGGTCATGGTTACACTGCACAGCCTGCTGACTTGGGATCAGCTCGAGGTTCTTGAGAGATGAAAAACCGTTTGACACTGTTTTTCAGTGAGCCTGGCTGGCTGACATGAGTCGTCTGAGTGAACACAGGGATGCTGGAGACACTTTAACCAGGACAAATCCCACCTCCCTCTGAAATAGCCAGTTTTTCCTGTCAGATTCCAGACAGATGAAATTTTCTTGGCATAGACCTATTCCTGGCAACATCTTCCCCCTGAATCATGATAAATCAGGACTTGAAGGTGAAGTGGTCGATGGTGTGCGGAGAGAAGGTGCCTGGCTTTATAGATTAAATACATCCTCATCTGCTCACTGCTCTGCATTCTTCCTTAGGTCTCACCCGTGCTAGTTCCCATTGGCTGGAAAAACCCAATCTTAATTTGATTCCAAATGTTGTTGAGCCCAGTTGATGCTGTTGGTGGGATGATAGCGTCAGGAGTCAGTACATTCCTCAGATCATAAATCATCTCAACCTGGCCCCGATTAACTACAGTCCCTGGATTTCATTTCTTTTGGTTTTTACCAGCCATAACAAATTAGGTCATTTTGTGTCAGTGAGACACTGAAGCAGACACCACTGGGAAAGTCACAGGGTACTGTGATGGGGTGATGCTGCGGGAGGAGATGGAATGGGTCCTATCTTCCTATTGCTTTCCAAACAGAGGCCATGGGGTACTTGGCAGAGGAGCTAAAGGATTTTCATAAGGGTGCAGGGAAATGATGTATCTTTAGGTTTTATTTCCATTTTGGTCACACAGAGAATGAGGCAATCTTTGACACCTGGTGTTACCTACCTTGCATGAAATGATATAGTTGTACCTGCTCAAGCCCTGTGCAAAAGTCCAGCCAACCAATCCGACACATTGTGAGCTGGGATGTCTCTTATAGACATCTGAGCTGCCTTTCCCTGTTGAAGACTCCTGCATTTTTATGCAACACAGTGCAAAGACTGCATGGGGCTTATGCAAGAGTCTGTGCCCCAGTTTGCTTAGGGGATGCCTGGCTGGTGAGGTGATGGTTGATAGATCTCTTAGCTTTGAGAGGCTCCTCTGAACTAGTACGGCCTCACTGAGCAGGATGCATCGTTCTCTGGAATAAGAACTGTCTGAGCTCAGTGCAACCCAGAATCCAGCAGGCGTGGAAAGGGTGCTGAACGCATCATTCCAGAGGCTGAGATTTATACCTGGGATTTGAACAGGAAAATCCAAATGACTCTTTGTTGTACTTCACTATGCTGTATTACCAATAATGTTTCTCTTGTTCATTTAATGTGAGGTCATAAAAGAGCAGAAACAATAACATAATGGTGAATAATCAGAAATTCCACCCCTATGGAAGGGCAATCAGAGCAGTTCTCTGACTGCGAGCAGGAGGAATTTCCTAGATCCCTTCTTTAAAATGATGTGGTACGTTATTTAGTACTGCAAGGAATGCACTCTACACAGCAGCAGCCAGTTTTGCACCTGAAGAATAAAGCATATTCATTTCATTTCTAATCAAAATTACCTGCCTTTAAAACCCTATTGCATACCATTGCCTGCTTCTGAATAGAGTAATGCAGTTTATATTTGTGAATCCTCATACCGTTAAATGCAATGAGCTCATCCTTTTTCTTGGCATCTTCTCATCTTGATTCTGGCAGAGACACAATGAAATTACAGCAGGAAGAGGAGCTCATTTTTCTCCTAAAAATAATGCTGGTCAAGTTGGCCTTAGCAACTGTGAAGGAAAGTGAAAATTCAAGCCAAGTTTCGTATTTGAAGTTATGCACATATTCCAACCCTAACACTATTACCCTTGTTTTCCAAATGGTGAGTTATATTCTTCATGTATGTAAAAGATGTCAAAGCAACTGCAACTAGAATAGATCAGTTCAGGGCTGACTAGGAGTTAAAGTATGTTATTAAATGCGCGGTCCAGATGCCTCTTAGACACTGACAACATTGACCACCATTCTAGGAAGCCTATTCCACTGACCACTCTCTTGGTAAAGAAATGTTTCCTACTGTCAAGTCTGAACCTCCCCTGATGCAGCTTTGAACCATCCCTAGGCATCCTGTCCCTGCATCCCAGGGTGATCAGCACCTTTCTCTCAACATCCCCTCCTCAAGAAGCTATGGAGAGCAATGAGGTCACCCATCAGCCTCCTTATCTCCAAAGTAGACAAGACCAAAGCTGCTGCTCATAGGAGAAACCTTCCTGCCCTGTCACCAGCTTTGTTGCCCTCCTCTTGGCAGTTCTAGCACCCTAACATCCCCAAACTGAGGCCCAGAACTGCACATAGTATTCAAGATGAGGCCTCACCAATGCTGAATACAGTGGCATAACCACCTCTTTTGAGCAGCTGATTCTGCTATGTTGGATGCACTCCGGATGCAGTTTGCCTTCTGGCTGCCAGGGTACATTGTTGGTTGCACCCTCCTAAGTGTCGAATCCAGCAGTTAAGTTTTATACCATTGATGGCTGCCCAATTAAAATGCAAAAGGTATGTTGGACTTGGTATGTTGGACTTAGTATATTTTCCACTGAGTTTCTTTCCTTTATGGCTTTCCTGGGCTTTATGAACAACTCTGCTGGAACTGGGTGTTTTTTTCTCTAAGAAATCTTGCAAAAGCACAAGAAGAACTTGGTTACTGCAGTAAAATGCCTTGGTTTTCCATGCATATTTATCTGATGCTTGAATGGTTGGAAATCTCTTCTCACTGTGTGCATTAAAGGCTTCCTGCCTGCACTGTGCAAAGGACTCTGAGCAGTCACAAGATATTAAACAGATTCATAATGGAACCTAACAGTATAAACATGTCTTCAGTGCAGACAGGAACGCCACAAACCCTTATGCTGTGTAATGTAAAACATACCCCGGTTGTGTCTGTGCTCTCTTCTGCAAATAAACAAGGCAGAGATGTGCCTGAAACGTTTCATTGAGACAGGCGATTTCTCCTCTCATTGGTTCGCTCTCTACCAGATTTATTTTAGAAGGTGATACCTTAAAGAACTTTATAACTTTGCTCTGACTCAGACCAGCAGCAGGAAGCCGGACACAAGCCCATGCTGCTCGTCCTCTTCAAGAAGAAGCCTTACTTTGCACTTTGTCATTTCCTTGGTGGAATGCACAGAGTATTGGATATGTTTGTATCCAGAACTTCCTTTTCAATTAGCTTCAGGCAGAAACAATGGTGAATTATTATAATGGAGAATTATACTTTTCCTTGGAAAAGAATTTCCTGGCCAGATTTGTAAGTGATCATGGTACTGGCACCAAAGGTCTGCCGCCCCCAGCTGAGGAAAGTGGATGGAGCAATGAAATGAGATCTGATAGGCTCTTCTTTTTCTCAATGGGGGAACCTGTGCCCAGATCCTCATCAGTTACATCACTTGGTCATCTCTCATGAGAGAAACACGGAATGGAAAGGGTGGATGTATAGAAAAGGGTTAAAATCTAGAAACACAGAATGGGCATGACTTGAGGGAGCTTTGAGAAATGTTTTACTCTTTATAAAGGAAAGAGAGAAACATGACTCAAACCTCCACGGGATGAAGTCACCATCCTCTCCGTTACTCACTCCTGTTATCTCTTTGCAAACTGTTCCCAAGGGAGCTTCCAGACAACCGGCTGCTTACCCTTGTGTAGAAGTTATTTAAAATACATAGAGTACAGAGAGAGGGAATAGTGGTGGAAAAGTCTGGTCCTGTGTGAAAATCCTTCCTTGGTGTAGAAATGAAAGCAATGTGGCACTGGGGGGGGGGGGGGGGGGGGGGAAGAAGCTGTAGAGCTCTGCAGACAGCTGCCCATACCCAGCGCTGCAGTGGAAATCACCCCATCGTAATTCACAAATACAGCCTGAAAGGTGATAGCCTGATGCTGAGGTTATTTTACAGCCACACCAGGCAAGTTCCAGTCAGACAGAAGCCCTTCTACTGTAATCACTGGAAGAAAATGGATTTCCTGTCCATCTGCCTGGAAGCGCTGCACGGATCCAGTGCTCAGAGCGCAGTCACTAACACAGACATATAATATTTCTTGAAGGGGCTGCGCGCTTTCCTCAAGGGAAGGGAATTATCCAAAATATGAGATAGTGGCGGATGAAACCCAATCTGAGCACTGGAAGAGGTGGGGGGAGAAAGTCTGGTAACTGACAAACTGTGCGCTCTGTAAGCCGCCCTGCTCCGCTGTGTGTGCTTGCCTCTGTGCATCGGAAATTCTCCTGGAAGGGGGATTTGTAAGCTTTGCTCGTGTAGAACACGACCCATTCAGGATCTCTGGCTGTGAAATGCTTGCTAAAAGGGCTCTTTTGTTTTCCAGACAGTGTGAACTGCAGGCTCTGCTTCGTTAGTCACAGCATGCACCCCCAGTCATTAGCGCTGTGCATGGGCTGGGGGGGGAGTTCAGGACTCTCCTCGTTAGCTCATGACAGAGTGGGAGCTTGGAGGAGAAATGAGCCCTTTCAGTAGCCTCCAAGCACCCCACCTCTGTGCTGGGGTGCGGCTGGGTTTCCTGCAGCACCCTGTGTCAGTGGGGATGCGTGCCAAGCAGGGAGCAGTATGGCATCTCCGTGCCCCCAGATCCGCTCCATCTGTGAATGGGAAGAGATGGGTTGTATCCCGGTGGCTGGGGTATGAAAGGCTATTGGAAGGTGGAAGCATAGGAGTTCTTGGCAAGGGGGGAGGAAGTCTATTTTGGGTGAGCTAATGGTGATCAGGTGGAGCTCTGGCCACCCTCAAGTCCATGGCTGTTGTGTTGGTACTAACGGTTCACTCTCCCTAAAAACCTAATCACTGCTAACCACAAGCTCAGAATTTCCACTGCTCTCTTTGTAAAGCTACAACGGCTGCATGTGAGCTCAGCAGCAGACACAATGCCCTCTGCGAGGGCTTTGCACGTCTCCACAGCGTTCAACACATGCAAACTCTCAAGCTGCCCGTAGACCAGTGTGTTATGTAAAACATGGGATGCTCCATGGCACAGGGCAGCAGCTCTGCAGACCTTTAGGAAGCAGCAGGACTTTCAATGGGTTTTTTTCCTTTGTGAAATGCTGGGAAATCTCTGCTCGTTCTTCCCGAGATTTCCAGCTGAGCACTTCTCCAGCTTCCATGGAAATCTGTTTCTCTGCCATCTGGTGTGTGTTAACGCTCGTACTCCTTAGCAAAACATCAGGCTTTTCTGGCCATGTGAGAAGCGTATCCAGTGAAAGGAGGAAAATGGTAGCTAGCTTTTGCTTCCACATTACATTGACAGAGTCTGTTTCTACAGCAGAGCAGCATCTCCGTAGAGAGTACGGTTTGGTGTTGCTTCCCTAGACCCTGGAGGATATTATTGTGTTTGGTCTAAAGAGGTAGAAAGTGAGAGCTTTGAATTAGCATCATAGAATTGTAGAATAGTTTGGGTTGGAAAGGGCCTTAAGATCATTCAGTTCCAACCCCCCTGCCACGGGCGGGGATGTGTCACACTAGCTCATGTCACCCAAGACTCTGCCCAACCTGGCACTGAAGGATGGAGCATTTGCAACTTCTTCTTTAACCTGCACCAATGCCTCAGCACCCTCACAGGGAAGAGCTTCCTTATATCTAACCTGAACTTCCCCTGTTTCAGTTTGAACCCATCACCCCTTGTCTTATCACTACAGTCCCTGATGAAGAGCCCCTCTCCAGCATCCTTGTAACCCATCCTTCTAGGGGCTGTTGGATCTTACAGTAAAAGCTAGGATATTCCAAACTATGTGGGATATCTAGACATGTTGTCTGGGGCACCTACATCATCTCCTAACGTTGTACAGCTAATCCAAGAGCAGTGCCTCTAGAAGGCTTATATCTTTTCAATGCACATACGTAGCTGGCTATAGCCTGAAGAGATGTGGGTAGCTCGGAGAGAGGCCATGCATACTTCTCATCATTTTAACTGATTTTTAAATGCAGCATCCATTTAAGCTTATGGTGACAAAGCGCATGGTTTGTTTGCAGGGAGGCAGGTGGAACTTTTAGGGTTAATAGTGCTTGAATATCTGAGAAGTAACGGGAATACCCCTCTGTGAATGCACTCACAGGATTTCCATGTTTGCATCCATGCTGTGGTCACAGTGTAGGATGTGCAGAGGCCCTGTGAAACATCGGTGATACAGTTTCCCCCCCTCCCAACACTTCTTAAGGGCGACATTGGTCACATAACTATACATTTCCTAAATCCAGGTACTGATGTAGTAGACAGTAAGTAATGAGTGTAAATCCACATAATACCCAGATTAACAGATGGTTTAATACGTAACTTAACTATACGCATGTATGTGTTTATTTGGAGGCAAGTTTTGTCTCCCATGAAAAATGAAACGAGAACATGTAGACAGTAAAGTCGGTTAAATCACTACCGATAACATATTTCTGCCTCTCCCGACAATCCTGAATTCACAAAGAAAACTGTGGGTTTACAGAGAGATTCCATGAATCTGAAAGAAATGCAGCCCTAAAAAGGAGTTTTCCTTTATATAATAGATTGAAATGTTGCAAACAAAGCTGACAGGGTTAATCTCCGCTGTACCTGCTGGACAGCTGGTTACAGTTGTCAGGATTTGGATTATTGGAAAAGATATTTGCAATTCAGATTAGCAATTTAATTTCAGGATTTACAGTGAGGATGGAAGAAATGTCCCTCTCCAGACTGCATCAAGAGGGCACTTCTCTTGGAGCATCGATGTGAAAGCCGTCTCTTCTGAAACTGGTAAGCAGAATTCTGCGTATCTAGATTTGGGTTCATTTTTATGTTGTAATCTCACTACCTACATACAGGTGTTCAATTCACTTTGCATGATAAAATCAGTGACTACCAAAGTGTCTATTTCCTTTAAAGTAAGGCATGAGGAAAAGGTACCTGGTCAAGTCCAAATGCAGAATGAAGAGGTGTGACCAGGGAAAGGCACAGCTGCATTATCACTCACTGACTGACAGCCTGTATCTTCTGAGTGCTTGAGAGCCTACACAACATGATGCCTGGTTCATATTCAGTGTTAGCTTTTATTATGAAGACACATCTGTGGTAGTAAGACAGTTCTACAGAGTTGAATTAATTCAGACAAGATCAGAATCATGCCCTCCTTTGGCTTTTTTCTGTCGTGTTCTTTAATTGCCTCTGTAGCATCCTATGCCTGTTAAAGACTCACAGCTGCAGGTTTTGCAGATGGGGTCGTCTTGAGGTGTAGCTGAACCGGAGCAGTGTTGCATCCACTTTCTGATCACTAACTTTCTCCATGCTTCTCTCTCATTGCTGCAAGGACTAGTCAGAGCTGGGGGAGGCAGCAGAGTCCACATCTTCTGTGTCAGGTTCATGTGGGGACGCTTGTTGCCCACCTTTAACACGTTTCCACTTCATCCTTCTGTTTTGAAACCATACTTTGACCTGAGTGATAAAAAGGAAATGATTACTTATTGCCTCAATCTCAGCTGTATAAGCAGACCTATGCACACATGTATGTATTCATAGAGAGATGTTTTGGGGAATTCTAGAAGAAAAGGTGAAAGGAACCTCACAAGTTCTAACAAAGGCAGGAGCAATCCTTTCTAAGCTGTTCCAGGCTGATGTTTCCCTGAGACCCATAGAGGTAGTATAAGTGCTTTGCCCAGAATCTGTCCTTATGTCAACCAAACGTGTCAACCCAATGGGCACAGTGCATCTAATGTCTTTTAACATCCACTCCCTCCAACCTAATGCTTCAGGAGCTGCGATGTGGATAGTATTGAGCAATTCCTAAATTGTTCACTAAGCTTTGATAAGGAAACCCTGAGATCGCAATGAGAGAACAGAAGTGTCTTTCTCCAGAACTCTGTAATTTTGTCTTCCTTTATCCCCTTAAAATACTTTTTGACCCAGGCAGAATGCATGTATCAAACATATATCATCCTAATAACTTCCTTGTAACTGCAGTCTAAGGTGATATCTATATTCCATCTGTAAGCCTTGATATGTACCAATGAGTGTTGCTAAACAACAGCTTGGTAGATATCGGTTACTCCCAAATGTGTCTTTAGTTAGAAAAGCAGAATTACTTTTATTAACTATTACAGAAACCTGTGACAAATGTGTTTTAAAGGAATGTGGAGGCTTTGTACTAAAATCGCTCTGTGCCATTGCAAAAGTACACTCTTGAGTAACAGATCTGCTTCAGCTTTAGCAAGAAGTTGTAGGGGAGGAAGGAGCTGGGGAGGAAGGGGCTCATCCATTACTTGTCTTTCGGTGAGATCCAGATTCACAGCAATCTCGTATCTCCTGAGCCTCGTCAAGTAGTTATGGTGGGCAAATTCAGCTTCCAGCTCCCGTAGCTGCTCCTTTGTGAAAGCTGTCCTTTCCTTCCGGGATTTGCTGCTTGGTTCTGCCTTGTTGCTTGAATTCTGGGTTTCTAAGAGGCAAGCACATATATTGTGTCATTTAAAGCTGCACTGATCTGGGTGAACTTGTGTGTTGCTGAGGTCTGAGCTAGACTACTAATGGAGGTGCTCAGTGGAGCTTCTAAGAAGTTTGTATGTGCCCTCCCCATGACTTAGCACTGTTGTCAGCCTTGGGACAGCACAGAATTAGGTGCTGTCAGAGCCTGCCTCGGTCTGTGAGGTCAGAAATGAGCAGCTATGGGAAAAAAAGCTCTCATTCCTTGCTATCACTGCATCAAAATAGTTTCCTTCCCCACGTTTTAACTTTCGTTCCTTATATCCGTATTATCACTCTCCCTTGATCTACCAAAAAAAGCCAGCAAAGCCAGCACTTTTTGTATTTCATTCCCATAAAATAAAGCTGTCGGGATTCTATGACATATTACAGTACTATATTTGGAGATCTGAGAACTTCAAGTACATCATAACACAAGTACAAGTTAGAACTTCAACCAGCTTTGCCTGACTTGGCCTATTTGGAAATGTTAATGGCTGTGGATGGACAGCAAGAGGCAGCTGTAAGAGCCAGCACAAGGTTAACTTCTACCTTCAGGTCACTTGGTGAGCCAGTGAAGTCAAGACTGAATATGGCATCTAAATAGTAGAGGGGGGAAGGTTGCGTGCATGTTTATTCACAACTACTTGTAGTAGGCGCAACTGTTGTTATTGCCGTAAGAAAGCCATTCTTTGCATGTTTTTACTGTACCCATGCTTCAAAGGAAGTTTCAAAGATTAACAAGCTTTTTTCTTACTTTTATACCATTCTGCTTATTTGTCTGAGAAATGTGTTTAGTTTAGACTGTTCTCAGAACACTCTGCAAAGGGCCATGTTCCAAAGCCCTCACTGTGTGTCTTGTAACAACTAGGGTCCTCGCAAGAGCCAGTGGGTTTTGCATGCACTGGTACAGATCATGGTAACGCTGTATCTGTATCGCGGCTCAGGGAAACTTGTGGTGGATAAGGCACCAACTTAAAGGAAATAGGTTATATTGTAGGTTTTGTCTTGAAGTGATTTCAAGATATTTTTCTTGACTAGCCTAGTCTCTGAGGAGAAGGTTCTGGGTATCTAAGAAGATTATCGAGAGGAGAGAAAAGACTTATCTTCTACTTAGAACAACCAGCCAGTGTGTGCTGTGTCCAGCTGCAGTTCTGGAACAGCTGTAGAAGTGAAAGAAACCACAATGAAATTGCTCAGACTTTCCCCTTCTATTTTGTCTGGGGACAGAAGGAAGGAAAAGCTTGCAGGAGGGATATCAAATAATTCTGTCTGCTGTCCAGTTAGCAAGGAAAGGAGTGAAATGAAAAGCCATGGAATCCCCTTTGGGATGTTTTCATTGTTCTGCATTCGCTCAAGTAATAACGTGTACAGACAGCACCACTTGCTAGAAGGCAGGAAACACCGGAGCTTTCAGTGATGTCATTGCTTACAGCTCCCCTATAATGAAAAGTATATGGGACAGCAGCAAGTATGACAAGAAAACGTGAGGGTGCTGGTAATAGAGAATAGAAGCAACATTTGTCTTCTACTTAAAACAGGGAGATGTGCTTTGAAATCAGTCTCTTTAAGAATAAGGCAATCCCTCTAACCTGAGTATACTGAAATCATCGTTTTCCTATGACTTGCAAATGCTTTAACAAAAGTTATCACTCACTTTGATTATTTCTTTTCTAAACTTCTTTACAATTCTGTTTTGGGAAAATGAACTTAAATTTGGCAAAGCTGGGTTTCTAAAGAAAAGAACTGGAGAAATGAAAGGTGGGTTAAAGGTTGCTGTTCTGTAGCCAACCCATAAAACCTGTAAAGAAATAAATAGCGAAATACTTTGATCACTGTGTTCTCTACCTGTAAAATGGGGATACTGGAAAATGTTCCCCACTTCATAGCAGTGCTGTGGGGAAAAGCACACTGTAGCTTGTAAATGAATATTGTAGCAAATGGATGTATATAAGCCTATCAATTTTTAACAGCTTCCTTAGAGAAAGCAATTTTATGCATATTTCACATACCTTTATTTGAGAGAGCAGCAAATCAGAGGTTTCTGTAACTAAGAAATGATTGCTTGTGGCTCCGTAGAGTGCATTCTGCCCGTTAGGATGCCACAATGAAAACTGCTTACATTTTCTGTCTCGCTGGACATTGTCCTGATGGGGAAACCTTTTGTAGGTCTTTTGAGTTTAAAACCATTGAATATTTAGACCAAAACAGAATTTCTCTCTCAAGGGAGACTTCACATCTTGTATTTCTTCCCATCAACTGAGATGTCAAAACCCTACTATAACATTTCCAGCTAGCACAAGGTGAGAGATCTTTGCTCTTTGCAGCTTTCTTACGCTCGGACAAATGGCAGGTATGCAATATATAGCTCCCCATCCTAGGACTTACAGCTCAGTGTACACATGCCATGCGGCTCCTGTTTAGTTACAGCAAATGTGCATTGTGCTGGGGAGTATAATGTTCAGTACACAAGATCTGCAGGAGTGGGATACAAACACCAGAGGTCATCAAAGAATAAGCCATTTAGTTTCTATGTTATTGTGTAAGCTTCCCCAGTCAAGAGTTACCAAGTGTTTTCCTCACCAGCTTTGTTTCTTAATGCCTGCTCTTACAGATGCTCTCATCTACAGCTTGTACTATCCCACAACCCTGATTTCGTATCACCTACCTGAGTTCTCCTTTTTTCTTTTAGATGACTTTTTCTCAGTCTCATTTGTAGTATTTACTGGTACCTCGTCCTCTTCATTCATACCCACCGCTGCACTCACTAGATTTGGGCTGCTGCCTTCTGACTCCCCAGAACCCAAGGCCAGTCCTGGGTTTAGTCGTCTTCTGGCTTCGGCTGCTGCAAAATGCCAGTCAGAGTGTTGGAAAGAGGGATGCTGCTCCACAAATGTCCGCTCCTCGTGTGGGAAGCTGTGGGGAGCAGCCACCAGGCAGGAGGTGGAGAAATCGGGATAAGCAGCAAAATCTGACTTCTGAGGGAAGGAGAACGATGCTGGTGGGTAGTGGTTCAGCCCTGACGCTGTGGTCACATCCATGTGGGTGCTCCGCAGGCACCCCCAGAGTGGGGCAGGAGGCTGTGGACTGCGCATGCAGCTGCTGCTGGTGGGATCCATGTGCTTCCAATCCTGTTCACACACCAGTGCTGGTGACCGGTTGTAGCTCAGGCTTCAAAATCAGCAAAGGAGCAAAAGGGAAATCTTCCAGATCTTACAGAATAGATTTCATCCCTAAACAACAGGTTCTTTGTGGGTTTTAGGCTGTTGCAGAATTGTTACTTTGGGAACTCTTCTGAATGTCTTCATTGTCCTGACTGGAGAACAGTAACCAGGTGTAGGCAGTGATTGCTCTGAACCGCTTCCCAAGGCCCGGAGCTTCCTTCCTTGTGAAGTGCTGGACATGAGGGAAACACTTTTAAATACGGTGCTGGGGAGAGAGCGACAAGTTTGTGAAGTGAAATGTGAGAGAGGGGAGGGAGGGGTTAATGTACATACACCCAGGTCCTCCAACCAAAGCAAAGCAGCAACTATTAATCATCCGAAACCTTATATGCACATCTAATGGGATTTGCAGATGGAGCCTTTTAAAGAAACAATGTCTGTATTTTTTTTTTTCTTTTTTAAAGAAAAGAGCAGCACACAAAAAAGCCTTTAAAGTTCCCCTCTGACACGAGGAAGTTATTTTTATTGCACTGTTAACAAAATCCCCCAAGTCTTGGCTTTGGAAAAAGCCTTAACACAGCATTCAACAGACACCAACTAAAGTGGGAAATGGAAGTCAGAAAGGACTTCATTGATTATAGACAATTTAAGACCCAGTCTTAACATAGTATTAAACCTGGCTTGTGCACACACACAAGGTCTTGAGTCAATTTGTTTTGTTAGCTTTGTAACACATGTATTTGCTGAGAGCTGGAGTTTGCTGCCAGTGGCAGTTATTCTTCCTGTATTCTACTTTTTAGGGGATTTTCAATATGCCACCCCTTCCTGCAAGGAAATCTGCTTTTCTGCCAATGGAAGATATGTTTTTCATCATTTGTTGAAAGTTTTATGGGTTTTCCTAACAGAAAGCAGATTCTTAGACCCCAGAGCTATCACAGTTGAAAACACATTAACAGGGAATCTGTTCTCAATCCCTTTCTCGCAGCAATGCGGCCGCTGGGGATGACCAAACCCTGCTATGCCAGGGTTGTTGCAGCTTCTCTCAGGGTTGTTCTCCGTGCTTTTAATGACAATTCACGTGTGCATGCGTTCCGCATTTCCATAATCTGCTTGCAGCCATTCCCAATACTTTCTCCACTAGGCCTTGCTGTATGTTGTGCGCTCATCTTTCCCTTCTCCCACCATTTGTGCTGGGCTTTGTGGTCTCTCGCAGACGCAGACATTCAGCAGATGGACGCAGAGCCTTCATTTGTCACAGGGGCTTCAGTGACACCTCTTTGCTTGGCTTCTGTATAATTCCGAATTTCAAGGAACTGGTGGGGTTAGGGGGGGTGTGTGCTTATCCTGATGTATCTGCTGGTTCTTACAGCTCGGCTAAGAAATCAAGTGCGTTTTGTCCAGATCTTTCTGTTCTATCACGTGAGTCTTGACTTTCTTGCAAAACACTGAATGTCTGATACCTAATTAATCCTCTAGGAAAAAGTCTCCTAAATACTGAAATCTGTGGCTGTGTTATATTAGAGAATAAGCATCCAAACCTATTTCCTACTCACTGGCAGGGGGAAAGCTCCCAGACAGCTCTTCTTCTGAAAGACCGGTTTATAATGAATTTAGGAATACTTCAAATGCTCCAGAATTGGAGTCAGAGTCCAGAACTTTTTGTCAATGCAAAGCATTTCATCTACACTCTGTGCGTGTTGCCATACGTAGAACACTCCTTTCAGTCACACAGGTTATTGGGGGTTTGTAGGAGCTCAAGCCTAGCTCTGCTGTTGTTCAGTCCTATGTTCAGACTACAAAATGACCTAGGTAGTTATGTGCAAGGACATTGAAGTTTGCATATACCTGGGGGAGATAGAAGGGAAGGGAGGATTGACCCTTAGGCTAGTGTTCACTTCAGCCAGGACTAGTTCCAGGCTCCTATCTGGGAATCTCCATGAGTTCTGAGCCAGAGGTCTGTCTGTAGGGCATGACTCAATTCTTGCACATCACTTTGCTTTCCAAACTGCTTGGACCTTGTTTTCCCAATGGAGCTCTCTCTGTTATTCCTCTGACTTCAGATGTGGGAAAAGGAGATGGCATTCCCTTCCCAAATGTGAGAACCCTCGGGTCTTGCATCACTCCAGCACCCTCCACAGCTGGTGCTGTCGCTCAGCACTCAGCAGGAGCCTGTTTGACCTCTACATCTTCCTGACACTTCATTCCTGAAAGAAGAAAGAACAACAACCCTTCCCTCTTGCTAGATCCCATTTGTTGGTTGAGGCAGCCACCTTTAACCTTTGTAAAGTCAACATCTCTTCAGTCAAGCACTGTGCTGGGTAGGAAAAAATGGCATGGGTGGAGATCACTTGTGATGAATGCTCCCATAACAAGCTGAAGGCTGGAAAGTGGAGCTTTATCTCTGAGCTTTTCTATCAGCTCATTCTTTGACTCCCCCAGGAAAGCATTTCTCAGCCATCTGAGGTCTGACCTTGCAATGTGATTTGCAGAACTTCATGAGGGTGAAATGACAAAACTTGTGCCATGGCTTCGTCTCTCTTTTTCTGGCAAGGCAATGTTATTTCTCAATAAAGACAGACCTGACCAACATCATCCCGCTTGAATGTGGTCCTCTTCTCAATCACCTTCCTGCTTGTGCCATTTCTTGGAACACAGGAGCTCTGTGGGGCAGGAGCCCTGGTCTCGCTCTGCTTCTGCTGCACCTGCCCCAGTACAATTGTCTGGTGCTTTTGCACCTCAAATGTAAAATGATTTCTCAGATGACAGATTTTACCCTGTTCACAAGGCAAAGGAAGACTTCGCTTCCCAATGCTGGCTGGATGCTTGCCTTGTTTAAGGAAAGCTTACACACGTCATGGAGAATCTTTAAGCACCACGGTCTCCTTGAAATTGTGTGAGCTACTAAATTGCAAATGAACAACAGCCTTCATCGTAAAAGAACCTTGTGTTTTTAACAAATCCGAAGCAATGCCACCCTCTGACCTGCCATGTGTGCAACTGGAGTAGCTGGGGGAGTTTTCCTCCATGCGGGTACTGAGCCAAGCCTGGGGAATTCCTCGTACATGGAAGAACCTTAATTATTAACCGTATCATCATTTTAGCACTGATGAAAGGAAGCTGGAGAGCAACAAACAGCCAATACTAAATCCAGGGAGCTGCTGCTTAGTTGCAGAAGGTAGAAGTTAGTTAGAGGTGGAAACAGTTTAGTGGGTTACTTACTCTCCTTACAGGTAGGGGTGGTTTATTTTTCTCTATTAGACATTTCCATAGAATCAGGAATGATTTGGGTTGAAGCTCATCCAGTTCCAGCCCCTGCCACGGGCAGGGACTCCTTCCACTGGAGCAGCTTGCTCCAAGCCCCTGTGTCCAACCTGGCCTTGAGCACTGCCAGGGATGGGGCAGCCGCAGCTTCTCTGGGCACCCTGTGCCAGTGTCATTTTCTAGGGTACTACCCAGCCTTCAGTACTTGCCGCAGTGTCAGTCTTCCACTTTCCCTTTGGAAAGCCAATTCTTCACTCTTTCCTTGTGCTTAGACTCAGCTCTCACTTTTACTGACTCCATCTCATTATTGAACTGACAACATGTTGGCACCGTGCAGGTGGAGAGTGATTATTCCAGCATGGTTTAAAAGTCTGTGTTATCTGTGCTAAGCCATCTTAAACACAAGCCAGACGTATTTCAGACCCTTAATATTTCCTCTAAGTCAATCACTGCAGCCTCTTAACCACGTTTCTGGTGCTCTGAATTCTCTCTCAGCGGCAGTGTTAGGAATTAATATTCACTAGCACCAAGCTGGGATTGTTGGTAGTTTCAGTGAAGAAGGGAGAATAATTTCTGAAGGGACCTGCAGATCATGAAACTCGGTTTCCAACAGATTCTGTGTGAGCTGTGCTCCCCTATGCCAAATGTTGTGTATCTGTTGAATAGCAGCATGGCCTTAATGAATGTGATGTGAGGCTAAAAGCCATTGCAACAACATGTTCAGAGACAGAGATGAGAAAACATTAATACTGCTGCCTGAAGCTGCTGCATCAGCAAAGCCCCTCTGGTAAGTGCACTGTTAGTGGTACGAGATTGCACTCATTGGCACAGCAGATGCTTCTGGAGACAGTTCAATATTCCATTAGGAAGTCATCTTCTGTCACACAAGCGATTGCAATGTGAGGAAATTTGTTGTTGCCTGTTCACTGAGCTACTCCTCCTGAGCTGTTCTCATACGTAGGATTGGTCATATGGCAATGTCGTGTTTGTCCTGCTTTCATGAGACTGTGCAGCTAGAACAATGTGTTGGCATTGACAGGGAAGAGGAAGGATGGGGAGTCTAAATAGAAGACTGGAGCTGGCCCTGGGTTTGCCTCATCTGCTGGGCAGTTTTTACATGTTAAAGACTGGATCAAAATACTCAGCATCTCTGAAGTTCATTTCCAGGGGCATTTTGCAGACTTGCTTCATGAATAAGCTCTCTCTGAACCTTAGCAGTATGATTCCCTATAAGACTGGAGGGTGTTGGTATATCCTTTATTAGCTTGACAGAAGCTGTGCAGTCAAACCACTGAGCAGAACTATGAAAAGCCGTTTTCCTTCCACACCCTCATCTGGTGTTTTAGTGAGACCCAGTGTGGGACCAGCTCTACCGGTGGGGACCTGGCATCACCACCACAAGGACTTCTAATTTAATGCTAATGTTTCTTTTAGCACTAAGTCAATATTTCCGGTGTTCATTAAATTTGATGGGTTTGCAGGAGTGAAAAGAACCCGCTTCAGGTACAGGAAGCATCAAGATGTGTGCAGAGACACATGATAATTTATCTTAGGACAGAAAGCAGTAGAAGAGAAAGCAGAAGAAAGAGGCAGCCAGCTTTAAGTCTGCAGGAATAGTAAAAGGAAGAAACATTAGCTGGCAACTGCTCAATCACATTCCACAGAGCATGCATAGTCTGTCAGTTTTAACACTTCTCGTTTGAAAGATCATTTAGTTTTGTTGGGGTTTTTTTGTGGGGTTTTTTTCTTTGTGTTTTGTTTCGGTTTTTAAGCTGGTTTTATCACTACGTTCACTACAACGAGGGGTTTGGGTTTTAAGTGAAAGGTGTGATAGGAGTTAATAGCATATGATGGCAATCTTGGGTTAACCGGATTGAGTGGTTTTGCTTGCAGAAAAACACAGTCACATTTGCAATAATTCCATTGAACAAATGAGCTCTATCTTTGTATTACTCAGTTCGTTTTTCCCTGGTCCAGGATAAACTAGTATCCCTGTTCCTTTCACTGAAGTAGTTGCTGGTTCATCTAACCCTGTAAGTAGATGAGAAGAAACTGGAGCCTGCAGAAGACAAGCAAGCAATATTATCTGAGATGTGGAGAAAGAACCTCTGGCAGAGAGGCACTGACAATGTTTTTTGCCTAAAAACTTGACAGGTGGCACTCAATTGGTGGTGCTGCTGTCATTGAACCTGAGGAACTTGATGCAGTAAAACCTAGGGTAGGATAGACAGATATGTTCATCTTCTCGTACCTCGGATCTGTTCCCACTTAACTGGGATTTTCTTGTGCCATTTGCCTAAGACATTGTCTTTGGTTTCTATTTACTGTTAAGAAATGAATATAAATGAAAAATAGGTAAGCATACATCCATGTCCTGAGACTTGACAATTGCAGGAGGCACAAAGTATGTTCACTTGTTTCGGCAGCGGTGCCTTAAGCTTTTTAAAGGGAGAAGAGATCTTTGCCTGCAAGTCTAGACACCAACTTCTGTATTCCTTGCTTGTCTGTCTCCTCGTTCAGGTTCTTTTTCTGGATTTGAGGCCCAGTGCCCTGTAAAGATGAGGAATATCCTTTCCTTGAAAGGTCGTATAAGCAAGCAGTGCCTCAATGACAGCATAAATCCTTCAGACAGGAAAGATCATTTGCCAATAGCTTTGATATATCATCCTTTAATCACAAGTCCTGTCTTTCCATTGTGCATGCTGTTGTGGCTAGTTCATGAAGAGCTAAATGTCCTGAACAAGGTCCAAAGCACCAGAAGCTTTCTATTAAATTCAGAATACTTTTTAGGATCAGCAAAGGAACAGTTAAAGAACTTGATGGGCAAATACTGTGAAAGATCCAGAATTAGCTCAGCTTTGGCAGATTGTAAAACTCATCTGTTGTTTTCATCAGACCACACGAAAGAAACAGGAACTGTGGCATCCCCAAGGAGCAGATAGGAACAGAACATTAAACCTTTTCAGACCATTTCTGTGGGTCCAGATTAACAGATCTGCACTCATACTTGAGTGTGTGCTTCGTGTGTCTTGAGGTGGGTCAGAGAGCAACATTTACACGTTGAGTTTTTGTTGTAATAAGAATCCCATCTGTTTCTGGAGATCCCAATCAACAGATTCACAGGGTTATCTGCCAAGTAATAAGCTTTTAAACTTCTTCAGTGCCAAGACTTCGGCGCTGTTTTTCTTGAGACAATCCTTTGCTGCTGCTTTTATCATGGCACTGTGTGATCTCTTTCACTGGGGCCGGCTGAACTAACTGCAGTTAAATGTGCTCCATCCCTGGCAGTGTTCAAGGCCAGGCTGGATGAAGGCGTGGGTGGGATGGTTTAGTGTGAGGTGTCCCTGTCCATGGCAGGGGGGTTGGAACTGGATGATCTTGTGACTAGTGGAGTTCCTCAGGGGTCGGTGCTGGGACCGGTGCTGTTTAATATTTTCATCAATGACCTGGATGAGGGAACTGAGTGCACCCTCAGCAAGTTTGCTGATGACACAAAACTGGGAGGAGTGGCTGACACACCCGAAGGCTGTGCTGCCATTCAGCGAGACCTGGACAGGCTGGAGAGTTGGGCGGGGAGAAACTTGATGAAATTTAACAAGGGCAAGTGTAGAGTCTTGCATCTGGGGAAGAACAACCCCATGTACCAGTACAGGTTGGGGGTTGACCTGCTGGAAAGTAGTGAAGGGGAAAGGGACCTGGGGGTCCTGGTGGATAGGAGGATGACCATGAGCCAGCAATGTGCTCTTGCGGCCAAGAAGGCAAATGGCATCTTAGGGTGCATTAGAAAGGGAGTGGTTAGTAGGTCAAGAGAGGTTCTCCTCCCCCTCTACTCAGCCTTGGTGAGGCCGCATCTGGAATATTGCGTCCAGTTCTGGGCCCCTCTGTTCAAGAAGGACAGGGAATTGCTTGAAGGAGTCCAGCGCAGAGCCACAAAGATGATTAAGGGAGTGGAACATCTCCCTTATGAGGAGAGGCTGAGGGAGCTGGGTCTCTTTAGCTTGCAAAAGAGGAGACTGAGGGGTGACCTCATCAATGTTTACATATATGTGAAGGGTAGGTGTCAGGATGATGGAGCTAGGCTTTTTTCAGTGATATCCAGTGATAGGACAAGGGGCAATGGGTGTAAACTGGAACATAGGAAGTTCCACGTTAACATCAGGAAGAACTTCTTTACTGTAAGAGTGACAGAGCACTGGAACAGGTTGCCCAGGGGGGTTGTGGAGTCTCCTACACTGGAGATATTCAAGGCCCGCCTGGACAAGTTCCTGTGTGATGTACTGTAGGATACCCTGCTCTTGCAGGGGGGTTGGACTAGATGATCTTTTTAGGTCCCTTCCAACCCTTGGGATTCTGTGATTCTGTGATTCTGTGATCTTGAGGTCCTTTCCAACCCGAACTATTCTATGATTCTAAATGAGAACTCTGGAAAAGATTTCAAGGAGAGCCAGGATTCATTGCTATGCTGAATGACTGTTATGGACATTGAAATTATTTTATTGGTTTTTTTTAATTTGCCTAAATTAAAAAAAAGTATTCAATTTTTTATTATTTTGAATATAGTCACAAGATGTTTCTAGTTTTGAAGAGATCAACATCAATTCTGGTATTAAAAATCATAGACTCACAGACTGAATTGGGTTTAAAGGGACCTAAAAGCTCATCCAGTTCCAACCCCCTGCCACAAGCAGGGTCGCTTTCCTCTAGACCAGGCTGCTCCAAGCCCTGTCCAACCTGGCCTTGAATATCTGATGGAATCTTACATGTTAATTAAAGTTCAGTCATTACCATTTGTCATTGCGTTAGGGAATTCTGCTGAAACCATCGAACACATTACAGCTGTTGTATTATATCGCCTTACGCTTTAGAGCTGGAGCGATGAGGATCTATTGCTGTTCGATTTAAACGCTCTTCTCCCCACTATTAGTGGGTGAATATTTCCCTCTAGTGGCAACCTTTGAAAAAGCAACGAATCTGCGGCTTCCATAGAACTGAGCACCAATTCCTGACCTTCGGAAGTTCCGTGGCCCATGTAAGGACATTTACCTTGAGCAGAGCTTCAGTTGGAAATAAAGCCCCTGATGGATGCGGGTCATGTCTGCTTGTGAGAGTAGAGGTTGTGTCCTGACCTTTCTCTTGGTGGTTTTTGTCTGTAGGCGAAGTTTGAACCATACTTTCTTTGCTCCGTTGCCTGACAACCTCTCCTCCAAGAGGCTCTTTCCAAACGAGTGCTTTCTAAATGAAATTCAGAGGAAGTGTCTTAAGTATAATGAAAAGACTGTTTGATTTTTCATATCTTTAGATTATCAGGTAGAAAATTGAGAGATACTGTAGGCTCCTTCTACAGCCTTTCCTCTCACGTGGGAATGAATGGTGCGTTTGAAAGAGACTGGCTGAGAAAAATGGGGATTTGATAATTTTGTTGATAATTAATTTTGAATCATCTGTTTTCCAGTAGTATTTGCAAGTCGCTATCCCATCGGTGTAAGTGAAAACAAAATGCAGTGATTATAGATTTCGAGACTGGGTGTAGTCTAAGGCTTCCCACATCCCTTGCTCAATACCTACTTAGAAGTGTGTAAAACCACAAAGTCCTCATACCAACTGCTAGACATTTTTGTTCCTACAGATACAATGTGGTTCACAAATTGACGTGTAAGACCTGTATTTTCATCTTGATTTGGGCCCTGATCTGCTGTGTTCAGACAGGAAACATGGAGAGAGGCTTTGGACAAAGGCCTGTAGGAACAGGACAAGGAGGAACAGCTTTAACCTGCCCGAGGGGAGACTGAGCTGAGCTCTTAGGCAGAAGCTCTTCCCTGTGAGGGTGCTGAGGCGCTGGCACAGGGTGCCCAGAGAAGCTGTGGCTGCCCCATCCCTGGCAGTGCTCAAGGCCAGGTTGGACACAGGGGCTTGGAGCAAGCTGCTCCAGTGGAAGGGGTCCCCGCCTGTGGCAGGGGTTGGAGCTGGAGGAGCTTTGAGGTCCCTTCTAATAGAAACGATTCTATGATTAAACATCTTGGTTTTAACGAAAAGAAATACTTAGAAGACAAGAACCTAGCATGAGAAATCTGTTCATGATGTGCAAGGTATGGATCTTCGCATATAGAAAGGGCAAGTGCAGCACACTTATATGATGCACCATAACAAACACATATGTGGTCATTTTTCTCTATAACCTTCTTCCCTCCTGCCTGTTCGCAGGAGCGTGCCCTGACAAGTACAGTTTGCCTTGGAACGTAACTTACAAAGGGGAATTTGACGCGTTGCCTTTGCATAAAACAGCATTTCAGAACGTTTCTAAAGATACTTCCATTTCATTCCACGAGGTGGAGATGTCTACTTGCAAGTCTTCCTAAACGGGCCCTACTTAACTGGAAAGTTATAGGTTAGGTTTAAACAAAATGCTGCCTTCACCCTCCCCTCCTTCCACTGAAAAATAAGTAAATAAAATAGAATAAAAGTTTTCAGATGCTTTAGCAAGAAGCTCCATTATTCCGTTTCACATTAGAATAATCACTGCATTGTTGCAGCTCTCCACAGTTGGGTGGATGTGAGCATTCCCCTCTCATTTTGCAGTGTCCATTCTGTAGACCCACTGGCCAGATTTGCTTGCGTGACCTCCAGCCTGCACTTGAGAGCTGGGGAGTGTGCTTTCAAACCGAGTGCTAAGGAGAACCAGTGAGGAACACCTTTGCATGGAAGAAGTCCACACCCAAGCATAGGAAGTGGTTAATAAATTCCCAGCTGGACCAAATCATTTAGGAAAGGTCAATGCTTTAGTGTTCAGTTTAGCAAAATCAATCCAGTTCAGACACTAATGGCAAAGGGCGAGGGAAATCACAGCTTCAGACAGGGTAATTATTCTGGCTGCTCAAAGAGGAATGTGAAGACTTGGTTTTGCAACAGGAAAACAAGGGCGAGCTCAGGAGCTGGTGCACTTCTGGGCTCATTGAGTCCCGTGTGGCCATAAGGCTTGCTGAATTCATGCTCCTCTCTCCCTAACTACAACCTTTGCCTCGTGGCTGTATCCTCATTGGGTTTTATGTTTATGACTTATACATTCCAGGCAAATTATGAGTGTGTTTGCCAGATTGTTGCCTGGGAGTAAGGGAAGAAGCTATTTTTTCCTGTCATTGGACTGACGCCATTGTGCGAGAAATATGTCCGCGGAGCAAAACCCATTGCTAGAAGGTGACCACGACAACCACTCCTGTGGTTCTTTGCTCGAAGACCGTGAGGCGCTGTGGTTCCTGCTGTGAATCAGGATGTACCAGTTATGGTTTATGGGGGACAAACTTGATTTTCGCATTATCTTGAGCACTACATGTCTTACTCTGCTTAGTTCTATGGATGAAAAACAAATTAAGATGTTTTCAGTGGATGGCTTGGCTTTTAAATGTTAAGCAACTGGCTCCCCCCCAGAAAATCATGTAACTTTTATGTGTACATAAGATCAGGGGAACTGAGGTGAAATGTGTTCACACACACACTGGCTATTCACATGCAGTGCCCGACACGCTGAAGAAGCAGAAATACATAGGATAATGATGCTATAGTACATAGTATAGAAGATACAGTATAGATACAGTATAGAATGATGCTATAGTAGAGTATAGAAGTACATAGCATAATGATGCATGGCAGTTTAGAACAAAAAAACCCGTGTTAAACCAGAGAAGAGCTACTAAGCAATGGCAGGAGATGAGCCAGAACAGGAAATGACCAAGGGGGACAGCCCATTGCAATCAGCTACTAAGGGAATGAATCAATATTGAATTTGATGGAGGGAGGAGGATCCACCTCAGCCTGACTAAACCTGTGTAGCTCCAGCTAAATGATTGTTTTCCAGAACTGTAAGCTTTAGCCTTCATCTGGGAAGATGAAACAACCACACTCTGCATTCAAAGCTTCACCGTTCGCAATGAAAAGCAAAAGCTTCTAAAAGCTTAGAGTGGAGCTGAGTTGATTCTTATTCTTGCAGAATTTGACACAGATAAATTGCATCAAACGTTGCCAAAATGCTCTAAGTTTAATATCATCTATAAAGAACCATCTAATAGATGTATCTATAGCAGAAGCTATAAAGCTCTTGGGAGGCTTTGATCAGTCCTAATGCTGCAATATGTAAAAATGAGACATTATGGACACTCTCCTCCTGTTGGCAGTGATTCTATAAGCAGAAATCAAGAAAGTGCAGTTAACATGTTCCAAAAGATGAAATGAGCTTTTTCTGTAGGGGACTGGGCTGCTTAATCAGGTACTATACAGTTGTTGCTGTCAGTCCCCTTTGGGCAAAAGGGCAGAATGATTTAAGCCTGGCTATAAGAATGAAGATAAATGAGGCAGCATTATCTATAGAGACTGCTGTGAAGAGGTTACTTAAGTGAGAAGACCTCTCTTTTCCTGAAGACGTTTTCACATGAAAGTCCCCAGACATTAAAGAACACGTATTTTCTATGGTTTAAAGCTATCTTTGATTCTTAGGAGCTTCAGAAGCGAAGGGCAAGTAAATAGAAGCTTGGGCAACAAAAACAAGATGCAAAAAATTCCAAGTGCAGCTGCCTTCTGTAGTGTCCGAAACAGCCTGATGAAAGCCTCACCTGAATCAGAACTTTGAGTAGAGTCCCCGTCAGGGATGCGAGCTTTCCAGGATGATGTTTGCTTTCCTGGAAGTGTTCTGCTCTTTCTTAGGCGGTTGGAGGAATGTGGTGAAGGGCACAAATGTGTCTGAGGGTTCTCCAAAGCCTACATAGGGACCATCAGCAGTAGGTGATCGTGTAATGAGCAGGGTACCATTTCTGGAAGGGTAAGGATGGGATTGTTGTGCAGTCTTTCCTATTAGTAGTACCCAGAAGGGCTCTCTGTGCATCCAGATTCATTGTCAAGGAAACTACTGTCCTTTCCAGGTTGGTTTTTGGGTTTAGTTTGGTTTGAGTTAGGGTTTTTTTTGCTTACTTTTTACTTTACTGACATGGCAGTTTCCATGCAAAGTTGCCATTGTGCTGGCGCCTTCCTCACCCTTGTACCCTAACTCCAGAGCAGGGATTCCCAGCCCACAGGCCCCCTCCTCATCGCCAAGGCAGTTTTCCCCGCTGGAATGGCTTCTGCGGTTGCCATGACAGTGACTAGCAGGATCATAACACAAAGGTGAGGAGCCTGCGAGTTGAAGGAGGCCTCATGGAGGGTTTGATTGATAGAAAAAGTGATTTTTAGCTTGGTAAGAAAGACTGTGAGCAGCTCGTCCACATGCCCCTCGCTGGGTTCCCAGGGCCCAAAGCCCTCTTGCAAATAAGGAGGTATTTGCCCAGAAGCTATGAGAACAGAAGCTTATCTAAAAAACCCAAGGAATTCTTCCATTTCTCTCTGAAGGGTTCCAAATTGCGAAAAAAGAGCTAAAAATTGGGCAAAAAGAGCTACTGATCCGTCCACTCCGGAGTACATATTATGCTGTGACTAGCTGCAGCTAGGAGTATATACTGCTACTGGCAGGTTTAAACACCCTGATGCTTATGTCTTCCTGTATCTACCATATATTTGGATCTGCTTACAAATCAGAGAACTCTCTTACTTTTGTCAAGAGTAGCATGTTAATATATTAAAGGTTCTAGATTATCCAAAGGACAGCTTTTTGGGGAGGATTTGGAGAAGGTACTTGTCCTTTGGCCGGTCAGTCTTGCAGTTAACATTACTCATTAAAAAGACTGCAATACTTCAGGTTGATGCCACAATGTGCATTTTGGTCTAATTCCCGCAGTTGCTTCTTACCCGTATGTGTTTTAGGGGACTCATAGAGCCACTACTACTATACCTGCCACGATTAACAAACCTAGTCCCTGTAGGTAGTCAATAGATAATAGAAGGGGAAGGTTCACTTGAAATGAAAAACCTTTGACTGAATTTTTGTGACTATAATGGTCTAATCCTCAAATCAGCCGAACATGTGTCTCAATTGACAGTCAGAATGAATTTATAGGTCTAACTTAATATTCCCATTGCCAGCTAGTGGAGTTCCTAGAGAGAATATCTCAGATATTTAGGTCAGTGAACTGTAGAGAAAAAGTGTGGACAGTCTATTTATGTTATCCCTTGTGATTAAACACATATTGAATATACAGCTGGAGTCAAGTTCTGAGTATATCGTAGTGATAATTCCTCTGTTTACTTGGAGTCAATGGGAACTCATAGTTTCTAGCCATGAATGACCCAAATAACTTGGGAAGGAGTGTATTTTCATTAGAAAAGTTGAGAAACAGTGGACCTGAAAGTCAAAAGTAGATTTCCATATGGTGATTGAGTTACCCTATAGCTGGAGGCAATTCATGTAGGACCAATTGCTATGCATTGCCCCTGTAGCTGGAACTAGATTGTCAAAAGAGCTCAACACTCAACATAGGTGGCTTTAAGTCCTCTCTTTTGCCACTGAAAGCTAACAGCAGTAGAAGACCTGGAAAACTCAGATGTCTGCTCTGTTCAGCTCTGTGCCTATCAGCCTAATTCAAGCAGGAAATGGCCAAAATTAAACCCAAACTGGCATTAAATTCACATTTCTAGATTGTTCCCAACTGAAAACAACTTGGCTACATGCAATTAGCAGTCGCCACTTATTTCTTATGAACAAGTAGAATTCGAATTAGGCTGATGTGAGCCTCAGCTTCCCTCTCAGATTGGATTGGCAATGAAGGTACTACTTGTACTGGTAATTATGGTTTACCATGAAATTACTCTCCCCTCTCACCCCCCAAAACTCCATCGAATTAGCCACGAGTGGGATTATATTTATCACTGTGCAGTAGAGACTTTGCAAATAAATGCAACCAATTAGAAACCCACTCAGCGTGTGGGGCCAGCACAGTAATTAAGGCTTGAAGACAGCAAAATTTACCAGCATGTTTTGGAAAGAGCGATGTGCTGCTTTCAGATGGAGGGGGGGGGGGCTGTTCTCTAGACATTGATGTGCTCTTTTCCCCTCCTTTCTTATTTAATAGCAAGCTATCTGCTAAATGGTGCCTGAGGCAGCTTTTTCTTTCCATTTCACTTTGATGCGATTCCTGATCTTGCAAGGACTTCATAATATCGTGAGGAATGCAACTGAAAGATAGACTGCAGAACCTGGTGCATTCGGAATGGCGTCGTAAATAATTCAATTACAATTATTCCTAAAGATGCTTGCCACTAAAGAGGAAAAGACTAAGGAAAACAAGAAATGCACTTGCAGAGTGAATGATTCCAAATATATTGCCCAAAGTAAGCTGTCAGCATAATGATTTGTCTCCCTGTCTGTGAAATATGACATGCTAATGCTTCCCATTTCAGCAAGAACAATCTCCAGGGCAGACAGCACAGAATAGAACATTTGGATCATGGTAATTCAAACTACCTGTTTCAGTCAGACGACTGAAAATATAGCCTCCAGCCCACACACTGTGGCCTGGCACAGAGCAGCACCCAGGGGTGAATGCAGCTGATGAGATTAATTTGTTGGGCCCTTACTTATCACCTACAGACTGAGGCTTTGTATATTCTGAGCTCATTTCCTGCAGCATGCACAACATGCTATTTCAGCTTGCCTTCAGCCAAACAGGGCAATTTACTGTGGCCAGAAGGCGCCATAATTACCACCAGATCACATTATTAAAATGCTCTCATGGTTAGTTCAGCCGTTTGACCCCTGAGTATTAGTTCTACCATGGGCCTCTGCTAGGGATGGCATGTGACAGGTCTCTGTCTTTTTGGTCTCTCTTATGCCCGTCACTTTTTGCCCTTTGGACATTTTAAATGTGTTAAATTCACAAGCTCTGGGGCAGGATTTTCTTCGTTGCACTTACCTGTATGCAGTGTTTGATCACGTTCTTCAGGTTCCTCATTACAAATCTGCATGTAATGATGTACAGTTTGTGTGCGAAAACCAGATATTACCCAGTGCTGCAGGAACTCTCCTGCCTGGAGGGTCAACCCCCGCATGAAAGCAGTGCAAGGAAGGAGCTGGAATACTCAGTGTGGCCACACTCCCATATCCCACAATTTGCTTAACTGTTTTCCTGATGTCAGTGAAAGTGTGACCTGACTCGGGCCGAGGCTTTAACAAGTACTTTAGTGAGTCACAGCTTAATACGATTCTCTAAAGGCAGCCTCACCTGCCTTCTGGAAGGAAGGTTCTGGCAGTTTCCAGCACTTCCTACTGGCCTTCAATAGCCAAGAAGGATGCAGGTCCCTCAAAGTCAGTCAAACGTATCTGCAAAACCAAAGACCAAACCAGAGATGCTCCCCCATTTGCTTTAGCAGGCACAGGAAGCTCTGTCTGCATCCGCACATGACCATGAACATTTCTCACAATTCAGGTTATTGTACAGAGTAACCAGAGTTCAGTTTATTGGGGTTTTTAACTTCAATAGTATCTCGGGGGGGTCTTGTTTCTCTGTGTACGTGAGCCCCTTGCAAACTGTGCCCCTGAGGATAGAGCTGCGCCTCTAATGAACAGTTTATTTCCCAAAGCGGGTTGTGTTTGGCACTGGGTTACACTACCCCTCCGCCTATGTCCACCTTCTCCTTCCAGCTGGAATTGGTCTTTCCTATAAAATGCCTCCCAGAATCCAAATTCAAGGAAGTTTTCCTGCTTGACTATTAGAAACAACATCCTGTCTAGCATCCAGAACCATTCGGAGCATTTACATGTAGTGAACTGCTGAGCATTTCGCTATGTTACAGGAAATGAAGATATTGCTCTAGCGCCTTTTGAAGTCGGTGAAAAAGCTTACACCACCACCATTACCTGACTGCAGCGTTCTCCCACTATCTCAATGACCAATTTCTATGCATGCCTTTGCTCCTGAAGCATTCTTCCTTGATGTGCATTTCAAATCGTAGGAAACGTCTTATTGTGACCTCTCTGCAGCAATATTAGCTGGGGTTGATTCTCCACCAGGCTTGCATGTGCATCTGTTTGTGTTTTACATGATATAAATAGCTGCCCGGGCCTGAGAGCAAGATAAGCTGCAAGTCTTTGAACCGCAGGAAGGACAACACGAGTGACTGACAGCAGATAACCCTGGAGACTGGTTGAGACAACTTTAATTTATTTGTACAGCATGCATATGGCAGGGTCCTCACCTCCTCTTTTGGCAATGATAAATGACAAGATGTCGACAGTTATTAATTAAACTGCCTGGCATAGCAATGTACACCATGATAAGACCTAAGAAATGTGCAGCATTCCTTCTATCCCATCATGAGAATGAGGCCCCTCCACTGTTCTCTGGCACAGCAGAGATTAGACTAAAGCATCAATATTCCAGTACAAGCTGGCTACCTAGTAACTGCTTGAACACAGGGCCCTATAAATTGAAATCCTCTCTCATGCGATGTGTGGTAATTAAACTGCAGCATTCCTTCTGCAGGAAATGTTTCTCCTGTGTTTTTCCCACAGATTGTGCTACAACAACAATTTCAGCCCCATGAACTATTAACCAATTATAAAGGGATTTTCTCGCTCTGCTTTAACTGAGGATCAAAGGAAAAGATATGTTGGCTTTTTTTTCCCTAACCAGATATTGTAATTTAGCTACAGAACACCAAGCAGAGCCAGAACTCGAGGCTTTACTCAGAACAGAATGGACTCATGGCAGGGGTGTAACACCCATTCCAGCTTTTCTCCCTTAAAAAAAATCCATTGCCCATGATTGCGATGCATTTATCCTGCTCTGTTTTCATGTGTATCTTTCATATCTCTATCCTTCATGTATGTCCTACTTGGAGCTAAGTATGGCTACATACTGCTCCATTACTCAGAACTTAATATATACCCAGTTCTTCACCAGCTTAGTTGCCGAATGAAGTCTTAGGGCATTATTTAGAGCCCCTTTTGAATGTTCTGTTGTGTACGAACAGCCTGCTGTGAATCCAGTCTGCTAATACAGAGTGTGATGCCTTCTGTCTGCGTTTGCCACAGAAATAAGGCAGATAAACACCCCGTGCTGTAAATAACAGTTATTAACCATTATAATTTCAAAAGGACCAGGAGGCTCTCTTCCGGCTTTCTGCTTCAGTAAGCTCAAGCAGTGCACGTCTGATGGTCACTTTGAGCTTGAAGTACCCCAGAATAATGAAGAACTAGCTAAACTCCTTACATTTTAGGCAGCATTCCACCCAGGAGAAAGGGACATGTTTGAGGATACAGTGCTTGAATTCCGAAGTTCTGACAGTTTTCCCAGGAAGGATATCCTATACACTAATTCCTGTCACTGGGCTATGCTCCCTGCATAGCCCTGGAGCTAGGCGATCTGAACTTCCAACCCTAATTCTATGATTGAACGATGCATTTATCTTTACTTTTCGCTCCATAAAGTACTCTTGTTCTGTTCTTGTTGCAAGTGCCAGTCCAAAGAACAGCCGCTCGGACAGATTGTCAGCTCTTGAGGCCATATTAGAGATGTCAATAAAAACTAACGCTAGAGAAATGTCGCTTTCAACATGACGGAGCCTATTTTGGGGCCCTCGAGGAACCTGCGCACCTCTGATTTGAAGCTTTATTTCTTTAGAAGCCCATCTTAATGGAGGAGCAGGCTGAAATTCCACATGCATTTCCTGAGCTCATTGCAAGTCTGCAGTTGTCTGGCCCCTCTCCCCCTCAACACCGAGTTCCTGAGGGTGCTTCTTTTGTACCTCCACGTGCAGAAACCCATCACGAGTGGAAGGTTTCTGGTTCCGAGCACACCTTTAATCTGCAGAACAATTTTAGGAGCAAACTATCACTCTTAAAATGAACTTCTCCTGCTAATTTGACAGGAAAAAAAAAAAAGCAGGCCCCACAAATAGCAACCCCCTCCCGATGGGAGAGCAATTACCTGAAATTAAGCTTTATTTCTGGTTATAAAAACCCAAGCGAACCCAACCAGAAAACGAACACACAAAACAACCACTAAAAAAGCCCGCCCCACAACAACAGCAAAACAATAAAAGAAACCAACAACCACCCCGTTCTAACCCATGCCCTCCGCACTGGGAGCATTAGAGTTAAATACTGGCCATTTTGTAGGGAAAGGGAAGGAAATAGAGAGGAGGAAGGAAGAAGAGATTAGAGAATCCGACAGATGTAAATAGTCTCGGAGGAGCCACTGTGTCCCAAGGCCTCTCCTAAGGGAAGTTTTTATACCAAAGAATCTGGTAGCTTGAATGAAGAATGACATCACTTATTTATTTAGCCAGAGCTGAGTTATTTTCTTAAGACGTTGAAATAAGCTCATGCCACAAGCATTAAATTGCTGGTGAATTGATCAAGATGCCTATTTAGGGGCTCAATAACCACAAAATAAATATACTTGTATTTCTTGGTTTGGGAGTGTATTTGAGTTGCCTAAAAAGCCATGAACAAGAAAGCCTGAGTCTGAAGGTTAATACTCCAATACAAACAGCCTGATGTGGAAGTCTTCAGTAGGGAGATGCATGACTTTGGCCTCGTAACAGTCAAGGAGTTGGGGCTGCTTCCCTTAAAGATGAAAGCGATGGTATTGTCATTATGGACACCAAGCACAGGTCAATGTTTCCACATCCTGGGTGCTATACAAATTCATAAGGGACAATTTCAATCTAAAGTGCCCCACCTGTGTCAGTTAGAACCTGAGTAGCCAATATGTGGTGAAAAAGTGATTCACATCACACACTGCCTCACCTCACTGGGCTAAAATGGATGTTCATGGCATCAGCATGATCCAGACAGAGCCTGATAGCACCACGGAGAAGCAGGGCTGGGATTACAAGCTTAGATACTAAAGTGTCCAAAATGACACCGAGCTGAGTGGTGTGGTCGATACTATAGAGGGAAGGGATGCCATCCAGAGAGACCTTGCCAAGCTAGAGAGGTAAGCCTGTGTGAACCCCATAGAGTTCAGCAACGCCAAGTGCAAGCTCCTGCACATGGATTGAGGCAAACCTACACATGGTACAGGCTGAGCCATGCAGGGATCACGAGCAGCCTTGCAGAGAAGGGCTTGGATTAGGGTTATTAGTGGGTGAAATACTGAATATGAGCTGGCAATAGAATCATAGAACAGTTCGGGTTGGAAAGGACCTTAAGATCATCCAGTTCACCCAGATTGGACTGGCTTTATTTCGAACTGTGAAGTATTTCACAGGTGGGTCTCCATGACTTGCCTATCAAGGGCCGTTTCAGTGTATTCACATTTCAGGTTGCTGCTCACAGTATGTTCAATCCAGACTCAACTTCCATACAACTGTGTTCTATGTTAATTTAAGACTCTTGAGCTTGTTTACTATAGAAAAGTTGTTTTGTGTGCCCATATACTGCACTAATTTGGGTGAAACAAGCTAATTATAAGTTGATGTCATATGGCTAAAAACATACGTGTTTATTCCCTCTGTGTTTCACAATGCTGACTTTGTCAACCACACGTGCAGAACACGCACATGCTGTGTTTGCTGGGCTTAGGGCCTCACTGGGTAAAGTTACGTCCTTTCTAGTGCAATTTGTAATCAGAAGTTGAACCTCATGTAAAATCCATGGGACCCTGTGGATACCTTGTGGCTGTTTGTGCTGCCTGGATGTTTGTCTTACGTAGCAGAAGACAGTAGAAGTAATAGGGTTGGCGCACTCTGTTGTGAGTGCATTGGAGAGAATCTGCCATGGTTTGTTCTCTGCACGAGTGGGAATAAAACTGGGTGACAAAGGGATGAATGCTCCAAGCTGATTTGGAGAAATCATGAATCCCGTTTGGAAAAGAGCAATGGGATTGTTTTTCTGTGGGCTGCCCATTGTGACAGTTGCCCCATTGCTGACAGGCAGCTCTCTCCAGCCAAGTGAACACAAATCCAGTGACCTGTTACTACTTATAGCTCAGTAGCACTTAAGTTGCATTCTGTTGTGCTATTTTATTGCAAAAATTACAGTGAAGAAACTCACTTTTGCCTGAGAAATTTATAGCCCTGCAGAAAAACTGTTTAATGCTTCGAATCATAGAATAGTTAGGGTCGGAAAGGACCTTAAGATCATCCATTTCCAACCCCCTTTCTGTAGAAGGAGTGCACAGCAGCTCCCGTCCCATTGCCAAGCCCCTTTGCAGTATTTGTTTCTCTGAAAAAGCCTGTCCCATGTATGTTTTATGTTCAGCAATGTTTCACTGATGGAAGGACAATCTATAAAGTCGCTCTGCTTTCAGCTATTCCCTCTGTGCTCAGTATCAAGCTTTCTTCTTTGGAAAGAGCTGCAAGCGTAGGGACTCGGTGTGAAAGACAAGCCAAAATTTCATGCAGTCATTCTCAAACCCCCAGTTAGAGATGGCATCTCTTCTGCACAGCATATCCCTTGAGCTTTCAGCCTGTAATAGCATAATAATGCTTTCAGCAAACACCAGCATAGATTATTAGACCAGGAAGTCTCTAAATCTCCTTTTTCTAGAGCTCTACTAAGAGCTGTGAGTAATCTGTCCTAATGGGGAGCTAAAATCATGTGCACCTTTATTAGAGGGGGGAGAAAATCAGTAAACGTGCTAAATGCTGCGTTTGAAAAGAGCCTGTGGTAAGAAACCAGAGAGGAGCAACTGTAAACAGGATGGGCATTGAGAGGTAACGCAGCAGTGCCTCCGGACTGCCTGGCCATTGGCATTCCTGTAAAAGCTTTTCCAACATGCAAAGAACCAATCCTTACATTGTAAGTCAGAAACCTGCAGGATTCTGAATGGCAGAAGGCGCTTCTTGTGGAAGAGAGCTGGGCTGGGGGGAATCTGTGGGGCTTGGGGGTTCCTATGTTTCTTTGGGTTTGGGTTTCTCTGTTGGTTTGGTTTCTGAAAAGGATGTCTTTAAGGTGAACCATGTGGCAGAAAGATGCCAGTAGTTCCCCCAAAGGCAGCAGGCCCTGTACTTCAGCCCTGCCTGGCACCCAGCACGCAGTCCCAGATAGTGGAGTGTTTTCACTGGTTTATTGCAGTCAATGCTTTAAACCCCATATTCTAGCAACTTCAGATGCCAGTGAGACCGTGGAATCACTTTGCAGAGGAACTGAACTGCTTTTCTTACTTAAGAAGCACTTGCAGGTATCCGCTCCAAGTTCTGCAAATGAAGCCCTGAGTGCCAAATTCATAAAGTCAAAGATAAGTCTGGGAAATGTTACCATAGGTTTGGCAACCGTTTGTATTATGGTTTTATATGAAGTATCAAATAATTGCAATGCAAGGACACCTTCTCTACTGGCTGTCTTGATAAAGCTGTTCATAGTTGTACTGGAAGACCTGCGTGCTATGCGCAGTCCAAGCTCAAGCTCAGTTTTCCTTGACTTCATTGGAAAATGTCTTTGTTTCTTAAAGAATATGGTCTTATAAATGAAAATGGGCACAAGTCTACGATATCAAGCTGCTGCTTGGCACTTGCAAGGGGGTTCCAGACTTCTTCCTTTTTCAGCGAGAGGAACCTGAAGCAGCCAGATTTCAGTCAAGCAATCACAGACTTCCTGTTTTCTTGGGTGGCTTTATCAGGGTGGGAACATATGAATGAGGAGGTGTCACTGGGAGTAGAAGGGAAACTGAAATGGGCCGAGTTTGAATTCCCAAGGGGAAGTAGACATGAGAATATTGAAAGAGTTCTGAGCTCCGCATCTGCCCAGGAAGACTTTTTCCATGAGAAATGTCATGCACTGGAGCAAGAAGTTCCAGGAATGGAATTTCTTTGGAGCTGTGTAGGTGATTGATTGATTGAGAGTTAAGGACCCTGACACTTCATGACAGAAATGGGAGGCAACTCCCTGACTGTCCTGTAATCCCCCAGCTTTGTTGTAAATCAGCTTGATACTACGGTCGCAAGTCAACGAGTCTTCCTGCAATTAATCATCGTTTCCACTTTATTAACAATGTATTTAAAATGAAAAAAATAACAGCCTATTATTTTGAAAGCGATTTTACTTCTCGTTGTCTACAAGGAAAAACATTGTATAAATAATTTCTGAGGACAAAATAAATACGTAATTCACTCTGTGAACCAACACCTTGCATCTCTAGGCTCTGGTCCCACGTAACATCTAACAACATTGCAAACTTCCATAGCTTATATGATTTCGTCATAAACTCTACATAGAAAATAAGAACAGTGAGGAACTGGCTTCATCCCAAACTGTGCTCATCTGATACTAGGCTTAGCACTTCTACAGGATAGATACAGCATGTGATGATTCACTTTCTAATACTATTCTTTATTGTAAAAACACAAAGGGAAAGTTGCTGTCAAGCTAAAGACTTAAAGTTGCACATACCAAAGACTTTTCTAGAGGAATTAATGACTTTAAGATTAGCAGAGGCTCACTTTTAACAAGCACCTTACTCCCAGAACTTGGCTTACACAGTCTCAGCACTAGAAAGTGTGTGGCCAGATAACCCAAACTCCACAGAATAGAAAGTGTAAATTGATACATCTAAGGTGATACTAAAGTCAATTGTGTTCTAGGAAATAAGGAATAATCAGTATCTTTTATGTTCAATTCTACACATTGTTAGCTGTTTAGGGGACAACCAACAGTGAGCTTAAAAGGTTTAAGAGGAGCATCCATTTCATAAATCCCCTCCACTTAGTAGAGTTTGTTTCGTTGTTCCTAAACCAAATCATTGTCCCTAACACAAACCTTATCGTGGCCTTTCAACAGCTTAAGAGGGGGCTAAAAGAAATCTGGAGAGGGACTTTTTACAGGGACGTGTAGTGACAGGACAAGGGGAAATGGCTTCAAGCTGAAAGACGGCAGATGTACATTAGATATTAGGAAAAAACCTTTGCTATGAGAGTGAGGCCCTGGCACAGGGTGCCCAGAGAAGCTGTGGCTGCCCCATCTCTGGCAGTGCTCAAGGCCAGGTTGGACACAGGGGCTTGGAGCAAGCTGCTCCAGTGGAAGGGGTCCCTGCCCATGGCAGGGGGTTGGAACTGGGTGAGCTTTAAGGTCCCTTCCAACCCAAACCGTTCCATGATTGTGTGGTTTTAGCTGTCAAATCTCAGTTTTAAATCTGTCTATCCTACAGCCTTCTAATGAAAAGTATGAAATAGATTTGTCACACTTTCGAGAACACAAGCGTCATTGTTTGATTTTTGTGTTTTGGAGGAAACAACTGGGTCATGAGGACATCTGACATCCCAACAACTTGACTTCAGGCACCACTGCTGTTGAATTCCCTGCTCTCACTAACTTCCTACAACTCATCCAGATGAGTGGCAACTCTCCTGGTGCTTCCTAATCTCATGCTTGTCCTGCATCATGGCACTGACAGAAGTGGGAAAGAGATCTCAGTATTCTTTTCACATAGAGTAGAATGACTTCTAATATAGTGTGATTGTCACCATAACAGCTTCACTTTCTTCTGCCTTCCTACTTGTACGAGCCACAGGACCTCACGTGAATCTCCAAGATGTACCTCTCCTCTCAGACTGAATTTAGGTGTTGCTACCTCCAGCTCAGTTTATCTCATTCCTTTATCAGACCATAGCTGCTACAGTCTGACAGGTTTTTCACTATGTGAGCCTTTGACCCAGCTTAGCAGAAGGAATTAAAACCTACTGCAGTCAGAACGTGATGCTGTGGCCTGTGAGTGCCGGTTGATGTCTCGTAAGATATCCAGAGCTGCTAGGCTGTACCGCTCGGAGCCGCCTTCTAATAAGCATTTTCTAACTCATGCTGGTTAGATTTGCTGCTCCTTGCCCTGGAGAGACGAGGCTTCTTGTTCTTCTGAGGCCTGGCAGGTTCCTTCCCAAAGTCCTTCAGCTCGGACTGGTTGTGGTAGCGAGTGTAGCGCTTGCATTTGCAGGACGTGACAGCTCGGAATTTGTAAGTCCGAGTCTCTTCCTCAGGACAGGCCATCTGGATGCGCTGCGTGCGAGTGTGAGCAGGGATGCAGCGATAATCCAGGGAGTTCTGCCGCCACCACTTCCCTCTACCGATGGAGTTGGGCAGGAGGTGTGAGGGGACACACTGACCAGAGCACACCAGTTCCTTGACGGGCTTGATGCTGCGGCAGGGCCCCTCTGTGACATAGCGGGTGGTTCGCATCTCTCTGCAGCTGAAGTCGGAAGCATCTGCAAACAAGAAACACTTTAATTACTGACTCCTTTTCTCCCCACCCTTGAGAAAGCACTTTGGTGTTTGTGTCACAGATAGTCTGGCTCGGAGATAGATACGAGCTGGGCATCCTGAATGGGGAGAGAAGACTCACCCCTGCAGCTTTGGAATATTCGGCTACTTTAGTTATGAGAGCCTTGAATAGCACGGTACAAATCGATGACTAAAATCCTTGTCACTGGGTAAATTCCGTCTCAGACTTGTGCATGTGGGCGGCAGAGCTTCTGAAGTGTAACCCCAGCAGCAGCGGTTACTTTACGGCAAATTTGGATGGGATTCTCCCGGCTTCATTTACTTGTGGGCAAAACCTCCCCTCATTGCTCTAGTTTAACTCTATTGGCTTCAGAGGTTGACTCCAGTTTTAAATCTTTTGTGTAACAAGTAAGTGTTCCTTAAGTGATTTTCAACTACTATAGTGTGTGCCAGAGAATAGCAGGTAACAACAGTGCTGAAGGATTCCCACTCTTCTGGCATCAGGTTTTCCATGTTTACTGCACTCTATGATAATCCCACATATCCCACAGAATTTCCTTCAGACAGCTAGAGGCACCTTCGGGCTGATTAGGAACCTTATAGTGTTTTTTCCCCCTTTTCCTCAATGGATAGATATAGGCAAATGAAACATTGGGAAATACAAGAGATTTTTAACATTCAGGCTTTAGAAGAACTTTCCAATCGTAGGGAATTGTAGGAATAGACTTATTCTGTAGGCATCTGTTTTGCCGGGTGACCTGCTTGGCTAATTGACTTGTTTGGAGGACACATACTTTGATTTCTGAAGGCGTTTATCAAAGAACTTCACCAGATACACTCACGTTAATGTTCTGCTCTTAGCCAACAGGATAGTTTAACTTAGGAATGCTACTTATGGTGCAAATCCTCCAAGGTCATATTACAGACAGGAGGCTGTGTCTGCTGGGCTCATTCTCCTTGCTGTTCACAAGGTGGTCCCCTCCTTGGTACATCAAGAGAGAATTCTGACTCTATCAGTGACAGCATATATGCCCTGTCCTCTGTCAGTGCAGACTCCACACACTGCAAAATTATTCATGGTCTGGTGCAAACTCATGTGTCCTGGGAAGACTGGGCTACTTTGCATCAGTATTTTGATTTCTTGTGTTAAAGACATTGAAATAAGATGTAAAAACATTTCATATCTCGAATAACTGCCCAGGCTCCTTCACTTTCTCTTGCTTAAGTAAAGCACATATCAGTGGGACAGATTTCCCCCCACTAATGTCAGTGTGGTAAGAGGCTAAAGAACGAAGGTATTCAGCTGTAACAACACAACCAACCTGCCTTGACCTGGTCAAGATCTTTATAAAGTCACACTCTCAAAACCTGCTTTTAAAATACTGTTAATGCTATGAAAACAGAAAACCACAGTTCCCTTCCAGCTGTGCTCAGAAACAGGCTAGCTCTGCAGTGCACAACAGTGGGAACTCTATCTTGTTGCTCTCTGTGTTTGGTAAACACGTGTCAACCTGGAGGACCAGGGTTGTCCTGTTTGCCAGTAAGCTACTTCTTTAAAACTACCTTTCCCTGTTTGGTGCCAACTCCTCATCTTCCATCTCTCCTTACAAAGCTTGTGTTCTGCAGCATTGCGAATATCATGTATTTGGCTAAATGCAGTGCCAATGTATTACGAACTATATCAGTGCTCTTAAAGTAGCCAAACTGACTCCAAGATTGCACACTTCTGCAAAATAAAGTTCCTCCAGTTCACTTGGGAAGAATTCCCCTCGGGAGTGTTTTAACTGTCTGTAGCAGCTTTTCCGGTTGCTGGCACCTGGCTGTTGGCAAAGGACAGTGAGCAGCACACTTCTCTCCTCTAGCTGAATACAGCCTCCGTGTGCCATTTCTGCTGTGGGATCTTTGGCATCACTAGTGCAACTCTTGCTAAAGATTAAGAATTTATATTATCTCCAGTGTCAACCCATTGCCCCATCCTGACATCAGAAAGTCAATTTGTGATAGTTCCTCCTTGCAAGCACAAAACACAGAGGAATTGAAGGAATTATTTCTGCAGGTTTTCTGTATTGGGGTTGTGTCTGCAGAGAGCAGATGGGCAAAACAGGAATGCCTATTGTAGCACCTAAGGATTGTTCAATAGATAGACCACATTTTTCATCAGTAAACCCCAGTGCATCCCTTCTAACATTTACACTGATACTTCTTCTACAGTAGGTATTACTCTCTATCACTTACAGCATTAGGTCCACACCACAAGTTTTGATTAAATACATATATGAAATAAGTAATAAATAGATAAGAACAAGTATTCTTTTGCAAACTATTAGGGTCCAATAATGATGGTATTTTTCTTACCGTTAGGATCTGGAGCTTGTTGTATGTGTCTTCCTCCATGCTTTGCCTGGTTCATTGTGTTGTTGTTGCTGAAAGTCTGCTCCATCGGTGTTTCTGTGTTTTCGGTGATCTCAGGAATGATTTCTGTAGCATCATTTTTAAACACTTGCCACCCTTCCACAGATCGAAATGCCATTTGTGTTAAGACACAGACAGAGCACACAGCCCAAGGGATCTGCATGGTGGCAGCTCGCAGATTAGCTTTTCAGCACCCTGACAGTCTCAGATCCCAGGCAAAGGCACATTATTCCCCTTTTTTAAATCCTTTTTAGAACCAAGCCAGCCAATGACTATGCAAAGTGGGAAGGGCCAGAGAACAACTCATTCATCTCAGCTTTTGTCAGTGTGAAATAAAATGGGTGTGTGGGGGTGGGTTAGTGAACAATATTCCACGACTTCTATGTCAAAACTTCTCATATGTGTCCGGTTTTGTGCCTGGCAACAATGGTGACGGACAAGACCAGGACGAACCGGGAGCTGACGAGTCTCTCTGCAGTTTCTTTCTAACACTGGTATAATTAAAACCAGCCTCCACATTGGCATCTTCGGCTATTGTCTTTTCCAAAGGTTCTTCAGACTGTAATTTTACTGTTGTTCTTCCCCTCCTGCCCCAGTACAAAGCAAATCTCAAGCTATAGTTCAGTGTGCACTGTTCTGCTTTTCAGTCTCTGCAGGCAAATTACTGGGGGTGGAAGAATGTAGCTTTTTTTCGCTTTACAAACCAAGGAGCTCTAAATTTTGTTTCACAAATGTCCTGCAGGAACCAGGAAAGGCTTCTTTTCAACATGAGAAGGGGTTTGTTTGTTTTTCCTTAAAAAAATAAGCTACTTGGAATATATTAGTTAGGGGAAACAGCCAGGATGTCATACATAGTGCTTTTGGATGTGCTCTTTCTCGCTGCACACTACTACTTCTGCTGACATTCTGCACAAGTGTTGAATATAGGACACCTGCTTATTTCAAACATAAGAACATGACCAGACTGATTTCCATTCATGATGCAACCAACAAAAAGAGAGAACTGATGTCCCTTATGTCCATTGCACCTACGCCCAAGATGTACTCATATGTAGTGTTTTAAAATCTCATCTCTGGTATTCTTCTTCCTTGCAAAAATCAGATGATAGTGGTAAGAACTGCATCATTTCTTTGTCTCAGACTACGTACACTTTCAAGTAACTTCCAAATGACAGCAGGCTATATATGTTAATTGGAAAGAGTCTCAGGTTTTAGCAAGGTTAGATACCACACTGAGCTCACTATAGCTACTGCAAGCAAAACTGCTTGCAGCAGTAGAGGGACACCCATGCGTGTCATTACAATGTTTGTCACATACCTCCTCACAAAAATACTTCATGTAGAAGAGCTTCACTGTCTGACTTTGCCCTAATGCTACAAGACTCTTTACCTAAGGCTTGCGTTCCATTCGGACAACTTCCCTGACCTGGGAAAACGGGTGTCACTAAAGTTAAAGTGGAGGTGCATCCTCCCTTAGGGTGACCTTGATGATAAGAAATTATCTAAGAAATGACTGTTTCATGGAGAAATACAATACACTATTTTCGTCAGACAGGAATACCACATTGTACTGGTATACACCAATAGTGACCCTGTCCAAAGTGAGGTTACAGCTTGTGGCACAGCGTACAGCTGAAAAGCACAACAGGAGAGGAGAAGAAAATGGAGTACTGATAACCACTGAACCACTGCTACCTATTCACTCCCCTAGTTAAATGCCTTCGGAATTGTATGTATCCCTCAGCTCAGTTTCTGTTAATTTCTTTTCACTTCATGTCTGCGTAGTGACTATTTCCAAAAGCTGTCATTGGTGCTATAGGCCTGCTACAGAGAACTGCATTTACAGTCATCAATTGTTACATAAAACATAACATTTTTCTGGATGTAGCTTCTCTAAGTCCTTGAACAATCCCCTCTGTAACTGTCTTAACACTTACCTCTATTACCCACTGGGAGAAATAACACCTGAAAATCTATGAAAGTGAAAATCAGAAGCTCTCTTCAGCCTCTGGCTTAAAACTCCTTGTCCCCAGGCCAGGAGGGCAGCCTAATAGAGGCAGGAAATGAATCCAAATCCCACAGACATTCTAAGAAGGAACCAGATGTATCAAGGGAGCAGGTACAAGGAACAAATTGGCCTCGTATATTTAGCCTGAGTGTGTTGCTGCTGCTTTCTGGACTCTGACTTGCATCCTGCTGTGCATGCACTGCAACACTGTACTCCTTACTATTAAGGCATAAACATACAAACCAAGTTTCTGAAATCAGTTCTGTCACTTGTAACATCTGGTGCTCACTATGCACCCCCTCTGCCCATACCTGATCAATGGATATGGCCAAGGTGCTGTCTGGAATCCAAGGCCTGTAATACGTGTGCAACTTAAGCTCTGATCTGTGGCCAGCAGCTTATAATTTACACACTGCACTTGAATTCAGCTTCTGACATGTTCAACAATAACCTACTTGCTTCTCAAACAGTTCTAAGCTGCTGCTAAGCCACTCTTGCCCAAGCAAGTTTTATGTCTCATTGCTGAATCATGTACTACCTTGTGAAGCAGTCAGAACGCAATGGTGTGTTCTCCTCCAAGTAGCCAAGAATAAACGGAATCTTGGTGTTCTTCCAGCAGAGCCCAGCAAATGCACTGATAAATCATTCTGCTGGCTCGCCTTTTTCAGCGATAGGACAGGACTACATTAGATTTATACAGGAGCATTGTTCAGGGATGGAACGATGACTATCTGGAGAAGAATAACAAGCCTACAGCTCCATCTGGTGAGTCAGCCAGCCAGGAACCTTGGCATAGTGGAACTGAAATTACAAAAGCCCACAACAGCTTCATTCATTTTCAGGATTTATTTGCAAAATGAACAGGACACTAATTCTCATGAACAAATCCTCAGAAGAGACCTCTCAGGCTTATTCTAGTTTTGGTTTTACTCACTGGCAAAGCCCAGAAAGTCATTTTAGAAGAAGCCTCTGTGCTGTACTGAGATTCCATGAGATAGTCCCTCTGTGCTAAAAACATCCTGCATTCGGATGCTACTCATTCTAAGTTCGAAACTTCATGGAATATTCACTTTTCAGCAGGGACATATTCCAACATTCTCTCATGTGTGTTCGGTCAATAACTGTGGTTCAGAGCTTCATGCTAGCTCCTACTCTTGCTGTCAACATTGCAGTCCCAGCTGCAAGACCAAAGGACAAAGAAAGCACCCAGAAGACACTGGTTCTGCTTTGACTCTTAATTTTTAGTTACAAACTTCTCTCCTGTGCTTATGGAAAGGCCAAGAAAGATTTAGTTCAGCCGGAGTAGAAGGTGAATTTAGTTTTACATATATCATCATTTGATCTATCCAGAGGTTCCTCTTTGTAACTTGTTATACAATGTGAATAGCTTCTCATTTCCACTCTTCCCACTGTCCAACTTCACTAACTCTTAAGTACAAAACCCCTAAGCTATTGCTTTTTCCTTCATTGTGCTGGTTTTTACATGGTAGACACATTTCTTCTATGAAAAATGTGTATCTTGCAGAAACTCCATCCCTTCCCCAGACTGCTATTTACCCAAGAAGCACCACACTGCTCTTCAGGATAAACACATCACACTATTTTAGCTATAACCAAGAGGTTTCAACTCCAAAAACGTAGTGTTGCAATCAGTAGTGATTTGAAGAAATACCTTCCCCAATTAGCATGTTTGTAAGGAACATCTCACACTTCAGAAGGACAAAAAAGGTGCATTTCTTCCAGTACTTTCTTGGTTTCGTATTAGCTGGAAGGGAAGTTCTCATTCACATTTTATATAAACTTTCATTCTACAATCAAAAAAAGAGATTTAGAAGTACAGAGCATATGACAATGGATTAGAAGCATACAGTATCTTCTTGGCAAGCTAAAATAGGCAAGAAGAATTTGAAACATTACTGTACTTAAACAGCAAGATAAGACTAAATGAGGCAGGCTATGGTCCATTAATGGAGCAGGGGACTGACATTCTGAACTATTTATAGCCTACTCTAAAAGCAGAGATAGGAATGGTTTCATTACTGAGTCACCCATCAGTAACTCAAAATAGGGCATACCATCTTACAGCTCAATTGTCAAATCAATTTATAGCACTGTCTTATTTCTCTCTACTCTCCTACTACAAAACATTTGTTAAATCATTTCTGTCATGCTAAGCTAAATGGGCCAGATTAGCACTAAAGTTCCCATTAGAAGTGAGCAGTGTCCTATGAATTCAAAGATCTTGAATATGAGAACAAATTCCTGTATGTCTTGATTTGTCAGGATTTCTTACAAAAACAGGTAAAGCGACTCCACTTACTAAAGTGTTCTGGTTTAATCTGACAACTATCAGCCTTCTAACAACCTATGGAACAGTAACAGCAGTCTGATGCGTAATGCTTTCTTGGCTCTTTAATGGACTGGAATTTTTGACTTCTAAGTAACAGGTCAAAGACAAAGTACATGCTTCTGAAGCTCCTGTTTTTAATCCTTGTAGTGCAGATAGGTATTAGGAATCCATGGAGTGAGACAACACAGAAAGAGAAGCTATTCACTTAATACTGATATAATGGGATCTAACAGTGCATGAGTATGTAATACTGACATATGGGTATGTAATTAGCCAATGAAACTACCCACTGCTCCTCACTACTGAACCGTCTTGCTTCAAAGCTAGCACTAAATACTGACTGTAGGGAGAAGAAAGGAAACACTATGGAGAGTGTTCCCCAGTTGTTCCTTTAAAGGACACATAAAAAAAGGCTACTTGACTTGCCAGTTCCCATCCTGTGCAAGGAAACAGAAATAAGTCTGGTCTTCAACCAGAATACTCACTTCTGGAGTATAACTTCAAAGAAGTTATACAGCTATTCAGGATTCCGTCCCATCATTCCTACCCGCCCGCCCCCACACCCCCTCCCAAACCACACAACCCCAACAACCAGAAGCAAAACAATGTATGTCCTTTGTGATTTTCGATTAGCGAACTGAATATACAAAAGTAGATCTGGTCTTATATAAGTTACCAATACAACAGTGTTTGTCTAAGATAGTGGTAAGATTTCTAATCTAGACCACATTAAAACACAGATAAAAAGGGAACACATATATCTCAAGTTCTGTTAGTTTAACCAACAAATCTGAGGTTGCAGAGAAGGCCCTTTGCATTTATATTGTGCTATAACTCCCAGGTACACACCTACACACCATCAGGCATCCTGTAAACAAAGCTCCCTCTCCTAACATTGCAATGACTCGTTTCAACTTCATGTCAAACAGAATGAAGACATCATTTATTTAAACACAAAGGAAATGTTTCCTATTCAATGTGGTACGGAACAATGCTCATTTCTATTTAATCACACCATGCAAGCAATCCAAGAACTCCTGAGTGTACTTCTGCAAACTGCTTTGTAGGCACAGCTGTGCTGCCCTACTGGAAGTAATCTGCAAACGTGGTCATTCCATCCTATGTTAATAAACAGTGATAGGAAAGAAGGGAGAAACTGTAATTCCACACAAGCCTTGGGAGCCATTATATTCTGCTACTCAGGACTTTATCATACATCCAGTACAAGCACTCCTAAATATAAACCATTTTTAATTCCTTGATCAAGTTTTTTCCTCAACGTTTGCTCGACTTTGTCTTCTAGTACAACTTCAAAACAAAAATAAAAGAGCATTTAATATCAACTATTTCATGTCAATCACCAGAGCAAGAGGTACAAATACCCTTGGAAATACAGTGTGCATCAAGATTGGGCTCTGAATGGCTTTACTACCACACACTGTGTATTGCGTAAATCCACGCTAAACACAACACTGCATAGACTTCATTTTACAAGCGAGTGCTTTTGTGTATTTATATATATGCTTCTCCATTCCTTGAAGCTCCTACACTCAAACTTTAGGCACCGTGTGCATGAAAAAGAAGCTTTAGAAAATACAGTACTTCAATTAAAAGTGAGTGATGTGTTGGGGGTCTCATAAAATGGTGCTCTGCTAGGATGTAAGACAAGGCTTAAATGAATCACACTCAATGCCAATGCAAACCACAGATGCAACAGAGTCTGCAGGGGGCTCTGGCATATGTGCGAAGACAGCTGCTATCACTGGAGCTACCCCTCTAAAAACACTTCCTCATTGCAACAGCTCAGAACAGTGACACAGTTTTGTGCCTCCTTGAAAGACAGACCCAGAGTTTGGAAAGGATACTTTCACTAGACAAGAGCAGGAATTCTGTCTCCCTCACAGTAAATGATTGAGCTTGGTGCTTGGGGGTTGAGAATCTAAAGCATCTAAGACATCCTCTGAGAAACTTCAAAAAATACTCCAGTGCCCTGTTCTAGGGCTTCAGTTTGCCCTCCTTCACTAAGCGCTCATTGAGCTGGCAAAGCTGCCTTAGAAAGCCATCATTGGGGCCAATCTCTCGCTTCTGCCGGACCGTGCACAGCGCAGTCTTGACATCCATGTTCTGGCGAAGCATGAGGTAGGCAATAACGAGGGTAGGAGAACGGCTGTAGCCCTCACGGCAATGCACAAACACTTGTCCTGCAGGGAAGACAGGTCATAATTTGGGTTATTCTCAAATATAGGTTTGAAAAGCAACATGAAATAGTTAGGATATAAAGCATATTAATATTTACGATTTATGGATACTACTCTCAAATCATTTAACATCACCAATGTTTGTCCTGTTTGTCTCATGAGAGCAGAGTAGAGGGGGAGGATTACCTCCCTTGACCTGCTGTCCACACTCCTTTTGATGCAGCCCAGCACACAGGTGGCTGTCTTGGCTGCAAGTGCATGCTGCATGGTCATGAGGAGTTTCTCATCAATCAACATCCCCAAGTCCTTCTCCTCAGGGCTGCTCTTAATCCATTCTCCGCCCAGTATCATAACCAACAATAATAAAGCAGGCCAGTACTCCCTTTAGCAGATCTAACTCAACTTTACTGCTTCTCAGCTGCTTCCTCTTTGACCTGCTTTTCCAGACACAAAATTTTCCCCTTTTCAAATGCAGTGGGAGATACGGCCCCAGGCTACTCTCCAGAGTAAATCTGTTTCTGAGACAAGAGAACTGATGAACTAGACACACACTCTGGCATCATAACCACAACTTGCTTTGAAACACAGCAACAGAAAGCCTGTTACCACATTTGCCTTGAGCTGCAGAGGCTTCTCAGCTCAAGGCAAATTTCTCACCAACAGCGCATTACAATAGATAAAACAATGCATTCTCAACAGCTCTTGAGAGCCTCTAGTGCTAAATTAGCAAGATTTAGAGACTCTTGGTCATATATGTGCAAGAGAATTGACTTCCCCTCTAAAAATGGTATGAAGCAAAAGGGTTTCTAGCTCTGTGAAAGGCAGTGTCTTAAGGGCTGCCTTCTAGAATTTCAAGCAACTAGAAAGCTAAATGAAACTGAAAGGAAATACTACAGCATCTCTCTTCACTTCATTATTCTTACTCTACATTTCAGCATCAAACAAAACTATCCAAGTGCAATAGCAATTTAGTCTTAAAACTGGCTCCAGCATCACATAGCTACAAAATTCCTCTTTGCGTACCACCGTAAGGGCACAGCGGCAGGCATGGTAGACAGAAAGAATCAGCAAACAGAAATGGTACTGTAAATTCAGATTGCCTCTACAACTGTTTAGATCAAACTGAGCAGAGACAGTCATGGCACTGTTAAACTCTTCTCCTCTGCAACCTGTTCCAGTGAGTTACAATGCTCCACCGAACTGGAGGTTCCCCATCTATCAAAAGCAGACCACAGGTCATGTACTCCCTTTGCCCATTTCAGAGAAAGAACTTAGAGAATTGTGGGATTTCTTGTTCCTCCCTTTTTACATTCAGTCATGAAGCAAGAAAGAAATTAAGCTTATGTAGAAATAACTGGTATACTGAAATAGTCAAAACAAACACCATCTGGCCCACTGCACTATGTCCTGAGGTTTCTGCTCTGAGGAAACACACGGGAGAGAAATGTGGCAATCAACATTGCAAATCTCATCTTGACCTTTTCTGCAGTCCTGCGGGAATAAAAAGGTCACCATCGCCAGTCTCTACCCTTACTATACATTTGGAAAAAAAACCCAAGTTGTAAGCACTCTTCAGCAATGCATTACTTTTATCACTTCTGCCTTTAATTTGTAATTCCTAATATCCTAAAACAACTTCCAGCTCCTGAATGTTTTTCCTAAAAATTGATTTTGCATGTGATCCACCACTTCTATGGAAAAATAAGGTAACATCTTCCAAGAAAAGCACCATTACAGGACATAACAGCTTCGAAGTCACCTCTACAGCGACAGACTTCTGTCTGTCATATGCTGGAGATCTATAGGTACAGACAGAAGATTACGATGTCTTACTGTGTGTTCTGGTGTCTTGATACAGAGCCTTGATCTGAATTCCTGACTTTGTTGTTCAACTGATAATCTGAGCAAAGAGCCATTTTAAACAGTAAAATAAGTTGCCAAGAAACATACGCAGTACCCAGAAAACATGACAGCAAGATATTACAGTTTGCCTTACCATCCTTCTGGGAAAGTGCTTTCTCAATAAAATCAGCTGCCTCCTCAAAATAGCGACTGAGGTTAAACTCTTGTGTATCATTAGCTTTAATCCCATGGTATCTGATGCCTGTGCCTTCATAGAACTCTGCATTGGTGTTCACATGCATGAATGACTTCCCCTCTGCTGCATTCAGAATATGGGTTATCCCCAGATGCTGCAGCTTCATAATGTTCTTGGCTATGAACCTGTACGATAAAAAGTGTCAAGAAAACAATTAGAACTTGTTGAATCATCTCAGTATTTATGATGTTCCCATAAGGTATTGGTAACCAAAACCTCAGCTTTTTCTGTTAACAGATGCTAAATATACTGTGCCCAGAAGTGATCAGCTACAGATTATAAATTCACAGAACTATTTAGAGCCATGGTCATCAGATGTGCATGAGAAAATGCTTCTTTCTTGGCTGACAACTGAAAAGAGCACACATGAAACTTAATCTGTTAGACCTTAATATGGCATAAAAATATAACTCTTTCTGAACCTAAAATGCTGACCAAAGTAGGAAAATCCTGCAGATTACAGAAAGCCCAGTAGAGTTAACTGTTATCTACACAAGCTAAATGAACATCTGGAGCATTCCTTTTCTCCTAATGACTCTTCACCCCTTAAACTGTAGCGTAAGCAGATGAATCCTTATGCATGACTGAAGCTTCTGCATTTTCTGCTGTCTGTGCCAAACAACTATGGCAATGAGACAAATATTTGTAAAGACTTCATTACCCAAACAAATGTTGACAGATTTTCCATCTGGCAGGACATCATCTGTGCCAGGGGACAAGTATCAGTGTCCGGGGAATCCTGCTTGCAACACAAAAGTAAATCCTACAGTGCAAGGCCAAAACAAAATGTATTAATTCAGCTGTGAGTTCCTATTCTTAGCGGGGAGAATATACAGTCTAAGTAGTAGTATATAGATTGGTACATATCTGATACTGCTCAGGAACAACAGGAACTCATGTCCTGGAACTGCAATTAAATCTGGCTCCCCTGGAGGCAAACTCATTCCCAGTGAATGAGTTGTGTAGATTTTATAGATTACTTTCTTAACACAGCTAGAGGTGAAAAAGAGAGGATTTGTACGCGTTTTTCTTCCCCCTTTCCAAACAGTTCTTGGATCTCTCCAACTCTTAACATTTCATTCCAGCTGTATCACGTTCAATGTTGAAATGCTAACTCCTCCAAATGGTAACATCAGGACAAGGGGTAATGGTTTTAAACTAAAAGAGAGGAGATTCAGGGGGGTGGGGATCCTGTTACAGTCTTGCTTCCTTTGGGTAATTTTGCCCATGGTTAAACCAAGACCTAGCATCTGTATTGCTACTTTGCTTGTTCTTCATGTTCCAGCTTATTCCACTCATCTACACCAGTGCTGTAACTGGGCTTCCGCAGACGATACGGTGCATATACCTCATGTCATCCTGTCTCCCCTCTCTTCTATGTGAGTGACCACAGCTTGTTAGCAGGGGTAAGAAATACCAGGAGCAGCAAAAAGCCCAGTCCTGGCACGACTGCGCAGCTGTTTCATTCTGCAGCTACTTAATTAGCTTTAACCTTGTTTCGCCGCTATTTTAGCTTAGGTTTGGGGTTTAGTTGGGTACTGGACATTTTAACAGGTGACATTTACGAGCCGTGCCTCGCCCCCAGGCGCCCCCCGCAGCTCAGGCCCTGCAGCCGCGGGGGTCCTGCTGACAGCGGCCCAGCACTCCAGGCCTTCGGGCAGCCCAGCCCAGGCCAGGCTCCGCGCAGCAGCCCGAGGGCCTCCTCCTCTGACCCGAGCTCCCGTTCGGGCGGCTCCTCGGTGAACACCCTGCGCCTCACGACCGGGCGCGGCCCACCCCGGCCTCTGCGCTCAGGGGCTCACAGACACGGGCCCCTCCTCCGCCGCGGCCGGCCTCGCCTCTCACGAGCCGCCCGCCTCGGCCCGGCGCACTCACGCGTTCCCCACGTGGATGCGCGGCACCACCTCGTTGCTGTGCGCGCTGGGCAGGCTGTAGCAGCCGCTCCCGTTGGCCAGAAGATCGTTCAGCTCCTCCACCGAGATCCGGTAATCGGACATGGCCGGGCCTGCGCCGCTCCCCGCCGGCCAGCCGGAGCTCCCCCGGCGCAGCGACTCGTGCCCGCCCCGCTCCGCCCGCCCGCCGCTGATAGGCGGAGCCGCGTCAGGTGGTTCTGCCGGCGGCGCCTGCCATGGCCTACCCCGGAGCGGCGCGGCGGGGGCGCAGTCGCGGCGGGCGTCTGCGGGGCTTCGATAGCGCCGAGCCGGCGGCTTCGCCGCTCGTAGGCCGCGGGCGGGCCCGGGCCCGGGCAGCGCAGGGGATGGACGCTGCAGGCCTCACCCTGAAGCTGCTTCTGATCGGGGACAGCGCCGTGGGGAAGTCCAGGTGCTGGGGGCGCGGGCCGGGCGGGCGGAGCGCGCTCGGCGCCGCGCTGAGCTCTCGGGTTCTTTCCCCACAGCCTCCTGCTGCGGTTCACTGACGGCGCCTTTGAGCCCAGCCTGAAGCCCACTATCGGTGAGTCCGGGGTCCCCTCCCGTTCCTCCGCCTCTTCAAGCCGCGAGTATTTCCGCTTGTTCTGGTTTAGGTCCCATTGGCGAGAGGCAGTGGGGGGAGCCGGGACCGGGCTCAGGCAGGGGCGGGAGGCGGGGAGCCGGCTACGAGGGCGGTATGAGCCGGTTCGTTCTTACAGGCCTTCATCTACGTCTTAGGTGTTGATTTTAGAGTGAAGAAAATGGTGATAGACGGCCGTGCAGTGCAGCTTGCGATATGGGTAGGTTTTGTCCCAGATAGGGATAGGCTCTGCTCTTGACAGATGTAAAAACTTCTTCAGCTTCTTTTGGTGCGTGTCCCCCGCTAAACTCTTTTGCATGTTGACATTGTATTGTTATGATGCAAATGCGTGCAGAATGTCTTGTCATGACCGTACAACTGCAGCTACAGAGGCTTCACTCAAAACGACTCTAAAAGCTTCATTGCTCCACGTTTGTGACATCAGTCCTGGTAGAGATCATGACTGCATGTTCCTGCTGTTATACACGTGGGTGACTCAAACCCTCTGTAAAGTGTTAGCCTTGTGAAGATGTAGCTGTGCAGGAAAGGCAGGTACTTCATGCCAGTGTGACCCAGAAGTGCTCTCTGGATAGACAGCACCGAAGTCAAGTAACCTGCAGAAATGTGATGTTCAGGGTGATGAATTGCATGATTGCCTGTAGGGGCTGTGCAGCAGCTCTGGGTATGTTATACCAGAAACAGTCCAGATGCTTGATTTTGGTTAAAACTATGGAAAAAGAAAATAGACTCGGTCCTGAGCTATTTAAAGATCGGTTCAGATTTACTGGGAGACTTGAGCATTTGTCCTGAACTTCCTGTTGCTGTATTTCCAGCACCTGCAAAATGGGAAATCAAACTGCAGCTGTATGATCAGGGTTATTTATAATATTAAAGCATCGTATTTGTTCTGAATGGGATGAAAGAGCCCTAGAAGCATGAGATTGTATGTGTATGGTAATAGGTATTTAAGAAAGAGCACACTATTACCGATTAAGTAATTGTGACTACTGTAAAGTGAGCAGAAATGTGCTTTAGCCTGCTATTAATGACAGTAATAGAAATGCAAGAACTTGGATTATCTTCTTTTATTCATTCACACTTTGTGTACAGAATGCAGAGCAGGAGTGGTAAAGTCACACTTTCTCTAGCCAGTGAGCGTAAGTATTGGCCACATTCTGAACATGCTGTACACAGATCAGAGGCTTTGCTGAAAATAACCAAGGTATGTTTGCCCTGATAATCATACAAGGGTGTATCTGCTTGCTATGAAATCAAAAGCAAGGCCAGAACTTGCTCAAGTTGTGTAACTGGAAAAGGCACTTTTGCAGCAGAGTGTAATAGCATCCGGAGAAGCTGCTCATGAGGAGTGGGGGAAACCAATGTGAAACCTTAATGCATGTAGAGAGCATCAAAGTGAAAAAGAGGCTTCTGCTTTAGTGCCCATGTGTGCATAGGTGCCTGATAATACAGTCTCTTTAGTAATGACAAAACAAATGTAGTACCTATATTGCCAATTTTAGTTTCTTTTTTAACCAAGCAGTAGTCTATTACAATATAGCTGTTAGTCTGTATTGCAGTCTGTACAGAATCTTAAATAAATTTCTTTGGTAAAACTTGTATTTGTGCAATTCTTCTGCCTTCTTCTTGTTCTGAGTTTTTGAATTTCATGTTGTGCTTGGGAGCTATATGAAGATGGTGAGAGTGCATGTGCCATCCTGCAGCAGCAATCGAATGGGACTACTGATTTAAAACTTACCTGCTTAGACTCTTGGCAAACTTGAAGTAGTTCTAGCTGGATTCTCCTTTCCTGCTATGGAGGAGCAAAGGGAGCTCTTTGGAATCACTAAGTCTCCTTTCCTGCAGTGTCTGTCGCTAGAAAACCAGTTATTCTTCACCTTGTTTTGTTCAGCTCATTGTTAACTGATGAAGCCTTGCTGCTTGACTTGCAGCAATAACCTTTTATGTATTTCACTGGAGTCCCGTTGGCTTTCATGTGTGTACTCATCACTTTAACCTTCAGTGAAGTCCTTTCTGTACATTTCTACCCTTTCTTGTGTACTTTCTGTTGCTGCCGTTTCCTGTCTGCTTCCCTCATTCTGTTATCTTATGGTTAGACTTTTCGCTGAGGATAAAATTAACTCTGTATATCTTGAGTAGTTTAAAATACCTTTTTTGTTGCAAATATATTTGATTTTGTGTGTGTGTTGTTGGTTTTTTTTTCCTTTTTCTTTCTTTTTACCCCCTGTAGGACACAGCAGGACAGGAGCGCTTTAGAACACTGACTCCCAGTTATTACCGAGGAGCTCAAGGGGTTGTTTTAGGTATGAGGTATATGGAAGAAAAACATGACTGCAAAAAGTCTTTATTATTACTTATGTGCATATCTTTGCAAAAAGAGGTTGTTTGAGAGAGTCAGAAGGACGATTGTGATTGTGGTTTTTACCACATCACTACATCATTAACACAAACACAGTATGCAAAACCCCTGGCAGGAAGTAATGCTGCTTCAAAACATTTTAAGCTTAAAATATAGAGATGGCACATTGCAGGCTGGGTGAGTTATCAGCTTTGTACTTCCTGCTTTGGGGAGTTTCTTCTAATCGGGCACATTGGGGTTTGTGTTGGTTTTCTCCCCCCTGCAACTATTGATGTGATTATAAGACATGAGGTTTGTAGCACAAGTAATGGATGCCTAGTCAGGCCCTTCTGAGTGACACCACCATTCAGGAAAAGAAGGGATTCTTATTCTCTGGTTTTGGGAAGGCTGAAAACCTTGCTCTACAAAATATTCTTTCCAACTGGGGTACAGCTTTTTAAACCTCAGTTACTTTTTACTCCAAATCCCTGGTTTTAGCATTAGTGCAATGCCTGTAATTACACAGGAAATGAGGTGACAAAATACCTATTTTAAAGCATTTGTGGCCCAATTCAGAACTAGTAACAGGTATAAGATGACAAGTGGTTAAGTGTGATTTCCAGTCACAGATCTATTGTGGAAATGCTTGTGTTCTTAAATCCTTAGTGATGTTGTTCCAATGTGTTCCAGCTCTGTGAAGAGGTTATGATTGATGCATCTTCTGGAATTCCTTAATACTGCTTTTGGGGGGGCAGTAGTTAGCTAGGAGGGGCTAAGTTCTGCCATAATCAAGTAAAAAAAATAACACCAAGATTCTACAGCAGTTAAGATCCTTCTCCTCTGTTACCAGTGTATGATGTTACAAGAAAAGACACATTCACAGGACTAGATGGCTGGCTGAATGAGCTGGAAGTATATACCTCCAAAAACAGCACCGTGAAGATGTTAGTTGGCAATAAAACCGATAAGGTCAGTTTAAAAATGCATTCTCTTGCACTCTTCCACTGATTTCTCAGTCATTAGAGAGTATAAATGTGAGGTAAGTGCTGAAACTAACAAACCTGTTGTGTTAGGAGGTGATGCTGCTATAACTGAGGGAGCTAGGTCGGGCAAACTCCACTTACTGTGTTGTTTTAGAAGCAAATCTTGTGAAAATATTTGAATGGAAAATCACGTGGAGAGATGCGGTTGACGAGAGATTCTGTTAAGAAAGTGTGAGGTTCTACCTAAAAACTGCTGTATCGCATTGAATGTAACTGCAGCGCAACAACTCAACTGCTTTTTTTCTGACCAGACTCTGTTTTGGACAGGTGCTGGGAAAGGAGAATTCAGCTCTTCAGATGGCTGTAGAGTATTTATCTCTGTAGGTGTGAGGTGCACTGGTTGCTGTATGTTTCTTGGGTGTTTTGACATAACTTAGGTGTCTGTTGCATAATGAGATGTTTCACTTTTGCTTTACCTACTACAAGAGGTTTCCCGTGTGGCTACCCTGAACTAGGTTCCCTTCTGCCCCCTTCCAAATCTGCCAGTTCTCAGATCTTCTGATATGCCTCTTTCTGGCAAGTATTTTCCTGCTAGTTGATTGAGAAGGTAGCAACATGTTAATTTCCAACTGATGTGATGTTGCTGCTGTTCAATTTGAACCCCTCACAGCCTGCCTAGCGGTAAGCTGTCTGTAGAGTGGGAAGATCATGATTATTACATGGGTTTAGAGACTTTTCCTTTCAACAAAGGCTCCCTTCTCCAGTGGTGCTCTTCCAGGGACTTCCTAAAAGTGGCAGGTGTGGCTTATTTTAGTCATGTTCTTCATCTCTGCAGCCTGATCGTGAAGTAGAGAGACGAGAAGGACTCCAGTTTGCTAGGAAACGCTCACTGCTTTTTATAGGTATGTAACTCTCTGCCAAACCCTTGCATACTGCTGTTTAGTTTGGTATTGCTAAGTGTGAAGTGAAGCTTCTTGAAAATATTTCCAGAAGGAACTGAAATGCCTAGGGGAAAACATGCAACTCCTCCTGCAGTCTCTGTTTCCCGGTTTAGTTAGGGAGTAATTGTCTTGTAGATTTACTATCACAACCTTAGAACAATTTCTGTTTCTCCATTATGGAGAGAAAGTGGAGCTGTGGAATTGTTTTCATGTGATACTTCAGACTGGGATGCATTTCTGTTTGTCATCTTCAATTTAAGTGTGCCTTTAAGAGAGAATGGAGAGAAGATTCAGTCATTAAAAAACCTTCTTTTCTCTGGTCCCAAAAGACCTTCTTACAAAGTGGAATTCTCCTCGTTTTTGTTTTCTTCCCCCTCAACTAGAGACCAGTGCCAAGACACAGGATGGGGTGCAACATGCCTTTGAGGAACTGGCCATAAAGATCCTGCAGACCCCAGGTGTTTGCGATAGGAACGCAGAGAAGCAGCGAATGCAGCTAACAGGATCCTCAGCACAGCGGGATAAAAGCTTTTGTGCTGCATACTGTCCCCTTGCTTAACCTCACAGGTGGTTGTTCTGCCTGAATGGAAGGGATTTTCTTGTTAAAGTAGGGTGGGAGCAGTGGTTCCAAGCACTAGTTTGTGCCTTGTTTGACCTGTCACCAGCTGAGTGGATCCAAACCCCAAACTGATGAGCAAAATACTCTTTGTTCATTAACAAAAAGCCGTTTCTCTTTCCCTTCTGCACGACTGAGATCTCCAGGTATTTTTCTGGTAACTCAGGTTTTTCACTATTAAGTCACAGTTCTTAAGAGTATCGTGCTCTTGCTGGATGGCATTCAACATGGACTCTTTCTGAAATTCCTGCCTTGCCATAAAGTAAGGTAGTATTCCATTTTGAAGGATTATTGAAAAGCTTTCCTTTCCCAGAATGGTACAGGAGTCTTTTAGGCACCCAAGTTCCCTTAAATGTAGTTAACAGGAGCCGCCCTGAGCATTGTTTCCCTATTTCACATGGATTTAAGCAGTCTAAATTGCTCCATGTCCCCAGCTCATTATGAGATGTCAAGTCAGAACAGAAAAACTGCAGTTTCAGATACAGCCAGTATCAGTTTCAGATACAGGAAGACCCCTGTAGATGTTAACCAAGGCTCATCCTTCATTACCACAAACCATAAAAAAGAAATACAAAAGAGTATGTACATTTTAGGTGTGAGCAAGATAGGGAGAGGAGTTCAAGTACTTTGACTTAGACCTTTTGGCACTACTGCCAAAGTCTTGGGATTAAATTTGCATTCAGATTGTCTTCAAAAATCTCTTCTCAAGGTTTTTTCTCCTTACCAGGCATGGCTAATGCAGCAGGGACTCAGTATCGGCAGGACTGGAATAATTTCCCCAGAACAATCATCTGCATGTACCTTCTTCCTAGCGCTTCAGAATAAATAGGAGCTTTGAATGTGTTCTCTTCCTCCCCCTACAACTGAAGCTCATCCTAGTTACCTGCAATCTTTTGCATGTAATACAGAGCCTCTTGCCATCCTTTATTTCAAACCTCATTAACGAAACCAATGTTTCTGCCAATACCTTGAGTTAGTACCTGCCTTTGTACATCCACACAGGTTATCTGCATACACTTAAAAAACTAACTCACACTGAGTATTTCAGTTCACTTTTAATAGCAATGCTGTATTTTAATATCTTTTCAGGTATTGTAACTTCAGGTGTAGCACTGTATGTCATTTGCCTTACTTCTCTTAATGCACATTTCTATTACTTGACTTGATTATAAAGCATACAAATTAACTTCTTTACTGCTAGTCATTTGGAATATCCTAAGATGTTAGAAGCAACCTTGCTATTAGTGAATTCTGACCCCTAGACAGTATCTTACTTGGTGTTCTTTAAATGAAATCTGTATCCTCTAAACAACATTTTTCTTGCAGACTATAAAAAAAATGCTTGTAATCTGCAATACAGATGTACAGTGAGATCAATCTGTCCATTTCATAGTTTCATCAAACCACTTAGTTTGAAATGCTGCTATTTAAATAAAATATTACCCTCAGTTTTTCACAGGATAAAGGTACATTTGTCATATAATGTACTTGACAGTGTGTCTCTTGTCAGCCACATTATAGGGCTGGAGAGAGTGAATAGCAGAATTGATGGGTCACCCCCATGTGAAGGAGTTCTTGTACAGTTGCTGAGGCTACCAGTCTGACACCAGGTGTGTGCTGTCGAGCCAGAGCAGGTATCTGATTGTGAGAAGTGCTTGTTCGTGTACCAATGGCAACCTCAATGCCTATAGGCAGGACAATGTATCAAAGGTGCCAGGTTATGAATTTGGAGAAGATGGATACCGGTGACTGTTCTACACAACTGCTTGGGCTAGGATTAATGTAGATTCAGCAAGACTGGTATGTAAGAAAAGTGCTTTTAATATGCAACATTGTTAGCTTTGCTAAATGCAGTGGAACAAGAATAACAGCGTACTGTTAAGATGCAAGGAATGAGACTGGTGCACCAAAAGGTTTTGTTAAGGGGCATGGTATACAGGAAAGGTCAGACCTCAGCAGGCAGTGGAAAACAGGAACTAGTTTCAACTAACACATACCTGTACAATATTCAGTTTTCAAGTAAAGCCTAGGTGCTTCCAGAATCATCTCTCTGCCTTTTCTTAACACCCATCTAAAAATCCTGTATATTCAAATCTGAAATATAGACAAAGTCCTCTTCACAGTTAAGATTTCTTCTTCAGGACTTGCTGGAGCCAATTAGACATCTTTCATTGATTTGGAACAAAGTCATACATGCTGGAAATATGATGATTTGGGCCCATTGCTTATTTATTTTGTACTTCAGCCTCCTCCTTCTATTGCCCTTTTTGGAGCTGCTGTGTTGGTGTCAAGGTGGTATCCCATCAGGTGGCATCTGCAAAGATGTCTTGTAGAAAATAGGCTTCTTAAAAGTCCTGTTTTAAATCACATGCAGTTATTCTCATGTAGACTAAAAACTGCCTCCGAGTTATGAGCTGCCCAGTCACACAGGGGTGTTCACAGGTTAACATTTGTCCTGTGGCAGTAGGAAGAGACTGGGGTGAGCATACCTGTGCAAGACAACTTGGAGGCATTGGGAAGTGTGGGATTGACATAACCCCCCCAGGCACTAGGATACCTACAACTTGTAGAACTGGCCTAGTTTTAATGCCTGATAGGAGAGGACTTGCAGTTAACAATCCTGAGTGACGCGGAGCATTTTCTGCTGGCCTGACAGACAATTGAACTTCTGAGTGACCAGTAACGGTGTAAGCACTCTCCAAAGGACATCCCTCCATCCCTGAAGCACTGTGTCCTGTAGGCGTAGTGGTTCCTGAAAAGTATCTTAACTCTTGCTACAGAATTTGTGTCCAAAGGCTAAAGATTCCACTGGTTGGTGCCCTGGCACTGTTTAAATGGTTTGGAAGTGTAGGACCCTCTGTGAAACTTCACTGTACAAAGTGCACTATTTACAGTGTAAAAGTCACTCCAATATTTTACTGCGCTGTTTAGGCTGAGTGTTAACATCTGTTATGCAAGATTTTCATTCAGGAAGGCAGTGTCTGCTTCTGACTTTGACTTTTTCCCAATACAGTCTGTATGTATTAACTTCTAGACAGACCAGCAGTTTTGAAGTGAATTTGACATAGTCCCCTTTTCTAATCCATATATTTACAAGACATTTTTATAGTGTCTTTGCCCTAAACAGACAATAACAAGCTATGACCTAACCCAGTTGACTGGCACCCAAAATGAATCCTTGTTTAGTTTCTCTAACACAGTTTTCAGCTGATTACAAGCGCTCTGGAGATCTTCTTTCACCAGTATAGTGTCAATTAAATGGCCATACTGCTCTTCAATGAATGCTGCTGAATTAATAATTTCCTGCTGTTCTTCATCCTGCTAATCAACATGAGAAGATGGCATGACATTTCAAGCATGTCTTTTTAATTACCCAAAGCAATGACATTACACACTTCCACTATTTTTGTTCACATTTACACAGCACCAGTTTGCAGTCGGGCTAGGTTTGGTCCCTGTAAGACATCCATACACTGCATTTTGAGTGTACCTGATACACAGTGTCACTCTGGAGGTGTTGGGAGTAGGGGGCTGCCCTTACCATTTGATGGGACTGCTCATCAGAAATGTAAAATGATTCTTAGTTTATCTGAGTTCAGTAGCAGCTTCTCCTGCTGCAGCCCAGACGGATGTACACAAATCCATGTGGAAGATGTGTGCTTTGCTTCATGTTGCTTATAGTCAAGTTATAAGGGAGTCAAATATCTCATTCTAAGGTCCATCTTAGGACCCACTTAGTGCCCCACTCTCACTCTCACAGAAGAGGAGCCCTTCCACATCACAGACATGCTAGCTCAAATACTTCTATCTAGAAAGAAGAGATGAAAGTTGGAATACTTACAAGAGGAACTGAGATGTCTTCTGACATGGGAGACTTTAGGACATGTTTCTTCTTTTCTGGAACAAGAGGCTTCACAAAGATAACATAAGGCTTAAACTCAGGAGTCCTCAAGTGCTTTACTGCCTGTGAACAGATTATCTTTTGTTATCAGATGTTTTCTGTTACCTGTCAACAATCTACTCAAACTGGGTTCAACAGTTTCGCTAGTACACACTGCAAAGTCCTGTGTACCATACAGCTGAGCACAGTAATCTTCGCCTCTTCTAAAGACAGGTTAATGTCAGTGTCCTGCCTAGCTTACAGGAGTACGTAAGCTTGCTGGAGCACAAAATCTGAATCAAAATGTCAAAGATTAACTCCCAGTATGGAAGAATTAAAAGTAGGTACACTGGCACTGCTTGCAACCCCAGTAATGCTTCTGAGGCGGTAGGGATGAACAAGAACAAAATACTCATCCATGCTCTCAGTATTTTCTCTAGGACTTGGAACAGGTTAGGAAGAGATGCACATTTCTCCTACAGCAAGGGAAAAATCCCACAGTGAGAACCAATAAAAGTGCCATCAAGGCTATAGCAATGGACATCTAGGAGCTGGAAACCCTGTACTGGTTTCTCAAGAGCCCTATTCCACTTCTCTAGCAACCAGGCCATGTGTTAGAAACACAAGTTCCAAGAGCATCATTGTTCTTTGCAGGGCAAGTAGCCACAGATGGTGACTAGCATCAGTTACTCAAGCTTGCAGCCTACTAAGAAATGCTTGCTTTCTTTAAAATAAGCTGTAGAACTTACTTCAGGTACCACATCCACCAAACAAACCTTCTTTTTGGCCATCACGGACCGGATTGCTTCAAGACTGGTACCATACAGATTTTCCTTGTATTCTCCATGTTCCACAAATCTAAAAAGTCAATACATTTTTAAATACCATCCACAACAAATACTGAACTTACGACATTAGATATAGCTGTTTCCTGAAGTCACAGCAGTCAAATGGGGGTAGGGATGAAAAACTGGGGAGGAGGGTGGTGGTAGTGTGTGTTTTCTTTCTCTGGTTGCTTAGTAGCAATAGTCTTCCCATGTCACTGAGAGCTTATCAGTACTGCTGACGGACACAGGAAGAACCTGCATTACTTTAGTTCACTGATGCTCAAGCCTGATAGAAGAGGGAAGACGTTTCCCACAGAAAACAGAACAAAGCTGGCAAGGAAATGGATTCCAATTTTCCCATCTTCTGCCTTTCCAGAAGATGGAAGCCAAAAAAATCTGTACTTTCAGGAAACACTCAGTCTTACAGAAAGTCCTTCATATTCACAGATTCAGTCTACAAGACACCTTAAAGTGGACTTGGGAATAAAACTTTATCTCCATTCAGTACAATGGGTACCAAGTAACCCCAGCTAAGTGCATGTTACCTCCACTAGATTCAGTTCTGACCAATACTACTTAGAATATGCAGGCTTAAATTCTAACTTATGATCCTCCTACTTAGAGTCATAGAATCAATGAGGTTGGAAAAGATCCTCAATATCATTAAGTCCAATGTTTACTCCACCACTGCCAAGGCCACCACTAACCCATGGCACTGAGGGCCTTGTCTACATGGTGTGTGAACACTTCCAGGGACGGTGACTGCAGCCCTGCCCTGGCAGCCTGTTCCAATGCCAGAGCACCCTTTGGGGAAGGAATAGTTCCTCAGCTCCATCTAAATCTCCCCTGGTGCAGCTTGAGGCCTTTTTCTCTTGTCCTATCACTTGTTACTGGGGAGAACAGACTGACCCCACCTCACTCCATGCTCCTGTCAGGCAGCTGTAGGGAGCGATAAGGACCCCCTGAGCCTTCTCTTCTCCAGACTGACCCCCCCAGGTCCCTCAGCCATTCCCCATCACACTTGTGCTCCAGGCCCTGCACCAGCTCTATTGCCCTTCTCTGAACCCACTCCAGCACCTCAATGTCTCTCTTGTAGTGAGGAGCCCAGAACTGAACTTGTCCTCTGTTATTTCTAAATTGCTTTTTACTAAATTTCTGAGTTAACGCTAAGTCCAGACTGAACAAAGAGCTTTTTACTTGGAGAGCTGAACCCTTCTAATGCAGTTAAGTCCAACTTTACACCTGATGCAGGTATTCACATGATGGAAGATTCAACTAGCAATGGGTTTGAAATACAGTCAATTATGCCAGTATTTTAAAGTTAACTCACTTGTTTTGCTGCACATCTGTCTCAAAGGATTGCTTAGAGACAAAATTGTATTCTACTCCCTCTTTCTCATGACTTTTCTTTGACCTGGTTGTATCTAGAAGAGAATGGAAGCGAGACATGGGAGACAGGTCAGCCTTTGCCAACAACTGTATTTTTTCTCGTTTAGTTCCAGTCGTATTTTCATGACCACAAACAAGGCAGCTGCACGCTGGCAAATGCAAAGTAACATAAAATATAAATCAAATTCTAAGACCAAAAATGAAGCTGCTTTGCTCCCAAGCATGTTACAACTAACACAAAATTAGGAGGCACACTTCTTAACCAGGTAGAAGAAGCAGAGTATAACCTGTAGTGAACAGTATCTCTTAACTGTTTGGAATATTGGGCTCATTTCCTTTGAAACTTTGACAATAAAAAGAGGAAATACATGAAGTTCTATTATACTGCCTCTGAATTTCAGGTAAGAATATCCCTGGCTCTTTTTCCACATGACTGTGAAACTTGCAGAATTCTGTGTGTCCCTTCCCTTTGATATCATTTCTTTCAATAACTGGAGCAGGAAAAGCTTTAGGGAGCATTCCACGCACCTCTGCCTGGCCATAAAAGTGATGTCTGCTATTTTTTTGTGTACCTATTTAAATACAGCTAAACATTATCCCTGAGTTCTACTGCTAACTGCCTGCCTGCCAGACAGCTATTGAAATGTCTGGAGTCACATGGAAACAGTGCCCTCAAGGTTAATTTTTCAATGTGGGATACAAAGATTGATGGATTATTTGTGTAACCTTGGCCACAAAACTCCAGAGCAGAATCACTGCTTTCTCTCCCACTGTGATTGGCTTCTTAGCCTACGTATACTGACCAACAACTGAAAATCTTGTACGACTTCTGACATGGGTAATTGCTGTCTACTCCCCTCCTTCCCTTTTTCCCCTCTCTTTAAAGTTTAGCTGGTGTGATATTCTAAAGAAAAAACATCCTCTTTTTGAACACACGGAATATTTGGGTTGAATCTTAAGTTACCAGTTTTCCAAATGAGTTCTTTTTGCAATTTACAATCTTTTTTTCTTCCTGTATTCAGTTTCTAATTCTTTTAATGGACACTGCGAAAAATGCAATCTGTTCTTTCTTGGGAAAACACACACAAAATAACAACTGAGCTGACAGAATTCCAATGTGCCTGTGGAATAAAGCAGTGACACACCAAAGCCAATAATCAATGTTACTCACGTGGAACTGCCACACCATACTCCTGCGGGTTCTCTGACACAACCTTCTGCTTGAGCTCACTTAATCTGGCCCCCAAGCAACCTAATAAAATAGAAGAGACTGACAGATTCCTGTGTGGAATGAAATACTGCAAAGAGAACAAGTAAGATTGATTTCACACAAATAGTCTGATGCAGCAGCATGCTTGAAGAAACCTGTGCATGGGAGACCTCATGAGCTGCCACATTCGGCTTTGAAGAATACAAGAAACAAACTGAACCCTTGAACAAGTGTTGGACAAACACTTGCCAGGCACCAAATCAGGAAATCTGTAATCTTAGGCAGTCAGTTTAAGGAGGTACCCTTGATTTCTTGTGTAAGCATGCACATGTTTGGGTGAGGACCAATAGAAAATGAGTCACAAAAATGAGCATCATTATTTTAGGAAGATTTAGTGAGTGTGGTTGAGTTTTGCCTTTTTTGTTCAGTGGTTTTTGTGGGATTTTTTAATGTCATTTAAAAGAAAAGAACTTCTGACCAAAACCAGAAAAGCCTCAAAAAAAACCTCCCATCAGAAACCTCAAACACAAATCTTCAGGTGTTTAGTTTTGGGTTCCTCTTAAGAGGGGAAAAGGGAGATATATGAAAAATTTTGAACCAATTCTGCACCTTACCAATCAAAACCACCAGCCTCTGCTGTTCACCAGGCTGCTGCTGGTATTTTGTGACCTCTTCGTAAGTCAGGAACTCTGCTGTGTCTGTCTGCTCCGCTTGCTTTCCTTCATTCACATTGTTCTCCTTCTCTTTACGACTTAATCTAAAGCTCCTGCGTAAGCCAGCTGTAGAGAAAAACAAAAGGTATCTTCAACCATAGAATCATAGAATGGTTTGGGTTGGAAAGGACCTTAAGATCACCCAGTTCCAACCCCCTGCCACGGGCAGGGATGCCTCACACTAGACCATGTCGCCCAAGGCTCTGTCCAACCTGGCCTTGAAAACTGCCAGGGATGGAGCATTTACCACCTCTTTGGGCACCCTGTGCCAGAACCTCAGCACCCTCACAGGGAAGAACTTCTTCCTTATCTCTAACCTAAACTTCCCCTGTTTCAGTTTAAACCCATCATTCTTGTCCTGTCGCTATAGTCCCTGATGAAGAGTCCCTCTCCAGCATCCTTAAAGAACCATGTCTCCACTTTTCAAGCTTGTTCAGCCAGAAGTTACTAGTCTTTGAATGACTCTTCTTAAAATAATCACATCAGTGCCTATATGCTGATTATAGAGATGAAAAATGTGCATAGCAGGTAGAAAACCAAGCATCCAATATGTAAGAAAACCCCCTTCATATCACTTTGAGTTGCCAAGTGTTGGCTATGCACAGTCCAATCTGCACAGAGCTAATGTAGTTTAAGACCATCTGGGCAATTGACTCTCATGTAAATAACCCAGAGGTTATTTTACCACGTGCTTTTTTCTTTTCCCTTTCTTTTACGGGGGCAAGGGCGACGCAGGGAAGAAGAAAGGAGAGAAAAAAAGGATTCTGGTTTCTCACCTATGTACTGGCCATTGAAATATCCTTCACAGTCACAGTCTTCTGTAAATTAAAAAGCAGGGGAGGGGGAGGTAAAAAAGGAAAGTGAGATACCTTAAACAGTGCCTGCGATACGAGCCTGCCTTCTTGCTGATGGAAGAAGTTTTCTATCCTGCATTATACACACACACTTTTCCTACACAGATATTAATGATAATAAAGAAATTGCCTTGGCTCGTGGCTTGTATTTGAAAAACATCCTTGATGTCAATATTACACAAAATGTTACATCTCGATTCTCTTCAGTATTCATTATATTTGACCAGTGCTGCTGCTACAGGAATAATATTCAGACTTAAAAAGAAGAGTCCACACACAAAGCTTTTTTCTTTTAAGTATGACATTCAAAATGGGTATGATTGTGCAAGAATAGCGACATTTTATTCTCATTTGAGCTTAAAAAGGGGGAAGCAGAGATGACTGAAATACGAGCTCTGAACACCTTCATTTTGACTAAGTTATCACTGCACATTAATGCTTTATTTCAAAGGTAAAGCTTTGATGCTTTTGTCATATGCATGGATGTAAAATAAGATGCAAACCGATGTTAAGAAAAAAGCCAACCTACCCCTCCTCAAACTACAACCACCCTCAGGGCCCCTAAAGGCATGCAAAATAAAACATGCTCCTTAGCTGCAGAACACTATACTGCAATCAAACAAATACCAAGTTCTTACACTTCCTGAAAGGAGGCTGCCTGTCTTGTTAAAATATAGGCACCTGTGTGCTCTAATATCCCCAGAACTCTCTCTACTCATTGTAAGGAGGAGCGACAGGTTTGTGCAGTTTAAACCTGTAACAAAATGCACCAAGCCAGGTCGCTGCACACAGGTATGCAATCGAGCAATGCCAACACTAACAGAAGACACTAGCAGCAGTATACACCTCTCCAGAGCTAAGATCAGAGCTGTTACTTGGGAGTATTATTCAAGAAGCATGCGGAATGTGAAAGAAATCACAATATGCAGAATTCAATTGAAAATACTTGCTATTTGGAAAGGTGATGAAATGCCTGAGCCCAACACAGAGGCTCATAATGAAAATAACACAGAAAAAAGAATAAATTTAACTGCTTACAATGAAAATAACATAGTTCTGAAAGCAGTTGCTTATAATGAAAACAACACAGTCCAAACGAACAGTGAAGAAAAATCGATTTGGATTGATACAGGTGTTCAAAAATGTTCAACTCCAATATTTCTTTATTCTTTTAAAAATATAGCAATACAAAGGCTGCATTTAAGGTGCAACTCTTTCAACCTCACTCAGAAACCCAGAATGTGCAAATGCATATCAGAAGACACAGATCTTTTCTCTCCAATCAGAAGTACATTTGGAAGCTACCATTACCAAAGTCATCAATCCAAACTAAATGAGATATTAACTCAGGAAGAAACTGCTGTTGGAACAAGCTCTATCCACTATTCCCTACTGGTAAACCCAGGACAGCTTACTGAGTGCTTTAGAAAACGCACTGGTCATTTATATTCATAGAGAAAATGAGTTAGGAGAGTACCTACCTTTATCAGAAGACTGATCATCTGTAGTTAGCATGAAAGGCAGAGTTGGGATGATATTAAAAGACTGGCAAATGATTGAATAAAATTAGAGGGAATGATTTGCTTAATGGGCTTTTCTGTCTCAAAAGAAATGCAGTGATGTACCCTTATCAACTGAAGACTTTTGTACTAAAATTCAGTATTATATCCAGTTATCAGCTTCATTGTCTTGCAAGTGTCTGAGAAACAGCCTAAGTAGCAATCCTCACTGCATGCTTCCTAACACTGAATGCAATGGAAAATCATTTGGAAAAGCTTCATTTCAATCAGCAATGCTATTTTGATACTTGGTTGAGCATCTTCCCTCATTGTAGTATAAGAATACCTGTATCTTCTCACAAGAAGTGCCATGTATGGCACATCTAAGTGAACAGAAAGTCACTTCTATTACTGAGGATGGACAATTTCCATATTCCTAGCCTACATGGTATTCCTAGCACAATATCTGGCTTCAGAGAGTCACAGGGTTTCCCCACCCATCAATAATAGCCATGCTGAAGTACCCAAGAGCAACATGAACATTATATGCTGGGATAATCCCAAAAGTCTTCTGCCTTCCATCACTGACTAGTAATTCCATCACAAGCAGCATTTGTTGTGCTATTTATTCACTGACAGATGTTTGAGAGCTATAAACAAGAATCACTTGAAAGCCTACTTAAAACCAGCTCTGTTACGCTAAGGCTGAAATGCTCTAGTGGTTTTTATTTGCCTTAAAGCTACACTTTATTTTCCTACGAGCTTACAGTCAGCTCATGCATTGGGTTACTTTTGCAGCTTTCAAGTTTCAAACCATATCAAAAACTTGAACACTGGCAAATTTTAAAGCATCTAAACAATGTGTAAGGCCTCATGGTCCTGAAGAGATGGACAGCTGTGTTTTGTGAAAACAACAGGCACTAGCAACACTGAATAAAGCTCAAACCCAAATCTTCTCAAGTAGCAGCTTGTATCCATGCATGAAATCAATGGCAGATTACACAAGATACATTCAAACATCATTATTAAAATAGCAAAGAAATACTGACTAAGACATCATTCAAGGACAGACTTACATACTGGTTTCTTCACTGTCTTCGGATTGGGCAGGGTGCCTATTGTTCTTCTGTAAGTCAGTCGTCTAAATAGAAAAGAATTTTATTTTAGTCACATAAGCTCAGAATGATGAAGAATTTATAGCATCTTCTACATAGAGCAGTGAAAATAGCGAACCAAATAGTGGTTTTCCTTTTAAAATATAGAATGTCTCTGATTCAACATTTTAAAAGACTTTTGCTTTTAAACCAGTGCCTGAGAGAGAAGATTCTAAAACACTTTGGGCTTTCATGCATCAGAGCACAGAAATCAACAGCATGTTACTTTTATCAATGGCACTCTTTTTCTATTTCCTTCTCCCCAACCTAATCTCTTTTGGAAGATTAAACCCCCAACTATTCCATTCCATTCTTGTTGAGAATCCAACCCTTAGCTGCCATTTTTACAAAGGATGGGCAAAATTCCTGTCTGGACAGGACTTTGAACAACCTGGTCTAGTGGAAGGTGTCCCTGCCCATGGCAGGAGGATTGGAACTGAACGATCTTAAAGGTCCTTTCCAACCTTAACCATTTTATGAAAGTACAAGTCTGAAATACAGTGTCTTCAAAAACCAAGAGAGTCAGAGACCGATATTCCACATTTCATTCCATATATGTTTGTTTAGCAAGTGCTTCTCTCTTCATCCTACAAAGCATAAGTCAATGGCAACCTACGTTAGGAAAGCTAGGAAGTTTATTATATAGCTGGAGAAGATGGAGCTTTTTTGCACTTTTCTCTAAGCCTCTGGTATTCACCCTGGCATGATCCTGCCTTTTGTGTCCTGTGAAAAAAAGCAGCAGCATAAAATCAGTGTGACACCATTTGTAATCCTTATGAACAAACCTTTCTTGGAACTGTTTTGAGGGGATCAAGCCTGCTCTGAGATTGGTATCTCCAACACGCTTTGCTTGCCACCACGTGGGATCATCTTGGCTTACAACTTCTAGGACGTGTCTTCTCTTAAATGGCAGCCCAGCCTCCTGGCAAGGAATAGCTCTGTCTTCATTGGGATTATAGCAGAAAAGCGCCCTCATAAACACCTTTAAAAGAAAGCAACACATTGCCCTGGTTTGGAGAAAACTGCCTTTAAAAGCTTACCTAGTGCTTGCATTACTAACTACATTTACTCTTCATCTCTCCCGTATGCTTTATGGTACTCAAAAACACTGAAATGTACCAAGCTGCATCTGCATTTGGACCTACTCTCTTCTGCAGAAAAAAGAAACTAATTTTCAAGCACATGCCCAGTCATTTTGTACTGGTATTCTGGAACATATGGCTTCAAGGAAAATATCAGCAACTGAGAGCATAGAAATAGAGACTGAGGGAGGAATCCCGTAAGGGACCAGTTGAGCAAGAAGTCATTGCTGATCAAGGAGGGCAAATGAAGCAGTCAGGTGTGTGTTGATGTTTGCAGTGGGAGGGAAAACGTGCAGCTCTGTTTGCAGGTAGGTCTGTTTTGACTCAAGCAAGCAGCAAAATGCCCAGAGGTAGTGGGCAGACAGCAGCTCTCTAAAACACCAATTTTAATTACATGAATAAAACCAAGGGGCTGGATCTCAGAAATGCGATGGAAGAACATGTGCCCAGGTGACGAAGAAGAGAGAAGTTATCTAAGTAATTCTACTGAATAAAAGGGCGCTGCATTTTACAACAAGGAACTGCTCTACGATCTTTTTAGTTCAACCATGTGTCTGTGACACTCCTCACTGAAACAGCACGAATCCTGCATTTACAGAGGTGCCAGAAGCGTGTGAATATGAAAAGGCATGCCTCAGTTATTTCACTAAGCTGGGTACCTTGCTGTCTTTTAGACGATCTTCTTCTTTGATGGCTGGAATTATTTTTAATGTTATTGATCCCTGAGACTGAGCCTGAAAAAGAGGGAAATGGGTTTTATTATTTTGAAAGTACGAGGACACAAATCAGACTATTCAAGTTCCAGTTTAGGAGCTAGCATCTTTGTTTTCTTGTCAGAAATTAGATTGGCCAACATAATCCACTATTTAACTTCCTACAGAGACTATTACAATGTTCCACAAATCCTTCACACAGAGACATCCACAATAACTACTTGGCTAGAACGCATTCGGACCTGCATTAGAATTCCTTCATTTGCTTTTAGCAGCTGCATTAATTTCTGGATTACAGTTCACAGGCCATGAAATACGTCTGTGACTTTTAGTATGACATGTTTCTGAAGTCAAAAGACTAATATATTGGGAAAAGAAAAACTCAACACAAAAGACAAGCAGGGATTGCATCTTTTAGCTCTATACATACTTTAAACTCTTGGTTAAATTCCATTGTCTATTGTAATTACTACAGCACCCCAACACAAAAGATGTTGAAATGAAAATCAGTGCAGACCAAAATCTGACTTATTTCTTCCGGTCGTTTGTGAAGCACAGTAATACCATTGACTTCTCTTAGTTCATCTCCAACATGGACAAGACCTGAAAAGATGGTAGGTAAATTAAAGTAAGTCTACAGAATGGAAAGCACCACTCCTCTGATGTCCAATCCAAGTCAACAGCATGTACCTCCTCCCTTCCCCAGCATAATGGATTTCCTATTAGAGCTAAGTGCCTCGTTTGCAACATGTTCTGAAGTCTCTCACCCTTACTCCACATGACATTTTGTTTTCATGCAGAGTTAGTAAGAGATTATCATTCCAGGTATGTGCATATGGTACATGTGTGCATGCAAAAGCTTGAAAATGTTAAAAACCTTTACAAATGCAATTTTAAGTCCCCTTTTGTTCAGCAATTTACCGCTGCGATCAGCTGCACCACCTCGCATGATCCTGGCGACAATCACAGCTCCTGTGTGCTCATCTCTTCTGATGGTAGCTCCCTGAAATAAAACAGGCTATTTGACATCATCTTCAAGGATCTCTTCCATACTCACAGCAACGCTTTTGCACGACAGAGCTCTATGACTAGAGGTAGGTTATGTTATATATACCAGGGGTTCTTGGTTTTTCACTAGCCGAACAATTTTCACCGATTCTCATCAAAATCATCATCAAAGTTATCAGGTAGAGGTGGAAGGACAGGGTCAAAGTTCTTCTGTGCTACAGTGTCGTGTACTAAAAGCATTGCCTGCATAAAGGAAATAACAGGAACGTAAAGGGGTGAAATTACAGTTTCCAGTTCTCCTGTTCCCAACATTACAGCGAAGTTAATCTTCTCCCTTCCCACTCTCACCACAAATGCAAACACAAAAAAAGCTGTAACAATTATCTTAACCCATCAGGTGAACTAGATTTTGGTGTATGTGATATTTGAAGTAAATCTGGGCAATAACAACTCAACCTAAATAAGCTCATGGAATGGAGGTGAGAAGTGGTATCCTCTGCTTTTCTGCTCCCTCAGAAATATTAAGGAGAGGAGGGAAGACAATTATGTGCATTATGCATGAAAGGCCTACCCTGTGCTTTCTCAATCCCCTTTGCATCCTAAAGCCTCTGCAACAAGTCACAGTGGAAGAGAACTACAGCCTGCAGGAGGTTTTTCCTTTCTCTTAGGGACTCTGCCATGTAATTTCTCCAAATAGAAAACATTTGATCAGATTCAGGTCTCTGGTGTGTTCTTACCCTGAGATGCGGTGTTGACAACAACTGAAGCAGCTCTTTTTCTTCATGATTCACTGGTGCAGTCTGCAATTCTTCTATTACCTTTAAAATAAAAATTAACCACAAAATTAAAGGAATCCACCAAACGAGATCAGACATTTGCAAGTGTTTCTGGTGTTGCTAACTTCTACCATCCTTCAAAGCAGCATGCTCCGATCACAACTTTGAGGGTGGGGAGATGCTGGATCCAGAGAAGTTGTGGATGGCCCACTGCTGCACATGTTTGAAGTCAGGTTCCACAGGGCTGTGAGCAATGCGAGTTAGTGAATGGTGTCCCTGCCCGTGGTTAGACTACATCATTTATCAAGGTCCCTTCCAACCCAAACCATTCTAGGTGAACAGCAGTGCTGCTTGGGTAATGGGTTTAAGTCTGAATGGGTTTAAGACGGAATGCTTAGCTGGGATAGTCTATTGTCAAGAAAGGACTGAATGCTTTTTTCAGCCTCTCCCTTATGAAGGCCATTAATGTCACTATTCTGTTGCGTGTCCATCTTCACTGAACATTTAATGACATACTTTTCAACTCTCATTTCCTTGATCAATCCCGAGTGAAACTAGCCAACAGATTCCAAAGATCTGGGGAAGATGAGAAATACATCCCCATGTAGCACAATCCAGAGCTTTGATTTGTTAGAAAAGCTGGCTTAGATAATAGGAAAATAAGGCGACAAAAACTTTTACTCACATCTTCAACTAATCCTGCTGCACAGTGTAACACAGGAGTTGGACTCTGCCTTTCATAATGACGGAGTTTTTCGTGAATCTGGAAAAGATTATTCATGTATATTACTACAGAGGGATACAAAACTTCCTGGATACACCTGCACTGGAACATTTTGATACTCAAGGAATAGAATTTTTCTGAGATAAGTGTCAGAACCCCCTCCCTTCTGTGTTTCTGAACACAGAAAATGTGTTCAGACTTCAGCAGCGTAAAGTCAAAAATGAAGCCATTTCACACTGCTTTTTAGATACAGGGCACTGGATCTGCACTGTGGCAGTCCAGGCAGAAATGGGTTTTTTTTCCAAATAAGATACGTTAATTGTTAGTGAATGTTCTTAATGTTTGTGCTTTTGCATGCTTTGGTCAGCACAGATTTCCTAAAATAAAAACCAGAGAGCTTTAGCATAGTAAACAGTTGATCAATCAAGGGAACAGAAAATAAGTAACCTGTAAGGAACACATGTTCATACATGAACATTTACCTTCATCAGGTAGTTGAGACTCTTTTCACTGAAGACATCCCTAAGGAATCCCATTTCCTCTTTATGATTTGAATCTGGTCTAAGCTGAGACGTCAAAAGGGCCAAAGTTTCATGCAATCCTAAATGTAAATTGAGGACAGAACAGAAGCTTTGTAGATAGCACGGCTCACAGGATGTTCTGTTGCCAACTTAACACTACCAGCTTAGTGATCATTGAGTTTGCGGGGGGGGGGGGGGGGGGGGGGGGGGGGAAGAAGCAGCTAAATTCTGCTTTTTTAGCTATTCTCTCCATGAA